>NC_044254.1:30034782-30634782 GCF_003957555.1 Calypte anna
AGCCTTGTTGAAGGAGCTTTAGGAGCATGGAAACAGCAACTTCATCTTAAGTGCTGGAAATAAGTGCTGAAGAGATTGCTGTTGAAATGTTTATGCATTTTGCAAAGCCATAGATATTGAGAGAACAGCAAAAGACTCTGCTTGGCACAGGCAGGCAGAAAGCATTTTACCTGATTGCTTGGCTCCAGTTCCAAAGACATTTCTGCTGGCAGCAGCTCGGGCAGCCTCTCCTCTCCCCAGTCCTGAATTAGCCCAGGAATTATCCCTGCTCCACACTGGTAAAGCTGTTTGTGGCAAAGCTTCCCAGTGTGAAGCTGAGCAAAAAGGCACACTGCAGAGCAAGGGAACAGGAGAAAGGGAGGAAGAAAAAGAGGTGGAGAGCAAATTGCTTCCAGGTGTAGCCTTAGACTCTCTCCCATTCAAAGGCTGGGCTGCTTAAGGGGTAACACAGACAGACACCTTGTCCTGCTCTCCACAGACTGGAAGGATAGGAGACATTTTTTTTTTGTTGGAACAGGGATGTAGATTTTTTTTTTCCCCCTGCTGGACTGATTTCCCATCTGGTTCATCAAGAGGCTTGGCCAAATCTTGTACAAAGTATATTTGAGGGGTGAACTGGATAAGGAAATAAAGTTATAGAGAGAGGTGATTGTTGGTCATTTTAGTGCTTCTAACCTAACTCACAGCATGGATACATCAACAGTTTTGGTGATATCACTTTATGGGACAAGAAAAAGCAGGGGGGCTGTGTGATCAACCACTCTCAGGGAAGGGAATGTCCCTCTGAGGCAGCAGTGGCAGCAGAGGCACCAGCTTGGCCAAAGTGTCCCTCCCTTCACTGAGTTTGTAAATGGAAAGCTGCTGTGGAAGCCTTCAGTTCTGCTTCCTAAAAAAATGGCATCTACTCACCCATCACAAAGCCCTGGACCCCTCTGTGAGAGCTGTGCCCCCTCCAGGCCACTCTCCTGCCCTCTGCTGCTGTTGGGAAGATGAAATAAGGAAATGAGCATTTGCCAGACTGCTCCAGGCAGAACAATCCCAGTTCCTCTCTACCAGAGTTAGTGCTGAGGAATGTCACAACCAGCACATGGAGACAGCCCAGCTGATCCTCAGGAGCAGCTACACTTACAAGTCTGGTTTATGCTGGTCCTTTTACCCCAGGGCTTTCTGTGATTCAGGATGACAACCCCGGAGGCCAGGGATGGCCCTCACCTGTTGGTCTGGGCCAGCCTGAACCAGCACCTTGACACCAGGTGGCAGCATCAGATCCAGAGAAAAACCCTCACCGTGGAGTTCAAAAGGAGCTTTGCCACTGGGGATGGGTTTGCTGATTCCAGTGAACACCCCAGGTCCTGTGGAACACCTACCAAGGCAAAGCTCTCCTCTTGCTTCTGCTCTGCTGATTTATTGTTGCATAAGTGCAAGTCCTCTTGGAATGAAAACATGAACTGCTGAGGCCAAGGCAGAGGCAGCAGCTGCTTCACTGGGTGCCTGACACTGAGATGCAATGGGAGACTGCAGAGGATTTTTTTTGTTCTTCACAGAGCTGAGTGGTTTTGCTTCTGAAGAAGAAGACAAAATCCAGCAGAAATTCTACAGAGCAACAGGGGCAGGAATTCTTCTGTGCCAGCAGGAAGCAAACATGGCATATGTTGACCATGGCAGGCTATTTGTAGCAACTCTCACAGCTCCTGGTCATGAGTCTAATGTTGTGAATAATGTTCTGATCTGGAGATCTCTCTAACTGCTGGATTTATAGGTGTAACAACTTGGTTTGGAATCAGTTATCTTAAAAAAAAAAGTAGCAGGCAAGCTTCCTGTGGGGCTTTGAGCAACCTGGTCTAGTGGGAGGTGTCCCTGTCCATGCAGGGAGGTAAGATAAGCTTTAAGGTCTCTTCCAACTCAGACCATTGTATGTTTTGTATGGTTCTAATAAAATTATTTTAATACAAACATTTCATGTTGAGTTACATCCTTCTGTTGTTTCCATGAGTGTGTTACTGCCTGGCAGTGTTGGTTAGAACCACCTACAACTGCAATGAGGACTCGTGCTGCTTGTACATCAGGAAGCAAGACTTGCTCATGACACAGAAGGACAGAAAGTCACAGAAATAAATATCCCTTCTTGTGCACTGATATTTCTAATGAATTTTGCATTTCTGCCCAGGAATATCCACTCCTGTGTGGTTCAGCATGGTGTTGATCACAGGTGGTTCATAGATCTCAAATCAAACCTAGCACTAACCTGTAACCCAAACCTCTCATTGCATTCCACCTTTGATGAGTGCAAAAGAAACAGTCATAAGGGAAATTTATTTCTTTACATGCATTTCTAGTGTTTAAAACCATTTACTGACTGCAGGCTTCACCAATATCTCTCCCAGTAAATAGGAAGAAGGAAAGCAAAGTTTTCACCATCTCTAAACCAGAACTGACAGCAAGATGGACCCCTGCCAAAATATCTGACATTTAATGTGCTTAAGATACATTACTCATGAAACTTGCACAAGGAAACAGATAAAATAATGCAAGACGGGTTTGTTAGACAAGTCTGTTAGAAGTCTCCTGGCCCATTCACCCTGTCAGTTGAGTTTGGGTGGTTGTTTTTAGCTGGCTGGTCCCCCCATCCTGCACCAGTGTCTGAGTTTGAAAGCCTGTTCATTTTTTCCTAACCTGTTGACTGTTCAAATTTGGAACACAGTGGGAGGCTCAGGGTGAAGTTACAGGAGATGGAGCGAGCTGATCCCATCGCTCTCTGATCCTTAAAGGGGGAGGACCCACTCCTCCTCCTCACAGCCATGCATTCCTGAAGCTCATCATGTGCTGGCCCTGATGGTTGTTGGGCCCCTCCAACTACGAACCAAGCAGAAAGCAGACTTTTTCTCTTGCAAAGCTGAGAGCTTCTTGCCAGGCAGGGAGGTAAATCAGCTCACCCAGAGGCCTAATGAGGGCTGCGTTTTGAATAACAGAGCAGGAGCAGAACCGTAAGGCTTGGGCTAAAGGAATGGCAGAAAAAAGGAGGGAATACAACCTCCTCCCTTTAGACTGCTCATCAAATCACACACAGGCTCTTTGTACGCTTGTGATCCGTAAAAAGAAAAATCTGTGAAAATTAACAACAAACAGGCCACAGTCCAACAGTCCTGTCCTGACAGCTGGAGCAGTCAGCACTGCCGAGAGATTAAAGTGCCTTTAACCAAAATACTTTACAAACAGGGCTTCAGATCTTTATTTTTCTGCCTGGTAAGCCAGATCCTAGCCTCTAGGATGTTGTGAGCAGCCCTGAGCAGGTTATGAGCAATTAGAACTGCTCCATAACAGATTTTGCCAAAGTCTAAAGCCCAGCTTTTCAGCTGCTTCATTCTTGTGCTTCGACAAAGAGCAGGGACCATGACTTTAAAGCAGCTTTAGGATTCCTACATGCTGTGCCATAGAAGGGTCTGAGGTTGCTGTAATTACAGTGGAGCCCCAGGCACAGAATGCTGCAGGGCTTTCCAGATAGCTCCTCTCTTGGGTCTCAGACACTCCACACTCTGCTACAAATCCCTTCAAGAAGTTGCATTTGAGCGAGAAAGCTTCTGGTACAATTGGTATTCTCAAGTGGGGGTTTCCACCCAATTGAAAAGGACTCCTATAAACCCAGATGGTTTTGATTACAGGGTGTTTGTGCCAGAGGTCTGAGCCTGCATCCTCCCCCCTGCCCTCAGGAATCGGTGCTGAGCAGGGCAGGTCCCTGAGCACACCCCTGGTGGTCACAGGGATTGGGGCTGGGAGAGAGATGGATGCAGCCTGGGGCAGGCAGCTAACAGTGCTCCCCAGTGACAGAGCAAGAAGAAAAAGAGGAGAAACAAAGAGCACAATAAGCCCTGTCTGTGCTGCTGCATGGCTGCCCACCCTGTTAACAGGCCCTAAATGCACCCCAAAGCAGCTCCCAGCACTCCTGCCCGGGCTCCCAGGCGGTGATCCCACAGCCCCTGCCTGCAGACAGACCCAGCAGCCACACCATTCCTTATCAAAATACTGACCTGATACAGGGAAAATCTTACAAAAACACAACACAGTCTGCTGCTGCCAAAGAACGATTGCTTGCCAGCTAACATTTATTTTTCCACAATTATATTCCAGGCTGTTGAGGGCTCGGTTGTCCTTTCGAGACAGAGCAGATCAAGGAGTGGTGCTCAGAGTACATCATCCATCCCAGGATAAATCCGGGGAGGCTCTATGACTCAGAAATGACTCACTGCTCCTCCTCTGGTTCTCCCAGACCCTTGGGGGCGTACTAATTTCTTGTGGGTCTGTATCTGCAGGAAATTATTGCCCCCAGCTCAGCTCTCCTGCGCAGAGGAATTCGTTCCCACACGTTCTGCTCAGCCCTTGCCTCTCAGGAGGGGTTAATGGGTGAGCAGATGCAGGCTCTCACCCCCCCCGAAGACCCCAGGGCTTGGTAACCCCCCCAGAGACCTAAAAGGAAAGCAGAGAAATAGAGAATTGTTCTGTTTGTGTGTTTGTTTTCCTTCCTTGAATGACATGTCATCCGGGTTAATTATTTGGAAGGAGATTGTTCCTACCAAGCCCCCCACCCAAAAAAAAAAAAATCCCAATTACTAAACTAAGATTGACCTTTCAGAGAGTTATTTCTAAGAGCTTAGATAAAATAAGATAGCATGACTCAAACAAGAGGAGGGAAGTGTCTGCATCACAGTTAAGCCATGTAAATTGCTTTCACTGTCAGAATCAAATATTCTAAAATTTAAAAAAAATAATAATCCCAGGAATGATTAATCTTTTTTTGTTTTTTCTTCAGCAAGGCAGATTGAAGTATCTCAGCAGAGCTAGATGGCAAGTGTCTGAACAAGGCCTGCTTAGTCTCCAGCAAGAATTTCCTACTGGGAATACAAGCTCTAGGTCAGAAAGGAAAATAATAACTACAATAACAGGTTTTTACATATGCATGTACAAGAGAAATATATTCAGAGAATCACAGGAAAGCACAGAAAGGTACTAAATAGCAAAAAAGGCCTGTACAGCTAGCTCTTCACATCCAAAATGCCTGAGGATGCAGAGGATGTAGTAGAAATGCATAAAAATGTGATTTTTCCAGTGGCAATGCTGGTTTAAGAATTTCTTCCCCCATGTCATTCACCTTCATCCTTATGCTCACTTCCACCCCCTCCCCTGGTTGGTTCAGGATCCAGTTTTTAACAACAGCACTGGCTTGAAGCACAAAAAAGGAAAAATCCAGCTCTATCAGTGTGTACTTTGGAGAACTGCAACAGCAAGTCCTGACTGCACCACGACATCCAAGAGAAAACAGAATTCCCCCCAAAATCCTCCTGAGGAAGACCTTCCCTGTGACAGCACAGAGACCTCACTTAGGAGATTCCAGATGAGAACAGCTCCCACGAGGGATGAGGATGGGATGCCAACAACCCCTCCCAGCCCTGCTTCCAGCCGTGCATCCCCCATCCCCACTCTGCTTTTGCCTGAGGGAATGTGGTAGCTCTGCAAACCAGCTGGGAGAGAGCTTGGATTTGGATCCCTCCTGCCTCTGCAGCAGCAGAGCCACCAGCTGAGGCCATGGCCATCCCCGGGAAGGCAGCGAGATGGTGACAGCATCCACCTGGCACTGTCCCCAGCACCCGCTGCGCTGGGGCTGCCAGGGGAGGAGAGCGCAGGAATTCCCCCTCCCATTAATCCCCGGCTGCCTCGCCTGAACGAACCGGATGGGCCCGGGGATCGGTGGCTTTGCTGGGGCAGACTGGCCGATTTCTTCCAGCCCCTCGGGGGGAAGAGGTACAGAGAGCAAATGAGCCCCAGGCAGCAACTGAGAGATGGAAGGAGCCCCTGCTCTGCTCACCTCCGCGGGGCTTTTCCTCCTGTGGATGCAGAAGAGGAATGAAGGCTGCTGCATGCTGCAGCTTTGGGGGGATTTATAAAAACATATCAAAATCCTCAGCTTTCCTATCTGAGTTCTCTGCTAACAGGAATACAGAAATGATCTGTAAGCCACGAGCTTGGGAGGACAAAGAGAGTTTGGTGGCAGCTGACAGGGGTGACTGGGGATGAAGTGTCCTCAGCAGCCACCCCAAACCCTCTGCCCTGGCTCCCTCCTTCCCTCTGGTCTGGACAGTAATTAAATATCAAATTAAAGTGGCATTTTAAAAATGGGACCTCACAGAGGCAGGATGGTGGGAAGGCTCTGGAAGCCTTACTCTTCAGGAATGAACTCAGATCTTAGGACAGGGTCACGAAGGGACCCAACTGGGTAACCAGGTACCTAAGGACTCAGCAGAAATGTCTGTTTGGATTCTAGCTATAATTATACAGCCTTGCTGTAAATTAACATCTATGTCCCATCCTCATGCCTAAAACCATGGTAATGTCTCAGATGCTCATAATTCAGACAGAAAGAGTTTGTACATACACACAAAGCTTTGCATCTCTTTGTGTTCCCAAGAAAGTTTCTCTAAAAGAGGAACACGTTTTCTTGCAGTGCAGCCCTGAGCCAGCTCCTGTTTCTATTTTCAAGGATCCACAGGAAGGAAATGTGAGAGATGATCTGATCACCTGTGGGATTCACACATGGCTCGGAGTGTCTGTCATGCTGCAAGGTTTTACCATTATTTTTTTTAACTTTAGCTTATTGTTTTGTGCATGTTTTGAAATCTACTACGATACCACTGAGAATATTGAGATACTACATTGATATTTATGAATCATAGACTCATTAAGGTTGGAAAAGACCTCTGAGATCATCAAGTCCAATCATCTAATAAACACAGCTAATAAATAATCACAAAGCAACAGAAAGTGCCAGCTAGATTACTTGGCCAGCTGTATGAATATGAGACACAAAGTTCTGAATATTGCACTGGAAAACTTCACAGCAGATAACTTCTGTTGTAGCAAGGAAATAAACTGAAATACCTCACTGCAAACCCTGTTATAATTCAAATCTAGGTACAGAGAAAGCAGACTCAATGGGTAAGCCAATGCCCATGGGTTAGTTAGTTAGTTCCTAAGCCCAGCCCAGAGCTTGTTGCCCAGTCTGGTTTGTGAAGGGGTGGAGGCTGAAACTCTATTTATGAGCAGCTGCAACTCTCCTCACTCTGTCTCAGCTACCTGGTCTGCAGTACAGCCAGCTGGCAGGCTCCTGGTTTCTGGTTTTTAGCATGCTGGTATTGGTTTTGATTCAGAATACATAATATTTTCCAGGAATTTTGGGCCTTTACTACTGCAGCTCCTGAGTCTTAAAGAACCAGGATACTGCTGCAGTCCTGTGACAACAAAACCTGATGCTATCACAGGTCTGGGACCAGCAAAGTTCTCACTTCCAGTTAGAGAGCTCTTTCTCTGACACTCCTGATTTTACAGGGTTGCTATAAATTTCAGATTAAAAGTACCTTGCAAGGACAGAATTTAAATTTCCTTCTATTCCTTTCTCCCTGCTCATTCAGTTATCCAGAACAGCTTCTTGAAAGTGCCAGGTTGCTTCCAAATTGAAAGCTTGTGTTCCTTTTTTTACTTTATTACTAACAATACAGGAAAAAAAAAAAGAAAAAATAATTGAGAGCCCACTGTTAGGTGGCTCTTGTCATCTTAAATGATTAAATTGTGGTCATGAAGGATGAATGCTGAAAAAAGGACCTTGTCAGGCACAATGGGAGAAATGCAGAGGCTGCTTTTGTGCCACAGCCAGGCTGAGAGCTGCAAAGGAACCATAGGTGACCCCAGTTCAAAAAGATTTCGAATCAAAAGATCTATCCTATGACTTAGGGGTTTCAAGAAGGCTTTATCCATGGCTGTGGTTTAAGGGCTGTATTGAACAATCTCTGCAAATCTTAGAGCCCTCCCTTTCCAGCCCAGCTGAAGAGCTCCCCCGCAGCGCCGGCGCCTGCAGTTGTTGAATAAATGTTTCTCCCACTACAGCTCAATTAAGGCAGGGATATGAGGGGGAAGATGATCCAAGTAATTCACTAGCCTGGGTAAGCAAGGGCAACCCACAGGAGGCTGTGGTATTCATCAATATTTTAAAGTCTACCTTAAGACTTTGCAGGGTGTTTTGGCTCTGGTTTTTAATTTTTTGTTCTTTTACTGGCACTGTTGGTCGCTCTCTACGCTTCATAATTGATATCATGGAACATACACAGAGTTTGTAGTGCACCAAACGTGCCACCAGCAACTCAAATTGTAAGAACATCACAATACAGCCTTTCAAACCAAGTATAAAACACTCCCAGTATGAAGATCCAACAGAACTGGCTGCAGAGATCTACGAAAACATAAGCAGCACATGAAAGGATCTGTGACAATCATTAATTTTTTATCATGCTTCCATTTTAGCTGTAAATACTCAGAGAGGTGGCTACCAGCAGGATGCTGTTTGATTTGTAAGGCCACTCCTTCTTCAAGGCTGTGGTTTCCCACCCCTGATGCCTGCCATGGATTTAAATGCTGCAGTGACTTTCCAGAGCACTGCTTCTCATCCTTGTTGGTGCACTCTGTGCTCTGCAAAATGGGAATTCACATGTTACCAATCATCAGATCTTTGACAAAACAAGTAGCAGCAAGAAGAAAAACCCTGTGGTTTTTATGATAATAGAGAGTAGAAGTCAAGTCAGCATTTCATGCCAAGTGGGCCAGGAAAGCAGTAACTGGAGAAGGATTATATGGTTTCACTGCAGCATCTCCATGTCTGGCAGTAACTTGGGTCACTTTCTGTGTGTTGCAGTTTCACAAGCAGCTCTTTGCTGCAAACTTTGCACCAAAACTCAGGGTAGAGATATTCTTACAAAGCAGGGCAAATTTAACAGAGTTGAAAGCTCAAACGTGAATTTTCTGTCTTCAAAAAGTATCTCCCCTGATTTCAAAATAATCCAGTTTTGCCAAGGGCTGTGCTGTGAGCCTCTGGGAGCTGGAGCCTGTGACCTAGGTATGCATGCAGACACGTGAGGGGAATGCAATAACCACACTCCCAAAAGGAATTTTGATCCTCCTTTCTTCTGAACAAAGACTTTTCTCTCCAACTACAATAAACACTAGGGGACTGGAGAACTCATTTCAGCCCATATATATACACACATGCTTTCTCTCTCTGTTGCAACAGGGTGATCAAACATCTATTTTTCCATCTAATTTTGGTATTCTATCTGTCCTCTCTCTGTGGCAGGCAGCTCACAGTAAATGGTATTTTTATCCCTTCCTATGTTACATGGTTGCAAAAATTGCTGACAGAATCTGCCAGCACGCTCCACTAACAACTATAATGCTGATTTCCTGGCTCAAATGCCTTTTTACATTAACACAGACCATCTACTTTAGGGGCTGTGGACAATGCAACTGCACTGACATTTCCAGCACTGGAAACTTCTCTGATATGACCTCAGACAAGGGGGTCAAGTTGTAAAAAGAAGTGGGGTAGGTTAAAAACTATCTCTGGTCAGGCAGAGACAACAGATGCCTGGAGAAGGTGGGGATACACAGATTTGGAAGTACACATTTTGAGTCAGTTCTGCTTTGAAGTAACATTTTCCTGAGAGCAAACACGTCAGAGCTGCCAGCAGAGTGCTGTACGTAAGGGCAGCTCCTACAGCATCAATATGATATTTACTCAGTGATTCATCCCCTTCCTCCCTCTGTTGACCTAACTACCCTAACCACATCCAGTTACCAATTACTAGCTGGCAATGGCCTGACAAAACCATGTTCAAGGGACTCTAGGCAGCTGAACAAAGGCTGAGGCTTTGGTGTCACGACTCAGTGACAAACATTTGCACAGGAGAATAAATCAAGCAGCCCTTTCCTAGAAGAACATCCCCGGGAGCAGCCCAACAATTTGCAACTGAGTCTGCATCTCCCCCAGCCAGTTAAAAAAATGCCTGATGACCTCAGCAGATTCTGATGAGACCTTGAAGATGGAGGAAGCAATAGAACTTGATGTAACTTTTGCATATTGTAACTGCTCAGCTGTTTTTCAGGAGCCATTCGGTGGTTTCAGGTAACTGGGCAGGTAAAATCCACAAGTGATTTGCCAGCTCTGCCATTTCCAACCCTTGAGAGTCAAGTTGATTTTTCCCCTGACTGGGTTATCACCTGGATTCTCAGAATCTAATCCTGTTATCTCCAGCCTGTGTCAGTGCAAATTTGTTTTGGATCAATTGAATCTATCTCAGAATGATGTCAGCCCTGAAAAATGCTGTGGGATTGCATGAGCCTGTTAGCACTTCTAAGTAAACAAACAAAACCTGCTTTAATTTAGACAAATTTCCAGGCCACAGTTGGCAGAGCACCACGAAAAGCTCTTCAGTATTAAAAAACAAAATCTAAATAAGAAACAGAAGCTACACCAGGAGGAGGGATCTGTGGGAACCTTCCTGCCTTTGGTCTGACAATCCAAGGAGTGTGTTCTGGTTTCCCCCAGCATCCGGTGCTCTCCAGCAAGTTTCTAAATAAAGTTGAGTAAAAACTCCACTCAAAGGTTCAGTGTTCCTTAAAATGGCACAGCAGAGTCTCATCTCTGCTGGCAGAGCTGCAGCTCCTGTTAAAGTAAGCAGCCACATTAACAGCTTCCCTAAATGCTGCTCTCTACATCCTAAATGCTCAGCTCCAAAGTCGCTAAAATAAGCACTTAAAATAACAAATTAAGCACTTGCACAAGGCTGCATCCCTTCAGAAGGGCTGTTTTTTTCCTCACCTCACTCAATTTCCCCTCAGTGCTCACTAAAGAAAGGATGCTCCACACCATGACAGGAGAGAAAGGCTGGATTTCAGCTGGAGGACTACCCTAAATCAATTAGAACCTATTGGCTCCTAATTACAGGATTTGTCATTTATCCCAGGCTGCCACCCAGCACAAAAAAAAAACAAAAAAACAAACTCCTGGCTGATGCCTTCTCTTGGTGGTAAACATCCCCTTAGATACATGTGGAGGCTGAAAAGCAAGGAAGATGAAGTGTTTGTTTTTCCTTTACACTGAGCAAGCAGTGTTGTGCTCTCACCAGAACATTTAATTCCCTTTTAAGACTGAGTAAAAGCAACCTGTGTTATATTCTATGCACACAGATTCAATCTATTCTAAAACCTGAAAAATAATCAAAACCCATCCATTAACTCACAACAGTTAAAAAAAAAAATAATCTGCAAATTAAGACCACATTAAGTGACATTGCTATGCAACACAAGTATTTTAGAGATAACTTATCTTCTGGAAGTCTAACACTCCATTATGGAAAATGAAATAAGAAGCATGAAAGTTATAATTGAGCAGTAGTCCCTCTGATACACTCACAGAACAGAGTACTAAAAAAAAAATCATATGAATCCAGGGAAATGATATATGGGTCAACTTAAAAAAAAAAAAAAAAAGCACAAAACCAAGCCCAAATCTCACTTTAAATACATATTCAAGCTTTTGCATCAGCAATCCCTTCTTCAGCAGGATAAGCACCCAGCATTTCCCAAACAATAAACACCTCTTTGAAGCCCAGACCCCCTCAAATGTATTCTCCTGCCTCATCTCAACTTCTGTTCCCACTCTTGCCTCCCCCATTATCACCTGCACCACAGAAAGCACAAGAACTCACATAAAATCCCAGGGGAAATGCCAAAGGTCTCTGTAAAGCTGCAAAGTGTCCTCTGCCTCTCCTCTTCAGCTCTTTGTAAGCTTCTGAAACTGATGGGAGAAGAGAGGTCTGGTTACACCATGGAAGGAGGGAAGATGTGAACTGAAATAACCAACCACCACCATCACCAGTGCCCCAAACCAGCCTGAATGGGGCAGCAGGTCACTAACTCCCTACACTGCCTCTCAGTGGCTGCATCAGTGCCTACAATATATCCAGACTGGAGTTTTTTGTTCAATATTCTCATTATCAGTAACAACCAATCACTCCTTGCCTCATTCTGGCTGGTTTAGAATTAAGGAGCATTTTAGAAAAGCCCAAATGTGCTCTGGGATCTGTTTTTGAAGGAATTCCCCACAAGTGTAGACATCCCACTCCAGGTTCAGCGTGACCCTCTTCTACTTCTAGAGTGCCTGTGTTGCCCTGGAGTGCCACATTTGCCCTGTCCTCTCCTCCCTGGGCTCTCCCTAGGTTCAGGCAGACATTAATCTCCCTACCACAGGGTTTGGGACAGCAGGAGAGGCTCTGGGACATCCCAGGACAGCTGAAGCCACCCAGGGCAGTGCTGCTGCTGCCTATAGCTCCACCTGTGTTAAGTTTCTTGATACAGCAGAGCACTGTATCAAAGACAGTCCTACCTGCTTTTAATATAAAAGGGAAAAAATATTATTTAAAATTAGCTCAGTGAATCTTGATTACTATTGTAAAGATTTTTTTAATAACATACACAACGCATTTACCTCCAAATCCTTTCTCCTGCCTATGCTGGATACTTACATTCACCAACCTCTAAGCCATTGCTTAATTATCACTATGAAGCCTTATTAATATGTGTGGATAAAGAGCTCTCTGGCAAGAATGCATTTTAATGAAGCTGCTGAAAGGCAACAAGCAGCCATTTCTAGAAGGTTATGCCAAGACTAACAACAGCAAAACTCGCTAAAGCAGCCCAGGGGCAAGACGAGGTATGAAAGCAGAACAAACACAAATTCATTTAAAGAATAAACTTAATCAGGAAGCATTTAGGCATTTTGGATGAGCAGCTACCACTTGGAATGGCTCTGTTGCAGAGAGGAATGGTGTCACCCAGAATGTCACCTCCAGGTGCTGTCCCACACCACAGGCTGCCGTGAGGACACTGAAAATGAGGCATTTTGGGGCCATCCTGTGTTTAATGGCGAGAGCAGCACCAGGGCGTTCATTTTCGAGGCTGCGGTGGGGTCTGTAACACCCTGCATTACCCCACAGCACCTGATTCCCACATCAAAGCACACATCACCACACCAACTCCTGGGGCAGCAGTTCGCCTCACCCCCTGGGTTATTTTTGTAACGTTTCCTATTCCAAGGCCAAGATCCCACTCGTGCCCTGCTATTCCAAGGACAAGATCCCACAGGGCTGGGCCCCCGGGGAGGGGATGAGGCGACCCAGGGCGGTGAGCGCCAGCACCGAGGGCAACCCAGACCCCTTTGGTACCGACCCGCTGGAGCTGCCCCTTCCCGGACAGAACTCACCCGGGACGGGTTTGCTGGACAGCCGAGTACGGGTGCGGAGCAGGAGGGGAGCAGAGGAGAGGCAGCGGTGCAGCCCGCGGAACTCCCGCTTCCCGCCCGCGGAAAGGCCGCTGAGGGCCCGCCCGGCCCCGCCTCCGCCTCCACCGCCTCCGCTGCTTCCCCGTCCCGCAGGGCCTCGGGGGGCACAGGGCGGGCTGACAGGCGGGACCCACTGAGGGAACGGCCCCGAACCCCGACGGGAACCGGGGGTGTCCCCTCAGCAGCCCGACCCGCGGCGGGAACACGGTTGTTCCCTCAGGACTGAGCTCTCCACAGGAGGAACCGGGTTTTTACCTGAGGAACCGGGTTTTTACCTCAGGACTGAGCTCTCCACAGGAGGAACCGGGTTTTTACCTGAGGAACCGGGTTTTTACCTCAGGACTGAGCTCTCCACAGGAGGAACGGAGCTTTTACCTCAGGAACCGGGTTTTTACCTCAGGAACCGGTTTTTGCCTCAGGAGTGAGTTCTCCCCAGGAGGAACCGGGGTATCCCCTCAGGACTGAGCCCTCTACAAGGACCGGGTTGTTCCCTCACCAGGCTCAGGTCTGCCCTCACGCCCCGTCCTGAGGTGCGGTGCCAGCTTCGCCTCGTCACTGGAGGCAATCAGAAGGGTTAATTTTTTCTTTCTTTTCTTTCTCTTCTTTCTTTTTTTTTTTTTTTTTTTCCTCAGTAAGTGCTGCTCCTTCTCCTCCCCGCCCTCAGGGCCATGGGGAACACGGCGACCCGGAGCTCCCTTGGCAGACTGCGCTCCAGCCCCTCGGCTCTGCCTCTCCGCAGGTTACAAACCTTCAGCCCCTGGTTGGAGGGAAGGTACCGGGGCTGGTGTCGCGGCCAGCGACCCACACACAGCCCGCAGGGACAGGTCAGGACACGCAGCCTCAGTCACCGAGCGAGATCCAGGCGGAGTGCCCGAGCTTTCCCCGTGCTGGATGGATGCATCCCGGCTGTGCACCGAGCCGTGTTTGAGGAGAATGTGAGGAACAGTCAGGATGTTGGTGCCAGGTAACGAAACGCTGCTCTTTGCCAGGTGATGTGGAAGTTACTTATGGGCACGTTTTAGGATTTTATTTTTTTTGTAACGTAAAAATACGAGTTGAAAAGTCCAGAGATGGAAAAACTTTGAAGAAACGTTAGGGTGGTTTTGCTGTTTTGAAGCCTGAACGTGTCTGTGCGCTGCTTTTTCCTCAGGCAGGGTGAATTCTGCAAGGATCAGCACTTAACAAATTTCAGTCCCCAAAAATTGTTGAGTACTCAGCTCTGGTGAGTCCTGTGTCCAGTTCTGGGCCCCTCAGCCCCTCAGGAAGGAGATTGAGGTGCTGGAGCAGGTCCAGAGAAGAGCAAGGAGGCTGTGAAGGGATCCAGCAGAATTGCTGTGAGGAAGGGCTGAGGGAGCTGGGGGTGTTGAGGCTGGAGAAGAGGAGGCTCAGGGGAGACCTCATCACTCTCTGCAACTCCCTGAAAGGAGGTTGGAGCCAGGGGGGGGTCGGGCTCTATCAGTCAGACAAGAGGCCATGGGCTTAAGCTCTGCCAGGGGAGGTTTAGGTTGGATATTGGGAAGAAATTCTTTCCAGAGAGGGTGATCAGGCATTGGAATGGGCTGCCCAGGGAAGTAGTGGATTCTCCATCCCTGGAGATATTTAAAAAGAGCCTGGATGTGGCACTGAGTGCCATGGGCTGGGAACCACAGGGGGAGTGGATCAAGGGTTGGACTTGAGGATCTCAGAGGTCCTTTCCAACCCAAGTGATTCTGTGATTCTGTGAAATGCCTTAGTCAGGCTCAGATTGTATTTAAAACAGTGCCATGTGACATTGCTTTGCATAAATTGCCAAGAAGGATTTTTTTCTAGACCTTCATTTGTTCCATGTTTGATTTTTGAATGCAAAGACATAAATGGTGAATCACACATTTCCAGAGCCCTCCTGACAGTGGGTGACAGTCACTGCAGTTAATTGTGATTCACTGATAAAGGCAGGAAAATGTATTTTGTGTGTTTGTCCTTAAAGATCAGGTGGCAAGAATTCCAAGGCCTTTGTTCAGGGGAATGGTACATGAGCTGGAAGCAGAGCTAACACACTGTGCCCTCCTGTGGTGACATTTACCATGTTATTAAAAATCCTTAGCTTTTTTCTTCTGAGGTTTTTCAGTCCCTGGAGTCTGCAGGAAGCCACAGTAAGATAGCAGAGTTGTGTGCAGAGTGCTGCACATCAAACAGTATTTTTTAGTTATAGGTGATGAATCTTGGTGAAAAAAAAAATATTTGAAATAAATGAAGAACTTGGCTAATTTAAGACCAAAATTACATTTGTTTCCAGTTTATTCAGATCTTCATCTGTATTTGGTCCTGCCCTGACAATAACATTGACAATAACTTCTTGGTGGCTGCAGAGACCCTGCAGTGTTTGATACTTCTAACATACATCCCCAGTGCTGTAGAATGTGCATTTCTTCCAGATTTAGTAGTTCCTTCTGCTCACCAGTTGCTGATTTTTGTCAGATAAACTTGTTGAGGGGAGCTGAGGGAGGAAAACTCTGGCTGGATTCTCCCCTGGAGCAGTTGGAACAAGGAGGTGAATGTCCAGGCTGAATCAGGACGAGCACATTCTGGTTGCCTTATCAATCAATAGCTGCCTGGTTGTAGGCTCAGGGTGTAGGGCAGAGACTCTCCAAGCCAGCCTTTGTCAGAACTCCCCTCAAGGGGTTGCTGACAGATAAGTGTGACCAGATCCTGTGAAATACTGAGTGCTTGGTGTGTAAGGGCAACACCCAGGGGAGGATATGGAATTAGTAATGTTTACTAGCTTGGAATATATAATAAAGATAGTTGGAGTATTTCACTCTTTTTTTTTTGTGGGGGGAGGCAATTTTTGAATAGTGAAAGTAAAATTCTTGCTATAAATAGCCTACCTTTGATTTTTAGTATGCTTTGTAAGAAACAATAATCCAAAAAAAAAAAAAAAAGGCAAATTAATTTCCATTCTCATCTCATATACATGAAAACTGTGCAGTGCCTCGAAGTAATGCGTTCAGTCCCTGAAAGATAACTTGTAAGCCAAGGTGTTCTTTCATTAATTAAAACTTTGTTGGTTTGTGGGGTTTTTTTTCACCTCAGGTATTCTGAGCTGCTAGAGACTGTCAGAAAAGGAGGGGGAGAGAACTCCATCCTGCATCACACCCAGAGGAACAAGAAGCTGTTTGTACGGCAGCGCCTGAGGCTGCTCCTGGATGAGGAGCCTTTTCTTGAGTTCTCCCCCCTGGCTGGCCTCAACCTGCCCTATGGGGATGTCCCTGCTGCTGGCTACCTCACTGGTAATGCCTGGCAGAGCTCGTGGGAGATGGGTTCATTTTCATCCCTCATATCTTTAGGGTTTAGGTGGGGTCTGAAGGTGGGAAAGGGTGGAGCTATGGTGCCCAAGGAAGGAGGGTTGTGAACCAACATGGGCCTTCATGTGATCTGAGAGATGCTGTTTGGGTGCAGTGCTGAGGAACTCTTTGTAGGTGTCCCCACCTGCTGCAGACCTTGCCAGGTAACCAGCCCTGCTCTCTGGAGCTGAGGTGTAAGGAAGAACGCTGCATGAAAAAGGCTTATGGAATATTTTAGTTTCTTAAGAGAAAGCAAAGGCTGCAGGGAGACCTTAGAGCACCTTCCAGTGCCTGAAGGGGCTCCAGAAAAGCTGGGGAGGGACTTGGGACAAGGGCCTGGAGGGATGGGATGAGGGGGAAGGGTTTGGAGCTGCAAGAGAGGAGCTGGGAGGGAGAAATTCTGTGCTGTGAGGGTGCTGAGCCCCTGGGTGCCCAGGTTGCCCCCAGAAGCTGTGGCTGCCCCATCCCTGGCAGTGTTGAAGGTTGGATGGGGCTTGGAGCAGCCTGGGCTGGTGGGAGGTGTCCCTGACCATGGCAGGGGGGGCACTGCAGGAGCCTTAAGGTATTTTTCAACCCAAACCAGTCTGTACTTCTATGATCATCCTTGTCTATTAGCAGCATGAAAGAGTTCAGCTTCTGCTGTGTTATTCTTCTGCAGTTTTTGCTGGGAAATCAGGAATACCACATGTGGTATATTAGGTAGTCTTGATGAGTGTCTGTGGTGCCTCTTGCAGGAGCTGGCAAAATCTGTGGGGTCTGGTGTGTCTTCATGGCAAATGATGCAACTGTGAAAGGAGGATCTCTTTATCCCATTGCATTGAAGAAACAATTAAGAGCTCAAGAAATAGCCCTGCAGAACAGGCTGCTGTCTGTCTTCCTGGTTGACAGTGGGGGAGCATTCCTACCACTGCAGGTAGTATCAGAACCACTTCAGAGGAGAAATCCCTGTGTTTGTCTTAACCATACTGATTTTTAGCAGTAAACCTCAGACTGACATTGGGTTTTCTTGTCTGGCTGCCTTGCATTGCCTGCTGTACTTAAATTGAGTTTTGTCCACCAACCAGCATGCAGAAGGTGGTTTGCAGGTTTGTCAGAGTGGTGATGACTTTGGCTGAGCTTGCATCTCACATCTAATCAAAGTGTAGAAACTTGAATATCAGGGGGGTGACCCAAAGTGCTGAGCAAACACAGGTGTGCTGAAATGCTTCAGTGTCTTTAATAAATTGGTACTTTGTGGTTGCTGTTTTGAACTGCAGAACCTATAAGACTGCTCTCTGTTTTATTGTAAAGTTCATGACAGTAATGCAGTAACCTCCATGGCCTTTAAAACTGTGGTTCTTTGAAATTCTTGCTGTAAAAGGAGAACATGTAGAGGTTGGTTTCCAATATAGAGAGGTCATGTTATCCCAGAGACTACAGCTGTTCCCTCTCCAGACTGAAAGCAAACACATGGGAAAGTTGTTATGTCACTTGAGGAATTGTATAGAAAACTAAGTAAGTGCCCTGGAGTCATTTCACAGATAAAGCCTGAACACGAGCTTCCCCTTCTCCCTGTTCACTGTCTCAGTTTCTGTAGAATAAATTGTTTTCCACAAAAAAATACAACAGCTACCTCTGCTTTTGGAACACGTGGGTATTTTTGCAGCATTGCACAAGGCATAAGGGGATTAAACACTGTAGCAAGTGCTTGAAGTGTTAGCGTTGACCTTCCCAGAGTCAGTCACCATGAGTCTGTGATTGAGTGGAGCAAAGAGCCTTGGCTTTGGTAATTAATATTGCAACTCACTTTGTCTTCTCTCTGTCATGTAGTCAGAGCTGTTTCCTGACAAGCTGCATGGTGGCAGGACGTTCTACAACGAAGCACTCATATCTGCCATGGGCATCCCTCAGGTATGGTGTCACCTGCAGCACGAGGAGGTGTAGCCTGTGGGAGGAGGAGAGCTGGGAAGGAGGTTCTCTTCTGGGAAAAAAAAAGAAAAAGGTTCTAGGAAGAACTCTGAAGCACACAAAGAGATTTCTAAAGCTCTTCTCTTCTATTTGTGGGAAAGGGAGGTGCAAAGAGTACCTCACAGAGTTGTGCAGCCTGAGGTTGGACTAGATGATCTCTGAAGTCCCTTCCAACCCGGCTAATTCTATGATTCTAAGGATATTCAAAGTGTTTGCTGACTGATGGTGATGGGATAGCATCAGATCACTCGGTTGTTTCAGAGTAAACACTCAACTCTCTCCAAAGCATCTTTGTTTTTCATGCTGGTGTTTCCCAAGCTGTGATTTAGTCTCTTGAGCATAACCGTGGTGACTTTGCCTTTCCACCCTCCCCTCCGGTGCCTCTGGGGTTGTTTTGTTCTCTGTGCCCTTCAGGTGGCAGTGGTGTGCGGCCCCTGCGTGGCTGGAGGTGCCTATTTGCCAATGATGGCAGAAGAAATTGTGATGGTAGATAAAATCGGGACACTGTTCCTTGCGGGCCCACCTCTGGTAAAAGCTGCTACAGGAGAATCTGTCTCTGCCGAGGACTTAGGAGGAGCTAAACTTCACTCTGAGTATGTGCAACAAGTCTTACAAATAGGGGAGAATTCCACATGCTTAGCTTTAAAGAAACTGTCGTTTTTTCTTAATGTGACTGGAGCTGCTCCAGTGACAGGGTACAATGTGGTCCTCGGGGACTGAAAAACATGCAGGAAGAGACCCGGTAGAAATGGTATATTAATTAGTCTAAAGTTTGGTGGCATGGAAGTATCTTTGGGCTAGATCTACCTCTCTGAAATGAAAAAGTTACATGGCAGTAATTTCAGCTTTATGTCATCCCACGGGCACTTCCCCTTCCACCCTGACAGAAAGCTGGTGTGGATAGAGGGCTCAGGAGCCAGCCAGCTGCAGAAGAGTGGCACTGGGGTGACAGTCATGTAATGAGTTATTTTAATGTTTATTTCCCTTCATTATGTTGCTTGCAACAACGTTTGAAAATCAGTTCAAAGGTCTGGTTTTAATGTCTGTAAACACAAAGGTCACAGGGAAGAACTCCTTACCCTCAGTTTATTTTGGGGTTGGATTGCACAGATATTCCAGCTGACTTGCTGCTCCCAGCTGCTTTGTGCAAGAACACAAATCCCACAGCATTCCCAAGGAGTCTGGAGACTCAGAGTACAGATTAACATTTTTTCCTTGAGTCTGGATTTTCTCTCAGAATTCAGATTTGATGAACTGCACACTCATCAATGTTGTGCTCTCTCCTAGAGTCAGTGGCTGTACTGACCATTTTGCACCTTCAGAAAAGGAAGCCTACGAGTGTGTCCGGAACATCATCTCAACATTAAACTATGATCCCCTGCCTGAGGAGCTCGGGGAGTTTGAGAGCCCTCTGTTCAGCCAGGATGAGCTCCTGGGACTGGCACCACGGGATTATAGGTGCACTCTCCCTGTGAAGCTGGTATGGTGACAGGAAGGGTATTTCTGCCTCCTTCCAGCCTGCTCTATCTGGTAGCTCCAGATGAAGAGGCAACAGGCTGTTCTCTCTCCTGAAATACCAGAGATACTCTGTGTTATTCCCTCAGCAGTCTGGCAAACTGTCTTGAGTCTGGAACAAAGCAGGATGGCAATAATTCTGTACAATTATAGACAATATTTAAGCTGCAAACCTGCTAGAGAGAAGATAATAACAGACTGTGCCAGCTGATTCCCATCTGTTTGAGATGCTGTTATGTCAGTATGTCTTGTACTGTGTTGGCTCCCTTGAGACTGTCCTGTTTTCCCCTCCCTCTGCCTTTCCCCCCTCCCAGATAATCATGTCTGGATCTTGTAACTTCAGGGCCTAATGAAAATACTGACTGAAAAGACAACACAGCTGAAATTAAACTTATTTGAGGCTGGGAGAGCTGCTGGTACATCAGCAGAGACACACTGAGCTGCCCATGCTCTTTTCATTGTGTTCTTCTAGAAGAGATTCGGTCTCTGAGGATGGGAATCCGGAATCTTTTCCAGGGGGTGGATTCCTGCAGTTCAGGGGATTTACTGCAGAAGTGTAGCTGTGCAGGCTGCTTTTAAACTGTGTAACAAGCACGAGCAATCTGCTGCTGTTTTCTGTGCACATAAACAGTAACTGAGGGTTTTACAGCATTTTGATGCACCTGGACAACTGTGCTCTGTAACACTGGAGTGATTTTAGAGCTGAACGTTGGCTCAGGTTACCTGGTTGGTAATAAAACATAAACACAAATTTGATACTCAGTAAATACTGAGTATTTAGCAGCGTGTGAGACCTAAAGGGGCCTCTGTGTTCATTTAAGCTGACATCTTGCACTCTGCATGTCCCTTTGCTGTTTGAACAGAGCCTGTACTTCAGCAGAACTCTCCTACTTCCACTGAAGTTTCTGTAGTAAAGCCTGTCTATTTCTTTGCAGATTCTGAGCCGTCTGGTGGATGGCAGCAGATTCCAGGAATTCAAAGCTAATTATGGCACAACATTAGTAACAGGATTTGGCCATGTGGAAGGGTAAGGAAATGTATGGACATAGCTGTCTGAGTAGCTTTCAGGTTTTCCAGGATCCCAATAATCAGTGTGTTTGTGAGGTTCTGAGCCAGTCACAAATCAGTCATGAAATACTCCTATAAAACCTCATCTGTCCCTGAGCTCCTCAGGGCTCAGGCCAAGAGCAGCAGAGTGATGACAAACCAAATGGTTCTCATGCCTCTGGGAAATGATTTTTTTTTGTTCTCAAATATTACTAATAGTTTGAATATTGAAGTCTCAGCAGATTCCTTAAGAAATAAGAAACAGCATCTTGAAAAATGTCCCAAACTGAGCTGCAAGCTCTCATCCCTCATAATATCTCATCATCTCATACCTGTACAATAGCACTCTGTGATTCAGACTGTGCAGATATTTTGTTTCCATCCTTCAGAACACCACGAGCTTGACAGTTGCTAGGGCTCAGAAGGGGAGATGTGGGTGTCTGTGTTCTGTAGGTACCTGGTGGGGATTGTGGCCAGCAATGGGGAGCTCTCTCAGGATGCCTCTCTCAAGGGCAGCCACTTCGTGCAGCTCTGCAGCCAGCGCAGCATCCCCATCCTCTTCTTCCAAAATACTGCTCCACCTGCAGCAGAGCCAACAAGCATCTCAAAGGTAGGGCAGTTCAGCTTCAGCATCCTTAACTCAGGTGTTGCCTAATTCTTGCTTTGTTTAAGATTACATTTTGGAAATTATGAATTGTTAGGGAAGTATTTTTTATTTACAGTGCTCTTAATGGTTTAAACAGAGGGGATTTCAATTAATTTGTTCTTAGGTCCTTCCATTCTGGTTTTAAGCAGGTGTCTGTGCCTCTTTAAAATGGTACTGTCCAGCTGGCATGTAAACTTGGGATTTATAGTGCTTTTAACATTGAAATAGAGCCTAGCAATCCTTCTGATCTCAGTGCACTCCAGGGGAAAATAGGTATTTCTCTTCCAGGGAAGTGAAGGCATTAAAGCACGTTTTGTCCTGAGCCAGAGAGAGCCTTGCAGCAAAACCCACATTAGATTCCCTGAGCAGAGACTGTTCCTGCACCCAGTTCCTCCCTGCTATCACCAGCACTTGAGACAAAGCCTGGCATAATTCCCCTGTATCTGAGAGGGCTGTGGCTGCTCAGAGCTGAAGGGTTGTGCAGACTGATGGGAACTCTGTGGCTGAGTTACAGTGCACAAGGGGTCTGCTGGCATGGAAGAAATTATCATACAGAAATGAAATATTTTAGAAACTCAAATTTGGTGGGAGCTGAGGGGATCTAGAAATAAAAATTAAAAGCTTTAAAATCTTCCCATTCCAGGCAAAGGCTGACTCCAACAGGCTGAAAGCCCAGGCCTCCATGATGGCTGCTGTGGCCTGTGCTGCTGTTCCCAAAATCACCATTGTCATCGGGGGCTGCTTTGGGGCTGACAGCTATGCCATGGTAAGGGGGGCACCAATGAGGGGGCTTGGGGACAGACTCTGCACTGGGACAGCATCCCACAGCTCTTCATTTTAAAACACAGTTGGCTGCTCTTACAGACACCTCAGTCTGTTATTTTAGCTACTCTGAAAATAAGAAATGCATCGTGAGATGTGGTGACTGAAACTTGGGTCTGCATCTTAAGAACCTGGAGAAGATTCTAAAACACAGAATATCTGAAAATGTCCTTTCCTGGAGCCCATCCTGCCTTTTCCTCAGCACGTGCTCTCTGGTTTCAGTCATCAGGGAGCACCTCTCCTTTAGTGGTGCTGCTCTGTGTCCTGTTCTCATTGCTAGTCAGGGCACTTGGGCTCTTTTCTTGCTCAGAATTAAATGTGTAGGTGCTTGGAGGAGCAATTAAATTATAAAACAGCAATATTGAAAGCAGTGGGGATTGTTGAAGGCAGTTGTGTCATCCTGCAGCTGTCTTTTTGGGATTAATTTCTGTGCATTTGTATTGTGTGCTTTGTTTTGGTTTTTCTTGTAGTGTGGCAGATCATTCAGTCCAAACTTCCTTTTCTTGTGGCCTAATGCAAGAGTTGCTCTTGTGGATTCAAGACATTTCTGCACAAACCCACAAGCTGGGGACAACAACTGCACAGGAGATGACTGGGAACTGAAACATCTGAGAGATAAGTAAGGACTAAGCTAAATCTAAACCCCTACTCTGGGATTTAATTAGCTAAATTATTCACCCTAGAGATCAGCACATCTCAGACAACTAAAGAAAACCTGAATCTACTGAGAAATATTTCAAATTTCTGTGTCTGCTCATAGGATCTTATGAAGGAAACACAAAGGTTTGACAAAATAACACAAACCACAGCCATAGAGCCCCAAAAGAGGGTATTCTGTGGTGTCTGAAAAGCTGGTGCTGAGTGTGGAGGCTGGGCTGTGCAGAGTGATGGAAATACAGTTGGGTGTTTGCTGGATTCTGATTAATTTCAACAGGAGTGCTGCAGATTCACTGGAGATTGAAATCTTTGCCTTTTTCAGCTGTGACCTGGTGGTTGTTACATTTCTGCGTTTGTTTAATCCTCTGTCTTCTCCAGGCTGGAGGAAGAAAGCAGTGCCTTCTACTCCTCTGCCAGACTCTGGGATGATGGCATCATTCTACCTCAAAATACCAGACAGGTGAGAGGTTTCCTTACCTGTTCCTCACAGCACATTTTGTCCTCAGATCACCAGAGGATCTCACAGCCATTGTGCATGCCTGAGTCAGCAGCTTTTAGCTGGCAGACATCCACTCAGAATGACAGAAAGTTAGATCCAGTAGATCATTTCTGCCAGCTGTGCTCCTCTATTTTTCCTTCCTACATTCTTTTTTAGAAATACTTAAAACATTCTTTGAACTTCTGAAGCTTGTTTACTTAAAAGACCACACATGGAGCCTCCTACCACTTAATCCATCTAAATACAGCACAGATTTATGCTAATGCATAGATATTAAATATTTTCTGTGGTGTTTATGGGAACTTTCATACTAGGAGAGCACTGGGAAGTATTTCCTGGCACTAGAGGCCAGAGGTTGCTCTCTCTCTAGGATCTACACCTGAATGGAAAATAAGTGAGAGTTGAAATGAGTCACTGTCACTTGGGTGCACTCCCCACTCCCTGTTTGCACTCCTGAGTGCACACCTGGTCAGGTTTTTGAAATTTTGTTCCAGAGACTCATTGCTGATCCTGTGTTTTGTTTCCATTAGGTGATTGCCCAGTGCTTGGAGATCACAGAGCAGCAGAAGTACCAGCAGGCCCTGCCTCCCTCACAATATCCTGTCATCAGGATGTGACTGCAGCCACTTTCAAACCATCAGCCTTCTCAAGGTAGCACCATGGACTAGAAATCTTTAATAGCACTGATTTTCTAATTCTTCAATATCAATAAAACTGTCAAAACCATCAGAGACAAACAAGAATCCTGGATTTTAAGTCTGTTAGCAGTAAGTCTGTATTTTGAGCAATAGCCTCCTTACTACATTAGCTGAAAGTGTATTTTGTGAAAAGGATGAAGCTGAGAGCCTGCAGCACACTGAGAAAGCACATTCAGCCCAGGCTCAAACAATTGGTTGGTTTGTTTGTTTGCTTTTCATACTGACATTTAAGTACTTGAACTTTGTCCCAGCAGGAAAGTTTAATTCTGTAAAACAACACCACAATCCCTTCCCAACCTCCCCCAACTTCTGTTGATGTCACTGGAGGGCTCTTCGCACCATCCATCTGGGAACTGCCCAGGGCTGCGTTTGAACAATGCCTGTTACAGTTACATGTTACAAAGAATTAAAGTGATTAAGTAGCCCTAGGAATGAAAAGTGATGCTGAAGGAGGCGAGGGGGTGGGAGAGCTCCTCAGAGGAAACTGCCCCTTCCTTGGTGCTGGGGACAGCAGTCACGCTCTCTTGAAGAGCCCGTGGAAGGTCACAGGGATGATCATCTCCACCTCAGCCCTGGCCACCTCGCTCATGTCTTTGGCATTGAGGATCAGGAGGTAGGCGGGCTTGGGCCCCGCCCCCGGGCTGATCACGATGCTCAGCACAACCCCTGGGAGGAGAAAAGCAAGAGGATTGTCCCCGTGCTGTCCCCTCCATGGGGCCGGGGGGCACCCTGAGGCACTCCCCAAACCCCTACTCGCTGGGCCGGGGAAGCAGGCTCAGGTTCTTCACTGATTTCTCAAGACTGCTTGCAGTTCTTTTTGGGCTCAGCTTGGGCTGATGGGCCAGTAGCTCTATGAAGTTTCTTTTTAAAACTCTTGAGAAGTGTTTTTAGTTGGAAAGGGAACTATGAAAAGTTATCTCAGGGGCCTACGAGAAACATCACATCCCAGAATCTCTAGGAAATCCAGCCATTAATTTTTCAATATTAAATGTTGAATTACTTTAGAATTGACTTTAAAATTCTGCTTCTGAGGTCCAGTGTGACCAGATAAACACCTCCAAGTCCTGGTATCATGGTGTGGACTGTCCCAGCCCCTGGGCTGCTGGGTCATTTCTGTCTCTGTGGGTCAGTGGCTGCAGGAGAGCGTGGGGACAGCCACCCCAAAGGGCTCAGACCCAGCCCTGGGGAGGGTGACAAAAGGGTGAGCACAGGCCTGGGTGGCTTCTGCAGGGGCTTAACTCTCAGGGAGACTTAAACATGTTCCTAAAATGCACAAAGTCTGCTTCAGTTAATGAAAGCTTTTGAGAACAAGGTTAAAATCTTTTCAGTGTGACATAAGCCCCTGCACAGCCCTTTCCTGACCTGGGAACAGGTAGTAGGAAATATTTTTGCTATGAAAGATGAAGCTTTCCCCATAAACCAGTGAAGAGTTTGCTCTTAAATTCATCAGACCCAAGACTTGTCCCAGCTCCACCTATCTCATCATGGGAGATGAGCAGTTTGGGGAATAAATGGGTACAGGGCTGGGGACACGTGGGGAAACGTGTGCAGTGCCTGACAGGAGCACAGCCACACATCCTGGAGTGGCAAAGCCCAAATTCACTCCACTCCCACCCAAGGAAAGTGGGTTAAGAACAGGAAACATGCTTGGGTTAACAGAGATACAGTTCTAACAAAGTTCTACCACCTGGAATTCTTTAAATACTGCAGTTCCTGATGGAAAAAAGGCCAGGAACTGACAACAACAGATTGTTTAAGCCTAAAGGTTTTTTTCCTCCTTTGTTTTCCATCAGTCTTCATGTTCCCACAGACAAACTTCTCCAATCAGGATGCCATTGACCAAAATAAAATACAAATAAAATCAGAATTACCATCATCTTCCTCCAGGGCATCTGGATGGGAAACAAAGATGGGCTCTGATGGATATGAATCTGGCTCCTGCCATACCCAGGTCTCCTTTGTTTTGACATTCAGCTTGCAAAGCTAAAGGGGGAAAAAAAAAATGCACCCACATCTCAGAAATATTCTTGCTTGTCCTTAAACTGCAAGCTCCTGGTTAAGATGTGCCTCACCCAGCACTGATACTGACCCTGTCTGGGACAAAGTGATTCAGCCCCAGCCCGTAGGTGTAGGTGTAAGGTTTCCCACAGTATTTCTTGTAGTTGATTTGTGGAAATTCAAATGCTACAATTAAAAACAAACAGAAATATGTGAAGATAAGTGTAGGGCAGAGTGTGGGGGTGTTGGTGTTGGTGCCTTTGGGAGCCTGCTCTTACCATGGCGTGGCCCTGAGAAGATGACCTCTGGCTCCAGCCAGATGGTCTCATCGCTGCGCAGCGTTGCTGTGGCTGTCGTGTAGGGCAGGGTGACCAAGTTCTTACCTGTGTCAGCCTGGGACAAGAAAAACACCCCAAAGAAAAAAGGAGGAGCAGATTTCTGGTTGGAGAGAGCTGTTGCAAACTGTGTTAAGCAGTGAAGGCCGTGCTGAGCAGCAGAGCCTCCCCAGGCTGCAGGGTTGCAGGAATGCTCAGCAACGGCTGCTCCTTCCCCTTCCTGAGGGGATAAGAGAGCAGCAAGATGCCAAAATTCACCTGCACACACCTTCCCCCTGCTCAGAAACACAGGCACAACCTTTTGCAACATGTGGGAAATAAAATAGAAACCCAGACTGGGTTGGGTTGGAAAGGACCTTAAGGCTCAACCAGTGCCACCCCTGCCATGGTCAGGGACACCTCCCCCAGCCCAGTCTGCTCCAAACCCCATCCAACCTTCAACACTGCCAGGGATGGGGCAGCCACAGCTTCTGGGGGCAACCTGGGCACCCAGGGGCTCAGCACCACACTCACACCAAAGAATTTCTTCCTCATATCCATCCCTCTTCCAGTTTAATTCCAGTTTAGAATAACGCTATTCAATTAAATAAACCCAAAAGTTCCTCCAAAGAGTCGTACTTTCAGTTCCCCTCCTATTAAAAGGTTTTAATCTGAATTAAATGGGGTGAGGCAGAGCACCAGCAATGCTGGGCTGTGTGCCCTGAGGGGAGCAGGGCAAGCACTGTTGTCCCCAAGCCCCACTGGTGGCCATGCTGGTGGCCACACTGGTACCTTGTCAATGTTGAGGGGCAGGACGTATCTGCGGGCTTCGGGCTGTGGGGCTTTCTCTGCCTGGCGCTTCACTTCATCCCAGTTTGCTCTCAGGTTGGCTAAGTAGAGGTAATTGTAAACAAACTCAAACCTGCAGAAAGATGAGGAGCACAGCTGAAGGTGTCATTTGTTTGGAGGGGGTCAAATGCTGTTTTTTTCCCCTAAAATAACAGGCTACTTGGCCAACACAGGGCTGGGCCTCACTCTTCTCTCTGTCTGTGCCAAAAGTAGTGTTCAAACCTCAACCAGATCCTCCTCATCATGGCCCAGAAGCCCAAATAACTTCAGCCCTTGGGCATTATTGGAGACAAAGGCCAGTTAAAGACAAGAATAGTCAAATTTCTCTTGGAAAATGAGTTTCCTACAGGCTCTCTGCACCTCTGTGGGGTCTACAAGTGTGAGTACTTAGATGGGCTGGAAGGAGTTGGTGTGAGTGCCAGAGGTGATTCCCACAGGCAAGGGCAACATGTGCCTGGTGCTGGGGCTCTGCTGTCCCCACCAGCTCATGCCAGGGTTAGGCCAGTGCCACAGGGACCCTTGGCCACCTGTGGGGTGGGCACCACAAGACTCACCCCTTCCAGGTGCAGAGATCAACAATCAGAAATCCATTGTCTTCATAGGTGTTGATGTGATGGAAGAGGTTGAAGGCCGAGGTGCGGTACTTGATGTTGAGGAGCCTTCCTTTCTTCTTCTCTGCCACGTGAAGCCAGACCTGAGAAGACACCAGAGAAATGAAGGTGAACTCAATAAAATGTAACCCCCAAGTCCAGTGCTGGCTGCCCAGTCCAGCCCAGTTTGGCACCAGTGCTGGCTGCTTACCCCCATGGTTTCGTTGGACTCGAAGCAGTCCATGTAGTTGGCTCCCCACAGGCTCCAGGAGGAGAGGAACTTGAGGAGGTTGATTTTCACTGGCTGCTCAACAAACACGATGTAGTTTGCTGTCAGCCCAAAGCTGTTTGGAAAGGAATGGGATCATGTCAAGATTGGACAAAACTCACCTAGGGGTTTGTTATAAGCACTGAATGCAGCTTGACACTTCAGGTGTACAGAACATGAACATCCTGATGGGGGCAAATCCCCTCATTTTAGCTGCTGATTACATGAAAGAACAAGCCCTGCATGCCACTTCTTTAGAACAAGCAGCAATGGCCATGCTGCAACGTGTTCCCCACCTCTGTGGGCTGGCAGGAATGAAAAGGGACTTTGTCCATTGGCCCTCAGAGTGGCCATTTTGGTGGCTGAGGCCTCATCCCTGGAGATGTTCAAGGTGAGGCCTGAGGAGGCTCTGAGCACCCTGATCTGGGTGAGGGTGTCCCTGACACTACAGGGGGTTGGACTGGGTGAGCTTTAGAAGTTCCTCCCAACCCAAATCATTCTCTGATTCAAATCATTCTGATTCTGAGCCATGTTTTGAGGCCACCCAGCCCAGGAGACATCACCTGTGAACGTAGGAGGGCTTGAACCTGTCACTGCAGGGGAACTGCACCACCACCTCCGACTTGTTGATTGGGTCATCCTTGTCTGGAAGGGGCAGAGGGAGGGTTAGGGAGGGGCTCACTCACAATTTTCAGTTTTAAATTGCAAGAGGGAAGATTTAGACTAGCTAATAGGGAGACATTTTTACCATAAGGGTAGTGAGGCCCTGGCCCAGGCTGCCCAGAGAGCTGGGAGGTGCCCCCCATCCCTGGAAACAATCCAGGTCAGGTTGGATGGGGCCCTGAGCAACCCGATCCAGTTGAAGATGTCCCTGCTCACTGCAGGGGTTTGGACTGAATGGAGCTTTGAAGGTCCCTTCCACCCTCAACCATTTGATGATAGATTCTATATTTACTCATATTTGGAACATTAACACAAGGGAAGTTGATATTAATTGCTTTAAAGGTCACGTGGTACCTTAAAGAAGGAAATAAAAATCTAAAGATTTTTGTAGGAAGTAACTCGATGACAAAACTCATTTGAAGGATAAAAAAGGAAGAAGTTATAGGACAATGTTTTCTCAGTTGCCTGAGGTGGGATGAACTGACCTGCCTGAAGTGGAGGAATCCGGATGATGTTATAGGCAAGAGAAAAATTTTTCCCAAAGCAATTGCCAATGTTGTAAACTGTCCCATCGTTTTCAATGTGGGGATGAGCTGTTGCCCCATTGACAGACACATATTTACAGAGATCCACCTGGAGAAGATACAAAAAGTCAGGAGTTTTCTTGGCAGGAGAGGGGAAGCCACCAACTCTGCAGGGCTTTGTTTCTGCATCACCTCCCTGACCAACTCCAACTCTTGCTGTGTTGGAAGAGGCTGTTTTTAAACACTTCCCTTTCAGCTTTAATCCTCCACACATGCAGAAGCACAAAGACTCACCTGCTTAATTGTCTCTAGTGTTTCTGGGTTAATTTTGGTGATGAAGTTGGTCTCAGTACAGGCATAGTAATCTTCACCCACGGGGTAGACATTGACAAGGGCATTATCAGTGACCTCCACACCTTTGAAGTATGAGAAAAACCTGAGCAGAGAAGATGGACAGGGAGTCAGGGGGTTTGTGGAAGTACCACAGGACATCACTGCAACACCTACAAGCCCAAGGTACCTGGAAAAGATGTTCTTGCATGGGTCTGGGTAGGCGTAGGTGCCAAATTCTGTTATCACAATCCTCTTCTCTGTCATGTTCCTCACGTAAGCATCAGTCCTGACAAACCTGGGGAGGGTGAGGAGGCACACTGCAGGTGTAGCCAGGAAAAAAGCAGCAGGCTTTGCAATTAAAAATACAGTGTTTTGTAATCAGTACAAAAAGTTGTGTTTCTGCTGACAAGAAGTTTGCTATTTTCAGCTGGTTTGAGTGATCCCACCATTAGAGCTCTTCCAGTAACTACAGGGATTTGGAATAATGGGCACCTCCCATGTGCTGGGCAGCAGAATCCAGACCCAGGGCTCTCAGTTGCTTTGTTAATTAATTTTCTTTTCTTGGCAGCTTGCCACATACCTTCGGTGATAGGTAACGTGCCCCTCCTTGAAGTCAAACTTGTGGAGAAGTGCTTGGCCATCAAAGAGGTGATAGAAGGGCTCTGAACCCACCTCAAACAAACCAGGACCACATCTTAGGAGGCTTCCTCGTAGCCAGGTGGGAATCCTGCCTGCAGGAGATGTGGAATTGGTTGGTAGGTGCCCAGTCCATGGTCAGTCAGAGTAAGAAATTGTGTCAACAGAAAGAACAAAGCTGCAAACTATTTTTTTTTAAATTATCAGACTTGGGTTTTTAACAGTCATGAGCTCTTTGAATTATCTTTTTTCCTTCACCTACAGACCAACCAGACAGAGATGTGGAGTATTGGTATATCTAAAGGTCTCCCATCCAATCTGTCCCTTCTCTACCCCAAAATACACCACTCCTGTTACATCCTTCACCTCCCAACCTCTACTCCAGCCCTTGAAAAGCCAGCAGGAGCACAGACCAACCTGTGACATGGGCAGTGACAGGAGAGGACAGCTCCTCCACTGTCTCAAAGAGCTTCTTGTATCCTCCAGCTGGATGCTCAACTCTGAAAGGGACAGCAGAGGTGGGGTTAGCCTGGTGCTGGGATCCCTTTGGAACCTTCTCTGAGGGGAGGGGTTTTGTCTCTAGATGGACTGAACTACAACCTGCAAATAACTTGAGAAATCAGGAGGGGAAAGCACCAGCTGCATGGAAGCAAAGGCTCCAAACTGTCCTGAGCAGATGGAACAGGGAATACCAACAGGACAGCCCATATTGACCCTCACCCTGGGGACAAATTCAGGATATCCTGAAACATCAGGAAGCAGCAGGGTGCTGGGCCATCTTGTCTAGATGGTGCTTTTGCCAAGAAAGGATGGACCAGAAGATCTTTGAGGTCACTTCCAACAGGAAGGTCTGTGATGCTATGAAAATCCAAGCTGTATCTCCCAGGGCTTGGATAAGCCTTTTTAGTTTTTTCCTTTCTGTATTCAGGTGAAGTGTACTTGAGCATGAAGCTGAGAACTCTTTGGTAGGCTCCACATTTCCCAGTTCCTCTGTAGCAGAGCCCGTGGAGACACACACAGAGGTGGGCTGTGCAGGCACTGTCCTACCCCTCCATAGGATGGGCCATCCTCTGGTGTGAGCCTGTCCCCCCAGCCCACAACCCTGGCACAGGATGGACCAGCACAGACACCCCCACACACAGATCCCCCCCTGTTCCTCCCCTCTGAGCCTCACCAGCACCTCCTGGACTCCCCTGTATCACGATGGCCCCCAGCAGATTCCCCCAGGAATACTCACTGGCTGTACATCTTCTCCCTGGTGAAAGAGCTGAGCTTCTGGCAGCTGAGCCCCTGGCCAGAGCTGTGCACGGGGTATTTATGGGGCACTGAGCCCTGCTGGGGGGAGCCCCACACTGATCCCTCCCTGTCAGTGAGCCCACCCTGGGAACAGAACAGGCTTTCACCACCAAAATCCTCCCTGGGCTCTGGGAGGTTTTGTCTCACCCTTTGCACAAAAAAGAGCTTTGAATGTTTTTCTGAGACCTAAATTCTTCCCAAACAGAAGTGATTATGAAGGGAAAAAAACCAAAACTAACCAACAAGGACAGGGAGGAGGGAAACGGAGCGTGCTGGGTGCTTGGCATGGCCACTCAGCCCTTCACTGGTGGCCACCATGCTGCAGGCAGACCTGGCCTGCTCCCACACCCACCCAGGGCAGGGAGAAACTGTTGTGACCTGGCTGAGGCACTGAGAAACTTCTACCGGCCAAGAAAGCAGCAAGAAATGAAACTGCTCCATCCTGCACCAGCACCAGTCCTGCACCTGGAAACCTGAGGGTATCAGAGACAGCAGGAGCCAAGGGGATGTTGGTGTTGGGTATCAGCATTCACAGCCACCAGGTTCCCCCCCAACCCTCATTTTGGTCCTGTCTTTGGAAGCTCCAGCCCCTTGGAACAAGCCCAGCAGGGTTAGGGTTAGGACAAAGCCCCTGGGAGCAGCATCACCCCTGATGGCTGTGTCCATCCTGTCCCCTCCCCTCCCCTTGCTCCTGTGTCCATATGGGGGCACGTGCCAGCCCCTGCAGAAAGCTGGATAATGCAGAATTTCTGGGGTCTCACACCCATAAAGCAGGATTTTTACAGAGCATTAACACTCTGCACAGCAGACATCAAACTGCATCTCCAGCAGAGCAGAGAGGACCCGAGGATGGCTGTGAAAACCCAGCTCCAGCACCAGCAGCTGTTTCTGAAAACAATGGTGCTGTAAGGAGCCCTTTCCATGATTAATGAGATTAGGAAGATTACTGCTCTCCCCCTCCTGGGAGCCCAGGCTGCAGGATGAAAACATTTCGTAATGCCCATCCCCTGGGGCACTCTTCCTGTGCAAAGAGAGGGATCAGAACAGTGGGAAAGGAGAAAACTCAATCATGACTGCACCTGAAGAGGCCACGTGCCAAGCAAACAGCTTCTTGTTTGCCCAGGACAGTGTCTGAGGAGCTGGCAATTACACCTCTGATAAGCATGTCCAGTTTAAGTGTTTTCTAAAAATTATTTTTATTAAAAAAAACCCCAAACAGTCTGGGCAGTTTATATGAGCTTGATTTTTCTAACTAAAGGTCAAACAGCCAGTGTGTTTGCATGCACTTGCAGTGTCAGTTTTCAGAACAAAACCATAGAGGCAATTGGAAAACCACTCCCTGCACACAACTCCTTCTTGCAAAATGAAAAAAACGAGGAAAGCCTCCAGTGAAACCATTTCACTAAAGAGAAAATTATAGTTCAGAGAAAGGTTGAGATTAAATTTGTATCTGCCATTTGTTTGCAATGTTTTAATTGTCCCATAACTGCCACTTTGTCTATTTATTCACATTTTTGTTAAGTTCTGTCAGAACCTTAGACAGAAACATTAAATAACATGGATCAAGAACTCTGAATGAGGGCAGTCTTTTGAAAGCTAAATCCTAAGAAATGTGAGCTCCTTGCCTAATAAGTTGCTTAACTGGAGCACATAAATAAATAAAGCATTTACTCAACATGGAATAGGTTGAGAAAAATTAGAAGCAAGTTTAGGCAGGAGCTGGAGGTTTCAGAGCAGGTGATGACAGGCGTTGGCATCCAGGTGTCTACAGGACAGGAAAAAGCAGCAGTGCTCTGGCTCAGACTGGGCTACTCTTGGCCCCTCCTTTCCCCAGCCTGCCTCCTCAGAGGGAAAAGAGCAAAGTGATAACATTGCAAAAGAAGTGTTGTGCCACAGACACTCCTCTTATTAACAAGAAAAAGCCAGCACCACCCTGCAAAGCAGACCTCAGAGTAATGTGGTGTGTATGAGTGTGTAATTACCAGATGCAGAACGCAAAGGTGGTTTTGCCTCACTTTGCCAGAAAGAAAACAACCTGGGAGCACAAGAGCTCACACAAAGAGTAACACCCATCTCCCTAAAACACCAGATCCCATAAAGCCTCTAACAAAACAAACCTTACAGTGGAAAAAAGAAAAGTTGGGAGTTTAAATGTACCTTCTCCTGCAGTCCCAGGCTGCAGTGCATCCCTTCCATGCTGCATGCAGAAGCTGATGGACCCATCCAGGAGCAGCACTGGCACTGAAGTGGGACACTGCCACCAGCTCCTTCCCCAGTTCTAACACAGCTCCAAGTGCAGGATGGATCCAGTGACTGACAGCCAGGGCATCCCAGGAACTGGAGAGGCTCAAGCACAAACACACAAACAGTCAACATTTGTCAGCCTGGACTGCAGGGATGTGGCTGAGGAAAGTCAGGGCAGGTAACACACATAGAGGAGATGAATGTTGCTCCTTCCTTGGAAGGAACAGTTATATAACATAGAAGCTTTTGATATCCATTTATATCAAATATATAATGACATATTAAAAGCCTACGTGAAGTTCACAGATGAGATGAACACGTGTTATATGGAGTCAGAGATTTTATTTATGGCGAATTTCTGGCTCCCTTGGAAACAACAGAACAACTTTTAAATTAGTTCCAACATAGAGAAAATAGTCGTGTTTTAAGACAAATATTTGATAACAGAAAGAAGGCACTTGTTTGCAACACACAGACACTTCAACACGACACAAAACTACGATAAATGGCACAAATTCCTGAACAGACAGTAACAAGTTCCAATATGCATATCAGTTTCTCATATAAAACCATCTATAAATTTTTGGTTACTAATAGCTTTATGCTTATTTCACATTTATTTTACTGAGCACAACATACTGTAATAATTTGTAAACAGATAAATACTTATTTCTCTCTTGGCAGTCACCCAAGAGTTATTTGCACACAAAAAGAGTTACTTTGGCACCTTTCAGCAGTGTCCATGTAAACATTGCTTCCTTGTACACACACACAGAGCCACCACCAAGTTTCTGTAGCAAGAGCCCTTTGGTAAATCATTCACACACCCATCCATCAAACAAATAATGTGGTGGGGTTAGTATCTTAAGCTACGAAATCTTGGTTTCCTTAAGCTGAGCATTGGTTGCTTAATGGTGGGTTTGTTGTCCAGTAGCATTGCTTCATTTTCTGTCCTTGGAAATCTGTTCTGGTAGATTAGAGGGTATTCCTTCTGGAACTGGAAAACACAAAAAGCACAATTTAAAAGAAAATACAGATCAGGCTCCACAAAAGCCCCATCCCTGCAGGACTGGAGCATGAATCACCTTGTAAGGATGGGCACCAGCAGGAGGGGTGAGCAGGGCTATCAGCAACTACAGCAGCTGCTCAAAGCTATAGCCCTTTGATCCCAGCTGATAAACAATGAGTCCAGCAGAAATGATGAAATGAGCAAAGCTTCTCATCTCAGTGTTGCCAAGAATTTGTAGCTGATGTGAAAAACTGTTCCCACTTTCTGCATCAGTGTTCTCTGACCAGCACAGCCAGCTCTCTGACAGCTCCTCCTCTTGAAGCTGGCTTTCAAGAACAGCAATAAATGAGTTTTACCCCCATGGAAGTTCAGATACAGCAGATTTGGAAGGCATTCTCTCAGGAGAGCTTACTGCCTAACCAAGGGAGTTATTTTTCAGTTTCTCCAGACATACAACCAAAAAATATATCTGAGTTCAGATATTTCTTCAATATTTTGTCTGTTCCTCATGCAAGGCCTTGGGAAGGAATGACTAAAGGTAAAAACATCTCTGCCTCACTCAGAGCTCTCTGCTGATGGATTCAGCCTAGGGAAACAGCATTCTGTAACTCTGAGTGTTGGTTCTAATCTTTTAGTTACTGCCATGGGCTTTCCCCAATTCAAAGGATCCAAACTGAATCACTGCTCCAAAAACTTGTGGTTTATCCCAGCCCAAATGACAAAGCTCCTACAGAATTCCCATGTATTTGTTACAAACTTTGCTCATCTGTGGCTCTTGCAGTACAAGCTCCTTCTGCACTCTGGTAGGATCCTGTCAAAAATTTAAGTGTCTACTTGAAGTTTTACTATTCCCCCTCCCCACTTCACCTGCTTTAAGTTAAGTGTTGCTGTGTATCACTTCCTACTGCTTCCTTCAAGTTTTCATGGAGTGTAATTAACTGCTCTTCACATGCAGGAAGTTTTAATGAACTTGAACAAAAAGCCCAGCTTCCCTTTTTCCAGAACCAGAAAGTTTTCACAGCCCAGAGGAGTGACAGTGTTGCAGAAGCTGGAGGAGGGGCACCAAGCAGAAAGAAATGTGCTTGCTTTGAAAAGCTGCTTTCTCCAATTTGAGTCACAAGACTTGCTTAGGAGATTCCAGGACAAGCACAATACTATTCAATTAGTCAGAAATATTTGCCAAAGGTTTTCTGAAAAAGAAAAAACCCCCAGCCTGACAGAACTGCTGTACTCTAGCATTAGGCAGCATGTTTGAAGACCATGGGAGTGACAAATAATCTTGAGTGATGTTCATGTTACACACCACAAAGCTAGGCCCACAGCAAAGTGTTTCAGTATTGTGAACAGACAGAGCTTGAACTCTTAGAGGGGAAAAAAAAATAAATCCCTTTTTATTGACTTTAAGCCCATCCACAGCATTTTAAGTTTAAACTTGTCCAGGCAGTGCTGACAGGAAACCCTACTCTCTTTCTGCTGCATGTCAAGTAATGGAGAGTAGTCTCAGAAGCAGATGAAATGCTGACCAAGTTTCTTACCTGTTTTAACTTCTTCTTTTTGTCTTTCACAGACAAGTTTTTATCTTTGATAATGTTCTCCAAGAGCTCTGCCACTGCAGCCTGAGAGGTAGAAACCTTTTGTTCTTCAAACTCCTGAGGAGTTATTTGCTTGCAGTAGGAGTATGTTGGCAATATGGCACACATTTCTTCCCTTGGCAGTTTGCACTGAAACAGAAGTTGCAGAAGGATCTGCATGTAGTCAAATGATTACAGATTATTTTAAACAAGCATCCAGGCACACTAACTCACAGGGACACCACAAGTTGCAATACTTTATCACAAAGCTAATACCTAGTATTGCAACAAGAGTTTGATACAAGTTTACACTCAAAGTAGAGAGGTTTTATTTGCAGTTTTCCCACCCTACCTTCAGAAGGAACAAATATTCTGCAACTCACAAAGGAACATGAACTCCCCTCATGCCACCAACCTCAGCCATCTTCATGTACTCGATGTGATCTTGCACTGCAACCTGCAGGTAAGTTGGCACCTTAAATATCTCTTGTTGATGGTCCATCAGAAATGAGACCAGTCGTGTAGAGAGCAGCTCATCCAGATCTACTTCTTCTGAGCAGCAAAGCACACAGCGGGAGAAAGTCTGGATCATCTGCAAGTGTTGAGCAGATCATTAGCACAGGCAGGTGAGGGATCTGCTTCTTTCCCATCTACACAATGAGCTCTTCAATTCTTCTATTGCAATCTCTCTTGCCTGCCCCAAGAGGTCAAGAGGAGGAAACCTGACTATTTCCAACGAGGATGAAGTTATAAAGTCACTTCTTATAAGGTTAGACTTGTAGTTTCTAAAATTGAACAGTACTCTCAAGAAATACACATTTTAATGAGATAAAAAGAAGTGTTTCCTTGTAGGAAGGTGTTCATATTCACTTGACCACCTGAGATGCTAAAAAACCCCACAGAGCCAGATCTAATGCACACCAAGATCCAGTCTCAAATGGCTTTAAAAGCAATGTCACAGGTTTCACATTTCCAGCTGCAGTAGGCTTACTTTTTATTACCATGTGCAGGTGCTTTATTGTTTTATCTCAGCTTGTTTGACAACAATCTTGAATCATTCCAGTGAAAGCTTAAATTCTAATCTTTAAACTCAAAAAAGCAGGAAATTGACTTCTTTCAAACTGTTTTTGTTTCACATACAGAAACACTTAGCCCAAGAAAGGTTTCCTACAGACATTTTGCCAACACCTTTTATGTTAAAGGGCAGTGTGGTGAGAAATCAGACTAAACAATCTTTAAAGAAATGACTTCCCCAAGGAAACAAAAGAAACATCAATATTTGAAGTGTATTAGGATGGAGACAAGGAAGTGCTGGGTTCAAGCCAGATTTCTGTACGTATTATGGAGATAAGTAAAAAGCTGCCTTTTAATCAGCATTTAGCTGCCAGGAGAGAAGTACTCAGGACTGCTCCCATTCTCAGCACTGCTCCAGCCGTGCTGTGGAGGGTCCGAGCCTGGTGCAGGGGGGGATGGATGCTGGATTCTGTCTCACCAGAGCCCGTGTGCCCATGGCATCGTGCAGCCGGGGGATGGCGGTGTTGGCGCCGAGCCGAGCGCCCATGCGCATCAGGAGCTGCAGCTTCCGCCGGTTGGGTGGAGGGAGCAGCAAGCAGCAGATCTGCAGAGCTTCCACAGCAAGTCTCTCTAAATGAGGCTGAAGGAGATCTACAAGTTAATTGGAAAGATGGCTGTCAGCAAAGTTTGAACCAACTTTCAGGGTATTTTTATCTCGGTACATTTCTTTTTTATCGGTACATTTCTGTTACCCTGATGTATAGAAAGACAATGCTACATAATCTTTCTTTGGTGGGGTCATATTTAACTTGCTTTGTTATGAGAAACTGCTGGTACAGTTAAGACCATAATACTTAAGATAGAAGGACATTAAGTACTTTGATTTTAGACCATAATAATTAAGAAATTACACTTACGTTCTTCCCAGAAGTATTTCCAGACACTGTGTCTCAAAGATCAGAAAAAGGCATCTCCACCAGGCAGGTTCCCTGCCTCACTTTTAGTGTCCAGGTCAGAGTTACTGAGCACTTACCTGAACAGAAAGGTGAAATACTTGCACATCAAGCTGAAAGCCCCAGCAATGCTCCATGCTACTCTTTGCTAGCAGAGGTATGAGAGCCTGCCTCTAGACAGGGCAACCTACCAACCAGAAATCCTGTCCTTTAAACCCCAGGTTGTGTTATATGCATATCAAAACCCCAAGCAATGGTGCCAAGGATGAAGGAAGCAGAGATTAGTTAGACAACACAACATGCTCCAGAAAGCCATCTTACTTTGCATGCCAGTCAGCACATGAGAGTGAGTGAGAGAGGGTTCTGAGAGCTCTGTGGTGCTTTTGCAGAGTCTCTTATTGACAGTGATACCAGAAGCCTCAGTCCTGCAGTCCCCAGAAGCAGCCACCCCACAGGGATGTGCCGTTTGTCCTTGCCCACAAAGCTGATAACTTGGCTTTACTGTGATTTCAGCAACTGGCATATTAATGCTAACACAGCTTCTGGAGTTCCTCTTGCCAAGTAAACTCTGAGACCTGGTTATGTGCTTTGACCTGGGATTTTCACCAGCCAGTGCTTCACCCTGAGGAGTTGAGGCAGAGAGTCTCCTGATAGCACAGGTTTGTTTCTGACACAAGTTATTAGACCCAAGCTGCAATACAGGATGAGCTTTATGCTCACACACTGGTGACTGCTTCCCATTTCTTCTGCTCTGGATGGTGTCCACATCACTTTGCCTCAGGGAATCAGATTCTCCCTCCTGACATCTGTTTGAAGTGGTGCCTCCAATTCCCTCCAAAGAGTAACATCTGGGCCTGAACATTCGAGGGGGATCTTCTTCATCCCTGAAACCTGAAAGATTTTGACAACTTCCTCCTGTTAGATTATCAGCACCACCTTGTTTACAGGCCAGGTGATATTGCTGCAGCTTCTTTGTACACAGTTTTTGAATAGTAACCTCTCCTGAAGACAACTTCTTCCGGGAACCTTCGTGCTCTTTCTTGGTTTTGTCAGGCTCTTTGTGAAGCAGGCTTAAAAGAAGACACTCAGTTGACTTGAAAGAGTTCAAATGAAGAGTTTTTGAAGGTTGTGGGTCACATTTCTCATCTTGGACAGAACGTTTTCCACTGCATATAACTGGAATTGTGATGTAGCCACACATAACTATCAGAAAATGAAATATAAATTAAGATGCAAGTGGTATGAAAATGAACAAGTTCAGAAAGAAAGCTGCTAACTGAACAGAGAAGACAACAAACACAAGACACCAATTTATAGTCAACCCTGTTAGTAAAATATAAGAACAACACAGTTCAGTCCAAAGCAATCAAGATAACTGCAACCAACATGCAAGAATAAAGCAAGTCAACACACTGCAGTAGAGAGGAAGAGACAGGAGGGAGCACATGTTTTTAACTTATGGTTATTGTGCATGTAGGATGTTAGCTCAGACAGTGCTTTGTCCAGGATACTGTGAGACAGAACTGGATTTCAGCTAACTGTGCTACAGAGGGGGGGCACTGATGATCTTCCTCAGATTCAAGATGCCGTACAGATCAGGGGGTCAAGCTCTGCTTTGAATTACAGCTTTGTGCCCAAAGTTCTATCTACTTACAGCTTGCACTGATAGCTTCTGAATTCATACATACCTAAAATGTTTACAAAAAGTTCATAGTATTCAAAAGTAAGCAGTGGTTCAGGGAGGCTGAGAAAGTAATCAGCAACTGTTCTGAACACATCCCGTTCAAACCCACTGTATGTTGGTTGGCTTGTGTCATTATTTCTGGGCCCTAAAAAGAGGGGAAGAAAGAACATTCACAGAAGTATTCACTCTCACAGTGCTGCTATTAAAGTATTTTTTTAAAAGCAAGAGCAGCTTGGTTCTTGTAGGAGTGACTACTTCACAAGAAACACATCATGTCAGCACCATACAACTACTTTACTTCAGCACTGTGCCACTTGTAAGCAAAAATAACATAAAATATTCTAAATAGCCACTGAGGAGCTGCTCTTGGCTACTGAAATAACATCCTTAGCATGTGTTCCCTCTTTTAGGTTCCATTTCTGTGCCATAATTTGCTGTGTATTGCTTTTGTTCTCAACATATCAATGCACTCAGAGGATCTGAATTTCCAAAACATCACAATTAATCTTAACCTGCAAGTATATTTCACTTTCCAGCCAGTTTCCTTGAACTTTGAAGACTTACAGTATGCCAGGCATTTCATAGCTGACAGCACCCAGTGGGGGAGGTCCTCTGAAATAAACAAACAAGGACATTATTTATACATCACCCAAACTATGAAATTTAAAACTCATGTAGTTACATGTTTGTAATTTAAAAGTGAATGCAATACACCTATAAAACCTTCCAGACAGATATACAGAACTGTACTGTGGTTTGGGACAGAAGTGTAAAAGACCATGAAGCACATGACTTTATTTATTATTTACTGTTTCTTGCAATTAAACATCACAGAATCTTTAAACAAAATGAGAAAAAAAAAATCTTACCTGATTTGTTCTGCAGAATTACAACCCCATGTTTGCTTGTGTTGGTCATGTTGTATATGACATACTCAGGAACTATCTGTGCTGGCTGCAAAATTTCCTCTAAAGATGGGAGACCTAAAATGGTTTGCAGACTGTGGGAGGAAAAGAGCAGACACTGCTTCAAAGATTTGTTAGTAATTAATGGAAACAAGCCCTTTCCATTCAAACACCAGTTACCTGGAAAGCTTGTTTGCTGGTTAATTAATTCTCACTTTCATGAGGAAAATCTGAATACACAATTTTTCTGACAAACACCAAAAACTAGTAAAAAAGATACATTAGAAAGCATATGTAAACAAAAGGTTAAATAAAAATATTTAACTTAAACCATAATTATAAACATTTCAAAAAAACTTTGCAAGCCAGAAACTTGATCAGGCCATTACAGACCCAGAGCACACCCCCAAGAAGGTACTTGTATTACTTACTGTATTACAATTATATTTCTCCAAGTTTCTTTCACATATTCCTGGCTTATTTCCTTCCCATGCAGTGTGTCTTCCTTTTTTTCTACTGATACATCTGGGTTTGTTTTTTCCAAGTTTTCCTGAAAATGAGTGGTTTATATCACAAGGTAAAGAAGCCTTTTTTTAAATAATGCAAAATTAAGCAACGATTGCTCTGAAAACATAGGACATGCTTCAGAACAGTAAATTCCAAAACATGACTGATGAAGTAACCCCAACAGCCTGAGCACTGAAACGTGTGAATAACCAACCAAAAAGTAAAAAAGGACACAATGAAGAAGACACCTACTTACCTCAGACCTTTCCTCCTGCTTGGGTAACACATTTGCATAAATAACACTTCACCCACCCCCATTTCCCTTCCCAAGAAACCTACTGCCAGTAGGAAGTTGATAAAACAGATTCTTACAGGTTTAAGAGCAAAATTAATTTCTTCTGTTGAATGCATAATCCCTTCCACTTGCTGACAGCATTGTAAAAAATGCTGTGTTACAGTTTAGTTTGAACATTTATGGACTAGTTAATAAAATTCCTTTTTGTCTCTGCAAGAAGAGAAACAGCACACCTCACCAGAAACCTTGGTTATAAAATACAGCTTTGTCTTCTTATTACACCTATCCAAATACTTTTCACTATCTAGGAGAAACTTAGCAACTCAGTTTTTCAGCTAGACAACAGAACATTGTCACTAGAAGAAGATTGTTTCTAGGCATGTGGTTTTTTTAAGAATAAAGGAGTTACATAGCAACTACAATCATGTAAGAAATGTAAGTTATTACCAGAGACTGCAGTAGCTCATGTTTTTTCAAAGTTCTTTTGGATAAATGTGGCAGCTTAAACAGTCTGTCTTTGTCCCTAGAGAAATTTTCCAAGTTCTCTTTTGGTGGACATGAGCCTGGTAGAGGTTTAACTGGAGATGTTGAAGGAAACCTACATGGAATAGGAGATATGTTATATACCTTTACAAGAGATAAAAACCAGAAGAACTCACACCAAAACTATACCCTACCAATGAGATTCCATAAGATTGTGAAAGGATTCAGGAAAGTAAGAAGAAAAATGTTGAAATTTTGTCTCTAGAATCTACTTCCTATTATCATGCTGTAAAATTGCTTTGGACTACTTGATTGCAAAGTGAGGGTCATGAATACCTTTAATTTAGGAACTCAGGAGGACTGTTTCCCACTTAGACAAAAGCACTTGAGGGGAGCACACACAGCAGGGAAAAATTCTGCTAGACAAAAATCAGGGCACAGGATGTATGGTCTGTACTGCAAGTCAGAGGAGGTACAACACTGAGTGGACTGAAACTGTGCTAATTATTAATTCTTGGCCAACTGCTCTACCCAGAACAAGGTATTTTTGAGGACCTGACCATTAAGAATGTTAAGCAACGTTCTCAACTTGAAGAGCTCTGTGAACTGGTCTTCATTTCAGTACCTGTACAGCACACCGTTGTCTTCTAAACTTTCAGATCCCCATCTCCCTTTTACATCCTCAATTACGTGGTTCTTGAGAAACTTTCTCAGTAACTGAACCGTCTGCTGCCTGGTGACTTCAGGGCCAAAGTTACTGTTACTCCTTAGCACTTCATGAAGCCAGTCCACAGCTTCTGATGCAGTAAAGCAGCTCCCGTGTTTCTTGAAGCGCTGCCTGTGTTTCCTCAGTGGCATGCCTGCTCGGAAATACTTTGTAATTTCATTCCACTGCATGGGAAACAAAACACCAAAGAATGTTAAGACTAAAGGCTGGACTTGGCCACTGTAAGCATTAATTAAAGCAATACTATATTGGTAAGCACATAAATGAAACACAACATTACTGCTAACAAATATTGAGTTATCACTACATACTGTATTATTGGTAGTTACTACTATTCATACTAAGTAACTTAGAAACATGAAAGTAGCTCTTCAAAAATACATAAACCTTTAATTTACGTTTTCACCTCATTCGTCTAGAGCTGAAAATAAAGTTAAAGTTTTACAAAGTTTTATTAACCCGACCCGTACCCGCCCGGCATTTACATCAGACGAGTGTCCTGAGGCACTGTCAAACGAGCCACAGCCTTCCCGCCTGGGGAGGAGAGAAGGCCAGCTGTCAGCGGACACAAACTCCACTTTTAAAGCCCTCTTCTCCTTTCCTCTTTTCCTCGCACAAAGTCGGAGGACACTGCCCTGGGCGGCCCCGCAGCCTGCAAGGAGCGGAGCGGTGCCACGGGGCCCAGCAGGGGAGAGTCACGGCAAAGGGGAACCCTGGGCTGAGAGAGGGGGAGTCCGGGCGGAGTGAGGGGGAGTCTGGACTGAGTGAGGGGGAGCCCCGGGCTGAGAGAAGGGGTGCGTGTGTGTGTGTGAGATGTCTGAGGAGGGGCGCAGGCTGCCACCTTTCCTCCTCCCACAGCCCAAACCCGCCCCCGGCCGGCTCAGCACCCTCGGCCCGCCGTCCTCACCAGCTTGGTGGCTCGGTAGGGCCCCGGGGCGGCGGTGCGGCAGTCGTTGTGGTGGCAGTGCCGGCTGTCCATGGCGCAGGGCAGAGCCCTTCTCCCCTGACAGGGCCGCCCCTCAGCCCAACGGTCGCTGCCTTCTCCCGGCGGTTTGAATCCGCGGCGCGAGCCGCCGGCCGAAGCGGATTGGTCGAGGCGGGGGTCACGCGCCGCCCGCGGGCGCCAGGCGGGCTCCTGAGGGGCCGTGAGGGGAGAGCGGGCTGCGGGGCAGGCAGGGTGCGGGCGGCTCGGTGGATGGCTTGCCCTCTGTCAACTGCGGGATTAGCGTCCCCCCCGAGCAGCCGCAGAGCTCTAGAGGCACCGTCGGAGCCAGACGGAGTTTTAAGTTTACTGCTTTCTCCCAGCGGCACGAACGGCGGTAAGCCATCCCTTGGCCTTGCCTGAGGGAGGCGGTGGTGCAGCTGAGGTGATGGCTACGTCCCTTCCCTGGGCTGGGATAGCTCCCTTCCCTCCGGGCAGCGGTGCGGTGGAACCCGCGTTCAAGCTCGTACAACAGCCCCAGGTCAGTCCTGAGCAGAGGTTTGAAAGCTTGCATCTTCCCCTTGGTTATTTGTTAATGTAAGGGAAAAACAGCTCCCTTGTGCTTCATGACCTGAACTTGGTTTGTAGAGCAAGAAACACCTCAAGAGGCAGGAGTAACACATAAATTGCTGAGGTGCTGTGAGAGCAGCACATAGCTCACACACAACTTCTTTAACACATACACTAACTCGTTTTGGAAGAAAATACATTCTTTCAACTCCCCTATGGATTTCCTGCAGGTACAAGGTGTACTAGAGACCACCCTCCTGAAAAACCAAAGGAACCAAAGCCAACACTAACATAGCTTTCACAGTTTGTTGGCTTTTTTTGTTTCTTTCTTTTTTTTTTTAATGTTCTCTTCCTGTAGACCAATAATAAGCTGGGAGCTATAAATACCCCATGAGTGTTTTATCTCATCTTGACATAACCATTCGTTGCTCAGAAATTTCAGGCTCTCCAACTTTTATAGTCAATAAAAGCACGCAAATACCTCAGATACTTTTATAAGAAGGGATAAAAGCAACTGTGCTCCGAGAAAACCAGTGTGACAAATAGATTTAAGCCTTGAGAACGAGAGCTGCAGCCAAGGAAAAGCAGCAGAAATAAAAAAACTAAAACATGCAGCACCCTGGATGGTGACTGCCCACATACCAGGTCTAGAGCAGCCCTGAGGAATCCAGGTGCTCAGCTACATACCCTGCAAAGGCAGAGAAGGCTTTGGGGTACTTAAGAAAGAAGTTGCAGGAGGCAGTCAGAGCTGGATCCGAATGAATCCCTCAGATCTGTAGCACCCCCGCTGGTGAGCCAGGAGTTGTTGGCTTAGGAGTCAGTATTGTAAGCGACTCAACATCCAGTGAAGCTGTGCTGTGTTGCTTACATTTTGCATCTGATTAGAAGAAGAAAGACTTGGAACCTCTCACTGGATTCAGAAACTTCTGAGATGCTCTTCATCACTTCTGTATTTCAACAACTCGCCTCCCATTTTCCTCTGCAGCAAGATTGCCTGCTGGTGAGGGGCTGCCAAGCTAGAAAGTAGTATTGATTTTTCCAGTGCCCCAGGCTCTAAACCTGTTCAAGTGTATAAATCAATTTGCTGATTGTTTTAGGAATATCTCCATGAGTAAAACCTGCAGAAAGTGATGACCACAGCTGCTTCATTATGGATTACTTCCTGGACTCCCTCTCTCAGATCATTTAAAAAATATAATGCTTGATGAGTTTGCATTCAACCTACTGCCTACAGGTGATCTAATACAGTTTGTAAAACTTCATATTAGATCAAGAAAATGGTTTTTAGGGACATACATGACAATTACAGGAAAGCTGATAATTGGAATAGTGTGGGAAACTTTGCAGTCCATCTTCTTCATACTAGTTTAAGCAGTGTTATACTGTTGTGGCCTCAAGTGTTTTAATTAATTTCCAAGGAGAACAAAACTAAAGTTCTTTCTGGTTTTACCATTAAATGTCAAATCTTCTCTTTCTTTTAGGTTTCCCTACTTAAGAAAAAATATGACAATGCAGAGGCAGGTGTTCTGTGTATTTATCACCACACAGTTGTGAATAGATGCAATCAACTGGAAATCTAAACAGGTTTTTTTGAAATTATGATTGGAGAGTACCTTCAGGCCACTATAATTATTCTTAGAGCCAATTTTATGGCTTTGTAGTAAGATTTATTTGACTTCCAATGCTTTTCTTTCCTTTGTTCTTATGAGAGAGCACATATACCTAGTGCAGCCCTGTACCAATAGAAACCCAGCTTAGCTATAGGGGGGATCAGGGGCATTCTTTACATAGAATTCTGCAAAACATGGGAGGGAAAGTGATGGGAAAAGTAAAGCATTATTTTCTGATCACCAACTGATGTTGGTGTCTGCTACGAGTAACAGCAGAAGGTAAAACAAATAGAGATTAACGGAGTTCAGGTGAAATATCAAGGTTCTGGCTGTCCCCCTGGGTTGTTTTTCACTGTGTGTTAAGAAACAACAGAGATGTGCACTGTGTGCTGTGGGTCTTTCTCTTGCTGATTTCAGAGGCAGGAATAAAGCTAATTGGAAGTACTTAATATTGATCTGCTGATGTTTAATGCAGCTGAATTAACATTCTTGCCCCCAAGTTCAAACAGAAAGTGATTTTAAAACATAAGGAAATAGACTGTGGAGACTGCTGGCAATACCCAACCTTTCTGAATTTGTCATTAGGGACATGAAGCCCTGCATGGGCTGCACAATGTTTGTTAAGTGCTGTGAGGACCTCAGAAGCATGCCTTGCTAATGTGCTGCTGCTTTTCTTTCATGCACATCTCTTTAAATGTTGATTTTATGGAGATAGCTTCTATACTTAACAGTAGCTGAAACAAATTGCCTGATACTCAGTGAAATGAAACAAGAAGCATAAAAATGTGAAACAGCTGAGAGATGTGAGTCCTTAATGCAAAGTCCTCATTGTGTCAGTGAGATAACAAGACCTCAAACATTTACATTTCCAGATGAAACATTTAAGCAGGTTTCCCCCCCCTAAAAACATTATGCATCATTTTTTGATGATACTAAACAGCAAGAGATTTTTTTTAATGTAATACAGACTTCGCAAGAGCAAGATTTTGTAGACAAAGAATCCAATCCAAGCAGGATGTGCCTGAGGGAAAAACCCACACTGAAGACAAAGTGCAACAATTACCCTAATTTCATTATAAATTTTTTCCTTAGGAAAGCAATTCTGTGGAATTTACCAGCTTTCATTTAACATTTCAGCTGATTTGCTGCTCTCTGGAGATGGAATGACTGTACTTTTGTAGTGACAGTGCAGACAATTTTCAGGAGGATTGGTGTGGGAAGAATAGAAGAGAATGCCTGTGAAAGTTATCATGAAAATGTGGGTGAGAACTTGAGAGAAAAGAATATCAGTTTGGAGTTATATTTTTCTACTCCTGGAGGAGCTGCACAGCAGATAGGGTCAGTAGCTTGGGCAAAAAGCCTCTTGGAGGGGAAGACTTCTGCAGTAGTGTGGAAACCCCCAAACCAACAAGTAGGATAAAGACTGCTGCTGTCTGCGCTTGAATGATTACCTGAGATCCCTTGTTCTACCCATCCAGAGCTTAGCAACATCAAACACTTTCCTCTCTCCCACAAATGGTGAGGAGTTCTTTGTACCATCACTCCAAAACTTAACCTTAGCCCTGTGTTATTTTCTTTCCCTTCAATGACAAGGGGGTAGCACACTGGTCTGCCTGCACCTTACTGATACTGAGAAACGCCCTATCCCTTTTCTCACCACGTTTTCACATCACCCAACATACTCACCTGGTCTCCTGCCTCTTCCCTTCTTCATCAGTTAAAAAGAGCCTCCTGAGCTACCTGGGACTCTGCCTTTTATCCCCATCCTCTGCTAAATACAATCTGGATCCCCTCTGCTGAGAGGTGGGATCACTCCCCCACTCATCTGTATGTTATCAGAGGTAATGCAGAGCCTATAAAGCCCACACCGACTGCCCCCAGGCCTGGCTCTGGGACTTCCTGGCAGAGTTCTCCTGAGGGGTTGTCTGAGAGGGAGCTCCGAGGTTACAAGCTGTCCTGATACCTGGTAGGAAAATGTTACTCCCTTCCCTCCTTGGTTGTAGTAGCTCTTTTGTAGAGGTTTGGGAAAACGTGCTTGTGTTTTGTAGGAGTCATAAAAAAAAGGCTCAAGTCTTTAATGATACCACTTTTTAATAGATATGTAGTCCCTTGACCTTGTAGGAGTTTAGTTTGAGCTCTTATTTCACTTTTTACTTTTACTTTATTTTTACTTTAAGACTGTAAATGCCTCTTAGGAGTTTTGAGTTGAAGAGAAAAATTAAGAAGGCATGTTTGCAACATTTGGTGTAGAAATAATAACTGTTAACCAGCCATTTGGTATTATTGGTTATTAAAAAGAAACAACTACCAAGTGGATGAGAGAATTGTGCAGAATAGTGCAAGTATTTATAGCAGGAGTAGTTGTAAGGTGTTCTTTACACCCCCACAGGGTGATATGCACAAAGAGCCTTTTTGCAAGGAAGAAGTCATAGTGTTAAACTTGTGCAAATAATTAAAATGTGTATGAGGCTGTGTGATCTCTCAATTTTCATGGATATGGAGCTTGGAGCTCAGTTTACTTGGGTTAGTTTCAAGTACAGTTTCAAAGTCTTGCAGAAGGGTTTAATCTATAATTAACAACTAGTGCTTGCAACCATTTCAGATGAAGGCTGTGGCTTTAATGAAAGCCTGTTTAATTTTTAATAGGAGTGAAAGATGTTCCATACAAAATGCCATAGCAGTATCCATTTTAGCTGCTCTACCTGAGGGTGTCAAGTATTGATAGTGTATCTGAAGCCCTAGCTGTATATAAAGGCTTTTCCTGTATGGACATTTCCTGGCTTCAAATGTGCTTAGCTAACACTGATAATGTGAGGCTGAGGTATTTATGAACCAGTCATAAATTAGAGCCCTTTTGCTTTGGCTTTCATATGTTATTTATTATCCTGTGAAAGGTGCCTTTTTTTTATATACTGCATCATAATATGTTAACTAACTTGTGCCTTTTCTTCCCCAGTTATTTGGCTTAAGATTTAATTAAATAGTGATGTTAAATCTGGTTTAGTAGAGGGATTCAGCTGAGTTTGCTGGCTCAGGTGTGCAGGATGAGGACTGGAGTAGTTCGGTGAATCCAGTGCTGGTAGGTGTGGGATCCAACCCATTCTATCACACAGCTCTGAATGGAATCTTCTCTCCAAACACGAGGGAATAGATAAGGATAAAACCCTTGGGTTTTATCTTCTCTTTGAAAAGCATTTCTTAAATAATTCTGGTTACATCTATAATAATAATTAACCCACCCCCTCCTTCCTTTTATTTGAATGTTTTATGGAAAAGTCAAGTGCCTTTTGCTGTTCTTGGTCAGGCTGATCTATGGGCTTTTGGAGAATGTGATGAAATGGAAACCTGACAGTGCCTCAGATTATCTAACAGTCTCATCCAGGAAGGCTGGACATCCTTTAACTTTCTGAGTAAAAGAAATGGATGCAAATAAGAGAAGAGCTGCATGGGGTTGTAATCAGGTTGTGGGTTTTTCTCTGGGTGGGTAGAGAGTAGAGTTACGGCTCACTCTAAAGGAAGGAAACAGCTATGTGCAAATCTTGCAACTTCTGCACTGGGTGACATCCACTCTTGAGGTGATTTCTAGTGGGCAAGGTGGGGCTTCCTTTTTAGTATAACAGCACATGAAAGTTTGTCCTGGTAATTTAATAGCTGTATTTGTATACTAAAAATTTTGATCTCTGGTGTTTCTGGTGTTGTTTCTCTGAAGACAAATTCTGCATTTTTTCCAATCTTATTTGTTCACATGCTTCTTACTAAATTCAACTGAAGTACTCCTGTAGTTTAAAAGAAAACTGATTTTCTGACTCTGTTCCAGGCCTTTAAGTAAGTTACTTCAGATATAGGCATTTTCTCCCCATTTCTCTTGTCCACCAAACTATTTAATTTAAAAAAAAAAAGCAAAACCAAAACCAACTACATGCAGTGTTAGTGAGGTTGCTCTGAAAAACAACCCTTTTATTCAGTTGCTTACAATTTGTTGCTTTTCATTTGTGATCTGCCTCACAGCTGTTCCTGGTTTTCCTCACAAATTAGTTCATCAGATCTATTATTCTACAAACGTGTAGCAGCTGTTGCTCAAATCCAGCCTGATTGCACATGCCCTCTGCAGTTTCACTCAGTGGGTTTACTCCAAACATTTTGTTACTGAATCATTCGTTTGGTCATAACCATCCTTCCAAAGCATACATTAAAATGCTCCAGAGTGTGGCACTTTGGAAGGCAGTTGCTCAGAAGACCAAAGGATGAGGTCACATATGGATTATGGTCTTCTTACCATATGGATTGCCAGCTCCTGGCTGCTGGTAAAGGGCAGGTACCTGTATCAGAAGGGGGAGGGTGCTCAGGGTAAAGTGTTTGTTGTCATGGTGTTTGGAGGCCCTGGGGAAACAGGAATCTTGTGCGTGTGTTCAACTTGACGATTCTTGGTGCTTCACTCCCTCTCTGCAAGCCTCTGAAATACAGATGTTCTTGGAGTGGAAAGTGGCTGTCAGGCATGTTAAACAACAGTTGGGAAAGGGGGATGTTGGCAGGAGCAGAGGAAGAAACCCTTTTGATGACTAGGAAACATAACTAAATATTTACAAAGCTTTTCTTTCAGAATTTTCCTAGATCTTCTGTAGTGTCTGAAGAGCTCCAGCATAACCCAGGTAGCTTTTGGGTGCACACAGCATTGAGGTCATTACTGCTGGTGTTGGCTGTGTTGCTTCTGTAATTTGAGGCTGCATTCTTTTAATTAAACTATCGAAGTGCTGTGATGTAATCTAGAAAATCAGAGCAGACAAGTAATCCCCAGGGAGAAAAAAGCCAGAAGTCAAGTGAATTCAGGAACCTACTGTAGGATGTCTGACTTGTTAAAAAGAGAACAGGAGGAGACCTCTCTTTCCTGGCTGCTAGCCCCGCCTTGCCTTCGCTCTTTCTGCTGAAGGGATGGATTTCTGTCACACGGTGGCGGTGGTGCTTTTTTTCCCCGAATCCTGAGAAGTCGTTTCTAAGACCAGCTGGAGCAATGCAAGCTGCTTTACTTGCTGAGTGCGACTTAATGATAACGTGTTGATTTTAGTGAATGTTCAGGCAATTTTCATATTGCTTTTGCAGCCAGGGTGTAATAGCACGATGCCATCAATACACAGCAGATCTGTTGAACAAGGCTGTTGCTGCCAGCTTCCCCCTTTTGCATCTGAGATTTTCACTGCTTTTGGTGATCTGTTGCTACTATGTCCCCAGAGGGAAAAAGAGGTGAAGCCCTTTTGTTCAAGGAGAACTTACAAACACTTTGAATCATTAGGCATCAGTTTATAAAACTGAAGTTTTTGGTTATCAAAAGGTGGTTTAAGCATTGTGTGATGTCAGTTGGTACAGACTGAAATCTGTAAAGGTATCTGGCTTCGTAGCCTGGCCTGGTAGCTGTCTTGCTCAGAGAGAATGATTCATGCAGTGATGCTCAGTTGCAGCAGAGGTGGTAGGAGCTGCTGCATGTGATCCCTGAGCTCCTGAAGTAGCCTGATATGGTCCAGATATCTTTGGCCATACACCCTGCAGGCCCCATAAGGATATGAAACCTTTCCTGAGAGTCTGGGAAGCTGCCAGAGAAGACTATGAGAGAAAGAGGTAATTGAAAAGTCCTTGATATCAAGCAGTCCTTAGCTGGCTATGTTAACAGCAGGAGCTCTAGTAGGAATTAAAATTTGAAAACCCTTTTATTCCAGTCAGTGGAAAAAAAGTCTGCAAGTGCCATGGTGTGTGCTCCTCCACCTCTTGTTAGTCTTGCTCTGAAAGTCTCTTGTGCTGCAGCTTAGTGGGGTGGGCAGGTGCCACTTCTATTTGGATTTCTCATTAGCACTGTTAAACTTGACCTTGAAAGAGTCCTCAGATTTTATCCTACTTGGAAACAGAGTTCCTCCTTGGACACAAGGAGGAAGCCCTTGCCCTGCTTCTGTCCCTTCCATGGCTATGGAGCCTTCTGGCAAGGAGAAGGAGCAGCCAGGCAGGTCGAGACCATGTGGAGGGAGTCCCAGAGCATCTGTGTGAGGAGCTGCCTGGGTGAGCAGTGCTGGCAGGAGATGGGGACAACATGAAGAGTTTGTTGTCTAGCAGCCAGCTCTGGACATCTCCTCCTGTGATTTTAGCATTTAGTATTACTATATTTCTTTCTGATCCTTTGATCTGTATGTGAAAAAGTTTCTAGAAGATGGACCTTATTCAGGCAAGTATTTTTCTTGGAGGGCCAGTGTAGGAAAAGGTTGCCTTTCTAAATAGAAAGGAAAGCACTTGAAAATCACTATGATTTGATTAGAAACAACAGACTCTTAGAAAAAACCTGGAGGGAAGACAGAAGGAACAAATTGGCCATGTGAAACAAGGATGGAATTAATACACTGAGGAGGTGGGAGGCTTGATAAATAAATATTCCTGAGCTGAAGGTGGTAGTACCCCTGCTGCTGGCAGGAGAGGCCAGGGCAGCTGTTGAGGTTTTTTCTACCTCCTCTCCCTTGCCCCATTACCCCAAGGAAGCCATTCCCTTGTGCTTTAATTACACTGCCTAATGACCCTGATCTTCATAGCCTATGTGCTAGTTCTTGTAAAGCTTAAATAAAGCACTGTGCAGTTGATGATACTGCTTCTCATGAGCACTCGGTCACATTAACATGAAAGTTCATTTCCAGACATGTTTAAAAGAAGGCATTTCTGTAACTGCTCACTGCTTCAGGTCAGGGACAGCATTATCCTCTCTCTGCAGGCTCCAGCACTGACAGTACTTTTCCATGAGCATTCAGTCCATGCAGCTCTTGCATACTTACCACCAACTCATAGCAACCACAGTGTAAATTATTATGAGTAGGGTTTGTAGCATGGAATGAAACTTTTTCAGATTTTTTTTTTGAGCTTGTGTGCTATGGGCAAAAATGTCAGCCTTTGGAATTTTTTTCTAGGTCGCTGTACACTATTATCAGCTGATATCCTTTATGTCAGATTACAACTATTCAGTTTCTAGCCAACAATATTTAAAAATAAATATTCAGTGACTCAAAAAGAGGAGATGCTATTCTAAAATTGTTAGAGATGTTGTTAAAAATGACCTTCATGCAATAGTAGGTTATTTTGCTTACATAGAAGGCTAAATATAAGTACTTCATTTCAGCAGAGCAGATTGTGTTAGACCAAAAGAATTGCTCAACAATTAACTGAGCCTGAGAACAAAAAGCAATTCTAGGACTGCTCCAGGTTCAGTGCCAGCTGTTGGGGCAGCTGAAAAGAGGAGGCAAGGGACTTGCCCTGTCTGGATGAGAAATTGGGTTAGGGGGAATCTTGTGAATAACCAGAGATCTCAGGAAAGATGGGTTAGAGAGATGGTTAGATCAGGGACTTGCTCCAGAGGACATCAGGGAACTTTTATCAGTCTCATGTTGGACCCTATTTGGTGGTGTCTCCTAAGAAATGACAGCCTTTGTGTCCATCTCTCACAGCTGGTTCTGCTCACCTTGGGGATGTGCCTCAAGTGCAGCTTTACTTCAGAATTCTGTTGTTCTAGTCAGTTTGTTCAGCCAGTCTGAGCTATTCATGCCCTGGCTTCTCTTCAGCTTCTTTTTCTGGCCTGGTGAATATTGATGAGCAATAAAACATGAAGGACTTGGAGCCATCCTGTCCAGAAGAGTTAGTAGCACAGACTGGGGTAGATGGAGGTCATGCCCTTGCTCAACCCAGGAGCTCTCATCTCTGGTAAGAGTGCCTGAACTCTGAGTTAAATGCTGTTTTGGGAAAGTGAGGTTTCCCCCTTCAGGCTTGTATTTAGAAGTTATAGGCCATCTCTTTTCTACCTGAAGTAGAATGGGAACAGGAATGAAAAAGCAAACGCTTTCTGGTGAGAACTCTCTCTTACAAAGACCCCATCTGCAGTGCTGAGCAATCTCAGGACCAGACAACGCAGCAGGCCCCATCCATAATTAGCTTGGTATCCACTCTTTTCAGCAACATTTCTGTATGCAAATCTATGTACATGTATGCCAGAAGTGGTGTAGTAATATGCTGAACATTTATTTGATTTAAACTTGCATTATGCTGGTGGAAATGTTCCAAACTACCCACATTCATGTAGCTGAAGAGCAATCTGAAGGAGTCGTGCTTTTGCATTGCCTGCTACTTGTATTTTCAGCTTTGTGTGTGCAGATCAAATGTCTGTGTACCTGACAACTTGTTGTGGATGCCCACAGGCTAGCTGCTGCACTGAGCTCTGGTTTTCACCCAAAAGATTCTATTTCTCCATTTGGGCAAGGATTTCTGTAGCTCGTGTTAATTTTATTGCTTGCAAGGCATCAGTGTTGCTGTTAAAGGGGGGTTGTGCATGGCAGGTGACAGAAATGCTGCTGAAATCTGTAAGCTGAAGTCAGGCTGGAGAGAAGCTCCATGGAGTGTTACCCATTTCCTACTGGAGATCAGACAAAGCCATGTGGTATTTACATGAATCTTGCACTTCCAAAGCATGCCTGAGGTTCTAGCTTCACAGTTACTCTTGATTTCAGTGCATGTTAAACACTCTGCAACCCTTTGAATGTTCCCTCTAAAAAGTGTCAGATTTGGGCAGCTCTGTCAGATCTGAAGCATTTAGATCATGATTCTTCCATCTTGATGAAACTTTAAGAAATTGGGAAAATTGTCCTAGGAAGGCTTCCCCCACAGGAGAGTGACAATTTGGGAATAGGTGTTCACCTCCAGTCTTGTAAACACAGGAGAAATTGCTGCAGTTCAATGACAGAACTTGATTGTTTGGCTGACTAAAAGCTTTTTCTTCTTGGGCCATAATTCTTCTGGAGAATCAAACTCTCCATGCAGCAGATGAGCATTTTAAAGGTAGTTTACAATGTTTTAAAATAGTGTGGAACTGTCCTGGGGAACTAGCTGTGTCCTCAGCCTTCCAGCACCCTGTGAAGTTGGTTTGTTCCACTGCAAGTGCTAGCAGTAGGTGCCATCTGAAAGGGATGGTTGCTGTGCCTAGCCTGGGTACTCTGTCTCATCTCCCTTGCCTTTTGTTTGTGCTGCTAGGGCTACTGACCACCATTTCTTGCCTATCAACCATCCCCCAGCTTTGGGGAGCAAAGGTACAGAGGGTACTTGAGCAATACCCTGTGATGCAGAGGTGTGGGTGTGAGAAACTGAGATGGGCAGATAAAATATTTTGTGAAGATGTAATATGCATCCTGAACAGTTGCAGTAGGGTGAATCATGCAGCACAAACTATGCTGAAAAAAAAAACCTCTGCAAAAGTGCTTAATTATATAATAATGCTCGGTGATTTCTAGGGCTCTGCCCTACAAGATACTGAACAATTCTAACCTGAGAGATACAAAAAAGTTGATTTATTGCCAGCTCCCTGTACTTGCTGGCAGTAGTTTTGAATAATTCCTTAATGCTGTTTTCTTGACATGTCTAGAACCAAAGGGTTGTTATTTAGAGAATTAGCCTTACCATAAAAATATGAATTAAAAAGAAAATAAACACTTCATTATTTCTTTGATCACTCAAGAGATTTTTATTTTCTTAACTGGAATTCTCCCATAAGTTTAAGGAGTTCACCTCTGTGTGAGTTGTGGCAATCACATAGTACCTGTCGCACCAATACATCATCTACTGGTGTTAAAGCTTTTGGAGGGTCTCATGGACAAGGACAGATGTTGCCAGGTTTAAAAATAAAATTAAAACAACAGAGTGCAGCAGCTCATCCAAATTCAGCAGCAATTGGGGCTTAATTCCATGGTACTGTACTGTTATCTGTCAACCATTCATGCAATTAAGAGAAAATCTCTCCCAACGTTTCCATGGTGCTAAAGCACTCCAGGAGAGCAGCCAGCCCACACAGGGCCCGGGAGCAATAAATTATTAATTCAGAACAAGCACATGTTTGATAATCTCAACATTTAATACAGGCTATAGTAATTCAGTCCTAACAAATTATTCAGTTAAACGGAGCAGAGCCAGATAGTATACTACTTGGCTATGACTTTATTTAAAAAAAAAATAAATTACTGTGGGATTAGGACTGTAGTTATGAAAGAGGGGCTTCTGTGTTAGTGATGCAGATCCTGGGGATGATGTGTGCTGGCCCAGCCTGAATGGCCCTGGCTGAGCATGAAAAGCTTTTTTCCAGGTGTGCATCCATTTACCAGAGGAAATCCAGAAGAAAAGGGAGTTTAAGTGCACCATAAGCATCTGTACACCTGCCCCTTCTCCAGCTCTGGCTCCCCACCTGCCTTTGCTGTTTGCTTTCTGCAGGCAGTGCAAGGTGCAGGTGTAGCTGGGATGAATTTGATTAGCTGGAGTTAGTTACACCAGGCTTGCTATCTTCTTGCTTGAAAAGAAAACCTGTCCTGACAAACTTTCTCAGAAGAAAATTTTCCCTAAAAAGTTTAAAGTGGGCTGCAACATCTTCCAAACCCAAGGTACCAGCAGGTCTCTGCTGCTGCCCTTGCTGACAGCACAGAGCTGCTCTGGGCTTTAGTTGCTTCAGGAGGAGTCAAATATTTACAGATCCTTTTTGGAGAGGTGAAGATGTAAGGGCCACTGCAGCCCCTCAGTTTTCCTTTCATCTGTTCTGTACATCATGCTTGTGTTCTTTTGTTCACACTGTTGCAGGGACAGGAAGCTGGAAGTTGATAAGGGGAAGTCCCACAATGAATTTTTTTAGAATATAATTGTACAGTTAGCTAAACGTATCAGTTGCCTTGTGCTAAAAAGGACAGGCTCACAGCCTGCATGGAAATACTGCCAGTTCAAGGTCATTTATTTCTAGAGCTGATAATTTCCAACAGGAGCAAAGTGCTGAAAGAATTGGTGTTTGTAATGACAAACCATAGTAAAATTGAGAATTATATTCTCTTGCATATTTAATTTATAAATGCCTCAAAAAATAGGGTTCTGTCAGCTCCCTTAAGTTAGACTATCTAATGAATTAGACATTGGTACCTGGATCAAGGCTTCAAGGGGGTGTTTATTTTAAACTACTTAGGTGTATAGCCTACAAAAACCTGAGAAAATGTGTAGATAAAATGTCAAGAGGAAGAGAAAACTCTGTGTAAAAGGGAAAGGTTGAGAGGGAGATACTGAGAGTTTGCTTTTTTCTTAATTTTTCCACTTCAGAGACTAATTAATGTTTCAGAGACAGGAAGGCTTTGCTAGAAATCTAGCATCTCTCTTTAAGGCTTGGCCTAAAATTATCTCCTCGGGATCTGCAGGAATTGGGTAGGAAAACAGGCTAATATTGGCATTCCTAGTATTTTAAGGATGAAATAAGGAACAAATCCATCAAAGCCTTTCTAGACAGACTTTCAAACACACATAAAGAAACAATTTCAGGCAAAATAGTGCTTTTAAAATACTTGGCAGCTCATATCTAATATTAATTCCAGTACTCTTATTTTTCTAATGATGCATCCTGGGCATTCAGTCCGTTCTGATATTTCTGCACTGACTTCCTCTTTGCTGTTCAGCCAAGTTAATATGCACAGCAGTGGCAGCTAAAATGAGGTAATATTTTTAATACAGCAACTCAATCCCTCTCTCAACTAATTGCAGTTTGTTCCCTCTGAAACCCCAGCTTGTCCCCCTGGCAGGGAGCTGGGGGAGCAGTGCACAAGGTGCATGTCTGGAAGCAGAAGCAGCAATTGAAGGTGTTGGGCTTAGAGCAGAACTTGGGCCTTGAGTCTGGAAATGTCTCAGGACAACCTCCCCTTTCACAGGGTAAAAAAATAATAAATCCAGCTTTGTGTTGCCTGGACCCAGCATGACACAGACTGGTGGGACAGTCCAGTGGATGGACAAATCCATGGGAAACCAGAACACACTCAAAATCTCAATTTTGTGTTTTAACACCTGCAGTTCCTGCTCTGTCCAGCCCGGGTCACTGATCCTGCTGCTCCTCCAGCCATCCCCCGGGGCATCGGTGGTTTCTGCCTGGCACAGACTCTTCAGGAGGGTTTGTTGCACTGCTGAGTTCTGATAGCTGCACCCCATACCTGTGGGTGGGAGAAGGAAGTACAGAAAATCTTTTCTTCTTTTCAGTAGAAAATTCAGCTTTTTGTTGTCCAGATTCTTTTGCTTGATTTTATTGTAAGCAAGTTTTTATTAGAGAATTTATCAGTTTTTGTTTATATCCCTCCACTATGACACAGAAATAGAAGCATTATTATTAACATTAATAACTAAAGACATTGTCTTGAACAGGATTAACTCACATGATGTTCCCATTTTCCCTGCTTTGGTGTGAGCACTTTTTGTTAGTGTGGAAAATGAAATCCTAGGAAGAGTTATTTCTACCATTAAGTCTCGCTGCTAAAACAAAACAAATCTCAAATGAAAATGCTTCCAAAAGATAAATATAATATTCATTGACATGCTCTGATGTGAGACTGTCAGCACTGCTGAAAAATTACAACTTTAAGCTTATTTATGTGAAACTTCTCAGAAACCATTTATTACCAGTTATCTGCAGAATATTTTTCTTGTGCAGCTAATAAGATATTTCACCCTTAAGACCTTTAAGCCTTCTGTCATATGTTAATATGGCAGCTGGCTGTAAACTTCTAACATGAAACTAAATTAATTTTGCTTATGGCAGCACAGGGATCCTGTATTTCCAGCATTCTGTATTTCCATCTTCTGAACTCACTTTCCTTTACAACACTTTGTCCTTTTGCTTCATCCTCCCCAGGGAACACAAACCTGACTCCAAATTCCCTCTTGTGATCCTTGGTGTGCCCATAGTGTGTAACTGCCCAGACTGGAGCAGAGCCTGCCAGTTTCTGCTGTGGCCCTACTAGTGTATCTCCTGATTTTTTATTTTTTAATTTTTTTTCCAGATAGGGTCTAGAAACCATTTTGCTGATGAAACAAAACGGATTTTTGCTTGGCTTGAAGGGCAGAAATTGTCATTGTGCTGGGATGTGACAGTGATCTGAATGCTAGGGTTTTGCATGGTGTTTTTCTCTTAGCATCATCTGTGCTGTGCAGTTTCCTGGTTGCTCCAAGTCAAAACATGAGGTCTACTAATTTTTTTGGTCCTCTTTCCTCCCAGCATTCTTTATGGACCCTTTATTTTGCCAGCTTTTTCTGCCAAGGATAAACTTTTTTTTTCTTTTTTTTCCTTTGGTTCCTGCTGTATCTCAGTGCTGCTTGGCCAGAGCTTCAGGGTTCACAGAGGAAAACTTGGCTTTTGAGGGGGCTGCTGCCTTTGGCCAAGTTCCTGGAGGGCATGGCAGAGCTGGGAGGCCATATAGCTGAGGATTACTGCAAATACAGTTGCTGTGCTAAAGTCACTGATTCAGGAAGGACCTGAAATGTAAAACTGTGTGCTGGCTTGGCCATAGGAACTGATGGGTCTTTATTTTGTTTTCTCCAACTAATCCACTCCTAAGGTCAAAGCAGAATCAGGTGTTGTTGGCTCTTTCTAGAGTTTGACTCCACTACTGAAGGCAGTGCTGAGTCCAGGAGCTCACTCTTGATGTGCAGACCTCATTTAACCCAAATACTCTCTGGATTTCAACCATTCAGCCCTCTTCATGCTATTTTTTTCTGCTTTGCTTTTGTTCCCTTGCTCTATCCATCTCCATTTTCTGCCTCATCAGAGAGAAGCTATGGGTCACAACCAAAGGCCACCTACCTACTGAAGCTCTGCTTGGTGGGCTCTCTTTTTGCCTTCAGCTTCTGCAAAGGTTTCAGTTCAGGGGCCCTGAGAATGGACCTGCAATTCCCTGCTGGAATTGCCATGCTCTTGGGTGAGCTTTCCAAGCCATTAATATCAAACAGCATCACTTGTCTTACAACACAGTCTGGGAAGAGGTCTTGGAGCTGCTTTGGATGTCTGTACTTGCAGGAAAGCAAGATTTTGCTCCTCTTTCACTCACTGCTCCTATTTGGGACTGGTGCTAATTTATTAGGGAATATCAGTACTGCTGGAGTTTATCTGAGATAATAGATTTTTTTTTTTTTTAATCCTTCTGGCCAAGCCAGCTATTCCCAGCACTCATTGCAGCACAGGGAAGTCACAAGTATGTGACACAATGTATGAGACTGCCATTATTTAGCTAGAGCTCTTGTCCTGTCTGCAGCCAGAAAGTGTGGGGGAGAGGGGACAATATTGTGTTCAGTAGGGGTGTAGGTGGCACGGGGTAACCACCTGATAGCTGCTGAGATGCTGCTCCTTCCCACACAGCTGCCTCCTTTCCTCATGTCCTCCTGGCCCTTCCTGCTGGCTCCTCAGTGCTATCAGGAACTGACTGGTGATCACCAGGGTGTGAGCAAGGGTGCCAGGGTTTAATATTGACACATAATTTGTCTCCTGAGCATCTCCTGCTCATTGTAGTGAAGGCTGAGAGCACAGGGCCCTTGTGTGCTGGGGGTTGGGAGCCTGAAGCATCTCTGTGCCTTTGTACTGACCAGAACTCATCTGTTCCACCTGTCTGATAGCCTCCCCAGCAGGTTTTAGCAGAGACTTGCTGCTGCCTTCTGTAAATAAATAGTTCTGATGCATTGTGCTAATGCTCCCTGGGATGGGGTTTTGGTGCAGAGTAGAGGCTGGCAGTGCCCACCAGCCCTCCCCAGGGGCTGCTGCTCTCTGGCATCTTTCCTTGGGTAGCAGTGGGTTTTCTTCCCTCTCTGCTTCTAAGGCATGGTGTGGGGCTGGGTCTCTTGGTTATGAAGTCTTCCAGCTCTTATTCATCATGAGACTTCTGGGATAGTTTTTATGGCTGTCTTGGAGTATGCTGATGAATCTGAAAGGCTGTTTGCAATATGTTGAAGCAAGTGGTGTAAAAGCTCCCTCATGTTCCTTAATGCTGTTCCCTGGCAATCATGACCTGTGAGACTCTTCCTAGCCCACAGGTGCCTTCACTGGATTCCTGTGGTGCTGAAGTGAACAGACAGATCCTGTGTCCTTTTTCCATCCCTGTCCTGTCTCTTTTCCATCTTGTATTTCTCTGGTTTTATCTTCACTGCTTCCATTTGTGCCCAAGCTCATCCATAAACATACCATCCTGGCCCTTAATTAGGTGTATTCTATATTTATAGGTCATTTGAGTCTTACTTGGATGTTTAAGATCACTTCATAATAATTAACAGAATTTTAATGCTGAAAATGGGTTTAAAGGCTGCGTATTTCTCTTTCCTGCTGCTTAGGGTTTATTTTTGGTTGCCCATGCAGGCCATGGTTTCCCTGATCTCTTTTGTATTCTATGCAATATTATGTTGCAGTCTGAAACAGTGTATATTAGAGTCATATTTTATGGAGTAAAGATGATGTAGGTGATGTTTTATTAAATGTTAATTTATACTATAATGTTTTATAACTTTAAATGGAAAAGAGACTGGTCATTGGAATCCTACTAGCTTAGGGGCCAGCACATCTCACTGATTTGAGGAAAAAAAATTTAATTGCACTTTCAGTGGAAGTTTTGTGTGTCTATTTCCATTCCTCCCTCTTCTCCTCTTGCCCTTCCCTGTTTGGACCCAACTGTTGTGTGTTCTGTGGCTCTGGAGTTAGGCCTCCATCTCCTGGGAGCACTTGTTTGGGGTGTTCCTGCCCCAATCCCTGCATCCACACCACCAGTCCCCCTGGCAAACCAGCCCTGGAGTCCATCCCTGCCTCCTCTCCCACAAAGAATAAACTCTTTGATCATCCACTTGAGCAAACCCAACCTTTGCAGCCCACATCAGCTTAACCTCTGCAGTGCCTTCCAGCAGGGACTTGGCAGAGTGACCCAGCTGGGTGACATCCTGCTGAGGGCAGAGCCCCACCACAGCCCCCTGCTCTCTGCCCACCTCTCTTCAGCTGCCCCAGGTTTCCTCTCCTGTGCTTCATGTGAAGGAAAGCATTCTGCAGGCTCTGCATGGCCAGAGGGAGCTGATGATGGGACCTCATTAGGTGTCTCCTAAAGACAGACTCCTTGGGCTTGAGCTCAGACTGTAACCCTGTGACAGGAGGCACAGCTCACACAGCCTCAGTTCTGAGCATGGCTCTCAGCTCCTGAATAAGGGATGGGTGCATGGCTTCAGTAGGAATCACCCATCCCTGATCTACTGCTTTCAGTTCTTGTCTGAAAAGCCCAGAAAGTGTGAGCAAACAAACCAAACTGGTATTTGAGTTCCCCAGTTTCACTGGCAGAATATCAGGGTTGTATTTTACACAGCATCCATGCAGCTAAGGTTCTGAGATCTCCCTGCCTAGCAGCTCTCTGATGCTCTTGGTTTTGTAAGTCTATAATATGTGATAGGAAAAGGCCTCCTTGCTGATGAGAAAAACCACAGCAGGAAACAACGATTGTGTTTACTGGCCAGCTTTGTGTCTAAAGCTCTTTCGTACTTGGATTTAAAAAAAAAAAAAAAGATGCTTTTAGTGTTTTTGTGATTGATATATTTATTTCTTCTCCCCTTCAGCTTGTCTGGAAACAGTGTATTAGTCAGCTGTATGGGCAGTGAATGCCCCATGCTGTTAGACTCTGTTGTTAATTAAAAATACATGCTTTGGACATATTGGGCATCCATTAAAAGCCCCCATCCTTTGTCTGGAGAGGCACTGTATGTTGCACTTTGTAAAGGGGATGAGCTGACAAGGCAGGAGGGTCAGCTTCCAGGGAGCAGGACTGGGGGGATTAAATATAAAGAATGGAAATAGTGCTTTGGATTATGTGTTTGCTTTTGCTTATCTCCCAAGGAATAAATCTCAAGGGTTTAGCTGGCTAGCTGGGTGAGATCTAGCAGGTGAAGTACTCCCATTTTTTGACTGTCTGGTAAAATGGTTGTTCTGGTGTGATCTGGGCAGTGCAGCAGGCTGACTGTTGGTTAGCATAACCTGAGCTGGAGGTTCTCAGGGGGATGAGAAATTGTAATTTTTAAACTTCATGTCCCACGTTGCCACTACGAGCAATATTTATTTTCCCAGAGGCATTTGAATGGAGATTTGCAGTGCTGTACTATTTCCTTAAAACTGAAAGTTAGGTTTCATTTATTTAACAGGTGTGAGGCATACCTTGATTCATGTAAATCTGTCAAGCTGTTATTCCCTAACACCAAAAGAGAAGTGATAATGATGTTGTTGGCCTTGGCTCAGGACCACAGTGTGGGGCTGAAAGCCTGGCTGGGATGTGGTGAGCACTGCCTGTAGTGCAGGTTTATTTACTTATTCCTCAGGAAAACAGTGAAGTGAAAGGAAATCTCAAGCAAAGAGAGGCAGCTTGAATTGTGATGATGCAGGAAAAGGGTTGTCTTGTTCTCCAGCAAGCAAACTCCAGCACAAATGAAAGGAGGTTCTGTATCCCAAGCAGCCATGCCAAGGCAAATGGTAAAGCTGTAAAAGCAAGAGTGCTGCTAACAGGCTGGTGCTCTGCTGTACCACTGCTTTTTCCTGGGATTGCTATGGGCAGGCATAGATTTCTTTAATTTGGAAACAATAGAAACAGCAAAAAACCTCCCAATAATGAATGTGGATAACTATGTGCTGTGGTGTTTCAGTTTTAGTGGGTAACCACTGAGCCCTGGGTCCCTTTTTTCAGCCCATGAGGTGCACATGGAGCTCTCCATTGGTATGCAGGAAGGAGCTGCAGGTCTGCAGTCGTGACAGTCTATTTAAAACCTGCAAGAGAAGGAGCCTCCTGAAACAAGGTTATGCTCTTCATTTGCCATTTGAGTACTGAGAAATTGGATCTGCCATCTCCAAAGAGGAGACAGAAGCTCTACCTCATTTTGAGTTTGCTCAGGAGGACTCTGAACAAAATCTATTGTTTAGTTTTGATTTTGAAATTAAATTGAGTTAATAAAATATGAAGTCTTATCATGTGTAACTGATTTAATTAAGAAGACTATGATTATATACTAAAACTGTGCAATATTATATAGATATGGTCATTATGGATGATACTTAGTGTACCCAGAGTGAATTTTGGGAAGAAATACTTTTTGAATTGCAAGACCTTGCCTTACTTGAATGGGCATACTTGTATGTGGGAGCTCTGGAAATGTAGTTGCACCTCATTAAATACAGTGGAGTTAGATGGAAGTTTTGTGGTTTTGAAGACAGTTAATATTGTCCCTGTTGAGTGATACTGGCAGTGGTGGGTTGGCTGTGGCATGCTGGATGTGAGGGTGCTTTAGGTATCATATCATAGTCCCAGATTTCAGACAGTTCTCAAAAATAGCATTAAAGTAGGGCAGCTCGTTGCCATCTCCTTTGCTGCACTCTCCTGCTCCTTCCAACTTTCCTTCCAGCCCTGAGCTCCATGGAGGGATGCTCCAGTGGCCCAGGATGCTGAGAGCAGGTAAAGCAAAGTCCTGTCTTCTCACTGCCTCAAACTAGATCAGGAAAACTCTTGTTTCTAGAGAGCTTTCTAGAACTTTCAGTAACATCCACTGCTTTCACTGACTCCTCTTGCCTGAGGGATCCCTAGAACAGCAGTCTGTTAAACTGTCCTGTGCAGGGAATCTTTTCTTGCTGGTTGTGAAGGAACATGAGGTTCTCCTGTAGCATTTCAGATTTCTCTGCATTTTTAGAGGTGCAGATTCCTTGCAGCTCCAAGTCATTTACTTAAGTGTCTCTCTGGAAAGATTTGGGTGGTTGGAGCCTGAAGTCTTGGATCTCAAGCAACTTCATCTGACTCCGGGTGTCTCAAAGCTGACCAGGTGCTGAAGCCAGAGCTGCTGACCCTTTCCCCGCCCATTGCTGCAGGAACCATTGCCTGGAGTGTTTGTGCAGCAAGGCTGAGCAGAGAAGTCCCGTGGGGTTGCTGTGCCATGCTTCACCTTGTGGCTGGTGTGATCAGGTCCCTCTTGCTGCATGAAATGCACAAAAGTGTAGATGATGTGAACCAAGGTGGTCTCTGAAGCCTGTGTAGAAGGGCCAGGGGTGAAAGTCTGGTAGTACAAATACCACAGATCCTGAATGAAAAGGGGAACTAGAATGATGTGACACTTGCATTAGAATTTAAGAAAGGGAATGGGAACAACATTAAAGTTATCAATGCTCTGGGAGAATCAGTCCAAGACATTTGTCTGGGGTGTTGGACAGCAGTGAGTGTCAGCAGTGCCTGATAAGGCAGATAGCTCTGAAGTGCAATTCCAGCCTGAAAAATTGCCTGCTGATGGTGGAGTGAGGCTGGAGGTGGTGTCTGCGGGTTTCAGCAAAACTTCATCTACCTGCCATCCCTGGAAATGCAGCCTGAGCTGAGTTTTCCTGCTCAAGCCATTAGTAAAACCTGTGACACCTGAATGTCATGAGCAGTGGCTTCGTGGTGACCTCTGAGGCAGAGCAAACCTCTGAGTCTCAGCTATGTGAAAACCACAGTTTGTGGGAACAGCTCAGTACAGACTTTTTAGTCACTGTTGCCAGCAGGTAGTGCTTTGGATGTGTGCAGGGAGCAGAGCTGCTGAGTCAGGTAGAGCCTCTTTACAAATCACTTCTCAGAGGCAAATGCATTTTAAGAAGATGTGGGAACTCTGTGAAGATCCCAACTTCAGTCTGTGATTCAACCAGAAGAAGTTCTGCAGTAAAAAGAAGATGGATCAATAGGAAATATAATGAGACTCCCAGCATGATGGGAGGCAGAAACCCAAAAGCCAGAAGGATCCTGGCAGCTTGTTTCTGCAGGCAGGGGTGAGCTGCAACTCCACAAATGGCTGCATTCATTGGGAAAAGCCCCTTCTGTGTGTGTGAGGTGAGGAGGTGCACACTGGTACAACTCCTGGTGGCACCTCTTTTTTCTGTGGTTGCATTTGGAGTACGAGGAGTGAGACACTGCTCAGGAAATGTGGGGTGTTGGAAGTTTGCAGCCCCACACCCCAGCATGGTGAAGTGAAGCTGTGAAGCTTTGGGGTGAGTGGGCTGTGGGGTCAAGGGCTGAAATGGACTGGGTTCAGGTTCTGAATACTTTTGGAACGGAGACAAAGGCAAAGGGGAGTGGTAGTAAAGGGGTCCCCAAATCGAATATCTGCAGCATCCCAAGGAGGCAGCACAGGAGTGCAGAGGGAATTCAGGTGCCAGCTCTCGCAGCATCAGTGTGGCTGTGCTGCCAGGCCAGGTTGCTTAGCAATGAGACAAGGCCCACGTAGAGCAGCAGAATAAATCATGTTCTCATAGTGACAACCTTAAAAACTTCCCTTCTTTCAGATCCTTTTGCTTCATCTGGAGTTAGCATCTTGCTCTGGAAATTTGAGGGCCATCCTGAAGGATTCCAGCTCTGCTGAAGGTGGCAGAGCACCCCCAGGGGACCCTGCAGGCAGCACCTTCCCAAACACCCCCGAGCTCACTCCCATTGCAGGGCTGCTTTCTGAAGGGAGCTTCTCTTGAGGAGCCAGCAGGCACCCCAGCTCTGCTGCAATTGCATGTTTCCATCTCTTTCATGTTCCTGGTATTTCTGCTGCTTTGGTGGCTGCAGCTTGATTTCAGCTCTTCTCCCTGACTGTCTCAGAAGTCAGCAGACCCCTTTGGAGTGTTCTTTATGTCTGTGTGATGAAAAGCCATTGCCTGGATGCTCATACACTCTGGCATTTCCAAGGAGGTTTGGAGCATCTGAAACTGGGGCAAGTGAAGAATTCCTGCAGCCCTTCTGGCTTACCTGCCATTTATCAGTGTATCAGACAGGCTGTGTGAATGGGGTTTGGCTGAGCTGCTGCTTTGTAAGCTGCTCTGTTTATCTTATTCAGATGTAGTAAGTGTGGAACTGCAAGCTTTGTTTGCTTGCAGAGGAGCAGAGATTGTAATGGTCCCCCAGCACCCTCTGAGCTGCGGAAGATCTAATTAAAGGAAAACTACTTCTCTGAGCTCTCACAGATACACAGTGGAACAGCTTGTTGTCTTTGTTTGGCTTTTTCTTTCCAGATGTTCTGCACAGCCTGTGCCCTGTTGGGACACTGTTTGGCCCCTGTCCTGGGGGCTAAGGCAGGGGTACAGCCTCCCCAGGCAGGGTGGTCTGCAGGAGCTGCTGCTCTTTCCTTACCTAATCCCAATAAACTTCCTTAAGAGTGTGGGTTGTTTTGTGCTGTAGCACAGTATTTGGGAAGATGTAATGAAAAAGCTCATCTCAACTTAGTGTGTTTTCCAGTCTTGCCTTCTCCTGGAGATGATCAGGGGTTATCTGCTGCTGCCCAGGTTCCTGGGGGGGGGTATCACTCGTGATGGTTTAATCACTTGGCCTCAGCAACAAACAGCCCTGATGCTGTCTGGAAAACCAGATTATGGCAAAACAGCTGGGCTTTCCCTGGTAAGTGCATGGAACTGGAAAAGGGGAAAAAATAATCACCTAGAACTCTGAAATCTGGATGTTTTGAAAAAGTCAAATGGAAAGCTGGTGGAGCAGGGGATGAGAAGCAGCCAGGGGAAGAGTTTTTGGCTGAGTGTGGGCAGAGCCTGTGGAGATGTTCACATGGAGGCAGAGCACCAGCAAGCAGGGTGGGTTTGGCACGAACCAAGCACGTCTGTATCTCTTGGCACTCCAGGAAGACAGAAAAGATGGACCTCTAATTGAAAAATTAAATGGCTTGGAAGGACCTCATTGTGCAGACTGAGCTGTGCTCCTGCACAATCTGAGGCTCTTTTGTTTTATTTAGCTGGATGAAGTGTTAAATCTTGCTCTTTTTAAATTTTTTTTTCATGAGAATGTCCCTAACATTTTCCCTTTATCCAAGGTAGCTAAAAAAAAAAAAAAGAATGTATTAAGTTTGAATTTGTGGTTTAAACAGCAAGAGATGGATTCCATGGCTAATTAGATTATCACTGATAAATTGACAATGTAGAAACATAACCTTAGATTGAGGAAGAGCAGTGTGTGTTTGTGTAGCTGAGGCTGCTGCTGGGGTAGCTGATGACTGCAGCTCAGCTGGTAACTGAGCTCCTGGTGCCCAGAGCAGTGCCATGGCACTGCAGTACCTGTCATATCACCACCTGATGCAGCCACCAGATGTGCAGAGGAGTTCAAGCCATGGGCAGTGCTTTGCCTGTAGCTTGTTGTGAAGTGTCTGCAGAGAGAGCCTCAGATGCCTTGTTGGGAAGCATGTACTCCAGGTGTGACAACCAAAGGTTATGGCTTGGGAAGTCTCTTGATCTGACTGGATCTGTACCCATGGAACCAGAGCTGGATCGCTTGGGAAGTTCATCTGAGGCTCTCTTCCCAGGAAGCAGCAGTTTGGGAGAGCCTTCCTCCTGTCCCCTGGGGCTGGGGACATGGCCACCCTCACCCCAGCAGCAACCCAGGCACTTGGGACTTGCTGGGGGTTTTGGTGCAAGTAAAACACATATGGGGGGGAACCATAGGGAAACAAAGAGCCAGAGTGAGGTTGACTCTGGGAAGAGCTTTTCTACATGCAGGGTTTTAAAATGAGCTAAATTTAAGAATGAAGTGTGAAGCTAAACTTGTGCTCGTGTGGTGCTTTGAAGATATGTTAAGCCCTGAGTAGTACTATGTCTCTGGAAAATGGATTTGGATATTTCCTTTCTGCAAGCAGAATACTCTCTGCAATTCAGTTTTCTGCTCCATAGTATTTATCCCTAATTCCTTTCAAGATGACACTATTTTTAAATGAGGCTTTTATTTCCCTAATTAACCATGTAATCATTGCTTTTCTGTTTCTCAGTTTTGTTGATATGTTTGAAGGCATCTCATTCAAGTTTTGTTTCAGCCCTGGCTTTCCCACAGCTTCCAGAATTCCAGCCAATGTTTCACAGTCACTGTGGAGTTTCATGGCTGAAGACTGCTCCTCCTTAAAATCAGTCAAAAATCACCTGGCTGGCAGTGGTGTGAAGGGCAGCTGGCATGGCTCATGGCTTCAGAGCAGCACTAGGGCTGCCTGATCAGCAGGATTATCTTTGGAATAAAAGGAGTTTTCTTAAGTTCTCCTTTTCTCTTTCTGCTGGGCCACAGGCCCCCTGGAGACCTTTCCATGCTAGCCATGGGTTTGCTGCAGCCAAACAGCAGCTCTTCTCTTGACTTACTCTCTCTGTTTGCTGAGGTGTTGTCCCAGGTCTCAGGCAACATCCTCTCAGCACCAGTATCACTTGCCACTAGCCCATGCCTTAGCATCAACACTACTCACAGCAAGTAGCCCTCAAGTCTTCTCTGATTTTTCTTAAATTCTGTTTTTTTTCTGTTCAGGAAAAGGACCCAGACAGGGGGAGAGCTTCTATGGGTGTTGAGAGGCTGCTGTGAGGAAAGAGATTTTGCATATTAAGGAGGCTGCCTGAGGGAGAGCTGATTCTCCTTTGAGAAAACTGAAAGCTTTTTTTCTTTTTTTGTACTGGGGTTTGGTATTAACTTCTAACAACAGTAGAGTGCTCTGCAAAAATGGTTTTGAGAAATTTGGCTGCACTCTTGACCCATCTGTTCTGCTGCTTCATCTTGATGCCATTTGTGAATAATGGATGTGATCAAAGCTGTTAAAATAAGCAGGGAGTTTATTCATAAGTTTCATAACTTTGCTGGGAGCAATATTTTTCTTCCTAACTGAAATCATCCCTTGCCTGATCATCCCTGACTTGGTGTTGGTAACAACACCACTACTTGCCCAGTTATTTCAGGCAGTGCTCCAGAGCTGGGTGCTGGCTGGGGGGCACCAGCTTTGGGAGATGGCACTGGAGAGACCCCCTCTCCTCCCTCAGCCTTGCCTTGAGGAACAGCCCTCTGATGGATGGACAGAGCAGTTTGAAGAGATGCTCACTGCACCTCTGCCTGCAAGATAAATACCTTCAGAAAGCAGCTGTGCCCTGGCTGTGTGCTCAGAAATGACTGGAAATGTCTGGTCCCTCCCCAGGAAAAGCAGTGTTTGAAACAGAACCCTACATCTGGAGCTGTGGGAACTGCTGCAGGTCATGGGCAGCAGCTCCCAGAGGCTACAAAACCCTGTCTGCTTCCTATGTGTGTGTGCATACTGTGAAAAATATCAAGTGTAGTGGCTGCTTCTGCTTTGGAAATGTGAAGTGAGCTGGACTGACACTACACATGGGATAACGTGTCTGTCTGGGGGAGGCCTTCCTTGCCCAGTTTACTGTGTGAAGGGACCATTTTCTCTTTCCTTTCTGACATCCTTGGTGGTTTATTTGAGAAGAAACTGCAGTTTGGGCTTTCCCTTGGGCAGGAATGGATGTGCATCTGCAGAAGTCTGAAAGCTGCTGTATTTTGAATTTCAAGCCCCAAACACAAGGGCTTGCAGACACCATGAGGAGGCTGTCCAGGAGTGGTGCAATCAGCCCCTGCACGAGGGCCATGCACAAGGACCCAGGTCTGGGGCAATTGTCCCCCAAAAGTACAGGTGTGTGGCAGCTGCTCCCTGTGCTGTGACACCAGGGATAAAACCTGTGACACAGACTGAACAAAGTGTTCACCAGGATCTGGTGCTCGGTGTGGTTTGTCACCACTGCTTGGCAGCACATGGAGGAGGAGCTTGGAGGACTAAAAGCAGTGTGAATTTGGGAGGAGGGGTGATAAAGCCCAGAGCAGCTGGGTGACACAAAGCACACAGTCCGTGCTAGGCTTCAGCCCCAACCACCTTCCTGAGCCACACTGAAATCCTGGAGGCAGTTAATCCTAAACCCACCAGGGATCCTGAGCAAAATGGCAGCACGAGGCAGACACAGCAGTGTGGGAGCATCTGTTGCCATGCCAACCCCTTAATTTAAAGCTATGGCAGAGCAGATGCTGTGGCATCACAAATAGAGGTTTACCTTGGTGTAACCATGCTGTTCTAGACAGTCAGCTTGCTCCTGTGTGGGAATGCTTGGGACCTGAAGTGGGCAGGATAAATCCAGGTTCTGTGATTACTTGTATTTATCTTCCATGGAAGAAGAGTAATGCTTCCTTGGACTTCCTGCTTTGTGGGAGAAATCCTGAATTTCAGGGCTATTTCTCAAACAAACTTGTGCATCTTGCTCACTGGGGTGCACCCATGGTCTGTACCACCCATCTCCCCTGTCCATCACCCCGACATTGAGCTCCCTGGTAGCATCAATTGTGGAGTTTTCTTTTTTCTTTTGTTTGAAAGAGTATTTTTTTTTCTGTAAGTCAAGCTGGCAGGCTGTGCATGATGTGAATTTGCAAGTCAGAGCTGCAAATAGACACCTGATGGTGGGAGAGGTAGAGTGTGGGAAAAGGCTCAGAGCTCCTCCTGGCAGAGGTTTGGAGAGCTCCAGACACGGTCTGGAAAATAGGTGCTTATTACTCAGACTTCAGTTTTATTCTTTGTGTCATCCTGAGGTGACATTTTGGATGTGAAAAGACTTAGGGACACATTTTAGATTTTAAAAATATTCTGTCTTGAGAGGAATAGCAGTGAGTGGAAGGTCAGTGAAGGACAGGAGTTAATTCAAGGTTGGATCTGTGGCTGAAGCTCTGATACAAGGTTGGTCCTGCTGAGGAGCTGCTCAGATAAGAGCATCTGGCAAATGTGCAGGCTGCAGGCTGGCAGCTGGAAGCTTGCTAGCTGGGTTAGTTGATCTCCACAGGTTCCTTGCCTCCTTCCTTAGCCCTGCCCCAGTCACCATGTCCTCCAGTCACACCCCAGTCAGCTGGGGATTTATTTCATTTATTCAGAACTGCCCTGCCCTCCTCTGCCTTGTTGTGAAAAGACAGCCATCAGCCCAACACCTCCCTCATCAGAGCTCCTTCTAGGAGGTTTGTAGAGGTATGGACTTAGAACATGTCCTTGCTGATGCAGTTTAACTTATCTTATTCCCAGGATATGTTTATTTTATTAAAAAAATACCAGTTTTACTCTGGTATTCTCAAGTAATTTTTTTCCTGTTCTGTGTCCAAAGATTTAGGATTCTGTGTGGGTCCTGGTTGCACTCAATGTCCTGCCTTTTCTGCTCTTTTTCATCCTTGCAATGAAGTGAGATCTCAGCCTCTCTGGGCAGAGGCTTTCCACCCCAGGAATGGAGGTGCTGCTGCTCTTCCCAGGTGGCACACAGGAATTTCTTTGTAAAAAAAAAAACAAAACTGTCTTAGACTGAGCAAGAAGAGTTCAATTAGATTTTTTTTTTTTTCCTGAGGAGGACCAAGCAGAGGTGCAGAGAAAACTCATGCCCTGAAGGCAGGCTGGTGCTCCTAGCTTCTGCAGCATGACTGATGGAGAGAGGGCTGCTGAGTGCATCAGCTGTACCTGAGCTGAGGCAGAACTGGGATGGGTGTGTTTGTGCAGAGGTTACATACAGGAGGCACTCTGGGGTGAATAAAAGTCTTGCTGTGCCTGAAACAATTTGAAGGATGGATGTCTCCTGCTGGGAGCACTGTTTTCACCTGGATCCCACTTGTAACTAGGAAAACATTTTTCAGCTTCACTGTGCTTGTGGTAGAATGAGTGCTCAAGCAATTAGTTGCCTGAAGTGAGAAATACAGAGAGGCTTCACCCTAAAATTGAGGCTGTGTAACACACACTGGTGTCTCGCCCATGTTTCTTCCTCAGCAGCAGAGCCATGGCCACTGAGAGCTCCTGCTTTCCTTGCCTCCCTCAAGTGGGGTTTTCTGGTGAATTTTTCTGCCAGTGAAGCCAACATCACGACTGTTAATGGAAGGTGAACAAGTTTAAATTAGTGAGTACTGTAACTCATCTCAATTTATTCCTCTTTATTTCCCTTTTGTGAGGAATATGAGCATCAGTGAGCCCAGTTAGTTGAAAATTAGTCCTTAAATTCCCTCTTCTAAGTTTTAGTTGGAGTTGGTAGCCTTGTGTTCCCAGAAATCCCAGTCTGGTTGGTCTGTATGAGTGTTTGCAAGTTGCTGTTAATCCCCCACATAAACGTGGTATTCTCCGTCGGGTTGCTTTGGCAGTCCACAGGTGGAATGATGCATAAAAATGGTGTGGAAATCATTGTCCAACTGCAAAAAATATTTGCCAGGAGGTCTAAAAGGTCTTACTTAGGACAAACTAAGGGAAGTGTCACTTTGAAGCATACCCAGTGTGTGAGCAGTGGTACAGAATAGGGGAAGGGGTGCATGGTGTGGCTCTGCTCTCAGACTGCTTTGTCACCATCCAGGCCTGCTTCAAGTTCCTTATTAGTAATTGTTGATCAGTCTGCAAACCAAATACACTCTGGAAGCCCAGAACCCTCTGGGTTCTTTCTCAGTGGTGGGTGTAGGAAACCATTCATTTTAGCCAGAAATGTGCTGTTTTGTTTTGTCAGGAGACATCTTGTCCCTCATTACAAGATGTTACAGATTTTGGGGTTGCTGGTATTTAACAGCTGAGTTTTTTAAAAATACATGGACTAAAGTACCACAAGGTGTTAAGGAATGGCAAGTTGTCTGTTATCCTTACCTTCCTCTAGCTTCAGCCTGGCATCTGTCTGTGTTACTGCTTCCACATTTTCATCCCCCACAATTTCCCTTTGCTACTTTATTTTGGGCTTTTAAAGTGATTTGTCTGCTAACCCCCCTCTAAGTCTGAGGAAATAATTTGTTTGCAAATACCACTGGCTATATCCAGGCAAGTCCACTGGGGTTCAGCTCTGACTCAATGGACATCTATGTAAAAGTGTGAAATAAATCCTAAAATAGGAAGGACAAGAGCAGAAAGAACACAGTAACTCCTTTTGAGATGGATTTCTCCTTTTTCTTGGTTTGTACAAGGGATATTTTTCCCTTTTGAAGGGTTTTGCAGCTTTTAACAGCTGCCCCCTTTGCTGTTGTTTGCTGGAGCACCCATCCTTGGAGGCTGCTGGTCCTGGCACAGGTGGTGAAGCTGCTGAAGCTCTGGGAGGCAGCAGCTCCTCACCCCACCTCCCAGGTGTCTTCCAGCAGCTGAACTTTAATGAAGGCCCTGGTGGAGCAGGGCTGAGGAGTGAGGGATGTGCAGCTGCTCAGCAGGCACCAGCCATGATCTCACTGCTTTTCCCAGGGCCTTCATCTCCACCTTCCCCACAAACTCCACAGGCAGAGGAGCTGGGAACTCAGTGGGAGCCTGACTGTGGCTCCTCAAGCCCATCCCTCTGTTTCCCTTGTACCTCTGCAGGCCTGGCTGCTTCAGTGTTTGGGAGCAAAGCAGGGTGCTGCTTGTCACCCATGTGGGGACATGCTGAGGGAAGGGGACACTGCCACTGCTCACCCAGCATGCTGTCCCACCAAGAGCTCTGCTGGGCTGGCTCAGCCTCTGCTGACCAGGAATTAAAATCTTCCTCCTGCTGCACTGTTACACAGGCAACTTCCCTGTCACCTTGGGGTGCCAGCTCATGTCAAGCAGCAGATCCAGCCACTCCTCTTCAGCCAGGAACACACTGACTGTGGTGTTTCTAACACCATTGCAAATGTATATATTATGCTGTCACAATTAATTTTGCCAGCTGTTTTTAAAAATGCATGATTTAAACATCTGTGCAGGTAGCATAGGTAGGGGACAGGAGGGAGTGTTTAAAAATTCAGCTCATTTTGAGTAATTTTTAACCTCTCTCCCTAATTAGTTAATCACTGAAAGAGCAGTGAGGATGTGCCATAAATAATGCTGCCTTTCTCTGTTTCCCCTCAGCTAGCTGCTTTCTTCTTGGCCGAGGCAGCATACAGCAAGGCAGAGCTCCTTCATCTTTTATTCTGATTGATCTGAATCCACATTACCCAGTAACACCAAAACAGTCAAAGGAAACCAGAGGAAACTTCATATTTTCACTTGCTTTACAAATAGTATTTAAGTCATGTACATGTGGGCTTCCACCTTGTGTGCACACACACAAGCTCCCAGGCACACTTGGGGTGCCCTTGGTGGTGGCACTGTCACCTCAGTCCAGGTTGTGCTCTGCAGCACTCCTGGTACAAATGAAGGGAAGAATTTGTCAGTGAAACCAAACGAGGCAGCACCACACCAGGGTGTGCAGTGTGTGAGAGGGAAAGGTGCTGTTTGTTTAGCAGGCACGTGGGTGCTTGCATGCAAGATGCTTCCTTCCTTACAGCACCTTCTAGCCACAAAGGGCTTCCAGTGTTTTCTCCATTCCTCCCAACACCTTTGGAAGAGGATGAGCCCCTGTGTCTGCCCCTTCCATGCTAAGCAAAATGCTGCTTCCACCCAGCACCTCCCAAGACCCCAGCTGCTGGCTGTGGGGAAGGGCTGCAGTGTGCCTATCACTGGCTATTACCTGTTCCCATGGCCACCTCCAGGTGCAGGTAAGGCCCCACAGGGCCAGCCAGTGTTGCACACTCGTGTGTGAAGCCATAAATAAACCATCAAATTATTTTCTTTCTCCTGGTGCTCCCTGAGGTTCTTTAACAGCCAAGTATTTGCTTTCTAGGAATGCAGTTTAATCCACAGGAAGGCAAGTGTGCCAGATTAATGGGAAGAGCATGTGGCACAGAGCCAGTCTTCTTTTAGATATCTTCACATAGCTTCTTTTAGATATATGTATGTGTGTATATAGATAGATATAGGCATATATAGATATATATGAGCCATAATTCCCATATAAAATGCAGTGGCCATCCAGAGTGAAGGATGCACACCTGTGTTGTCACTTGAGGCTGTGGTGTATTCTGACATGTATATGGGGGATTTATGCCCTATCTCAGATCTCTCTGGAGATCAGGCTCTCCCAGGGGAAAAGGAAAAGGCCACAGTGAGGAAATGCCCTGTCAAAGAGGGAGACTTTTTCCTTGATTAAGCATTTCTTCCTGGAAATCAGTTAGCTTGCAGAGACAGCCCAGCAGGTCTCTTGGTAGCTATGGAGACAGACTAAGAGCCAGGGAAGAAAAGTACAGTTTATTCATGAAAAGTCCAAATTTTGTGTTCTGGTATTTTTAACCTTTGGGAAACAATTAGAAACAATTTTAATTAGAAATGTTTATTACCTGCGTTAAAACAGTGCTGGCTGCTGGACTGAAGGAGCTGTACCTACATTTCTCACCCTCCTGCTTTGGTGCAAACCAGGCTGGGATTTATGTATGAAATGTGCTGACTACTCTCCCTTCCTACTGAAATAACAATTTGCACTGGAAGCCAACTGAGAAAAGCTGAGTTAAGCATGGAGTATGGAGGCTCATGTTGTGTTTCATGAGGCTGCCTTGCAGCCCTCCTCTCCTACTCCAGGGTGTTTGCTGCCTGTAACCCCCTGGCCTGCAAGGTAACCAATCCTTTCCATTTCCCTGGGCTGGGATGGAAAGCTCTGCAGAGGCTCAAACCCACTTTCTAGAAAACAAGCCAAAAAAACCCCCACCATAATTCTCTGTCCAAACTTGGCTGTTTGTGGTGCCACTCAGTGCTTGACCCAACTGTGGCAGAGCTTTGCCTGGCTGCCCTCCCAGCCCTGGTGCTTCCCTTCTCTTCCCTGGCTGAAATCTGGATGCTGCAGCCACGGTGGGGAAGGTGGGAAGAGATTTACTGAGCTTTGAATTGCAAAATCAAAGGAGGGAATGATTCTCTGTAAACAAACAGAAAATATTTATGATGGTTTTGCATTTGGAAGGTATGGTGGTGATTTGGATTAGCACTCTTGGCTTCCTCTCAGTGCTGGGGGCCAGAAATAGTCCTGTTTCATTGGCAGAAGAAAGAGCATATAAACCAGCTTTGTATGATTGTGGAGAGAATCCTCTGAAAATCAATTGCATGTGCCCAGAGAGGATGAGCCATTGGAAAGGGTTGCTCTGGAGCACCTTGTGCTCTCACACTCCTGTGCTATTAAGTGAGCTGTTAAAATCTTCCTGCAGCATTTGAGGCATCGTGGATGGGGTCCAATTCCTGCCTCTGAGCTGTATTTTGGTGTGAGGAGTCCCCACACCCCCAGCTGGGATCCCTCCCTGCCTGCAGCCCTTGGGAACTGGAGTGACCCCAGGGGAGCTGTGCACTTTGTGACACGAAGGTGGCCTTAAAAATGAGACTTGCTTAAAAAATAAATGGGCATCCCAGGCACACACACAGTTCCCAGCCTTGCCTGCCAGGTCAGGGGGTTTGTACCTCCAGGAGAAGAATTTAGGTTACTGAGCTGGCTGTAAAACTGGGCTCAGGTGGAGCAGCAGAGCAGAGGCAGGGATTGCTGCCTTTGGTGCTGTCAGGTTCTGGCTGTAATCCCAATGTTCACTTTTTCCTCCCCTGGCCGTGCAGGAGGCAGGAGGGGTTGGCTGAGCCCAGCGTGCCCCATCCAGCTGGGCCACAGTGTTTTCCCTGTGTGATTGCCCAGGGCCAGGAGGGGTTGGGGGGCTCGGACTCCCCCTTTGCTCCAGGAGGTGCAGGGCTGTGGGAGCTGGGAAGTGGGCAGGCTCACATGCACTGTATTTTGCTCAGCCTTCTGCAGAGAGGAGAAATTCAATTATTTCAATGAATCAAGTGGACATCACTCTGCTTCCTCAGCACACTGGTGGATGGTAGTGTTATAAATTAATGAATACGACTTTAGCAGCAGCCACTCACAAAGCTTTCCTCTGTAGCAGTCTGGAGTTTGGGTAGATAACATAACATGCTTCCCTCTCCCAAGAGGACACAGCCTTTCTCCCGTGAGAAACAAGAGGGAAATGAACCTGGAAAGTACTTGGGGACTGAAGCTGTTGGTGAGCAGTGCTGGTGCCAGCCAGGGACCCCAGCTCCCTGATAACCTGTGCAAGGGGCTGTGCAGGAGATGCTAACAGTCTCAGCACCACCAGCTGCCAGGGGCTTGTGTCCAGGAGCTGGGAGAGCCCCTGGGGGTGGACACTTGTGCACAGCAGGTGAGGGGCAGGATATGGCTCACCTGGCACAAAACACCACCCTGCTGTGCTTGGAGAGTGCTCAGTGCCAGAATAAAAGGCAGTTCCTACAACTTTAGTCAGCTGGTGGAGGATCAGTTGCAGTGGGACACCAGTCCTGTAAATCTGGGCTACACAGGGACACTGTAACTGGAGTTTCAGTTCAACAGAAATACCTCTAGAAAGAAGCAATCTTGTTTAGTTCAACAGTAGCACGCCAGTGTCTAATTAAAATCATTCTCATTACTTTCTAAATAGATGTGATGACTTGGTTAATCTAAAGTGATGAAGCAGCTCTGTCTTTGTCAGCATATTAAGTAGTACAGCCCATGCTCTGGAGGTGATGCAGAAGGATGGATGGCAGCTGCAGGGCATGGCCAGAGCCCCAAGCCCCTCAATGTGGTCCAACTTCCCCAAAATACTTGGAGTGGAGGTTGGTGTGATTGTCTCTTTCCTTGCATGTCCCCTGGCAGAGAGCAGGTGCTAAGGAAATCCTGGAGGAGAAAAGTGTAGTGTGTAATTAAATGCCTTTTCCTATAGGATTAGTCTCTGAAAGCTGGAAGAGCCACTACATCTTGATCCATCATCCCACAGATCCTTCCCCAGTCTGGTAAATAAACCACAGTGGGGTAATCACAGCCTTGAGAAGGGAGGAAAAAAAGAGAAAAAACCCTAAACTTCTCAGGTGTAATTACTCTGCTAAAAACATTTCCACACTGAATCTGTCCCAGAAAACCAAATTCCTGTGGGATAAATGCTTCCCACTCCAGTCTGACTCCACATCACAGCCCTGTTGTGCAGCTCTGCACCTGCTGCCCCACCCAGCTCTGTCCTGATGAAATGCACATCCTGCAGGAGTATGGTTCTTGTCTGAAAGAAGGGTGGACTGGAAGCATCTTCTTCCCTTTGTAGAGAACAGGGTTTGCTATAGAGCCATCAGGTGTTGGACCATGATTTCACTCACTTCTGTATGAGGCTTCAGTTATTTTTTGGGAGAGCAGGAGCTCTGGCCATTGTGGCCCACTTTCTATCTTTAATCTCCTTTTTTTACCTTCTACCCTGCATAGAATTTCACTTTTCTCTGGCTGTGTCCTAATGTTTCCTCTCAGTGCTGTCTTTTTACTATCTTTGTAGCAAGCTGTTTTTTCTATGGAAAAATTGTTGATATCTCCTTGCCAGGAGAGGGAGGGAACTCTTTTGCCTTTTTGATAAAATATTCCTTTTTATGATTGGAAAAGTGGTTTGAATTGAAGAACTCCACGTGTAAGTGTTAAACATCTGAAAGGTTTTTATCCTGGTGTCCCCTCTGAGTGTGCTGTAGATCTGGCCCCTGCTGTGGGGTACAATTCTGTAGCTGATTTGTAGCTCATTGTTACATGACACAAAGCTTTTACCTGGCTCTGGATATAGGAGATGGGCAGAAAAAAAGCTGAAGATGCTGTTTATGTTCCCTAAGTTGTAGATAAATATCAAAGTCAGAGCATGTGGCATCCTCACGCAGGGTCTGTGTCTGTAGTTTCCCCTTTGCAGAACTGCTCCTTCTATCCCAAGTCCTGTTCTTCCTGTGTGTCTTAGCACCAATCTTTAACTTCAGCTCCTTTTCAGGAGTTTTCTTCCCTCTGTTATTTCATATCGCTCTGAATTTCATCTAATGTTTCATTATTAACAGTCTGGAAACAAGAGACTGCAAGCAAGATGCCTGTAAAATGCAGCTCCTGCTCCCAAGGTGCTTGCCCAGCTCTCTCAGTGCCAGCCTCTGATCTCTGCAGGAGTCATTCCTCTTCCCCTTCTGCTCCATGGCTGTCCTGCCAGCCCAGCTCCCTGTCCCACCACAGGCAGCTCCTCTCAGCTTTGGGGTTTTTCACTTTTATGTAGATAGAAGTATTAATTGTACTGCCATGAGGTAATCACCCCCCTTCCCCAGCCCTGCCACGTGTGGCATCTGCACCTGGCAGCTGGAGGAGGTGGCTCTCAGGGAATGGGCTCCAGTCACAAGCTTTGGGGATGTCAAAATTGCTCCCCATGGTCAGTGCAATAGTTCTTGTGTCATGACTGAATTCTGACATCTGGTTTTTGGGAAGGGCAGGGAAAAGGATGTGGAAATAAGCCAGGTAATGGTTTGATTATCTCCCTCCAGAGATGATGCTCAGGCTGCAGAGCTCCTCAGAGCTGCCTGCATGGGGAGGTCCCTGCAAACACTGCTCAGCAGCCTTAGAGCAAAGAGAAGTGTCCCCTGTGTTTCTTCCAGTTGTGTGAAAGCTTTCATTTCCCCCACAGCTTTATAAAAATAAAAACGTGGGCTTCTGTCTCGCTGGCAGCAATTATCCACGCCTGGTCTTTTTTCTCTCTTGTTTTTCCCTCCCAGGAGATGAGGTTTGATGGATGCAAAGCACATCTGTGTGCACAGGCTTGTTTCACTTGAATGTGCAAATTCTGTCATCTCTGTTTGCCTTTAATACCTCAAGTTGAAGTAATTCTGAGCACAGATTTCAGATCTAGCTCCGACCTTAGGAAATGCAGCTCTTAGACTACCCTGAGCTGTTTTATTTGCTGGCTTCCACCTGTTGTTAGTGTTCAGAATAGCGTTTAAGGAGAAATATCTGTAATCTCTGTACTTCACTGCTAAGGGAGATAAAACCAGAAGCAGTGAGAGTGACACTGCTGATGGCTTTGCCAGGCTGCTGAGCAGCTCACAGCTCCACTGAGATGCAGTGCTGTGTTCTGGGTCTGCACAGCAAGAAGCACCATGACCAGTGAGGTGGCTGCTCAGTTACATTTCCAAGGGAGAAGACACTGGGCAGTGTCTTCAAACCTTCCAGCAGTTTCACCACACCACAAATTCCTGAGCAAGTAGGATTTTATTCTCAGAACTTCCAAGTGGAGAGGATCTGACAGCATCGTGGGAAATATTTTACCAAATCTGTGTAGTCCTGAAATATTAATGCTCAATTACTCCCCAGGGCAGGCTCACTAGTGTGCCACAGGCAGGGCTGGGAGTCTCAGCTGGCATGTAGCTGCTGTTAGGGGTTGTGCTGCTGGCTCTGGGGAATGGTTTCCTTCCCTGGAACATTTGTGTCACAGCCGTTGGGCTCAGTGGTTGTGGAGCTGTGTGTGGGGGAAGTTTTTTCTCCCATTAGGTGAAGGTCTCTCAGTTCCAGCTCCTGGTGGTGGTTTGCAGCCCAGCATCAGCCCTGGCCTCTCTCCTGCTTGGACTCTCAGGAAATGCCCTTCTTGGCACCCAGCAGGATGAGCTGATGGGCCTGATCATGCCTTCCATGACCTTCCCTGCTGGAAACCATTGCTGTCTCTGCTGCTGCTTACAGAACAGGCAGGAAAAAACAGAAATATTTCTGTCTTGGCTCTTAAGAGGCTTTTTTTGGGGGTTGGGAAGTATTTCTATGTACACCATGTGGCTCTGGTGCTGTTTTGTCTCCTTCCCCACTTACCTTGTTCTGACCTAGCTGTAAGGATGGTGCTGCTGGCCTGGGCCCAGGCAGATGGGGGTAGAGCTCTGCCTCCCCCCTGCCCAGCTGGGGTTCTGCTCTCTCTAGCAGGCCCTAGGTTCCAGGTGGGGTTCTGGTTCTCCTTGGAGCCCTGGGCTGCTGTGTCACTCTGCTGCTGTCACAGTTCTTCTAGTCTCCTTGGTTCATGGCTCACAGCTCTGCACCAGAGACTCCAAGGTACTTGGGGAGATTAAAAGCATGATTAAAAAATAAGAACAAAACCAGATCTGGCAGTCTTTTGAAAGGGGATTTATTTGTAATCACAGGAAGAGGAAAATGAGGTCCCAACCTGCTGCGCTGCAAAGGGGGAGAGGCACAGCAAGGGCTGGAGCTGGGTCCCCATTCATTTCCCATTTCACCATCTCTAATTAAATACAAGTTTATCTAGACAGAAGGTATCAACCTGCTTACACTGCACTGAAATATCATACTACATTTTTTGCAGATAAACCTGGAGTTTCTGTATTTTCTTGTGTCTCATGTTTGTTTTACTTCTCGACTGTGAGAGGTGCTGCAGGAGCACGGTGCAGCAGGACCATCCCCAGGTGCTGCTCAGGGCTCTCAAGGCACCCTAGGGACAGGTCCTGGGAGCCACTGTCCTCCCTAGATAAGGTCAGGCTTTGGGATATGCCCAACAGAACAACAATAAATTGAAGGACTTAAGTTTTTCTTTAAAGAAAAAAGAAATTTGTCATAAAAATATTTAAAATAGTAGAAACCTTGCATTAGGAACCTTACATTAGGAACTTTATCAAGCTCAGTGCACTTTCCTAGTTCCTGGCAGTTCTGATCTGTAATTAGAGTCTTCAGGACACACCCTTTGGTGTATTCTAAACCATCCCTGTGTTTGATAATGGTTTGCACATCTTCCTCTTGTCTGTCAGACATTGCTGTATGAAGAAGTTCAAGGGTCTTGTGTTCCCAGAATGTCTTTTTGGGTTATTTTGTTTGTACTGGAGGATGCTGTGGGGCCACAGGAGGTGGGGAACACAGCCTTGTCCCTCCAAACCAGCTCTTTGGGGCTGCAGAGATCAGTTCCCTAGCAGCAGGTTGGGTGACAGGAAACTGCTTGACAGGCCCTTGCTAATATCTATAAATCATATGAAGAGTCCAAAAATGTCCCTGATAACATAGATTGTAGCTTGTCACCAATGCTGTAATACATCATTTCCTTGTCTGGATAGCATGAGATAACAAAGAACTGAGGGCAGGACACAACTGGCATGTCTGAGCTGGGAAAACAGGTTCCATTTGAAAATGTTAGCTCTTCCTCAGAGTCACTCATGACCAGTTAACATGGCTTTTTAAGTATGAAATTGCATTTGCACTGGGAGCAGAATGATGTTCAAACTGCTATTAAACACCCTGTTTCAAGGGTGGCCTATTTTTCCTCATTTACAAGTGGCTGTTATCAGCTGAGCTCATGTCACCAGCATGAGAGGGGATGTATGAAAGTGAAGAGGCAGGAAATGTTCCAGGAGGATTCTTTGTTAGCTCCAGTGGTTGCCTTGGGGTCATTTCAATTTTGGCTGCAGACTCCTCTGACCCAATTGGCTGACACCAGTTTGAGGCTACACTGAGGAAGGGGCAATTGGGTTGGGAATCCCAGGGGTTCTTATCAGTGCCTCACTAACACAGCTCCCTGAGCAGGGAAGGTGAGGAAGTCTCTGACATTGCATCTCTCTGCATGAGAAACCTTTTGCTTCCCTGATGAACATTTGCCAGGTGGCAATCATTAAACCTCTTCTCCTCTCCTTCCATTGTCTGATGTGGTCAGGATGTTCAGCCTTGTCCTTGCACCCATCTGGGGCTGGAAGTTGCTCCTGGGGCCCTGTTGCAGGCAAGTGGGAGCTGCCCTGAATGCTTTTATGAACTCTACCTACTTAATTTTGCCTTTTCTTTTTTGCTTTTGCTATCCACAATGATTACTTTTCCTTTAATTACTTAGATTACCCGATGCATACAGCTAAGGTGATGAGTGAGGTTCCAGGCACTGGGGTTCCTGTGCAGACCCTGCCCCCAGAACATGTTACCCCCAGCCTGCTGAGGGGATGGGAGCTCCAAAGAGAGGAGCTCCTGAGCCAGGAATCAGAGGACAGGGAGCTTCCAGACAGCAGCTTGGCACAAGTCAAGTTCATTCTCTGCAGAGGAGAAAGCCCGGGCAGGCAGGGGTGTCCCAGGGAATCATCCTGGTGCTGTTGTGGAGATGATTTCCTCTCCTGTGTTGTTCAATGTGAAGATCATGCCCAGGAGTTTTCCAAGGGCTTAATTTTGCTGTAGGATCTGAAGATGGGAAATCTGGGAAGAGAACACCCTAAGTCAGGGGTGAAGAGTTCAATAGCTCAGTTTGGCCTCATTGGGTAAAACATAAAACCTCTTCTGGCTTGCATCTCAGCTCTGCTCTGTTTGGGACATTGCACACTAAATAATCCTTTTAAAATTCCTCTGTTTCAAAAATCAGGGTGAAGCTAAGCTAAGACTGGATAGGTGAGCATTAATTAATCTTGGTCTATCCAATTCTGGTTAAGCAGCAAGTATTTTTAGCTGCTGCTCACAGGGAGAGTTTTGTGAGTTTATTAATAGCTGGACTGAATTTTTGTGCTCCCCTGCTCTGGAGCAGACTGGTGGTGGTGGTGGGTGATCAACAGGCTGCTGCTGGAAAGGTGTGAGTGAACTTCTGCCCAAAAAATGTCCAGAGCCTGTGGAGATAACAAGAGATAAAAATAAAAACAAACCCAAGAGGATTTTGTGGTGTAAGGGGGTATAGCCAGGAGGACAAGTGTGGGTGTCAGTACAATCCTTGGGGACTGGAGAATGAAAATGCTTGGGCCTTGGGCGGGGGGTGACCAAGGTTGTTGTGGGAAGGGCTGAGGGACACCTGTGGTTCAGTGTTGGTGGGATCCATGCATGCTGGTACTGCACCTCTGCTCACATCAGTAATCAGGTACTGATTGCAGTGTTTTAATTGCAGGATTTTCCTCCAGAAGGTGAAGGGCCTTGAGCAGCCCTTGGCAGGAGGGGGTCATGCCCAGCAGTCCCTGTGCCTCACAAAGCCCCCCGGGGCTGTGACCTGGAGCCCTGGTAGCTTTGTCCCCTGGGACAGGCAGAGAGGAGTGGTTACTGGATCAGCACTGCCTCTTCCCCTCAGCACTCCTGCTCTGCTCTGCTCAAAACCTGCAGCACAGCCTGGAAATACAGCCACAAATGTGCACATCTGGAAGAGGGTGTAGGGAGGTGTTTGCAGCAGAAGACATCCATCCCCTGATTAGTGGGAGATTTAAATATTGTTAAAAATCTTGGGGAATCAATAGGCACGTTTAATGAGCTCCTGCTGAAGGATATCTTGAGCTATAGCAACTAGTGACTGGGCTGTAGATGAAGGAAGGACTGAAACCTGGTGCCCTGTGCACCTTCTGCACTTCCACTGGGTGGCCCCAGTGCTTCCCTGTCCTCACATTATGTGGCACTGTTTCTCCAGGGAAAAAGACACAGAACTGTCTCGGTGTGTCCAGATTTGCAAACTTGTGTTTGCAGTAGGATGTCAAGTCTGCAAAATCCAATAACTATAGATTTCATCCATTTCACTGAAATACCACTTCCCTGCATTCCAGGTATTTCATTAAGTTTAATTTGCTTTGATTCTTCTGAAAGTTCAGACAACGATCCTCGGAGAGGGAAAACAAATCCTGTTTGTAAGATGAATATGAACTGGTTAGGTGAGACAGTAGTGCAGTCAGGCACAGCTCCTTCTCTGGCTCTTCCTCCTCCTGCTGTGGCAGTGCTGCTCCTCCTGCCTGCCTGAGGACAGCCCTGAGCCTCCTGCCACGGGCAGGGGAAAAACCCCCTGCCACTTCTTCTGCCTTGTCCTTACTGACCAGGACTGGTTTTCTTGTCCTCTGCCCTCTCCTCTGGATAAACAGCAGTGGGCTGTGGACTCCAGCTCTTGTTAGGGGGTGAATTATGGCAAACCCCAAAGATTTCTGGAGTTGATGCAAACAACTGATCCACTGCATTGATCTGTCTGACCCTTAATACTGAGTGCAGCAGGAGGGATAATGCCTGCAGCTGCCAGAGGAACTTCCCCTTGACTTTCCCTGTCCTGTGCAGACTCCTGCTGTCTCCTGACATCCTGGATGAGATGTCCCAACCCAGCAGACCTCCTTGGCCATCCCAGGGTCCCCTGCCTCCGGCAATGTTTTTTCTTGAGACAATACATCCATTTTCTGCACAGCATGGTATATGTAACACCTGGTGATTTCAGTCTTTCCCAGTTCCTCTGAGCCCCTTTCCACACAGGACTGTTCCTCAGGCTCTGTGGGGAAGCTGTCTCTGTGCTGATGAGGCTTGGGTGATCTCTGACCATCCACTGCTGAGCCACAGCTCATAAATGGGCTGCTCAGTGTCACAGTGACACGGACTCAGACAACTCCAGCTTGGCTGGGGATAAAAAAATTGTTCCTGTTTATTCTTTTATTTGTGTTCAGCCTCTAGCTCTGCAAAGAAATTTGCATTTGCTGCAATAGGATGAGGAACGAGCTCCTTGTCACAGCTCCTCATGAGGACTTCAACACAAACATGAGGGTTTCCACCCCCCACGTTTCAGGTCAGTGGGAAAGTCAGGAAAGTCAGCTGGCTCTTGACACAGCAATGATATTGATTAGAAGCAGCAATTTTGCCTGAGTGTGGTGGCACCAAGTGGCTACTTATGCAAGAGAGGTTAAAATAATCTAATAGTTTTTTTTCCCCCCAACTATCTTTTGACTGAGTTTACAAGGATGTCATCTTCATGGGCAATAACCTGAGCTGCTAAGTGCAGTTCCTTACAGCCATCCCTGTGCTGTCCAGCAGAGCCCCAGCCCTGGATGCCACCATTTGTAAATTAATTAACCCTGAGAGCACAGCCATTTGCAATGGGGAACAATATATAGCGGCAGCTATAAAAACAGTTTTATGCCTTTGTGAGTATTTGTGAACCAAAGAGGAGAAAAGTCATTATTACTTATTTTCTGCCAGCTTTTAGAGCTCTGAATTACCTCATTAGGTGCTGAAGGAAAGATGAGCTCACAGTAAGAAACCCCAGCTCTAAACCTGCACTAATTGCAGAAAGGAAGGTGAATATTCTTAATGCTTTCTCAGATCTTAATATGCAGGACTCTGTTTCAAAGACATCTTTTCCCCTCAGTTGCTTTTATGATAACTTGTTCTGTCTCAGGTTATTTGTTCTTTTTTACAAGATCTGGTTTTGTTTCAAGTCTTTGCATTTTAATAATTGATTTTATAACTTTGTGTATCTGCCATCTGAGTACTGAGGCCACTCTATTCCTCTGCCTGCCTGGTGTGCATGCTGAGATGCATCAAACCATACTGCACCTGCAGGTTTGGGGCATCTGCTGACAACATTTAAAGGGGACTTTAGGAAAATATCAGCAATGCTTGGAGTGTGGGAGCAGCAAATGCTTTTTGATCACAATCATCTGCTGGGTGAAAAGACTCCTTGGTTAAAAACCCAACCTGTGCATAGCAGAGGTGGCACCACAGAAGACCTTTGCTCTTTGCAGGTCACTGGGTGTTCTGGAGGTGAACACCACAGGAAGTGTGACAAGGAGCAGTTGGCTGTAGGTACCAGGTCACATCCTGCACCCCTGAGCATCACCCTCCCCAAGCAACTGGAAAACAAATGCTGCAGGTTGAGCTGCTGAGCCCAGAGCCACCTTGTCATGAGCCCTCAGGAGAGCACCAGGAGCTGTGGTGACCCCAGTGGCCTTAAGCTCAGCTCCTGACAGTCTGTCACTCTTTGGCTTGAAGAGGGATTTCTGCAGCCTGCTCAGTAGCTGCTGGTGCTGGCAGGGGTTGCTAGGGCATGCAGAATGGGCCAGGCTTGCTTATAAAAAAGCAAACAAAAGCAAGTTTTAAACCAGTTGCAAGTCTGACATTTTGCTCACTTATTTTCAGAGGTTCTTTCCAGAACTTCCCCTCATTAGGTGTCCAATCTTGTTAAATATTCCCAGCCCTGCCCTGATGCTCTGTTCCAGCCACCATGAGGTTGCTGGAAGGAGAGAAGGGATGCTGGTGGATCCATCCCCCTTCACTGGCTGAGAGCCAGCACCCAGGAAGCTTTCCAGGCCCGTTCCTAGAGGATGCAGGAGGGAGGTGCCTGCCTTCCTGGCAGGAGGAATTGCAATCCCCTCTTCCCAACAAAACCCAGCAGGGATCCCAAAAGAGCACAAACTTCTGCGAAGAGCAGCACAGCAGCTTTCTGCAGACGTCTGCTCTCCCCCTGCTCCATAATGCAGCCTTAAATCAGCAAGTACTTGACATAATTGGATCCCAGTACATAGCTGGAGTTTGTAGTGGCACTGCAGTGCAAATAAACATCTTCACCACAGCTGTGGGGCTTGCAAGAGAAAACTGTGCTTGTCTCCTAAGAGAAACAGGGCAGAGCCTCTGCACTGCCAGGTGAGTCCTGCCACAGCAGTGTCTGGGACCAGGCACCTTTTTGTGCTAAAGAGTTGCTGGTGGGTTTTTTCAAAGGTGTCTGATGTTGATCTGAGGAGAGCAGGGAGTGTCAGTGTTAGCCCAGAGTGGGCAATGGGTGGCCACGGGCAGTGGCAGTGCAGGGCAGGGAGCAGCAAGAGCAGAGCCAGTCAGACAAAGAGGGTGTGAAAGGCAAACACCCAAGTTAGGAATATATTAATTAGCAGCTGGTCTGCAAAGGCAGCATTTGGGAAATGCTGGTTTCTCTTCTTCATCCTGGCATGGCTGTTTGAAGGTTAGCTGGGGAGAGGAGAAGTGATTTTCCTGAAAGCAGGTTTTGTGTTTCATCATTTCTTTAAAGCCACGTTATTGCAATTACCATTTACCTAATGAACTCTTCAATTTTAATTAGCATAAGCTGTGCCAGTTTTGTGAAGAAAGATTCACCTTGCTGTAATAAAAGTTTAGGTGAAACTTGCCCGTACTCTGCAGAGGTCTTGGCTGGCAAACAGCTTCTAGGGATGCTCCCCAGCAGGACTGAGGACTGGTTTTGCCCTGGCTTTGCCCTTTGCACCTCTGATGGTTTGTCAGGGCAGCAGCCCAGGTCTGGGGATGCTCAAACCATCCTGGGCACACAGAGAAGCTCAAAGAAGTTGCTTCATTATGAGCAAACCCTCATATGGGTCCTGACCACAGGAGCTGTCCTCTGCAGCTCAGCCACCTGGAGAATTTTCAAAGCCGTTTTTGAACCCTTCCCTCTCCAGAAGTGGTATGCTACTCACTTGTGAAAATATGTCATGGAAGTCCTGGCCAATATACAGATAGAGAAATCAAATCTATGACAAACATCCTTTACATCTGGCATATAGGAGCTGATAAGTATTTCCAGCTGGATTTGAAATGGGAGAATGGGAGATGTAAAATCTGCCTGGTGAGAGGTTGCCCAGCAGGACCAGCCAGTGGCAGCAGCAAAAGCAGCTTTTCCAGCAGGAGACTGGGGGGCAGAGCATTCTAGGGTACTTCAAATGGACTTGCCAGCATTTTTCCCCCCAATATATTAATTTTCCCCAGGAGCATTCCAGAGTTTGAGGGAAGTTTTGCTAGAAAAGATGCCTGACCATGGCTGCTCTGAGAGCAGGGATGTTTTCCGTGATACTGCTTTAAGGAGAGAGGCTGTTCTGCAGCCAGAGCCTCACTTCAAAGCACCATTATTTTGAATATTCCTCTTAAATGAGTCTGACTGTGCTAACTCCACTAATATAAGACAATGCAGAGGAGCATATGTTGCTGCACAACAAACTGGGTCCCAGGGGGATGCCTGTAGGTGCTCTGGCATGCCTTGCCCACACTGCAGAACCATTCCTTCACCACTAAATGGATGAATCCCTCTTGCTGTCTGCTGAAACAGCCCCAGCCTTCTGCTAAAGCAATCCTGAGCTGAACAGAGAGCACAGAGAGCCTGGCTCTGGCAGCCAGTGGGAAATGCAGGAGGGGTTTGCAGTCACAGGAGGATGCTCAGTTACACCCAGGTGCTGCTGCAGGAGAAGGTGGGAAGAGTTTTGCTCCATAAACGTGGCTCAGGTCTGCTCATCCTCCTTCCTCCCAACAAGAGTGATGACTGGAATCCATTTAAAATATTGGATTAACATAGCTTGGGCTTTACTAGCTGTAGTTCTCACATCTGCTGTTTGAGTAGTCAGCTCTTCAGCTATTTTCTTCTTCCCAGCCTCTTTGCATGGGTGGTTAAATTTGTATGAAGCAAAAGGGGAGCTGGTCTGAAACAAAACAGGAAAATGAAAGATTCCAGCCACTGCACCAACAGGTTGAGTCTGTCATGCCTCTGCTGGACAATGCTCTCTGCATTCTGTGGTCAACATCTCCCATTGGTAACAAGTGTGGCCAGAGCTGAGCATTGAAAATGAGATTGTCTTTGCTCTGTACAAAACTGAATTCCTAGTGGAAGTGATTAGCAATATTGCTAATAATTCACTGTGCTCTCCTTTAATATACCAGGCATCTCCAGAAGTGCATTTCCTGAAGAAATGAACGTCCAAGGGATAATTCTGCTGCCTGCAGCAATGGTTTCAGACATGTCCCTGCCCTGCAGTGCCCATCCTTCTCCCACTGCTGGGGAAAGCCCAGCTGCCAGCCCAGCAGTGCCAGGCTCCTGCAGAGACTGCTTCCCTCTCTTTTAGGGCAGCAGCAGGAGAAGAGCTCCTTTGGGCAGACCCTGCATTTCCCACAAACTCCTCAGCATCCTGAGGTGCTGCAGCTCCCATGCCTGGTCCCAGCCCCAGGGACTCCTCCTGCTCACCTTCACAAGAACCTCTGGAAATAACCCTGAAGCACAGGGCAGCCAAAGCATGAACAATGAAATGAGATGCTTCTCCTTGCACACAGACACAGGACACACTTGGGCATCCCTGCTGGAGGTCACTGCCTCGCCCTTCCAGCTGAAGGAGACTGCAGAGCCCCCAGGCTGCTTGGCTCCAGGACACAGAGGATTGTGCAGCTCAGTGGTGGAAAGCAAAACAAGAGCAAAATGCCACAGAAGAAACTGTGAAATTTTTTATTATACTTTATGTCCTAGACCTGAAGTGCTGCTTGGGCTGAAAAAAAGGCAATAAGAAAAGGTGCCTGAAGGATGAGGGTCCCAGCACCCTGTCCTTCTCATCCCTCTGGCCAGCAGGACAGGGACCTGGATTTACTTTTCCAGCAGCTCCACTGACACCAGCCCACAGCTCTCAGCCTTAATCAGACTGGGATGCTGGAAGCTGTAATTTCTGTATCAAAAGACACAGTAAGAACATTTAAGGCTATTTTCAGTGTAGCTAGTGTTTAATTCCTCCTCCTTCACCTCCCTGTTTTGATGGATAATAATTTATTTTTATTTATTAATATAAAAGGCAGAGGTTAACTGCTCTAAGCCAGCTCTCCATCTCAAGCCTCTTGGTGAGGGAGCCTGAGGTGGTGGCTGTGCTGGGAGAACCCCCCCTGCCACTGCCTCCAGTTTCTGTGGAAACAGCACGTCTGCACCCTGCCCACTTCAGTGTGCTAAAAAAGTTATTAATAACTGAGGAATCTCTTTTGTAGCATTTTTCATTTGCATGGTTCAGGTTTAGAGGCAAATGACCAGGTGTTCTGCCTGGCCTAACTACAAGCTGGTGCTCAGGGAAGGCAGTGCCAGGGCTCTGCTCACCTTTGGAGACACAGCACAGAAAACCTTTCCTCCCACTTGTTCTGCTCTTTGTGCAGTAATGCCCTGCAGTGCCATGGCTGTGCTGCTCTTCCTGGGGGTGTTTGCAGTTTGGGGGCTTTTCTGAATCCTTCCAAATGGCTGTAGCTGGCTGCAGAGCCCACTGCTGCTTGTGCCAACCTTTGGATTCTGCTCCCCAGGCTCTGGGGTTTGAACTGGTGTTACAGAAAAGCAACTAAATTAGTTCATTCATCCCCATACCCCTTGATTGTGTTGGCTGGACAGCTAGAAATGCTGAGGGGTTTTTCTGGGATCTGCCTTTCTTTCTGCTGGCAGTGCTCTGTAGTCAGTAACGGGCAGCTTTGCCTTTCCCTTCCCGTGGAAGCTTTCCTGCAGACTTCATTATGCATTTACTGTTCAGCTCTCTTCTCTCCCACTTCTCTCATTTGAAGGAGAAAATTGGCCTCAGGAGTGAGGAACTCCTGTGGGCAGCAGGCCAGGGAAAAGGGCCTCAGTGGGGATGCAGTCAGGGTGTTTGCCTTCTGAGAGCAGGAGACAGCAGGATGAGGTGCTCAGTGTTTAAGTCATCACTGAATTCAGAGAGAGCTCAAGATAACTTTGAGGAATAAAGTAATTTTTAGGATGAATCTATAACTGTTCATACTGCTGCCTCATATGTTCCAGCTGATTTCAAGTGCATAATTTGGTTCCTAAAGTTATAAAGTTCCTAAAGTTATAAAGTTGTATTGCAAATTAGTAAAAGATCCATTTTTTCTCTCTTGGAGTCCACTAGAAAAAACACAACTGCAATGCAAGGGCAGCAAGGAAGGAGCAGCCCCTGCTCTTGGCTCTGGTCTTTCCTGCAGCCCAGCTGCTGTGACCACTCCACTGCTGACCTCTTCTTCCCCCTGGAATGGAAAAAGTGGGATCTGGCCCATGGTCAGCTCCAGGGGGGACCCAGAGGCAGCTCCCCTGCGTTCCTCAGGGCCTCTGTGGCCATGGGGACCTGACACAGCCAGCTCTGGCTAAGCCTGCCCCATTTGACCATAAATATTCCCTATTTCTCTAAGCACAGTTTCAGCTGCTGGCTGAAGGGCTGAGCTGGGTCACAGGTGAGCAGAGCCATGGGCTCTGTGGGGTGCCTGGTTGGGAGGACAACTCTCTTGTTAAGCTCCAAGTTCAGAGATTTTACTGCTAACTGCTGTACTCCAGCCCTCCAACACAGCAGTGGCTTTTATAAGCTGCCAAGCTCGATCAGGAGAGAAAACCAGCAGTATTTTCCACCAGAAATGATCCACTGGCTCCTTGGGATTACTTATATATTCAGATTAAGGGAGGGAGGCAAGTCTGTCTATATAAATGTCATCTAAAGCCTTCTTAATGGAATTAGCAGGAGTAAGTCAGTAGAACTCCACTAAAGTCAATTGAGTTGCTCCCTCTTAATTGACAAATTTGTCATCAAATACTTAATTTGCTCTATAGAGGAATGGAAACATACTATATGTTCTGTATGCTAAAAATAGGCTACATGGTCCTTCAGCATCAACAAAACTCAAAAAAAGGAGTTGTGTGCAGCTCAAAAAGCCCATAAATCCCCTGTGAAGGTAGTGAATGCATATTAATTGGTGAAGAAGTTGCTCCAGGCATCATTCCTTCTGCCCAGACAACTGCTTGCTTGAGTTCCTTCCTTTATTTGTTTATTTGGATTTGTATTTTTACTCTTTTACTGGAGTCAATGCAGTGCTTTAGTGCTGAGCTTGCTCTTTCTCCTTGCAGGTTCAGTTCTGAAGAGCAAAGAGCAGAGTGACATTGAGGCACACGTGGCCATGGAGCTGAGGTGGTGGAGGCACCTGGAAAGCAGCAGATGGGAGAGAGAGAGAGAGACCTGCTGGTGCTTGACATCAGAGCCAGCTTTTCTTTGTCCAGCCAGGGAAGGCTGGGGATGGAGCCCAGACAGGCCAGGGGGTAGCACACAGCTGATGGGGCTGATGGAGCTTTGCCCAACACATCAGCAGTGGTGAGAGGAGAGCTGCTGCCCCCTGTGACCCTCCTGCCTGAAACCACAGCTCAAACCCTCCCAAGCAAGAGGCTCTTTGGCAGGACCAGGAAGCAGAGAAAATCAGGGCAAAAAAAAAAGGAGACATAATTAAAAATTAGGAGCTGGAGTTCAGAAAAGAAGATTAAGGTATTAGACCAAGGCAAAAGCTGCAGCAGCTACATGACAGCACTTAATTTTCTTCCCTGGGGCAGGCAGAATTCCTGACTTATGGCCATTTGAGGATGTGTCTGAGATTGCTGTGTGGGTCAGTACAAAGCATCTGCCTGCTGTCCCCTGCTCAACCTGGTATTATCATCTCACAGTAATTACATTTTCACAAAATGAGACAGAATAAATACGTGCTCTTTTTTTTTTTTTTTTCTTTTCTTTAAGCATCAATATTTCCATGGGATTAAATTGACAGTTCCCTGATTTTGAAGCAAGAACATCAATGTTTCTAAGCCTGAACTTGTCAGCCTTCCCCTTGGCCAGATAATAATAGACTTATTGATTGTTACTCAGAAAATAGACTAAAGGAACTTTGTCTTTCTATGGAAAGCCAGAATTTGACCTGGTGGATTGTGAGAGGAGGAGTCCCTGCTCCCTTCCTTAGCTAATACATGTTGGACATGAAGATCTATCTAATTTTTTCAGGCCACCACAGCAAGATGTTTTCATTTTAATGTTCTGCTCTGTGCAAACCCAGCCACTCTGCAACAGGGGCACACTGAAGCTCTTCTTTAAAATAAACTGTGGTGCAGGCTGGGCCATTATTTGGGTGCCTGAAACCTGGCTGTTCTTGCCCAGCCCTGGCCCAGGAATGAAGGACTTGGCACCATCTCTGGGACCTGCTCCAGATGAGCTGCTCCTTCAGCTCCATTGCCCTGGAGGTTGGTGAGCTCTGTGCCTGCAGGTCAGGATGTGTTGGGATGGCCATCCCCAGGTGTGAGGCTGACATCCCTTGGATGGGCTGAGCCAGGAGGTGATGGACATGGAGCTTCTCCAGGCTGGATGCTGAAGTTCTCAGTTCAGGAAGGACTTGAGGAGCCTCTCACCTCCCAGAAAAACAGCTTGAGCACTGAGCAGCTTCTGGTGAGTCACTGGGCTTAGTCGTTCCCTGATGGTAGTTTTGCAGTGGTCTGAATTCTTGGTAACAAGAAACAAGGATAGAAACTCAGAATTCTGGGTTCTCTCACCCATGGCTTTTCTGAGCTGCCCATGAGGACAGAAATGGTGAACCTGGATGAGAGATCTGTAACCTCTTCCAGGTCCCAGGTGCCCAGAAAAATCTAAAGAAACTTGTAGACTGATGTGTGTAGCTTGCAAGGTGTTCTGAGGACCACCATAAAGCTGAGGATTGGGCTAGGTATGACATTTTGTTCTTAGAAACACATTCAGAGTGTAAATCCACAGCTCACCCTCCTAGAGCTAGCACAGTGTTAGAAACTTCAGTTCCAGCTCCAAAGCCTGAGGTGCCTGCTCAGGGGTGACTGACTCCCCTTGGCTGAGACAGAGAAGTGCACCAGAGGGGGCTGCTTGTGGCAGGGAGCAAGAGTTGTGGACCTTGGTGGAGAGATGGTCACCCATAAAGGTTTCAGGTTTGGGGAATAAAGGAATTTTGCCTTTTCCTTCTTGTTTTCTCTGGGTATGTGATATAATCAGAAACAGCTGCTGGCACGGCACTGTTGGCAATGTTAGAACCTGCTTAATTTCAGCTTTAAGTTGTCTGAGCCCTTGGAGTCCCAGCAGCTTGCACATACATTTTGCCAGCCCCATCTTTCAGCAGTTACAGCACCACAACTGAAAGAGGAACCTTCCCCCAGCCCCCTCCCTCCTGTCAGTAGCTACTTGCCAAGGGTATTTATCTGTAGCTTCAACATCCACACATCCCAGGTGTGGTGTTCTGCCTGAAGAGGTCTGGCCAGTACTCTTAGAGAAAAACATGTTGAAAGACAAACCTTAAAATGTGGATTTGAAGAAGGGGTGTGGATAAATGGTGTGTTAATTACTCATCAGCACATTCCAGAAGGAACAGGACCAGTTTGCAGCAGAGGTTGCTCACCCAGGAGCAGTGAGGGACCAGAGAGTGCTGGCTGCACCAAGGGTGCACCCAGAGGAATTGAAAAAGCCACTGATTTCAGGTGGTTTCTTGCAGCAGAAATCTGTGAGTTGGAAATCACCAGTATTAAGAAGCAATAAGAATTTTGGTCGGGAAGGTCTGCCAGTTCTCACTTGCTGAGACCTCTGCTTTGCACCAAATTGGCTACAAAGGTTTCCAGGCAGAGTTTCAGCCGGTGTGAATTGCTGCAACTCCTCTGCAATCCATGGAGGTTTCTGATCCTATGTCAACCAATAATTTGGCCCCTAGTCTTCAAAAAGGAGTTAAGGCTTATGTCCATGAGAGGGAAATGTTATTAGTAGGTGAAAATTGCTTCCTTTACTTTGCCTGCTTGTCCTTGTAACAGTAAATAACAGTGCAGCAGAGCACGGGGAGAGCTGTGAGAGCAGGAGCTGATAAAAGCAGGAAAAGAAACAGCCAAAAATACAACTGCAAAGAAGCAGCACCAAAGGGGATCAATATTTTACCTCCTGCTGCTGTAGCACGTGGCCCTGGGTGCTGAGGCTCCAGGGTGAGGAGGTTGCTGAAGTGATGGGATGGAGCTGGAGGGAGAAACTAATGTGAGAAAATCTAATTCCAGCTTGGACATTTGGCCCCCAGTTGAAATACAGAGAGATGAGGCCTTGAAGCAATGTCTGGCAGCAGTGCAGGGTATGGATGGACTATTAGGATCTTCTGCTGGCCCAGGGGGAATCTGAGGACACCACGAGGCAGTGCTGCAACAGGAGGGCTCCCTTCTGCTGAAATCAGTTTGTTGCTTTAGCTCCCAGGCATCCTCCATCCAGTTCCTGTGCTGCCAGGTGCTTTTGTATGTGGTAATCTGGTAACACGATGTGCATGTAGAAATGTTTGGCTTCAGATTCAGCAGAAAGGTGAAAAAGGCACAATGTTAGTGAAAGCACATCACAGAGAGGAGATGAGGTGGCAGGGACTCCAGGTTTGGAATTCTCTGAGCTTTTCTGTGTCCAGATGCACAGGTGTGTGTGTCTGTGTGCATGCCTTTCCCCAGCCAAGAGTTGTCTGTGTCTGTGGAGAATTCCACTCTGAAATTGTGCATAAGAGGCTGGGGCATTGGGGTCCAGAAGATCTCCCCCTGAGTTGTGCTCACCCAGGTAGGTTCCAGAATCCCCAGTTAAACACTGGAGCTCCCTGGCTGCCATTTCCCTGGAAGCCAGTGAAAATCTCTCCAGATGGGGAGGGCTGGTATAGGCAAAATGGATTTTGTCTTGAGGAAAGCTGAAGACAAAGAGCAGGGGTGTGCAGGGCTCCCCTCCACCCAACCTCCTGCCCCAGCCAGCCTCCAGTTTCCCTTCAGCACCCTGAGGGTGAGGGCTGTCACTGAGGGGGCCTGGAGCAGCTCTCATTGAAGGAGAAGGAAAAGCTCTCCTTGACGTCAGTGAGAATGAAATCCAATCCCTGGAAAGGATCCAAGATGGAAGTGAGTGAATAATTCACAACCAATAATTTATGCAGAAAATGTTGTTTCTTCTCGTACTTGGGGCTTGGCTGTGAAATGGAAAAGATTACTTCAGCTGTGTTTGTTGCTTGAATTTGTTCAATTAAGCTGAGTGAGGCTTTGAACCTCAGGTTTATTTTATGGATTGGTTGTGGATAGTTTATATATCTGAAAAACCTCAGCTTTGGGGAGGGACAAATGAGCTGAGCTGCGTCGTGATGCTGAGTTCCGTGCTCTGACTGAACAAGCAGAGTACTGCCAGGGCTTGACCCAAATCTCTTTCTCATTTCTTGCTCTTGGATTAAGCCCATGATTGAGAAGAGGCTTGAAGAAATACTTGTTGTGAATGCTTAAGGCATTCAAGGAAAGGAAGAGACAGAAACTGGGAAATTTCAGTAAACAGGGAACATTTTTTGTTCATCACTTGGGAGTCATTTGAAGCTTCTGAGGGAGGGGGGCTGCAGGGATGCTCAGTCCCACCTTGACTCAAATATCTTCTTGTAAAGAAAAAAACCCAACACCCCAGTAATAACCCCCTTAGGTTTAAGTCAGCCTTGCTCCTCTGCTACAGACTTGCTTGGTAGTAAATAAAAACAGGGTCTAATTCTGCTGAGGCAGCTCAGTGTCCTCAGCCTGATGATGAGTTATGTTGAGCAGGCCATAAAGAATTAGAGACACGAGACTTGAAAAGACTTTAAAGAAATTACAGTTATTCTTTATGAATTTTAATTACTTATTTTTTTAAAGGACAAAACTTGCTTGTCATGAAAATAAGTAGTTGCATATTTATTTAGAGAGCAGCTTGGTTGTGTGAGGGCAGAGGGGGAAGGAAGGAGACTTCTTGAGGGCTTCAAGAGGGTTCCTTACTCATCCCTCAGCAGCCAATAAAGCCCAGGTCCACCCTGCCAGCCCTGCACTGGTCCTGTGCTCCTCAGGGGACTGCAGGGCTCGGTTGGATGGGGCTGTGGGATCCTTCAGGCATTAGGAACCTCAGTGTGCTCCCACCTCTCTCCTCAGTGTGGCAGGTGATGAGATACCTCAGTGCTGCTTGTGTGGAGAGCCAGAGGTGGGGCAGAAATCACCACCTTTTCAGGTGGGACTTCCAAATTCTGCTCCTGCAAATTGCCTACTTATGCTGGGCTCTGAATCTTTGAAGTATTTTCTCTTTCCCTTTTGTCACAGCAATAGCTGTAATCACTGAGGTGCTGTTCTGAAATGTTCTGCTGGGTTCAGGTAACCTGGAGCATTCATTAAGATTCATCAGAGCAGGCAGAGGTGTGGTGGGGAGAAGAATGGAGCTCTTAGAATCAGCCTTCTGGGGAACAGATATCTTAACTCCAGCGTGTGAATACTGTTTTATCCATTGAAAAATATTCCCCCATTCCCTCATCAAGAGCAGAGTGAAAAGGGAAAGAAGAGGGCTGGCCAGATTACAGTTGTTCTAATTCAAATGCAAAGACTCTTCAGGCAGGGAATGTTTTGAACAGAATGTGCCTGCAGCACTGGGCTTCACCAGCCCTAGGAACTTGTGCTCTCCAAGGAATATATTCCTTTGGTTTACATAGCTGGTGTTACAGCAACGTGGCAGGTTTCAGAATGCTCCCCTGACAACATCTGTGGGGCTCTGACAGGGGATTAAGAGAGGAAGGAATGTTTCAGCAGGGATTTTTATGCCGAGCTGTCAGTTTGGGTCTATCTGGAAATGAAGAAGGAGGTGATGGTGGGGGCAGTGCTGATACAGCAACACACCCCTAAGTTATGGTGAGTGGGAATGGACAGGAATAAACATCTGCACTCTGCAAACCCCACTTCTTGGCACTTGTCCTGTGACTGTGGGTGAAGGTGGTTTGGGGGAGATGCTGCACAACCCTGAGAGCTGTGGCTTGGGGTGCTGGGACCCCCCCTGCAGCCCCCAGGACCCCTTGTGCAAGGAGCAACAGGAGATGAAGTGAAAGGCTGCTGTGGGAAGAGGCTGGAGCTCCAGCAGGGATAGGAGGGAAAAGCCCGTGCAGTGGCACTGAGGAACTGGAGAGGAACCACAGAGCATGGGCATGAGGCTCTGAAACCTGGGCCAGGGTCTCAGCACCCTCACAGGAAGGAATTTCTTCCCAATGTCTGACCTAAATCTCCCCTCTTGCAGCTTGAAACCCTTCCCCCTCACCCTATTGCTTCATGCCCTGGTAAAAAGGCTCTCCCCACTCCAGCAGAAAGCACCAGGGTTTCAGAGCAGATGTCCAGGGTTTCTCCAGCTTTCCAGTGCTGCCTGTGCTGCAGCTCAGGGCTTGCAGAGGACCTTTGGATCCTGGGGCTTCCCAGGGCTGGAAAAGAAATAACATGAAGAGGGACAGTGTGGCTACCAGGTTTATTTTTGCAGTCTGTAATTCTGTATGCATATTCAGCCTAAAAAGGGGAAAGTTTCCTATCACAACGTGTTCCTTGGTAGTTCTGAAAATGGTAATGTTTGCAGTAGGGTCAATATTTCAGATAAATTACAGAAAATACCTCTTGCTCCAGAAATGCTAAGTAACATCCTAAGGAGGGAAGCAGGGAAAAATATTGCCTAGTAAGTGATAATAGATCAAGGTTTCTCTGCTCATTATCAGCATAAGAGACATAATATACATAAAATGTAGGTCATAGCATCCCATTTGACACCAGATTTATCCTGGGTGTGAGAGGCAGCTCTGTCCTACTGCACAAGATCAGTTCTGATAAGTATTCTCAGTGGCAAACAGGCTCAGTGCCCTTCAGAGGAGCCAACGTGCTCTCCTTCTCCAGGGATAATTTTTCACAGTGTGTCATCTCCTCCCCCTTCTCCCTGCCCCACTCTTGGGGGGGGGTGAGCCCGGGCCAAGCTTTGGCCATGGGGAGCAGAGGGGTGAAGGCACTGAGGGACATCTCCAAATCATGTGGAGAATGCAGGAGAGTGACTTGGTCTGAGGAACAGACCCATGAGCAGAGGAGGTCACGTCCCTGTGGCCCTAACCAGTGCTGCCACTGGAATGTCATCCCTTTCTGGGGAGAGTGCTGGGGTGCACAGGGATGGGGTCACCAGGAGCAGGCACCCCTGGGTGACCTGGGGTACGGATGGGTGCCAGTGCCACCACTCAGCTCAGGCTGAGCACCCACGTAGGGTGGCTTGGTTGGGGTGGGTGCTGTTTACTGCAAAGCAGTGCAATCACAAGATGCAATCAGTGTCCAGTTTGTCTCCTTGACATTTGGGGGATGAACTGCTGCTCTGCATAATAATAAGAAAATTAGAGACAAGTGCTACCAGCATTAAACATCTCCAAAACACGCAGCAAAGAGCAGTGCAGGGGAGGGCAGGAGATGCTGAGCTATAATCAGCAAGTGAGGGCTGAGCAGAAATGATAAATGGGGAGGAGGGGAGTGAAGGGGAAACACTGTTAGCATAGAAAAAATTAAATAATAAGTTAGTGAAGGTCCTGCTTGCCCTCCTTCTGCAAGGCAGGAGAGCTGAGCAGCAGCAGCAGGGTGTCAGGAGAGCAGGGATGGAGCAGCCAGCAGATGAGATCTGTCTGCTTCAGGATGCTGAGTGAGACCCAAGTGTGGGCCTGAGCCCCGGGGTGGGAGGAGTTGGTGCAGTGTGGATGGGGAATAACATTACATGTGAAGCCAGAAGTGGCCTAAAATACTGGCTAGAGCAGGCAGGGAGGGTTGGGCTAACAGCACACACACCAACCAACAGGAACTTCAAAACAAGGGGAGCAATCCCTGCTTTGGCAGAGCAGCAGTAACGGGGCTGGGGTTGGAAAAAATAAATAGGTGGGGACCTGGCTCAAACCATGATGTTATGGGGAGAAACAGAAGACTGTACAGCTACAAAAAAAACCCCAAACCAAACACCTTTACAGACCTACATATAGATAAATAAATGTGTGAAGGAGGCAGGAGAGCAAAGGCCACCCTGTCACCCCCACCCCAGGGCTGAGCTCAGGGCATTCCTGCAGCCTCTGCTGTGAGAGCAAAGGGATGGTGGGATGCTGAACTTTTGCTGTGTGGAAATGTTGGAAAATAGGTTAAGACATTAAATAAAAAACCCAAGCAAGAAGGCATGAGCCACCTGTAGAGCCATGGCCCCCATCCTCTTGGGGCCCCCATGCTGCCAGGAAGCAAAGCAGCAAAAAAATAAGAAAATTCAGTTAATTAGTCTAAAACCAGCTTAAATGCAGAAAGCTGCATAAGACATAGTTATCTAGATTTTTATTAGGCATAAAGAATATATTACCCTGGAATTGCACAGCCTTCAGAGTGCCTTGCAGGCTCTTTCTCCCCCACAAAATTGCCTGTAATAGCAAGATTGGAAGATTTCTAGTGGCAGATGAGCTGGAAATAATGAAGATACCCCTGGCAAGGCAGGGAAGTCCTCACAGAGGATCATTTTGAAACATGAATTGGGAAAAGGCAATGTCTCCCTGAGCAGCTCAAGGGTGGAAAATGGGTCCCCAGGAGGTCAGCAGGGTGGGAAGGGACCCCCGAAGGGGAAGGGTCCAGCAGCCCCCCCTCTGCCTGCAGCTTGGCCTTCCCCCCAAGCCTGGAGACCCAGCAGTGCTCCCCTCTGCCTAGGATGCAGCTTCTGCCAAAATACAAAATCTCAACCTTTAGTGCCCCTTTTAAGAGAGAATGTTTAATGCCATATTCTCCCCCTGTCTTTTTTTCTTTTCACACTGAATCTATTTGCCAGGCTTTATTTTTAAAACAGTGGAAACCACATAACTTGAATGTTTTATAATACGTGTATTTTCCTCTCTCCATCTGGAAAGCCCCTTGAAACTCATTTCATGATCTGCATTCCCTCTTAGAGGGAATGATGCTGGTTCCTTCCTCCATTCAATAGAAGTTAAATTAAGGTGGAAAAAATTTGGAGGAAAACAGCTTCTGCATTTCTAGAGAAACTAGAGGTGAAATCATCAGGCTGAAGCTTTGATCCTGTAAAACTGAGAACACATTTCTCTTGTTATGAATAGTGCAGCAGGTTTCCACAGGAATATTTCCTCTACATGGTTTGTACCTCAAAGCATCTCTGTCAGCACTGGGGGGTGAACTAAATTTTTTCTCCTGTGAATGGGCTTGTTTTCACCCAAGTGCATGCCTTGGCTCCTCAGAAAGTCCTGGCCTAGGATGGCCAAGCTGGATTAGCAAGGGAAATCCTTCAGGAAGCAGGGGGACGCTGCTGGTGTCACAGCCCCCTCCTGCTCTGCAGCCAAAGGACAGCACTGCTTCCCCACCTGGGGAGCACCACATGGGTGCCTCTGGGGCAGCCTCAGCCCTGCCCAGCACTTGGGGGTGGGACACAGACCCTGTGCAGCTCCCCAGGTGTGCTCACTGCATTCAGCACAGAGAACTTTTTGGAAAGGACCTTAAAGCCCCTGCAGTGCCCCCCCTGCCATGGTCAGGGACACCTCCCCCAGCCCAGGGGGCTCCAAGCCCCATCCAACCTTCAACACTGCCAGGGATGGGGCAGCCACAGCTTCTGGGAGCAACCTGGGCACCCAGGGGCTCAGCACCCTCAAGTTAAAGAATTTCTTCCTAATGTCCAACCTAAATCTCCTTTGAAAGCTTTAATCCATTAACTTAGAGCAGAGTTTTCCATTGTGCCAAGCACACCAAACCTGCCTGAGAACATTTTCCTTTCCTCTCCATGGGACATGTCCATCGTGGGCTCCTGCACAACTTGCTGTGTTCCTGCAGCAGGGATTTATAGGGCTGGGACCCACCTGATGGTCCAGAAACCCCACAGACAGTCCTACCTACAGCTGCCCACCAGTGAATGGGTTTCCATGGTTTTATTAGAGCAGAGTGGCAGAAAAGCAAATAGATGTGCTAAGACACAAAATCAAGTTTCATTTTAATGAAATGTTTATTCACAGCAAGTTTAATATTAATGTTGAATTGATCTGTGGAATTTTTCCCCATCAAAAATTCATGTGATACAGGCTTTGCTCTCCCAGGCTGAAAGCTTCTCCCACTGAATTGGCAGCTAACCTGCTGGAAATCCAACACTGCTGCTCAGTCAGTCCTGGGACATTATTTATTTTTTTTTTTAAGTGCACAACCACCCAATGAATAATTAATAGTGATTTATAGTGGAATTCAACTGTTACTAATGTCTCAGTACTGTAGAGCAGGTGACAAAGTTTTATTTATAGTTGGGAAATAATGAAAACAAAGAAGGAGTAGACATATATCTGAGGTGGTCCCCGTGTGGAACAGGTCCATGTGGTGCTGCTTTGCACAAGGCAGGAACATGGCCAGGGTCATAAAGTTAATATTGATTACAGAAATTTTATGGCTAGGTGTGAGGAAGAAGTAAAATCCTGCTCAGCACTCTGAGTGCTTATTTTTAGGCCAGCATGAGAGAAGTGATTTACACCAAGCTGTTAAAATGATGACAGGGCCAAGAGCTCCAAGTTACCTGAATAGGAGAAGTGTCACCTGAACAGGAGTGGTGTCACCTGTCCTCTTCCCAGCCCTGGTGCACCTTGTCACCCATGGGACCCTGGACCACACTCCATGGGGCTTCCTCCTTCCTTCCTTGTAGGAAGACACAAGGAGAGGTTGAATACTCTCTACTGCTTCTTTCTTGAGGCTTTCTGCTTCCTCAGCATCCTTTTGAACTCCTAATGAAACCAAATAGGCTGGAAAGGAAAACTAGTAAACAGAATTTAGCATGAAAACCCCCTCCAGAACCTCCTTTATCCGTGTTTGTTTGCTAACCCATAGCTTTTCTTTAAATGCTCCCACATGAACAAAACCAGCTGAAATTAAAAAAAAACCAACAACCACCTTCATAAATTCCACTCTGCCAATGTGAAACACTCCAGCCCCCAAAATAGTTACCCTGGGAAGCTGTAAGGAACTGCAAATAGGGCTTCGAGGGAAAGAGCAATAATAAGAACAATAATACTGAAGTGTAGGCAAGAAGAGCAGCTGGCAGGCAGCTGGGGCAGGAGCAGAGCAAGCAGCAGTCTCTGGCCATGGCTGCAGAAGCCAAACCCAGCCCTGTGAGCAGAGAAAAGCAGGGGCGGGGGTTGAGGAGGGCATCCCTGATCCCAGGGACACAGGGATAACTCCAGAGTCTGTAAGGGTCTCACAGGCTGGGGACAGCTTTGTGGTGAATGGAACATGTCCTGGGGCCATGGCTCCTGGGGCCATGGTGACTCCAGGGCAGGCATCTGTGTGCTGGAGTCTGTGTCCAGCAGCAAGCTTTAACTGAGGCTTTGAATTCTTTTATTGTTTGGTTTTCTACTTGAAGAGAAAATCATCAAACGGGAACTGCCAGGAGAGCAGAGCACCCTGCAACTTCTCTTAAAAAAAAAAGGTTTGCTTCCAAGACATCACTTCTTTCAAACTGCTCTGTGCCCAGACCACAGCTGGCAGGCTCCAGCCAGGACCTGGTTTCTCTGATGGGTGCCCCTGGGATGCCTTTCCCTGGGTTGTGGGGTCCCACGAAGCCCCCCTGGGAGATGGGGATGGCTTCGCCTCCCCTCACTCAGCAGTTCTGACACAGAGCTCTCCCCCTGCCATGTCCTCAGCCCATGCTTTGCTCAAACCACCACCTTGTTTAGGAGGAAGCAGAAGGTGTGAAGGGTGCTGATGAACCAGGGACATCCCACTGAACTTTTTCAGCCCATAAACTGAACTCAAAGACTTTTTAGATAGCAAAAAACCCCTAACAAACTAATCTGGTCAGCACAAAATGGAGCTGGAAGAATCTGTCAGAATGTCCCTTGCTTGTCCCTTCGTGGCTCTTTACCCCTTTGCCTGCATCCCTGCATCCCTGTCTCTGACCATTCAGACCTCATGCAGCTTACTCAGAGCTTCATCAGACAGCAAAGAGATTGGGTTCAGCCTTGCACATCCCTCCCCTGCAGTCACCCAATGTTGGGGGCCAACCTCACCCCCTCTGCTTCTCTGAGGGCCAGAAATCCTCCTGCTGACCATGCCAAGGCACCTGGGATGGGCTGAGCAGCAAGCACAGTGTTCCAGCAGTGAGGCTGGGGCTGGTTCCCCATGGGGAGCTGGAGATGTCAGGGGAAGATTCTGCTTTTCTGCTTCTCTCTGTGATTATTTTGACACAAAAGAGCACAAGGACCTGACAAATCTATTGTTCCCTTTGGTAATTTTAATGTATTACTTTTATTCTTAGTACCCAGGCTTCTCCAGCTGCATCTTAGAATTTTTATTATGGTGAGCCAGGCTTTTTTCCCCATTTTCTCCAGCAGACCCATCAATTCTAAGCTGCTTCCTTCCTCTGCAAAGCCTTGGCTAATTGAAAGTGTCAGTTATTGTATTTGATGATTCTTCTCCCCTATTCTAACTCTGGCTGTGATAGTGATTGTGGTGAGGAGAGACTTTATCCTAGGTCTACTCATAAAGACAGAGAGCAAAAGTTTGAGCTGCCATAAATCAATAGGGGATTTGAGAGAACCACTTCTGATGGGAAGGATTTCAACAGTTCTCAAATACCTACTAAAAGTAGAGGTATTTCTCTAATTTCTCTTAATCATGTGTTTAGTTTCATACTGTCTGCATCTCTACCAGCACTGCTCTTGGCTTCTTGCAGAGTTATTGAGACCCATGAAATTTAAGAGGTAAATGAACTGCTTGTGGATCTACACTGAACCATTGAGGGGCAGGGGTGGCACCCAAGGGAGCCTGGCAATGGCCAGGGAACAGCTTCAGCTCAGCTCAGTGTCTGTCTTGCAGGCAGGCAGGTTGCCCACACCAGGTCACTTGTCCAAGCCAGGCAGGTTGCCCAAACCACCCAGCCTGCTGGGCATCAGCAGGGAACAGAGCACCAGGGAGGCAACAGACCCTTATCCAGGTTGGGATGAATTCCCTGGAGCTGTTTGCACTTCCATTAGATGTTTGGATCCTCCTGTTAGATGTTTGGCTCCTAGATGGTTAAAGTTCAGAGAGGTGAGGCCCTTCCCAAAAAATCCAAGCACAAGTCAAAGATGAAAAAAGACCCTTCAGATTTTTCATTTTTAGCAGTTAAATGTTTGGAAGTTCACTGCTTCAAGTTTTGGAAAATTCATCACAGTTTGGGAAGCCCCAGCTAGTGGGAAGAGAGGGTAGCAATGGGGGAAGCAATTGAAGAGTTGTCTGGGTCAACTCTGAATAAGAATTAAAATCTGATCCTCTTGGAATGTCTGATGTGGGGAATTGTGTGGAGAAACTGGGGATGGAAATAGTGACAGTTACAGCTTTCTTCCTTTAAGATCCAAACCCCCTAAAATTGCTGCTCCTTGAGCTGCCTTGGGAAGATGCAGGAGATACTGTGAAGTGTAAGATCTCTTTGCTATTCCAGGCTTTTAGGCAATGTTCAGCTTAATCAGTAGCAGAAAATGAAGGCAGAAGGAAATGTGCAATTGGATTTGAGCAGGGACCCGTGAAGCACTCTTTCCTGAAGAGCAGTGACCCTCTCCTCACCACCCAGAGATCACTCTGCCCACGGTATCACCTCTGTTCTCCTCACTCTGCAGCTTCTCCAGACCTCCCTCCTGATCATCCTGAGAGGGGCTGACAAGGGACAAGATGATCCTCAGAGGTGCTCTGCTCCTCACAGCTCCCTGCCTGCCCTTCATCTGTACAAAGAATGGGCACAGAAAAGGGAAATGAGTAAGGGGAGAAATGGGCACAGGGAGAGCAGCTCTGCCCTCAGCCAGGAATTTGTTATTCCCCTTTGCTTGTGCCATGGGAAACCTCCCATCCCCAGCACCTTTTGGTGACATCTCATGTTCTCACCTGATGCTCCTCTTTACTCTCTATAGCCATGCATTTCCAGAAGAATTTCAGTGGCTTCAACCCAGCCACTTCCCAGGACATCTGAGTGCTTGTGGTGTTCTGGAAAATGCCCCCAGTGCAGAACTGGGATTTTCCCTGCTCCCAGGGAAAGTCTGGAGAGCTGTGCCAGGGCTGTGCCACACACTGCTGAGGCAGGAGGTGGCAGCAGGTGCAGGAGTTTGTGGCTTCTGAAAAATGACCCTGGGAAATGAAGTGAGACTTTATGGGGTATGAAATGCTGCTTCCAGACTGCAGCCTTCAGTGGAGATGATCACTAGGTGGTTATTTGCACAAGAACTTGGGTGAGAACTGGATGTATGGTGATTTTCCCTGGTCTGGGGATTGCTGCTGGCTGGTGGTACCCCCTCTGCTCCCTGGGTGTTCAATACAGAACATTAAATATATAGAATCAGAGATTTCCAGACTGGAATGGTGGGAGGGACCTTAAATCTCACCCAGTGCCCCCCCTGCAATGGTCAGGGACACCTCCCCCAGCCCAGGGTGCTCCAAGCCCCATCCAACCTTCAACACTGCCAGGGATGGGGCAGCCACAGCTTCTGGGGGCAGCCTGGGGCTCAGCACCCTCACAGCACAGAATTTCTCCCTCCCAGCTCCTCTCAATCCATCCCTTCCCAGTTCAAAGCCCTCTAACTTCAATGCATAATACTATAAATATTATAAACAAATCCCTGGGTTCATGCAGAGCCCAGAGCCCTCAGCTGCTGTGTGGACAAGAGGTGGGGTGGTGGCTTCTGCCTGGGCTGGCCCCGTGGGGGGGACATGGGGGGCACAGCTCTGAGCCCCCAGCACGGGAGTGGCAGGAGGGGCAGGGCAGCCATGGGCTGGCTGGGGGTGAGGAGATCCAGAGCTTATCCCAAGAATAAAGGCAGAGCAAAGGCATGGGGGCTCTGGCTGTGCTCTCCTGGGCTCTGGGCATTATTATTGTATTAATTCCTGTGCAGAAGCCTGGCAGTAACATGATTCACAGAGCCAATAACAGGTTTTGATAACAATGATGCAATTGCAAAGCTCGAGTCCTTAACCAGCACAGCTCAGCAGGGAAATATTGACTGCCCAGATGTTGTGCTGCTTCAGCTCCTAATAGTCAAAATACTTAATATTGATTTCTTCTTCTTCTTTTTTTTTTTTTTTAAAGAAAATAATGAATTAGTCATGGCATACTGTTTCCTGGCAATTAATGTCTTTAATATATGAAAACACAGCATCACATTGTGCAGGTCTGACACTTAACCAAAGTAATTAGGGTATCCCATCATGAATCTTTGGAGTTTTACCCCTTGTGAGACCAAAAAAAACCTTTTTTTTCTCTAAACCTGGACTTCTTCCCAAGCTTTTGGTGCTTTGTTCAAGTCCTGCTCCATCCTCCCAACAAGAGGGAGCTGCCAGTTCCCCCTGGCACAGGGAGGTCCTTGGCCCCCCACATCCCCACCCTGGGAGATTCTTATTCCAGAGAAGTGCTGGGGCAGTGTTGGGTTGTTTGCTGGGTGTGGGAGCTCAGGTGTGGCCAGGGTGACACAGGGACCTGCTGGGGACAGCAGACTTAGGGCACAGGAGTGGCTGCTGGGGGCTGGATTTTGCTCCCAAACCTGAGGACTGTGGATGATTGTCCCTCCCCTTGCTCCTCATGGTTACACCACCACATGGCAATATTCCTCCCACCTTCTCACTCTTTTTTTTTTTTTTTTTTAAAGCTGTTAAAATGTGTGGAAAGGCTCAAAAATCTGACCTGCAAACCAAGGTGTTCCTAAGCAGAGTGCAAATAAACAGCTCCGGATGGCTGCTGCCTTTGTTCCCGGGGATAATGGAGAGGGGGAGGGCTCTGATTCACAATTTGTCAACCCACAAGGTTTGCAGTACTTGGGCTGGGGAAAAATACCTGTTCAGAGAGCTGATCCTCCATAGGCTTTGCTTTCTGCTTCCTGCCATCGCTTAGTAACAGCTCTATTTTTAAATGCTAAGAGGGTATTAGACCCAAAAAAAAAAAAAGAAATATGGGAGTTTACTCAGTGTGAGAGATGGGGATGCAGGTGGGCTGTGGGCACGGGGAGCCATGTGCTGGTGGGCTGGGTGCTACCCCTGCCAAGAGCTGCTCCCACCAACCTCCAACCCTTCCAGCAGAGTTTAAACAAATTAAATCTGCAAGGTCTGGCAGCACCCAGTGTCCTCAGCATGCAGTGACCCCCTGAGCAGGCAGGAAGAGACCTTCCCCAGTTAAAAATAGAAGGGTGAGTGGCTTTGGACTAAGCCCTCTGCACAACCCCCTGGAGCTCCTGGAGAGTGAATTCCCTGGGTCTGGCATGGGCAGGGCATTTCCCTCCATCTGGTGTGATGCCCAACCTGCAGCAGGTATTTTGCTTTCCTCAGGGTGCAGCAGATCCACCCAGTGAAGTCCCTCAGGGACACTCGTGGGCTTGGCCAAGGCAGAGCCCAGAGCTGCTCTCTCTGCTGTGCTGATGATGTATTCAGAGAAGGGAAATGGCATTAAATATGTGCAAATAATCGATTGTTTTGTGGTTGATTAAACATCAAAACAAGGCTCGGGGTTCTGGTAACTGCACAGCCATTTGCCACGTGCCCATTTCATTGCCACCAATATCATTCCTGCTGCAGAACCATCATCCTAAGGAAGTAATAAACCAGAATAGAAATGGCTGCTTCATTTTGTTGAGATTTCCCCGTGCTGCTGGACTGGGAGCCTGCCAGGCTGCAGCTGCCTTCTGCTGCTGGGGCTTCTCCTCCTGGCCAGCCCAGGGCCCTGCTGGGAAGGGGAGGTCTGTGCCCTGCAACTGCTCCAAACCCACCTCCCAGGGGAAAAGCAGAGTGGGTTTCCTAAGGCCTGGAGGCCCAGGAAGGGTGCAGAGCATTTCTGGTAGTGGGAGTAAGAAAAGGATGTTGGGGAGGAAACGTGGGGGTTTTACAAGTGAGGGAAGCTCTGTTGTGAACAGAGTCCTGAGTGTGAGAATGAGTTTCTCAGGACATATCAGTCCCGAGGGATGGTCCCAGGGAACCTGGATGGAGGAGCACACCTGGGGGATGGTTTGCACTGCTCAGGTACAGGAAGAAATATTCCCTCTGGGATGTATTCTGCCACACGTGGTGGTCCTGCCACCAGCTCCTCCTCCCTGGCACTCCTCCCTGGGCTGTTGTCTGAGCCCCCCTCACCCTGGGGCTGTTTTGCCCCCCTCAGTACCCAGTTCCAGGGACCCCCTGCCCCCCCCCATGTCCCCCAGCTGCCACCTCAGCCCAGAGCTGGTGCAGCACTGTCATTTATCCTCAGTTTTCTCTCTCCTGTTGGGACCAGCAGCATTCTGAGGCTGGAAACCCCTCCGTGGGGGGGCAGCTCCTCCTTCCCACTACGTGATGCGGGGTGGAATTGCAGCGGTGGGAAGGACCGGGGCACCTGGAAGGTGAGGGGGCTGTGGAGCAGGGAACAAACCCGGGTTGTCAGCAGCAGGCTCGGCTCCTGCTGCAGCGGCACTGCCTGCCGGAGCCACGCTGCCTGCAGAGCCCACTGCAGCAAAAAGAGGGAAGGGGAACGCTCAGAGGGCCTGGGCTTGGGCTGGCAGGGGCAGGAATAAACCCGACGGGCACCCGCTTTGCCCTGACAGCCCCCCCCGGGAAGCCTCTGCGGGGCAGCAAGCCCCCGTTCCCCGTGTGAGCAGGGACAGGGGATGACCTTCAGCTGCTCTTCACACGGGAGGCTCTGGCAGGGAAAGTCATGCATGAGTTGTGGCAAATTTAGAGATGAAATTAGGGAGCTGAGAGACAGCTGTAATTAGGTTTGAAGCAGACGTTTCAATACTTTTTTTGCCGGATAGACCTAAGGAGCTCAGCCTTCCCCAGACTGGAGTTTAACCAGCAGCAAAGGCTTTTGTGCACCCCCTGAGCCCAGGTTGTTGCCTTGGCAGGCAGGTACAGAAGGGAGAGGCTGAATGGTTCTTCTGCCCCAGTCCTGGCCCTGTGGTCAGTCTGGGGTGTCCCAGCAGCTCCCACACCCTGCCACCAAGAGTGACATTTAAAATAGATTTAATCTGCAAGTGATTGCAACATCAGGAAATTAAGAAGTGCCCAGCAAACCTCAGCACTGTTCTGGCCTACTCTGGAGCCCCTTCTGATGGGAAGGGACACAGCTAAGGGTCCCTAAGGCCCCTCTGCCCCCATCTCCCTGGAGGTGTTTGAACTCTCCAGGTAAGGAAGAGCAAGCAGTTTCAGATGCCAGGTCATTAGATCATATCAGGTTTTTAAAGTGGTTCTGGATAACCTAAATGAAATAATTTCATTATTAAGGAGAAGAAATGATTTGACACAGTTTGAAAAAGTGTGGTAAGTTGTGACGTTGTAGCCTGCTGATGCCATACGCTGCAGCAAGGTTAGCTTCTTCCCTTGCCTGAGCCATTATCCTTTCCATTTTTGACCCACCCATTATCCAAAGCCATCCCAGGGAGTTCCCCAATCCCTCAGCACCCATCACTGCTCGGTCACCCCCTCCTCTTGTAACATCAGCCCTGGCCAAAGTCTCACTAGCTCACCAGGTCACCACACAGGACAGCCAGGTCAAGTCTCTTCCTGTGACCTGCTCCTTCTTCTGACTGTCCCCTGCCATGCTCCCATCACTTGCCATTCCTTTTCCCATCCATTTAAGAGTGCTCAGAGTCTTTTCCTTCAAAATGCCAGAAAATGGCTCAGCACCTGCTGCACATTTGTCTTCCTGTTCATGGGAAGACCAGGAGCAGGGTGACAGTGTCACTGATGGTGGCAGTGCTGACTCCTGACCTACTCAGGGGTGTTCCTGCCCATCCCATCCCATCCCATCCCATCCCATCCCATCCCATTCCATCCCATCCCATCATTCTATCCCATCATTCTATCCCATCACTCTATCCCATCCCATCCCATCCCATCATTCTATCCCATCATTCTATCCCATCCCATCCCATCCCATCCCATCCCATTCCATCTCTGCTTTCCCCACCCCCCCCCCCCAAGAAGAAGCTCCATTATTGATATTTTTCTTTTTTTCTGAACTTCTGGCCATTTTATGCCAGACACTGCACTACAGGTCCCTCACACACCAACCAGAGCCACTGTTCCCACCTCACAGCACCCAGCTGGACTTTTAGTTACCATGCACTGAGGCCTCCTCAGCAGGTGACCTGAAAATCAGCATCCATCTCTACCACCACAGCCCATGACTCATCTGCTCTTCTCAAACTCAAAATTAAAGCCTCCAAAAATGGAGATTTTTGTTGGCTGTGAATATAGAAAGAAGCACTTGAGAGAACTTAGTAGAACCATAAGGGGGAAAAAAATATACCAGGGCTTCTAGAGGGAAAATTTCCCAGGCTGTGTAACATCACCATTTATTAAATATAGGAAGCAGTATCCTAAATGTCTGCTCCTTTGATATATATTACAGATCTCTTAAAAATAATAAGAAAAAAACCCTTTATTTCAGGGTCATGAGTCTGAGGGATGTGCTCTGATCTACTGTGCTCTTTCTTTACCTTGGTTTTGATGTCTCCTCTGGAGTCCTTGGAAGTGAAACCACTCTGACACCTGTGTAACACTAAGGGAATTGGGGTGTAAGTTCAGCTGTGACTTGGGACCCCTGAAGTTCTTTGCATGATTGCAAAGATGGCAGCTGCCAAGAGCTTTCTTGCCACCCACGAGCAGGTGATGGGAGACAGCCTCCACCCAAGGGTGGGTGATGAAGGACACCACCCATGGGCAGGCTGCCCAGCAGCACCCACACCCTTTAAGTGGTGTGGCCTGGGACATCCCAGTGCTGGAGTGGGGATGCTGAGCCATCTCCCAGTACATCCCCATCTGCAAGGCCCCACCACTGGTCCCCAGACCCTGCAACTTGTCAAAAGGGAAGAGGGGCTGGAGAGTGTCCAGAGAAGGGAATGGAGCTGGGGAATGCTCTGGATCAGAGGATGCTGAGGGGAGAGCTTGTGGCTCTCTGCAATCCCCTGAGAGGAGGTTGGAGCCAGGGGGGGTCGGGCTCTGCTCCCAAGGAACAAGGGATGGGACAAGAGGAGCTTTTGGCACAACTCAAGTTGTGCCAGGGGAGGTTTAGGTTGGAGCTGGGGAACAATTTCTCCCTGGAAAGGGTTGTCAGGGCCTGGCCCAGGCTGCCCAGGGCAGGGCTGGAGTCCCCATCATCCCTGGAGGGGTTTCAGAGCCCTGGGGATGTGGGGATGAGGGACATGGGGCAGGGGTGGCCTTGGCACTGCTGGGGGAAGGGTTGGACTCAGTGATCCCAAAGCTCTTTCCCAACCCAGCCCATCCCAGGATCCGATGGCTCCTGGGCACACATCACCCGTGCCTTTTTTTGACGTCTCCCCCGCAGCGCGGGGATGTCCCGATCCCGGTCCCGCCGGGGATGCTCCGGCCGCCACGACGGGGCGGGGATGGGCGACACCGCCTGCGCACACCGCTCCGCACCGCTCCGCGGGGAGGGCGTGTCCGCGGGACCTCCCCCCACCACCACCTCCGCCCCGCTCCGCCCTCCCCTGCGCCGCTGCGGAGCGCAGCGCGGGCGCGCAGCGGGACCCGCCCCGCCGCCACCACCGCCACCGCCGTGATCCCGGACACCGCCCGCGCGGAGGCGGGTCTTGCGCGGAGGGGCCGGGCAGCCGCGGGCGCGGGCAGCCCCTCCGCGCCCCCGCAGGCTCCGCGCCCCCGCACCGCGGCTCGGCCCCGCATGGACGCGCGTTCCCGCCTGCACCGTGAGTACAGCCGGGCCGGGGGTCGGGTGTGTGTATGGGTGTGGGGGGTGTCCCGGGGGGTACCAGTCGCGCTACCTCCCGCAGGGCTGCCCACGCCCACCCCCCGGTGCGGGATGCTGCCGCCGGGCCGGGCTGCGCGGCCGCGGAGCGCGGGGAGGGAGCGGGGGGGGCGCGGCCGAGCCCCCGCCGAGGACAAAGGAGCGGCCGGGGGGTGCGGCGGGGACTCCCGGCGGGGCAGCACCGGGACCACCGCCCCCTCCTGCTCCCCGGCCGGGGGTGGGTGTGGGGGGCAGCTCCGGGGGTGTCCTCCCCATTCCCTCAGCCCGCCGGCACGGGGGAAGCGCCGCGCACCGCTCCGCCACCATCCGCGTATCCGCCCCTGGATTTTCCTCCCCCCGAAGCCCCTCGGGAGCCGCGGGCGATGCGGGGACATCGCCGGTTGTCACCAGCCGTGCGGCTCCGGTGCCGTCACCCCCCTGTGCCACAGCCCCGCGTTCAATCCGCGAGGAAGGCTTCGGGGTGCTGAGGGTGGGGGTGTGCCCGGGCTTGGGGAGAGCTCCTGGCCCCGGCAATGAGCTCATCCCTGCTCCTTCCCCACGCTTGGGCAAAGGGCTGGGCCGCGGGGACGGGGGCTCTGAGCCCCTCCCGGATCCAGCATTGCCCCGGGGACAGCGGCGGGGGCTCGGCGGGGCCGGCCGGGTTTGTTTGCGGGTTATTGCGGGGAGGCTGGAGCAGGGGAGGGTCGCGCCCGTGACAGCAGCAGCGCTGGAAGTTCCTGGGTGTTCGGGGGAGAAAACGGATCCGTCTGCTGGGTGGTTTTGTGTGCCCATCACCCCCGTTAAACCCTGCGTTCTGCTCCTGCACATCCCTGATTTTCCCTAAAAACTCCGTCCACGTGCCGTTCCTGGCTCTAACCTCAGGTGTTCTGAGTCATTATAATCCTCAGGAGCAGATGAGATATGAAGCGTTTTGCTCCTCATTACCTGACAGGAGAAGTGACTGAATCTGGGGGGTTTTGCTGTTTCACATCTGCTCGCTCAGATACTCGGCCGAGGACGGATGTTTGCCATGGCAACCTCCACCTCGCATCTTGCAGGCACTTTTTTGGAAGTAGCAAGACTTGCTGAAGACATAGGAACAGCTGATTTCAGACTCCATGTAATTATAAATAAATTGTGCGTCCTGGCAAAGATGACCTTTTTTTTTTTTTTTTTTTTTTTTTTTTTTAATATTTATGTTGCTTCAGCTGCTAGGTATGGGAAGGGAGGCAGCCTCCTGAGGAGGTCCTGGGCTGTTCTTTCCGTGTAGCTGCAGTGAAAGAAGGTTTTTCAAACAGGATTAATTACTGAGATTTATTTCAAGACCATATTAATTCAATGATCTTATAATCAAACATCCTGATGTGTCCTCTTAGCTTGATGTCCACACAAAATTCAGCCTTTGTCAGTATTGTGTAAAACTTTTTCTTGGATAAAACTGTATTTTTAATATGTATTTTTTTAATTGCCTCACATAGGAGGAGCTTTTCTGTGTGTTTCATTATCCAAATAATGTGAAATACTTAAAAAGTGGCTTTCCATTACACCACTTTCTGCAGTTGCTGAGGTAACAGCAGCCATCACTGCTCGGGCACGGTGGGACCGGTGCTTCCTACACCTGTGGGAATCCATGGAAAGGAGTGGTGGTGCCTGGTTGTGACCAAGGTCTTCACTCCTTGGTCCCACAGGAATTTAGAACAGCACCTTAAGAATTTGTGAAAAAAATCATTTAAGTTGTAGTTGCTTGCAGAAGGGGATTTTTAAGGAAGATTGTCCATTACCTCTGAAATATCTCACAACAGCAATGTGTGCACGCTGCTAAAGCCTCAAAACTTGAGATTAATGAGGAATTAACAGCTCCTGAGGCTTCTGCAGCCCTACAAAGCTTCAGCTGTGTGCTTTGCTCTTAAAGCAGAGACGCCAGGGATGGCAACTCCAGCAGAGCAAGAACTTCATTGGAGACCCAGAAACCAGGGATTAACCCACATCTGATGGGGCCAGCAGCTGCTCACTGCCTGGAGCTGCTGCCCAGGAGCCTGGGCTGGGGGACAGATGTGCAGCAGAGGCTTTCCAGTGCCTCAGAACTGGTGAATTCCAGCCTGCTGGACAGGGGCTGGTGCAGCCCCTGCCCTGCCCCACTGGGGGTGATGTGGGAGTGCTGGTTTGTCCCTGGAGACACCCGGGAGGCAGCCCTGCCCTGGGTGGCCCTGCTGGGGCTGGTGGCTTTGGTGTCAGAGGAACTCCTGCCTTTTAATCAGATGTGTGAAGCCATCAGACCCACCACAGGCACTCTGCAAATCTGCTGGGGCAGTGGCTGAAAGCCCACCCCGAGCACCCTGCAAAGTGCAGTGTAGGAAACCATCCCTGAAATCATCAGGGACGATGATGTAATTAATAGAATACCTTAATGATTTTGGTAGATCTCAGATGGACACAGACCAAGCACCCAAATGTTGTATTAAGCCCTATTTAAAGATTTGTAAGAGCCACCATGTGTCTTTGGTTTTCAGCTCTCTAATTTTAGCCTGGTTTCTGTAGGCTTTAATTTGCCGGCAGATTGCATCAAACCCTGGGACAAGGCTTTCAGAACTGGTAGCTTTTTGTCAGATCTTTTTTTTTTCTTGGGAATGCAGCAATTTGTTGATGCAGATAAATCCTACTGGGCTTGCTGTGCAACCTCACGGGGCAGCTGCACACCTTTAGTGTGCCCTGCTTAGAATCATCCTTAGAATCAACTTGGAAGTTACAGAGGAGTTGAAGGTGGGGAGATGGGATGGCCAGGAGGAAGGAGATGTGGAAGAAGCTGTGGATGAAGCTGGGTCCAGCTCCATGTAGGAGATCTGAAAGCCCTGAGGAGAGGCTGCTGCTGGCAGCTCTGTAGCCAAGTGCAAAATTAGGGAAGTAACGGAGCATAAAATCCTACAGCTGGAGAGGTGCTCTGGTGAGGTGGAGGGAGAGAAAAATGTTAATGGATCAAGGTATGAAGGAGGAAAGGAAGCCATGAGCTCAGGAGAGCTGCTCTTGTTTATCAGAAGGAGAACATTCTTCATCCTTTAGTTCCCTCGTACTGAGGGTGAATGAATATATAGCTACAGGAGCTGAAACTTACTGGGGGAAAATGCCCCCACCCCAAATATTTTGCTGGGGAAAAGAAATGCAAATGAGAGCTGGGGAAAAGAAAATCCAAGGAGAGCAAGTTTAACCTTCTGAAAGCACAGGAGGCAGCGAGCAGAAAAAACTCTGCTTCTGTTTCAGCATGGTGAAGGGCAGCAACACCTTCATTCAGGTCCAATGCTCAAGCTGTGGGGAGCAGCCAGGGGGGCTCTGGGGGTCTGGGCTTGCTGAGCAAGTTCCTGTGGATGGGAAACAAACGCTGGGCTTTACATCCTGGGAATTGTCAGTCCCTACTGGTTTTGTCAATGAGGTGCTTAAGATGTAAAGGCAGACTTGGTGCAAATCTCTGGTGCTGAGCTTATTGCTCAAGTTTGATGCGTGGAAGATATGACACGGGCTATAAATAGAGCAATCAATAGAGCAATCTTCCAGGTATTAAAAACAAAACAAACCCGGTACTCCAAGTGCATTTTGATAAGCAGAAGGCCATGTTCCTGCTGTGTGACATGGGGAGCAGTGGAGCAGAGCTGCTCAGCTCTGGTTGGAGTCACTGGGCTGTGGGCACTGACCTCGAGTCACAGAGCTGATGCTCCATTCCCTGGAGACTGCTGCTCTGATGTGGAGAACCAAGTGGAATTTAAAGCTTGGGTAGGCTCGGATTGTTTTTCAGCTCCTGGTTTTAAAGTACTGCTCTGTTGCTTGTCTTCTGTGCTGATGAAATTGTCATTGCAATTGACATAGGGAAGATTGGAGAAGGAAGATGATGGGATGTCTGGAGGAAGATGGCATTCCAGAGACTGCCCCAAGGAACCCACCATCATCATGGGTCGATACCTCACTTGCGTCACATCAGGGGCCATCCTCAGGGCTGCCTCTCCCTTCCTCACAACCTGTCATGTCATCTGCAGCAGGAGCTGGGTTGTGGCTGTGGTGGGAGGTGACCAAGCCCTGGTGGCAGTAGAGCTGTGAGGCCTCAGAAGGGTTGTGAGGAGGTGAGAGGAGCTGTCACTGGGAGCCTTGGTACTCTTCTGGGACTGAGGAGCAGAGCCATGGCTGGCAGGTCCCTGTGGCAGAGCAAGGGGTGGCAGCAGCAGTTGCTCTGACAGGGCCAGGAGCTCTGTCTCCAGCTCTTCAAACCCCAGCAGTCCCTGTCTCTGCCTGCTTCAATCTTGCCTCACTTTATTCTCAAGGACATGAAAAAACCCACATGCAAACGCCATATGTTCTGCTTCCAACCCCACATTCCCATCTTCTCCTTGTTGCCATTCTCGGTGTTTGACCATGGAAGAATCCTTGGGGCAGAGGCTTTTCATCCCTCCAGATGAAGGGATCTTTGTGGATCTTTGTGAGATGTTGATGGTCCTCATTCCTCTTGCCCAAAGGGCAGGCTGGAGCATCACCCCAGCAGGAGGGAGACATGGGGATGGGTCTGAAGTCTGGGGGAGCTGGTGGAGAAAGGGATGAGGCTGGGGAGGGGAATGTGTTGTCCCCACAGGAAGGGTCTCCTGGTGGGCAGCTTCACTTCCTAATTAGCATAAAATCTGCTCAAGGTGTTGCTGAAATCTTTTTGTACCTTGTGTTTAATTTTGCCTGGGGTATGTGATGCACCCAGCAAACCGTCTGGTGCCTGTTGGGAGTTTCCACCTCAGGCATCCTGAAGCTTTAGCTGTTGTAACAATAAAAAATTCCAAAATTTCCAAGCCTGAGTACTAAATTGGTAGCTTTCAGCAGTTCTCTAATTACGTGAGACATTTTTTGTACTTAACAAATGGCTCTTATTCTTGCCAACGCTTCAGCCCGGTGCTCTAGGACTGTGGGTGTCAGGGAACAGAACATATTTCTGTGTCTGTGAATATGATCCCACACGTTGTCTTAAGTGGGAAAATGTTCACAGCCCTTATATGGCGAGGGATTTTTTCCCCAAATCCATCAGTGCTCTCTTCTGCAGTAATAATGCAGTTTTATCTTTGTAGGCTGAATATTGATGATGAACCACAAATATGAAAATATTTTTTTTTTTTTTTTTTTTTTTATTTTTTTTTTTTCCCCCTCCTGGCAAAAATATCCCGAGGTGTAACCTGCTCTGCCTTGCAAACCATTCAGGAGCTGTCTCTAGAAACCACTGGTGGTTCTCAGCAGCTCATCCATGTGTAGGTGCCAACTGATGGATAAGTGCTTTGGAGCACCAGGAGTGCTAGTATTTATTTTTGTCTGGCCTTGTGCAGCTCTTCCTCATCTTTGCTGTGACTTTGCACACTTCTCCTCCTGTTCAGCCCTTTTGCCAGCAGACTTGGAGGCTCCTGCAGCCGAGTGCTGCACAAGAAGCTGTGTTCCCTGCCTGCCCAGTGATGTCCCATGCTTCCAGTCCTGTCCCAGGTGTCCTGCCACACCATGAGGAAGGTGTGGGGAATACAGGAGTTCCCAGAGCTCCCCATGATGGTCTGAAGGAAGGGCAGTGAGAGGCTGGTGGCAGATTTGTGAGCACTGTGAAATAAAGGGTGAGGGGTTCTTTAGGGGAATGGAAGAGCAGAATTACCCTCAAACAGATTTTGCTGAGAAATACTCACTTTGCATTAGATATTCCTGCCCAGTGGCACAACGCCCCAAAAGCCTTTTGGTTTGTACCAGGAAGGCTTTGTAATGCCCTGCAGGAGGAGGAGGAGGTGTGGGGCTTCATCCATACTGGACATCCAGCATGGGAAGAGCATTTTCCCATGGGATAGCCAGAGGCTGAGGCTGGAGGTGCTGCCACCCCCTGTAGATGCACCCAGCCCAGGAGAGAGGGCAGAGAGGTGACATGAGCATGGATGCTGTAAGACACATCATCTGCTGAGCTTTGTGGACACCTGTCCCCTCCTGATGGGTGTGTGGAAGGAAGGGAAGGAGGTGGCCTGGTGTGAGGATCCCTGGGATCAGCAGGGCTTTGTGAGGAGAGGAGAGGAGAGGAGAGGAGAGGAGAGGAGAGGAGAGGAGAGGAGAGGAGAGGAGAGGAGAGGAGAGGAGAGGAGAGGAGAGGAGAGGAGAGGAGAGGAGAGGAGAGAGAGGAGAGGAGAGGAGAGGAGAGGAGAGAGAGGAGAGAAGGAGAGGAGAGGAGAGGGTCAGGCAGGGGCTGGGAGGCAGCTGGAGGTGTGGCTGAACAGCAGGTCTGGGTTCCTCTGAAATCCCTGGCTTCAGATGCATTGGTTGTCTCATCAGTGAAGACATTTGTAATCCTGCAGATGGGCAGGAAGGTGAAGCATTACAGCACAGAAACTCAGTTATGTTTGATATTACTGATGATGTTCCAAGGTTTAATAGTTTTTTTAAAAGTTCTCCAGCAAAGCAGAATGTTTCTTTCCATGGGCAGAGTTGCACAGATCAGTCCCTTCCTTTCTGAAAGGGAAGCAATGGAAGCTCTGTGACAAAATGTACATTTTGAACAGTATCTTTTACCAAGTTCCTACCAGAATGGCTGTTTGTGTGAGGAATGCTGGGGCACAGATGTGCTCTATTTGTAGCCATGCACCCTTGTGGTTTGGGGTTTCTAAGTGTCACCCAGAACCCAGGATTTGGGTCAGAGCTGTGTCCCCATGCACTGCCACTGACTTGAACCCCATGGGGACTTGTGCCTGATGTGCCATCTGGGGCAGGATGGTCTGCATGGAATTTGAGGACAAACCTCAGTTACTACTCATGGATTTGTAAGACATATTCCTAGGTTTACAAAATAGGGGTTTCTTCATTCTCTGTTCCACAGTTGTGTTTTTCTAAGCACTGAGGGTTTTTTCCTAGCCAAGTCCCAGTTCAGGGATCCTGCAGAAGGATGGGTGAGTGCACAGCAACTCCATTCAAGTCAACACTTCCATGCATTTCCCAGGGCTAACCCATGGCTCTGTCTTCATCCTGCTGGGGCAAGGCACTGCTTTAATGGGCTGTCATTAACACTCTGCTGCTGGATGATTATTTCCAGCCATAATAGCAACAAGATGTTCACATCGACAAGTTAAAAATGAAGCTCCTGGAGCTGCCAGTCAGAGCACAAGGGCTGCTGGCATCCCTTCATCATCACTGCTGGCTTTGTGGGGATGGAGTTAGCATAAATAGGTGGGATGCAAAGTGTCAGGCCATGTTCAGTCCTTGTCCAAGACATCTTTGTTTTGGAATGGCTCTTTCAGTATCAAATTAATCAAGAAAGTCAATCTTCATCCATGGGGAGAAGTCAGGGGGTGGAGGGGAATATAAACAAACAAAAATGAGTTGCATAGTTGGTTTTCCTCCCCAGTTATTCTTCAATGTAACTGACTCTGTGGGGAGTGCAGCCAAGAAAGCAGTTTGCAGTGCAGTGCAGTGCAGTGCAGTTCAGCCCTGCTTGTGGGGTGGGTGTGTTGAGCAGTGGCTGCCAGGGCTGCTTGGCTTCTGGCACCTGGAGCTCCCTGGGTGGCAGGGGCTGGTGCTGGCTTTGGCTGCTCCATCACTGCCTTTGGAGACCCTGCTCAATAAGCACCCCTGGGGCAGACTCTGGTGCTTTAGTGTACTCCTGGGCTCTCTGCATCCCCTTTTTCACTGCTGTGTTGTGATTGGTTTTCTCCACCTTTCAGTGTTGTGGGCATCTCCCTTCTCAGCCCTTCCTCCTGCTGTGGCACTGCCCTGCCCTGGGGAAGGGCACTGGGATGGAGGCAGGAGGCAGGTATTGCTCAGGGCTTGCATCTCCTCTGTGCAGCTCCTGCAATTGGGATATCATCCGTAAACTGGATGAGGTTTTTTCTGCTTTAACCAGTGTTGGCTGTCAGATTAGCCTGAGATTAAATAAATCTTAATTACTTCTGCTAGATTTGGCTGTGACTAGTCACACTGAACTCATCTTAACAAGTTATGGGGTCACCTAGGGAGGAACTGAGAGGTAGGATGAACAGAGAAATGATTCCCTGATGCCAGCTTTGTTTGGAGCTCTGCTTCTTGCACTGGAGATGATGAGGAGCTGCTCCAGGTCCATCTTCTCCAGCCCCCTGGGATCTGGTAGATATCTGTCATGTTTCCCCCAACTCATCTCTTTTATAGACTGACCTACTTTGAGACTCTTCACAGAGAAGTCTATACCTTTGCCTGTCCTTTTCATCCTATTTTGAGCACTTTCCATATCTAGTATGTCCTTCCCTTTATTTCAATGAAGGGACCAGTTTTTTTACAGCTTTAGAATAGCTCTGGGAAACCTTAAGGCAAAGAGAATTGTGTCCTTTCTGAAATACTTGGCATTTTTCTAGTCCATTAGCCTGAGTGCACTGACTTTGGGGTGAGCAGCATGAAAAAACCACAGCCAGTGTTAACAGAAATATAAGATTAACAGAATACAATGAATTTGTTCTTCATAATAAATGCTTACCTAAAATACAGTACCCTTCAGAGTTGACAAGGGAGAAGAGTGATCATTATCTTTCTAATGAACTGATAAGTCTGAATATTAAATCATCTCCAGAAGCTACCTCTGAGCTTTTCCCCATCCTCTTTCTCCATCTGCTTTGCACTAGAGAACTTGGCTGCTTCTTTCTTTGGGGTTAAGAAAAAGCACTTAAACATGGAGTGCAAAACCTGTCACTGGCCCTTGTCTCTGGCACATAATTCGTGTGTGCATTTCTGTATATGTATAAAAATATAGAGATTTATATCAATACAAGCATAAGAATTTGGATTTGCAGGGATCACAGAGTTTGCTCCACTCTCATGATGGGAGAGGAGCTGGAAGCTTTCAGCAAGGAGAACTCAAACCATTAATGAGTTTTATGACTTTGTAGAACTTTCAGCACACGGTGGTGCTGGGGCTTCATCTTACCTCCTGGGGCTTCTCAGTTCCCTCTGAAGGATGTGGAGTGGGGTGATTTGTGCTGGGACAGGTGAAATTGGAAATGCTTAAGGGTGGGTATTTGCTTTTTCAGGTTTACCCAGAATTTCTAAAACATATGCATTAAAAAGTAGATGTTTTCAGGCACACAAGGACTTTCCCAGCCCTGCTCTGTCCTTCAGTCTCATGGGAGAGCTTGCACATCTGCCAGACTTTAGGCCCTGAACTGAGTTTTTCCAGTTCACTTGATAAATATTTTCTTCTTGAGACAGTTCAGAACTAGAGGGAGGAAAACCCCAGTTCTCTGCCTGGGATAGTAACTTTGGATGCTCTTCCATACTGAAATGTTCTCTTCCTTCTGGAAGAGCTCACCTCAGCCCGTCCGATGGTGGGGAATGCCCTTGGCTTTGGGAGCTCTGTCACCTTTAGTGGCTGGGCTGCTCATCACTGAGCTGCTCAGTGCCCCAGGGGTGAGCACAAAGGTTTTGGGGCAGGGGAGTGAGGAGTGGAGTGGCAGCTGCAAGGGGAGAGGGTCTGCAGCACCTGTGAGGTACCTGCAGGGACACCCAAAGGCATCCGGAGGGGAGAGGCCTTCTGCGTTCCCAGGCTTTAAATAAACACAGAGAAAAATGGAAACTCTCTTTCTTTTTTTCCCCTGTGACTTTGGATTCACCTCTACATTCTGAGGACTACGTATTTATAGCTGAGAGCAGAGCCCAGCCAAAGCCTTGCTGTGAGACCCACCTGCAGATGGTGGATCCCACCCTGCCCTTGTCTGGAGCGCGTTGCCCGCATCAAGGCACGGGCTCTGGCCAAGCAGCAGCAGCAGGGATCAGCTACCAACCCCCTCACTCTCCCAGATTTGGGGCCTTGGGGAGAAAGGTTTTTGAGAGGAACTGGATGTAAAAGAGAGGAGACCTTCCTCAGGCTGCAGATCAGGTTTTGCAGCACCGCTGCACTGCGCTGCCCGAGCCAGGGAGGAACAGGAGCAGGAAGGGTTCTTGGGAAAGGTACAGTGGGAAAATCTATCCATATTAAGGCATTTCCCTCGTTTTCCAACTCCTAACTGTAATTTAGTCTGATTATTTGTTTCCTAATAAATTGTGTGCAGCTCATCTCGACATCAGAACACATTAAGCTGTTTGCTCTGATGTCTGTTGCACAGGCTAATGCAATTCATCTCTGGAAAGGAGTTTTTGACCAGATGCTGAGATCTGACTCCAAGATACCACGCAGCTTGTTCCTTCTATCTGGATATACCCAGAAGGTCAAATTCTGCTCCTTTCTCTCCCCATAATTTAATTGAAGTCAAGAGAGCTCCAGAGGTATAAGGGAAAGCACACTCATTAGCTGTGGGAGCAGCAGGGGAAGGTGCTGAGTTTCAAGGCAAGGTGGTAGGATGTGAATGAGGTGGGGAGGAAGCCACCCGTGATGTTTGCCTTAGAAAAGCTTCCAGCATTTCAGCTGGAGCAGCACTGTTCAGTTAATGGAATGACAAGAGGGATTTTAAATGTAAGTAGAAATAAAATATGGAGTAGTGCCTACTGACACCTTTAACTGTGGATAGAAGAGGAATGCTTATTATTAATTAGTGAGTGAAAAAGCTTATTAGTGAGATACATCATGACATTGTTCTGGAGATGGGTGTGTTGTTATTGAAAGCAAAGATAGTCTCCAACTAAACATAACTTAAGGTTGTTCTCCCATTTTTTGTCTCCATAGATTTCTACTCTTTTCTCTTCCCTTCCCAAATGGTGATGGAACAAGTTCTGCTTTGACTTGTTGTCCTGTGGGTTGGTGCTAAGTGTGTCTGTGCACAGCAGAGGTTATTCCTGCAGCCCAGCTCACCGTGTCAAACCCTCTGCTTTGCTGCTCATTGCCATGGGTGCCACCAGGCCTGGGCTGGGAGCCCCAGGAGGCTCTGGCCCCACTCCCATGGGTGTCAGATCTGGGATCCAGCTCACCTGCTGGGGTCAAAACCACCCCTGGTTTCACCTCCTCTGGCCCAGCAGCATTTGAAGAGCTCTTCTGGCTGGTTTGACACCCACCCTACAGAAATATCCTGGGTCAGAATCCCTGTCGTGTTCTTCTCAGGGCAGAAAGTGGAGCTGCAGGGTGCTGTGCTGCATCCTCACAGCTTCTCCTACACACACTGCCAGCAGCCAGGCAGGGACAGGATGAGGCAGTAACCTGGGCACTTACACAGGGAAATAATTTATGAACCCCAATCCTTAAAGACAAGCATGCTGAGAAAGCAAGCCAGGCCTTTGCAATACCACTCATCAGTTTGGAATTGATTTCCTGGAGGAAAATTTTCTTCATTTTACATTTTAGTGTCTCATGTATGACATCAACAGGATGAGCAGGAACCAGATTTATTCATGGTAGCTCTAAGGGTCCTCAACCCTTAATGAAGGGTCCTTAATGAAGTGCAGTGGGTAGAAAGCAACTTCAGCTGGAGCTTGTACAGCACAACATTAAGAGAATATACCCAGGGCTCAGTTAAGATTCTAAATGTCTGTTTTGTGATTAATGTTCATTGCACCTAGGAACTCTTTTCTTGTCCCTTTTCTTAGTGTAAATCCAACTATTTTTGGAGTTACTTTGGGGACTGCACAGGGTGTAGAGCCCACCACGTGGCACAGCAAGTGGAATGGAATTCCCTGCTCTTGTGTGTATTAAGCTGGGGAGGGTTCAGGCGTTAGGAGCAGAACTCAAGGGGAAAGTCCCAACATCAGCCAGAGGTTTGGTTCTGAGAAGCCCCTGCAAAGGACCTGCAGGTCCAGCCAGATGTCTTATAGCCTGTCCTTGCTCAGCTTGGGCAAACTGGGTGGCTCAGGGGTGGTACCAAGAGGGGAAAGGAGCCATTCAGGCAGGCACAGCAATGACCCAGCAGTCCTGGCTGATTTCATCTGAGCTACACAGGATGCTCATCCAGGAGAAGTCCTGTCTCCCCTTCTTGTTACTGCTGGATTTTGCTTTTTGTTTCTGGTCTTTGTTTTTTTGCCAGGACGTGTGATGTCTTCATTCTGGAAGGTTGTAAAAGGACTTCCCAACAGCTCAATTCTTTTTCTGAAACCATTCAGGAAATCATGAGTCACTTTGCACCTTCAGAATCACGAACACAAACTGGATCCTGATCCAAAGGTTCCCTGAGATCATTAGAACTTGCATTAACTTGCATGAGATATGAATCAGGCTGCCAAAACTTATGTATTTAACACAGCTTTATCAGAGGCTTTATTCTGCACAGAGCTAAATGCAGGTTTTTCACAGGCTGATAACTTGGGCTTGAAATAGCACTTAGTGTAAGGAAAGGATAAAAATATTGGTAAGACATCATTCTGAGATGCCTTTCATGGTTTCAAAAGCTTTTCTGCACACTGTCATGCCCTCATAATATTAATTTATCTTTTTTTCCTGTAACATTTTGTTTGGAAACACCAGTTAGGACAGCTCAGTGTGATGGGGTTGGCTGCCTACTACAGGAAAATCTGGTTTGCAGGTTGTATGTGGTGAAAGGGAAGGTTGTGGTTTCTTACCCAGAGATCATTGTCCTGGTCTTCAGCAAAAATGAGAAGGAAAAGGGGGGAAAAGCAAACAACCAAAAAACCAACCAAGTGTGCTGGTTCTGGAGAGGCCAGGAGAGCAGGGCTGGGGGGGGAGAGTTGGAAGCACCCATGGAGCTTGCACAGAGTTTCTGTGCTGCTCAGGTCAGGTCAGGCTCTTCCCCCCTGCCTCAGGGTGCAGGGATGAGATTGGCTTTAACCCTTGCTGGGCAGAACAGACCTAAAAGCTCTCTCTGTGGAGATTTTCTATTCTCATGGGAGCTTTAAATAGCAACCAGACTCATTTTACCCACCGAACACAGAGCTGGGCTATTTGCAAGCACTGAGCAGAACTGATCAAAAGAGAGTCAGGGGGCAGGTAAATGGAGAGAGGGAAATGTCCTGGAGCATCCTTGGTGCTGCTGCAGCACCTTGTGCTCAGTCTGTGCCCTCCTGCCAGCTCCCTGGGGACTGCAGCCTCAGAGGGAAGGTCACAGGGAGCCAGCTGTGTGCAGGCTCCCAGGTCTGTCTTGGCATAATGGTTTGGCACTGGATGGAAAAATACAGACTGGGGTCTCCAGGGGCACCAACACAAAGATGTTTTCAACAGTCTTAAAATATAAAGGGCTTTGTGGCAAGGTGAAAGGTTTTGTCAGCAGTGGCATTACCGTGGTTGATCCATGGATCCACAGGTATGGGGGTGGGCTTGCAGGACACCCTTTTTTGTCCTTGCTTTTTTGTTTGTGTTCTCCTGAAGGTCAGCTTGGTTTTTTCCTGTTCTCCTCACTGAGTGTGGTTGGCAAAGGTGTGTCTGGAGGTTGGGAGTGAAGGCAGGCAGAGGCACACCTCATCCCTGGGGCACACACCCTGGGATCTGCCTCTGGATTTGCTGCCAGGTGTCTCATAATGGGCTGGCACTGCCAAAGGTGTCCTAAATATCTCAAGTATTGTGACATATTCACTTTGGGGAGTTTTTCCCATGGTGTGTCTGAAGAGGAATTTGTTGTCTTTCAGTACTTTCAGGTGGCTTTATTGTATTTTTTTTAATTGTGGAAGTGATAAGCACTTTATCTCTTGTTAAAAGATGAGTAGTAAAAGCCTCTGAAATTGTTGGTTAGGATCTTGGCCTTAATTAATGAGTTCCAGTGGTCTTGCTTTAGCTTCTGCCCACTTTCACAGCCAGTGTCGCAGTTCCTGTCTCTGAAACTCTGAAGTCAGTGAAACAAATAGGGGTTTTGGGACTTTGGAAAGGGAAAAAAATCTAAGATAAAGTAAATAAAAAGGGAAAGCAATTAATATTTCCCAGCCAAACGAAAAGAGTATCTGTTATTATTAGGGCTGCCACACTCTGGTTCATAGGGTATGAGCCACAGTGGGTTATGGGATGAGGTTTTGCAATACCCTGGAACAATGACTTTCCCTGAGCTGCCTAAAGAGCAAAAAAAGTCCCTGAATGTGCCAGGGTGAGCACAGGTCTTCACATGCATGTGAAGGACCAGAGGAAATGGATGGAAGCTACTCCAGGGGAGGTTTAGGCTGGGTGTTAGGAAACATTTTTTAGTCTGAAAAGGTTGTGAGACATGGGAATAATCTGAAGGAGAATCGGGTTAGTGGTGAGCTTGCAGTGCTGGTCCAAGTGCCCTCTCTGTCAGGTGGCAGATGCTTCATGTTTGGTGGCCACAAGCCCAGCTGCAGCAGGTCCCTCATCTCCCCAGGGACAGTGCCCAGGTCAGCCCCAGGCAGGATGAGGTGGGAAAACCATGGAATGAAGGTGGGATCTCTAGCTGGGAAAGGATCATTATCCTCAGCCTTTGGCAGGCTTTGCTGGATGGTTCCAGTGGGCTGGGCAGCAGCAGGCAGAGCATGAAGGCAGGAATCCCATCACTTCCCAAGCCAGCACTCCCCTTGCAAGCTGCCAGTGCTATGGAGCCAGAAGCAATATTCCATTATTTCTGGTTTTAACGCCTTTTCTCCCTTTTTCTTCTGCTCAAACGATGCAGCATTCTACAGAGAAAATGGTGGGAGGGATCTGTGGCAAGGAACTGTATTTTCCTCCATGCTGTGTATTCCCTGTCTCCTGGGAAGCCTTGTATCTAGCAATCAGATTGCTTCTCCTCAACTCACTGCAGAGCAGGAAGTTTTTGTTTCACTGCAGTTTGGATCCCCTCTCACAGAGGTTATCAGGGCTTTGGGACTCTGTATTTTACACACCCTGATTGCTGCTGCTCCTCATTAGCCCAGACTTGTTTGTGTTAGGGTAATTATACATTTTTATTAACAAATGCTTTATTGGCCACGTGTATCTGCTATTTATATAGAGAGCCTTCTCTAGATATACTTCACCTTTTAGACAATACCCTCAAAAAGCTTGAAGAGGAATTCTCATTGGAAACAAATCTTTTATCTCTGCCTTCTTCAAGGGCACCACGAGGAACCCAGCATTTGTGGCAAACCCTTGAAGTTCTGCCAATGAACTTGAATAGATGATAATTAAATCTCTTTAAGATTAAAAAAAAAATGTTAAAGTTTCTTGATTAGCAGCTCAGCCCTGGGCTGCACTGCTGTTCATCCTGATCAGACACCAAGCCTGGGGTGCCCCCAGCTCTTGCATAACTCAGAGCTTATTTCAGCACTGGGAGTGTGACAGCTAAATATTGTACAGCTCTGAGCCCACGTGTCTTCCACAGTTGGTTTTGGGCTTTTTTGAGTGTACATTGGCATTAGCAGCCACTTTCCTGTAAAATTATTTTGGATTCTTTCCCCCAGCTGGAGCCTTTCCAGCTTGGTCCAGATGACCTTTGTTTATTGTAAGTTGAGCATATGTTTCTTTGAGCTTGATAGCTGAATGAGAGCTTTTAGTCCTTGTCAGTGGAGGAGGCTGTGAGGGCAAGATTATACCTAAGGCAAATCATTTTACATATTCTGAGGCTGTACCTGCTAATGCAATTGAGAAAGTGGGGGTGAGGACTGCTCCAAAATTAAGGGTATATAATATTTAAACACACTTGAAATAGCAGCTTGTGGACTGAGAGAGTTCACCACTGGAATAAAGACACCTGTAGTCTCCATGATGGACTTCTTATGAATGTCAACATTGTTAACACAAGCATTTAGGCAACTTCAGAAGTAATTCTGAGCCATTCTGCGTGTTCCTGAAAGGCTTTATTCATTGTGATACTTTACAACATTACTTCTAAAAATATACCTCCCAGTTTTGGCAGAAAGAACCATTGTGTGGGAAAAGTGAAATCACCATAAAAAGCACTTTAATAAAGTCTTACAAGTTAAACATTTTTAATTTGTTACATTTGTTAATCATGGGAGTGTGAATGAATTAAACTTCCTATTCATATATGTAGGGTTTACTTTATCTGATGAATCTCTAAGAAAAAGGTTGAAGATGTGTCTGCCTCTGCTCTGGCTCTGTGAACAGAAAATACATGGAGTTAAAAAGAATTGTAGAAAGGAAGACATCAATAAACCGTGTCCTTCATCCTTCCAGACAAAAAGCTCCCTGAAAGGGAAACTCTTCTTCAGGGCAGAGACTGTGATAATCAGCCTGGGGCTGATATTGAAGTGTCTTTGAATATTCTTATTCACTCTCCTCTCAAGCTAAGTGGATGCATCGTGTCCTCTCTCTGGTCATAATTAATGAAAAACCTGTAGCCCTGCTTAGCACATCTGAGCATTTCTCACTGCTCCTAATTGACTTATGCAGCATCCAGTGTGACTTGATGGGCTTGGATGGCTTTCCTTTAGTCCCTACCCTTTGAACATTTCTCTTTGTGCTAACATTTCACATCCGAGGTTTAATCTCTTGCAGCTTTATTAGGGAGAAATTAGCTTCTACAAGAACTGAGCTGTGGAAAATGGGTATTTGGATCTTATCCTGATTCCAAAGAAGATTGCTGTGGTGGCTGGAGCTTTGGAGTGTGGGTCCCATCAATGCACCCAGCACAGTCTGGTCCCCCAGAGCAGCCTCTTCCTTCAGAAGATGTCTGAGCTGCAGGGAGTGCATGCAAAAGCCTGAGGGCTTTACTTTTAATTTTATATTCTGTTTCTGTTCTGAATTTTGGAATGCCCCAAACAACTCTTGCTGCCTGCTCTTGCAGGATCAGCAGAGGAGCCAGCCAGCAGCTGGGGCTGCCCTGATGTTCCTTGGCTGCATGAACCCATTCCCTCCTGTTGTTTCCAGGTCTGTGTAGTCCAGACTCCTCCCTCACTGCCTCCCATCCTGGGGTCCTTTAATCTCCCTTTGGGTGCTGGTCATTTTTTGTGGCATTTTCAAGTCTTCTGAAGTCTTTCAAGAAGAGGTAAAGTAACAAAAGCCCCAAAAGTGGGACCTGGATTTAAAGCACCCTCCTTTTATGATGGTTCTCAAGTTACAATTAAGCTTCTTTTCTAAACTTTTATTTTGTGAGTTTCAAGTCTATTTAATGCAGTACACGAATTTATAACATTCTGAGTTCTCAGTCAAAAGCTGGGCAGTATTAAATCCAGTGCCTGCTGAATCCGTGGCTGTTATCCCTCATACCTGTAATCCCATCAAAAGAAATTTGTTAGGCTAGTTTGACACTGCTTTTTTTTTTAATACACATGTGTAATGGCATTAATTTAATTAATCTGCTGTAATTCTTTACAAATAGTGTTGTGTATTGCCTATTCCATTGTGCAGGATCAGTGTCAGGATGACAGGCCTGTAACTGCTCAGATTATCCCATTCTCCCTGTTAATCACTTGGGGCAGCAGCTGCCTGCTCCCTTCTAGTTCTCCCTGATAATATGGCACAAAAGAGGTTATTGTACCTCTACCTGTGACCAGCTTACCAGAGGCTCCAGATATATACAGACTAAGTCCTAAAGGCCTTGCTTTGGGAGAGGAGGCTCAATAGAAAGTTGAAAGCCAGGGGTGCAGGTGAAATAGAAAGCCAGGGGTGCAACAGGCTCCAGGGACACTGGTACATCCACTGCTCCAACAGGTCATCAGTCCATTTTACCCTTACATTTCCTCCTAAAATCCAGGCAGTGAGCAGCAGGACAGCCTTTTGTCTCAGCACTTCTGAATCCCCTTGGGAAGCTGGCTAATTCCTGGGATCTGAGGAGAACCGCCCTCAGCCAGAGCAGCTTTTATCAGAGGTGCCTGGGGCTGCCTCCTCTCCTTGGCATGCCCATCCTGAGCCTCAGGTTTCCCTTGCCTTGGATCCAACAGGCCCCAGCTCACTGCTAGGATCTATACAGCTGAGCAGCAAAAGGGACAAAATCTCATGTAAACATATGAAAAAATTGCAGTGTTATTTAGGGCCTGGGACAGGCAATGTCATTCTGTTTGCCTATTTACAAGAAAAGTAATTCATCAAAACTCAGCAGCAAAGGCAGGAGTAGTATCTCTTGAGCTATCATTTGAATCTCCTTATTTTTGGTTGGTAATTTATTTGTCAGGAAAATATTGCTGTAAAATAATTTTTTTTCTGAATATGAGCTACTGGGTAATCAGATGGCTTTTTGGGTTGATTGTATATGCTGGCCTTGTACTCTAGGGAAATTCATACTTTCTCAGCTGTTCATGGCTCTCTTTCTGATCTCCTGAGCCATTGCCAGAGTTACAAAATAGGAAAATCCATTCTAAGAGACTATGCAAATGTCTTCCAGCCAATGCTAGGCTGTGCTGAGGTGCTCTTGGTACAACAGGGCAGGATTTTCTACCCCTTGTCAGAGGTGTGGTGAAAGGCAGAAGGAAAATGATGCAAATCTGGTGCTCTGGAATAATTTAATTTTGGACTCCTCTCCAGTGCCAACATCTCCTGATGAAAAACAGCCTTTCAGGCAGTTGGAGACTGCCATGGCAAAGACCTGGACTACCTGGCAGGGAATCTGAAACAGGAGGTAGCAAAGCTCTCCTCCCAGCCCTCTCTGAGCTCAAGGGCAGAAATCTCCCAGCCCCGTGGCTCTATCAGAGGCTCACAAACAACAGACACATGAATGCCCTTCAGCTGCCAGTGGTGCAGGAGGCTTCATGGGCACCCAGTAGTTCCATATCAGTAGAATTTTCCATTTTGTGCACAGACAGTGCTGGGTCTGCATGGTGGCAGAGCTGCAGCCTGGTGGCTCTGGGCTGGGGTGTTGCCCTGTGATCAGTCAGAACTGAGCTGACACAAAGCTGGTGGGGCAAGGGCTAGTGCAGGGAATGTGGAGGCAGAGAAACCACTCTGGATTCCAGAGCTGTCATCTGATCATCACAGATGAGGTCTGCAGAGGACTAGAGATTAGAAGTTTATTAAACTGTGTGTTTGGGGGTTCTTCTGTAGTGCTCTGAGAGCCTTGCAGTGCTGAGGGGAGCAAGAACACCATTTCAGCTACAGAAAAGTCTGCTAATTAAAGACTGCAATAGGAATGTAATCTTAGAGAAGCTCCAGGGAAAGGGAAATATGTTCTCCTTACCTTTGTGTTTTGTAAGTGTGCAGACGAGAACAAGGGAAGAGAGGAAGAAACTCATCCTCATAAAACCAGTCTCTTGTTGGCATCATGTTTGGGAATGAGAGCACATTGCTGGTGGTGCTGTAAGAGGAAAGAGATCTCTAGAGGAAGCAAAGTAGGAGAGAAAAGAAACACTTATTTATTTATTTAAATGAAGCTAACCTCAGAATGCCCCTGCAAGATACGTAGCCCTGGGACAAGGGCTGAGCCCTCCCAAAACCCCAGAGGAGATGAGCTGGAATAGTTAAGGGGAGCTATTTTGGTTAAATACAATGTAGATGAGAGTTTTGTCTGACCTATTCTAATGTTTTTATTTGTTTCAAGTCTTGTTACTGCCCTATGCTTAAACGAACTAACAATAATCAATCTGACAGCCAAACTCAGTTTGAAGTGGAACTGTGATGTATTAAATATATCCAGGGCACACCAATGCTATTTCTGTGCTAGGCACTGAGGTGTGAGGGTGAACAGGTCGTGGTGGAGTCACTACTGGCTGTCCTCTGATGGAAGGCCCAGCTGTACAGTGTTTCAAAAGAAGGAAAAAACCCCAAAGTTGCCATATCCATGTGACATCTTTTGTCTAAAAGGCCAAATTCCTGACTTCCTACTGCTTCTAAAATTCAGATTTGTTTGCTATCTTTTATGCTGTTGCATTAATGATTTTCAAATATTCAGAAAGTCTGCCATGCTTTAGATGGCATTAATGAAGTCACTTGCTTTATTCCTTGGACAGTGATTTAGAAGTGATGTTGCTAGGATACCAGCAGAAGAAAAGGCAGTTACACAAAACTGTGTGGCAGAAGGGAAACAACCAAGTTTCTCAAGGCCAAGGAGTTGCATCTCAATGGAGTAACTTACATCCATGCTGAATACCATCCTTGTCCCAGGGCTCTGTGTCCAGCTCCTCCTGGCTCTGCCTGGTGCCCAAAGCAGGTGCTGAGCACCCCTCTGTCTGCTGGGAGGGGAAGGGAGGGTTTGGGGGTTCTTCAGACCTCTTCCTCCTGCATTTTCATTTCTTCTGGGAAGCACTGGTCCCTCCTCAGGAACAGGTGAGACTCCTCTGGACTTTTATTTCTGGCTCACACTGCAGCCAGAGCACTGGCAGCAGGAAGAGGATGAGGTGGCTCCCATGCCAGGTCCCTGGGGTGCTGGCAGCTCTGGGGCCAGATGGGCTCTGGCAGGCTCAGGGCTGCTGGCACAGGCAGGGCAGAGCTGGGCAGGGGGGACCCATGGGATGGGAATCTGGGATGGGCTCCTTCGAAGAAATCCTGGGTCTTCAGACAGCCAGACTTCAGCTGGTCATCTCTCCTGAGGACAGCCAGACTTCAGCTGGGCACCTGTCCCTTTCTCCAGCTCTGTTTCACATCCCCTCCTCCTCTTCTTGGACCAGAAATCCTTTACGGGTCTGCTCTGTGTTTAATTATTGCTCCCAGCCCCGAGTGTTAAATAACATTAGAAATCGTGTGTGTCTGGGAGAGTAAAGTAATTCCTTTTTTGGATCTGACCCAAAAAACAATTCTAGTTGGTGCCTTGTGATATACATAAGGAGAATGTCAGCAAGTTGGAGCAAAATGACTTGTGACAGATACACATGCACATCCAGAGCCCTGGTGTGTTTAAAGTTATAGAGGGCTCTTAAACAATCTTGCTGCCTATTAGCTGCCCTGTAATAGGAACAAAATGAATCATTAATATTTAACACTGAGCCCTATCTCCCATCTGACTGACTGGTGAAACATAAAAAAATACAAAACACTTGTTTGTTTCTTCGTGGCCAGTTGGAGAATGGTGGGGAGTGCATTTGTAACAAAGGAAAAAATACTTGCAGTTTTTTGGTTTTGTGATGTGTTGGGAGAAACGAGAAAGGGAAGATGAGCACTTACAGAATGAACTTGCCATTATCTGTATTCCAGCAGTGACTGAATGAAGCTGCTGAGCAGAAGCAGTGATGCAGACATGCATAGCCTTGGGAACTGACTAATGCTCAGTTGGTGTTTTGCATCAGTGAGTGAAAATGGACTCTGCAGGGCTGATATAATACTTGGTAATTTCCTTTAGATACCTGGAGTATACCACAGCATGTTGAAATCTGCTGTGTGTGGTGGGGGACACATCCTTGTCTGCTGGAACAAGGAAAAGGTGGTTAAGTGTTCATTATCTTCCCATGATTTTCCCAGGCTTTCTCTATGTAATAAGATACTCAGTAGCTTGGAAGTAGAGAGGAAAAAGCCACAGTAATTTTCAGGAATGCTTTGTGTAGTGCTACTGCACTGCATCCTCTATTTTGCCCTGAATGTAACCGATACACCACAAAACATTTTATAGAGCTTTAGTGGAGAGGGTGGAACAGTGGACCTGGACAGAAGCAGCCAAATCCCCAGCTGCTGTGAACCAAAGTCACCCTGTCCCCACCCAAGGACTAACCTGGCTTACAGCAAGGCAAGTTGGAGCTTTAGGATGAAGGATTAGTGCCTGGTGTGGCAGACAACTTTTCTCTCTCTGCATTTTGTAAAAGACAGGTCCCCTTTTTGACATGAGAGCTGTTATCTTCAGCATCACCAGGGGCTAAAACCCACCAAATAAACCTAAAGGTTTTAAAGCTAAAAGGTTCATTCTGCTCTTTAAAAAGGACTTGTATAATTTCCATTACTGTCACATGGAGTTAGGTATAGAGGATGCACAGGAATGAAATTCTTGAACTTAAGGAAAATAATATTTTTAATATGAAAATACATATAAAGTTATCCATGTCTTCACATTCTTCAGCAACAAATATCATGTCTATTCCATTACAAAAATATTTGTTCTTTCCAGTGTTTCTCTTGTTTCAATGTGAATTTCTTTATATATAAACCCACAACATACAAGTATATAAATACATACCTTTATAACTATAAACCCAGGTATAGAAATATGTAAACATCCAAATAATACACAAACATAGGAACAGAAATATGTAAACATGAAAACATGAGTGTTTGGCTGATATTTTTCAGCATGCTTTCTTCCCAAGCACTGCTTAGTTCCAGATCCTGTGCTCACAGGTTTCTCTTTCATCCCCTGGGGACACGGGGGAGATGGGGGATGCGTGACTGCAGCTCTGCCCTTCCACCAGCCCAGAGAAGGGAACTCTCCTGGCTGGCTGGCACAAAGTCAGGGATGGGTGTGTATGAAGATGCCTCTTCTAATGACAATTAGCTGGAGAAAGCTTAATTCCCCCCTCCAGTACATTTTATTCCCCCCTGATGGTTTCTTTGCAGCATTCCCAGTTCCTGCACTGAGACACCATGGGGTGAGTTGTACAGCAAATCCCAGACTTGTTTAGGCTGGAAGGGATGTTAAAGATCCATCCATTCCCAACCCCCTGCCATGGTCAGGGACACCTCCCCCAGCCCAGGGGGCTCCAAGCCCCATCCAACCTTCAACACTGCCAGGGATGGGGCAGCCACAGCTTCTGGGGGCAACCTGGGCACCCAGGGGCTCAGCACACTCAAGTTAAAGAATTTCTCCCTAACGTTTAACTTAAATCTCCTCTCTTTGGACACAAAGACTGATAGTGCTGAGAGGCTTTGTTCTACCAGAAGGCTTTAATTTTGTGCTCAAGTGCTGTATGGGAGATGTGCCCCTGAGGGGAAAGCGTGTGTCGCCCCTCTCCTCACAACCTCACGAAGAGTCCTTCGTGGGAAGGATTTATTCTGTCCCCTCACAGGGGACATTATTCTGTCCTCTCACAGGGCAAAAACTCTGAGTAAGACATGTTATTCCTTATTGGCAATCCACACAAATTTCTGCTGGCACAAACCCCCTTCATTCCCCAGCGCAGCCCCTGTGGTGAGCAGCGCGGGGCTGTGCCGGGTGGGTTTTGGCGGGAAGAGGTTGCGCCCAGCTGGCTGGAACCGGTCGGGGCTGGCGTGAGGCGGCACTCACAGCCCCTCAGAGCGCTGAGGAGAGGGGCTGAGCCCTCCCTGCCCTGCAGCCTCGGCTCAGGTCAGTTACTCACTTCTGGTGTTGAAGATTAAAACCAAAACTAAACTTGAAGAGATGCTCCGTGAGGATTCAGACTTGAAGGGAAAAGAACACAAAATGTGGCGCTCCAATCAGCATTTTCAAAGCGGTTTGTTGTGCTGTGGCACAGCTGAGTCATGGCTTCTTTTTGTTCTTTTCTTGTTTTGTTTTTTCAATTCTTTTTCTCAGTTCACTTTTTTGAGTTTGTTTTATACAAGCTAGCTAGTCTGTCTATCCAGAACTTCCCCTTCTAGCATGAGAATCCTGGAATCGTTTTAGTTGGAAATGACCTTTCAGATCTGTGTGAAAGGAAAAATGCATTATTTGGAATTCTCTTGAAGCTCGGGTGATATATAAGCTTCTGAAGTTGCAGTTTGGTAGCTCTGGAGAGATAATCAGAGCTGTCTTTGAGAGCCCTGGCTCCTTGGGCATCCCGCTCTGCTCTGGGTGGCTTTGCTGGTAACTCCACTCATCTGGAATTGCTCTGAAAAATGCCAGCTGAGGAAATCACTCAGAGACCAAACCCGCCTGCTTCCAAATGCCACAGACCATACAAAACGTGAAATAAATATGCATCCAATTAATTAGTGGTACAGTCCAGCAGCAAGAGTGGAACTTAAGCCCAGGTGAACCCAGCTCACAGCAGTATTTCCCTGATGTCAGCTGAAGGCAGAGGTTTTGGGATCAAACCCCATTTTTCAATCTTTCCTTTGAGCAGTTCCCTGTAGCCCCACGTTCCCAGGCATGAACCTCTGTGAGCAGAGGAGGGGCTGAGCCCCTGGGGAAGCCATCTGGGTAGGGGACAGTGGGGGACATCCCCATCTTCTGGGAGAGCTCCAGCTGCCCACTCACCAGTGCTGCCGGGCCAGGAAAGTGAGGCACGTCTGCAGACACTCACCAGATGCTGTCCTGAGATGGTTTTTCCTCTCCTAATCTGATTGAGGCTGTTCAGGTGTGTTTTGCTTCAATAAATAACCTCTTAATATAAAAGGATTGCTGTTTTGTCGCTGTGCCAGAGATGGAAAGGGCTGCGAGACAATTATATAAATGAAAGAAGAAAAAAAAAAAAAAATAAGGCCATCTGTGTGGTTAGGAAGCTGGGTAGCTTGTTTTGCTAAAAGGTAATACACTTCTGATAAAACTGAAAGTGTAGACAGATTATTTTAGTGATTTCATTGCCAATCTGTGATCATCTGACATGATCCTGTAATCTGTAAGGGAACCCACCCAAGGCTTCAGGGTGACTTGACTGGTATTTGGAAGGCTGGAGGTGGGAAGGTGGTGGGATGCTCTGTGGTACAAGTCCTCCTCAGCCATGTGTGACTGCTGAGGGGATGCAGTGCTGAGGCAGCCCTGTGGCAGCAACTTGGACAGTCCTGTTCCTCTTCTGGTCTGACTGAGTTTGTGAGGGAAGCGTGTGGTCAGATAAATGCATTGGAATCTCAGCAAATATGTCCACATTGGCCACAGTGTGTGCCAACACGAGGCTGCTCCGTTGCTGGGCACTTGTGATATTGCTGCATTTACCCTTGAGTGGAAGCAGTTGAGGCATGGGCATCTCTGGTGAAGAAAATACCAAAATCTAAGGGGCGAAACTGGAAGAATAAATCTGTCCTTGGTTTGCTTCTGGCAAAGATACCCACAGGGCTCCTTTGAATGCGTGAATGTGACTGCTTGTGTGTCTGCATTTTCCTTCTGAATTGCTGTTGTATTTTGCCAGGACAAAGAGCATCTGTGGATCAGGACAGTGCTGTATGAGCTGTGGTGCTGGAGGCTGGGAGTTAAGCCCCTCGCTGTGGGAGCCCACAGGTTGTTCCTCCCTTGGTTGGGATCTCTGACATTGTACTACTAAACAGGACTGATGGGCTGGCCCTGCAATAAAAGCACAAATGAATTTCAGAGCTTCTCACTGGGGAGTTACAAGTGGACTCAGAAATAGCTTCTTCAGAGGAAAGTACAGTTTATTCCTTTGGAGTTTTTTTGAGGCACTAGCATGTTAAATTTAGGGTTAAAAAGGGAGTCCAATGATTTCATGCACCTGCAGTGTGGTTAGTCTGTAACTCCCATGCAGGCCAATCAGCCTGAATTTTGGAGGCCACAAGAATGGTAGATTTTATTCAATCTTTTTTTCTTATAAAACTCCTCTCCCTGCTTTTTAAAGCTGAGCTTTAAGCTGTGCTGTACACACTTCGTTAGCCCACAGGAGGGCTTGGTGGCAGCAAGAGCGGAGCGGCATTAAACTCCAAGTGATGCATTGCCCTTGTCAGGGTGAACATCTGCACACGGGGGAAGTATGTGTGTGCTTTGGAAATGGAAGCTAATGAAATGAAATTATGAGGGTGAAACATGAGCAATTCCAGGGGAAGCCACATCCATCTGTGCAGTGATGGATGCCTCCCCGCAGGGCCAGCCAAAAAGGCAGCGGTGCGCTGCTCGCTGCTGAGCTACAGGTGGAGCACCCACTGGAGAGCCACTGCTGCCTTGGGAGGAGTGCTTGGATAAGGGAAATAAGGGATGCTGGTCAGAGCAGGGGGGTGTGTTTCTTGCTTTCCAGCCAGAAAGAAGAAAAAAAAAAATGGAGGGCAGAGAAAAAAAAAAAAAAGAGAGAGAAAAGGAGGACTACGGTCTAGTAATGAGTCAAGGGCTACATTTTCCCCTTCACTACAGTGAGATTTGCTAAGCTGTGGTTTCCTACTGACAATTCTACTCTGAAGGTTTTTCAATTAAGTTACTTAACACAGAAAAAGCCCCTGAGAGTATCTCGAGGTGAAGATGAAGAGAAATGGAGCATACTGATATGCCAGTATAAGGTAACTAAAATCCTAATGCTACAGTGATTTTTGATTCTTTTACTATTTTATGTTCTTATTCTTTTTTTCCTACTCCCCCATATGTAACTGGTAACAGCTAACTGGATGTAGAATAAGAAGGCTAATTAGATCTACTTCCCAAATTCCTGCCCTCTCCCAGACCCCTGGGAATACAGGGTGCTGCAGGGGATCACTGATCCAGTCAGGCAGAGATGTGCAAAGCAGTGAGCATCTTAAGCAGAGTTCATTCTTAGATTTCTAGGATGAGCATGAAAGGTAAAATCATTGCTTATGTGTCCTTACTGCTGCAAAGATGGCAGCCTAAAACCTGAGGATTGCTTTGTGGCTCTTTCTTGTTAATAGGTGAATATAGTAGCAGGCAGAATTTCTGCTAGAAGGCTGCCAAGTGTTTAGCTGCAGTTTCCCAGTATATTTCCATGAGCTTCAGAGAAATTTCCTTTATAGTCCCAAATTCATTTTGTTATCTGCTCTTTTCACTTTTTTATTTCTTGCTTTGACTTTTTTAGCCTCTTTTTCTTAAAAAAGCTTAGAATTATGCACAAGATTTTAAAGTGCTTCCTTGCAAGGGTACTGTTAGCATACTTCCATTTGCACTTTGTTACATCTTTATTATGTCACTTTGAAATTAAAGAAACATGAAATTAACTCCCTTAATGGGCTTTTACATTTTTTTAGTATTCTGAAGCCAAGTACTAAGTAACAGGTGTGCTAAAACCTTGCCTTGTGTTTAGACCTATCTGCATATGATTCATTTTTCAAGTTGGTGAGGTGAATGACATGAGTATGGCTGAGCAGGCAGCACTCTGCTCTGTTACTGGCTAATATCCTGCAGCAGTGTAGTCAGCTGTACAGCTGACCCTGTAGTTCACTGGACATGGTGGCTTTGATGTTTACCATTGTCCCACTACCTTTTCCTTATTTATTTCCTGCCCTGGGAACATGGTAACTCATGAACTGGTTTGTCACCTCTTGGTTCACATAGTTGCAGCCCATTAAAACGCCATCATGCTGGGCTGTTGCTGCATTGCTAACCCCAAGTTCTTCAGCAGCAAGTTTAAAATGTGAGGCAGGCAGAGTGCAGTCTTCTTATAGACACATGAGATTGTTCAAGTTAACTTCAATACCATGTAGTTTTGCTTAAGGTACTTTTTAAAATATCCAGGTTATTTTTTTTTCTTCGTGTTAATGTCATCACTGGTGTACATCCTCATTTATACAAAAGGAGATTTCACTTCCATGTTATCATCTTCTCAGAAATTATCCCAACAAAACTTTGCTTATTTCCTCCATTTCTACAATGTATTGATGGACTTTATGATCTCATGAAGGTGGTAAGGTGTTTTTAAATGATGTATTTGTCAGTAATAATGAAATGTGGTTTTCTGACTCTTGTGCTCTGTCTGTAGTTGCTAGTCAGATTTGGAGCCACACCAGATTTTCCTTTAGTTCATGCTTCTTTCCTTTCTCATGCCTTTTTTGTACTCTAATTATCAGATGGTTTAGGTATCATCTATTATCTAGAAAAACTGCTGACTAATTTTGCTCAATACATGTTTTTCTGAGTTCTCTAATTTTCCAGAGTAAGAGCCCTTCCTAGAGATTTGGGCTAGGGTTTTTTCCCTCTTCATCTCTCCTCTCTCCCTTTAATGTGGAGTGACTCATTAGTGGATCCAATCTCTTCCATCTCAGTTTTTTGCAGTAATTTCGTGCTTAACTGTTAATAATGTGCTTAACTATTAATTTTTGGAGGAAGCTTTTCTTCCTCCATTTCTAATTTCCCTCATGGCCATTGAGGAAAAATGCAATGTTCACTTTTCCATTTTCTTGAGTCCCTTTCACTCTTTCTTTGGTGTTCTACATGAATGATGCCCAGCTTGTTTAGACACAATTTTTGCTGCCACTGTCTTTATCTGTCTGCAAGTTGATGGGAAGCAAAACGAGGCAGCAAGTTCTGCTCACTCCTTTCCCAGCAGTGAAACCACTTTGGTGTCTATGCAGACCTGGGCTGCAGGATTTTCTGCAGGAAGCTGATTTCTTCCTCCCCTGAGCAAAGCTGCTGGGAGAGATACTGAGCTGTGGAGGCACTTGCAGTCTCTGTAGCTCATTGCTCCAGGGACAACAGACAATGTTGCCTTCCCTTGTGGAAAGCAAACCATTTCTTTCCTGATGTAGCTTATCTGCCTGCTCTCCAGGCACTTAGCTCCCCTTATTACTCTCGTACTGTTTTCATCTGGGTGGTGGGCAGGTGTCCCGTTGTAATTTTTAGCTTTCTTTTCTCTTCATCATCTGCACTTCAGCTTTCTTTCATACAGCCTGCTCTCTTCTTTATAGCCTCACACATTTGGGAACTATCTGCTCCTTTTCCCACTTGGATTTAGCATTCCCCTGATCACCTGTTTTTGTGAGGAGATATTTGTATCTACTCTTTGTTCATTAAAAGAGCAAAATCATTCCTGACTCAACATATGAATGCCTGATTTACCTTCTTTTGTCCAGTGCCATGAAAGAACCTCCAAGATACACTTTTCTAACCCACTTAACCAAACCCTTTCAGACTGATTTTTCTATTCTTGATATAGCACTAATGTCTAGGCTTTTGTGATTTGGGGGGTGGGTTTTTTAGTTTTTTGTTGGCTGTTTTTAGTTGTAGTCTTTGAGGCCCTAATTCAACAAATGTTCATTATTAGATAGCATTAGCTCAAGGCCATTCCTCCTCTGGATGCCTCAGAGGATCCCTGCAGTGCTGGGCTCTGGTGACCTCATCCTGTCACACATTTCTTGCTCTCTTTATGAGCAGACCTCAGTACCTGAATAAAATTGTAGTGATTGCAGTAGAACTCATCTATATCACATCAGCAAGGTGAGGGACTGTTGCTAACCTCACTGTTAGGAAAATGTGAGTAGGGAACTCACAGCTGAGAGTTTTGAGTGCTTTCCTGCCATGTGTGGACCAGAGTTTGCCAGTGAACTGATGGCAGGAAGAAGTAGAAACCCAGGTGGGTATCCTGGCTTTAAGGCTCTCTTACAAACATCTAGTGTTTGCAGTTGTAGTAATGCCACATGAGATTGTGCTTCCCTGGTAAACTCTCCTAAATCCTAATAATCTGCTGCCCCTTAAGGCCTTCCTGAGGCAGGCATTGTGTCAGGGTATTACTTGGTCTTGGTTGGCTTTTTTCCTTCACACGTGTCTCAATGCTTCTAAAATCCATTTATACTTGTCCTGGTATACAATTCTGTTGCAAGAAGTTACAGAAAAACTACTCATCTTCATTTCTTTTCCATGTTGCCCTCATGCACAGGATAATATCAGGGTTATCTTTGTGTAGTTTTTGAACACTTGGAATCAATTGTGGTGAGAAATAGATCTTTGGATGACATACCAGATTACAGAAATTACATGACACTGTAATATTGATTACTAAAGATGTGACTATCTTTAACCATTCTCTTTTATTATTAGCCAAATATTCAGCTTTCTTACAAGTCTCAAAGCAGTGCATCCCAATAGTTTTTCTGGTGCATTCAAAGTTTGTGGTTAAAATGCAATTGGATGCCTTATGGGGCTGTGTTCTCCTGCACATTGTAGCAAGCAGCCTTTACAGCAAACACTCTGCCCATGATCTAGTGTGAAAATCCTTTTTTGTTGTTGTTTTTGTTTTTGTTAATTAATTTTAGAAGAGATGCCACAATATAATTAGGATGTTATAGAGGAAAACTGAATTTACACTGACTAGCACTGTGTTCCTAAGTGAAAATGAAAACTGGTTTCAGTCTCATGTTTGCAGTGCCTCTCACAGCAGCAGAGATCCCTGAATTTCATCGGGGACAGAGGCCTGGCTGCAAGGTGTAGATTCCTTGATGCCTTCTGACTGCAGCACAGGGATGTTCTGTGCTCACAGGTAAACACCAGGGTGTCATGCACCTCATGGATGTCCAGAGGGAGCCTCTGACATTGTTTCAGGATGTATGTGCACTTTTCCAAGTTCTTAGCAGCTTGGTAGTTAGTGAATAGACACCAAGGGAAATATTTTCAAACTGGGCTTTAACCTCTGCGTATAAAACCCACAGTTACTTAGGCTGAATGACATTTTGATGTGCATGGTGGGTAATTAAGAATTTAATCACCCTTTCTCAAGTGAAAATGTTTTCTGCACAGACAAGGAAACAAAGTGTAGAGGCTTCATTCTAGAGAGCTATTTGCAAGCTTGATGTAGAGTCTGAAATTACTTGACTCCCTTAAAAAGGACTGGTGATAAATGTCAGGAAAATGCTTTTTGCCTGGTGCCTGGGAGAGAGGGAGCCAAGCCAGAGCAAGCCTAGGAACTAAAGAAGTGACCTTGTTTTATCCACAGGTGTACAGAGCTGACTGTCATTTGACAGGCATGCCCCAGCTGATCCATTCCTGTGGAAATGATGTGCTGGTTTTAAGCTCTCAAATTTAGAATTGAATTATTTCAGTTGCTGGAAATATCACTGATATGAAGTCCCCATTTTCCTGACCTTTTCAGTGAGAGACACTGGCAGATTTGGGGTGAATGGGAGAAGTGACTCCAGAGACTTGTGAGCAACTTTGTCTCTTGACAGCTCGTGGCAATATTAATCAGCTGGGTTAAGGGATGACTTTGGTTTGTCGTGCTGCATTTCTGGTTTTTGTTTGTTTGGTGTTTTTTGGTTTGGTTTGTGCAGTTCTCTTTCCTTTTATTTCTTAGAGCACTGCTGCTTGGGGGCAGGGAGAAAGAGGAGGGATAATTTGCAAGCTGCAAGTAAGCCAGATTGAGAAGTGAGGAAAAAAGAGTTTCCCAATTATTAGTAGTGCCCTGATGTAGTGAGTACTTGGCTGTGAGAGAATGAGACCCTGCCACACTTAGCAATCTGATACAATTCATTATGCTTCTAGTGACACTCATTTGTATTTCTCACTTCATTTATAAGAGATGTTTTTGCAGTATAAAAATGAATATTTTGGGAGTGTCTTGGAAATCTTTGCACTCTAACCAGTAACGTGCTAACACCACTACTCCTGTTGCAGTCTGTTTGGGCAGGGCACAGCTTCATGAGCTGATTGCTGTCATTCTCATAGGCTGGCTCTCTTCTGATGTTAAAGGCTGCTAATCAAGGTTAGGCATTAAAAGGGAAACAATTCACTCTGAAGGAAAAAAATTTTCAGGTGGCTGAAGTTGGCCCTTTGGAACAGCTTTTCTAACAAAATGCAGGCTTTTTGTAAGAAACTGGCTGCAAGGTTCAGTGTTTTCAGGCTGTGTGTGCCTCCAGGTGTTACATGTTCTGATGAAGGGAGAAGATTTACTTGTGGTGCTGTTCTCATGATTTTCTCCTAATATGCATGGCTGATATCCAGAGGATAGATTCAACAGGAATAAGGGTGGCCTTGATAAACTGGGCTCTATGCAAAGTTTGGAAGGGGAAACCAGTGAAATACTTGTGTTAGGCAGATGCAGGCTGAACTGGGCAAGAGGGATCAAACAACGTCTTTGGAAGACAATACTGATATGTCTTGGGCAGTGTTTGGACAGTTTTATAGCTGAGAATACTTAAAATCGGGCTTTTCCGTTTAAAAATAGTTGCTGCCTTCAGAAGCAGGTCCTCAGTCATTTATCCCACTCTGCCACCTTCAGTGGACTAATTCACTAGGCTGTTTTCCTGTTTCTTCTCTTACCCTTTTCCTCATTAAAATGTAATGAAAAGTTAAATGCAAAAGACAAGTACTTTACTGTTATACTGAAACTGATGTTTACTTGTCTGGGGATGGATTTCTAATGCTACATCTGTTCCTCTTTGGTTTATGGACAGAACAGTATCAATAAGCATAATTAAGCAAGCTGAATAATTTCCAGGGTATCCACACATTTTTAGTTGCTTGTAACTTGGCCGGATGAAGAGTTTTATTGATTTTGTTCAAGGCTTGTTTCTGCCTAAATTTTTATTGTCCTTGATTTATTTTTTTTTCTTTAAAGTTTCAAGTTTCATTAGCTATCAGAGGAGCTTCTGAGGAGCAATAAAAAATCAGTTACTTCTCATTCTTAGGAATTGCTGTAGTAGTTTTGAGCATTCTGGTATTTCAGCTGCCTGATGCAGAATGTGGAAATTTGGCAGTGAGTAATCCTGAAATGACATTGTTCCTCTTTCCACGTTTATGACAAGCTGTTCTTAACTGTGTAATGTACAGCTCTTCTGTATACTTTTTAGACCTTATTACACGTTCACCTTGTTTTCCAGAGTACTTCTACCTCACAGAGACACCAGACCAAACTGATAGAACTGTACAATTAAAGACTGGCTCATGCTGGAGTCATAAAAAGGGGTGATATTAAGAGTAGAAGAGAACCTGTTTTGCACGTTTATTAGCTTCGAAGTGCTTGAATTTCCAGCTTCTTTTGAAATAGATTTTGTGGGGGACCTTCCAGAAGTGCAGTTCCATGCTGCCACTTTGCCATGCACAATGGGGAAATAATGCTGGGACCAGCTGAGAGCCATAGCACCAGCATTCAGAGGCCTTCAAACATTGTTACTGGACCTATAAATATTGTTTAAAAGCCTTTATGAAAGCAGTTTTCCCCCGGGGGTGCTGTTCAAAGCAACAATGGTCTATAATAGAATGTATACAGCCTTAATACAAGGCTTTTAAATATTGCTACTTCCCTTACTGCCCTGGTTCTAAAAATACTGAATAAAACATTTCTGATGTGTGGCTTTTTTTTTTTTTTTCCCCTCGGAGATTTTGCTTGTTCTGGCTCATGTCTCACTGTGGATGTGGGTGACTGGTACTGCCTAGCTGTATGGCATGCAGCTGCCAAGTGATAAGATGCAAGACAATAAATGAACAGGCCTCACTGTTTAGTGAGTAGCTTAGTTTAGTGGGGAGATTTCTGCTTTTTTCTTTCAATTCCATCTGTATTTGCAGTGTCAGAGTTGTCCAAACTGTGGCTGTGGCTGCTCAAGACACCTTTTCATTCCCATCTGCCTCTTTTTCCTCCAAAGGCATGTGGGTACTCACCAGAGGGACAGTAAAGTACACTTTGGAATACAAAACTTTTTTTAGGAAAGTGTTTGTATGGCAAGTTTCATTATTGGCAAAATATTATTCCCAGTGGAAAACTGTTCAGTTGGAAAGTTTTTAGGGGAATCTGCTTGTTTCTCCAAGCCCAACTTTTGGTCTCCTGTTCCTGCATAAGCCAGGCTGGTGAGTTTTTACTCCTTGCCCATAATTCTTTCAACTCGGGAGTACTGCACGTTGCTCCCCTCTTTCTATAACATCTAAAATCTGAGAAATCCTCTGCATGGCAGGAGCTCCCAAGCCTGTCACCTGCCCAGGGACACGAGGCACCCTGGTGTGGTGCTGAAGAGGCTTTGCAGCTGGTGAAGGAACCCTTCCTGCTCTGCTGGGGGGTTGCTGCATGTGGATGTCTCCTGATCAAAATATCCAAAATCATGCTCTGCTGAGCTGGAGCTGGACCTGATGCAGGGGAGGTTTTGTTTGAGCTTTGTGATCTGCTTTTTGCATATCTGCTGGCAGGCTGGAGTGAAGGGGATGGAGATTGATGTTTGGCACTTCTTTGACATTCTGCTGGTACTAATATTAACTTGGGATGAGGAGTATATGTAGTTTTTGAAAATTAATGACTGGAGAACTTCTCCTGAGGTGCAGAATGACTCCTTTTCCTCCTTTCTCACTCACTTCATTTAATCCTAAATCGTGTTATTGGCAAATTTGTGTATGACTGTTTTTTACCTTCCCCATGCATGAGTAGAAGGAAACCAATTATCAGCCTCAACTGTTGGTTTGAACTTCTCACTGTGATCCATAGGAAGTGTCAAGATGCCAGAACTGGCCTATTCTAAAGATAAATTTGGTTTTATGAGCTTATCAACCTTTCATAAAGAGGGTATGACTGCATTAGCTGACTGGAAGCAGAAAACTCCCATTTAACAGCCACAACTTAGCCCATCTTGGTTTCCTTTTTAAGCCCTCTCCATTTTGCTTCATACATTTTCAGATTAAGTGCTCAGGCTGGGCCTTTGTTAGGGTAGCAAGTGTGAATGAAAGGTACACAGCTCTCAGCACACACGTGTCAGTGATGACTTCATTCAAAGTGGTCTTTTCAGAGCAGGTGCTGACCTACTTCCTTTAAATTGAGTCCTCTTTCACCACAGTTAATTAATTTTTTTTAATTATTTTTTTCTCAAGGAGCCTGCTACATGGAAAACTGCAGTGGAGCAAAACAGGCAGCCCCTAGGAATCTACAGCCACAGGAATGTCTAGCAAGTAGATAGCCTGTGTGTTCCTCCATTAATATTTAGATCCTTGTAATCAGAGGTGTGCAGATGACATACAGCTGTATGTCTGTGATCCACAAGGGTGCTCAGCACCACCCTCCAGACTTTCACTCCAAGAAGTGCCATAAGAGGTGGTTTGGGAAGCAGGCATTCAAAGGAAGGGAATTAGGGAAGTAGAAGCTGAACAATAAGCTGTGTGGAGCAGTGTTGGAACAACCCCTCCAGAGTCTTTGTTGCTCCTACCTAGTAGGAAGCTCTTTTCTTTCAAAACACAATCTGTTGACTGGTAGGGTCAGAAACTGGAGGCTTGCTTTGATTTCATTTTTTTAACTATGTTTTGAAAAATTTTCCATTTTCCCAAGTTTTACTCTGTGTGAAAGTCAGCCTGAATGAGTTTGGTTAATGTCCCAAAACAGCTTGACACAGGGAGTGATTTCAGAAAGTGCAGTTTGGTTTTATGCTCCTGTACAGCTCTCTAAAGGCAAAGAACCAGTAACAGATGTCAGAGTGTGCTGAGGAGAGTACAGTGGGAGTAGCACTTGGAACACTCTGAACTCCTGCCTGGGCTCTGCCGTGTGGGCAAGGGCTGAATGAAAATGCCACAACAAAATGCAGGGCTGGGCTCTGCTTTCCAGCATCACCTTCTTCATTGGGAATATGGAACTGGTTTTCTGCAAACTGCTCTTCAAGATTCAAAGCCTTTTTTCTGATGAAAAAAAATAATTAAAAAAAAATAATCTTTTCAGCACAGACGTATAAATATATATATATAAATATTAAGAGAGCAGAGTGGATTCTCCAGTAGTGGAACCTGATATGTCTCCCTCAGTTCAGGAATTCTGGCTGTTTTACAAAAGAAAGAAAACTTGTGATATGACCAAGAGATTTAACTAAGGCTGACAAATCCTTGCAGAATGAGGCAATTGTTTGTAATATTTTAAGAGTAAAAGAGTTCTTAGACTGCCATAGTTGGATTTTCTTTCATGGATCATGCTGAGGAAGGAGGCTTTTGCAGTAAGCAGGATGGTATATAAAAATCTTCTCGTAGCTTTTATTCTCTGGCATAGATGGGTCATTACAAGTCTGTACTATAAGTGAAAATCACTTGCAACAAGGTATTTCATAGTTCACTGTCTAGCTGTCAGTACTTCTAACAGTGCAGAATATATTTTATTTGATGGGTTGAGATTAACTCATTAATTATGGAGGAAAAAAAGGGGGAAATTGCATTACAGATCATCTCCAGAGGGTCCTTCCAGCCTCTCCCCTTCAGTGAGTTTGACTTTTGTCAGCTTTGCCACTCCTTTGGCTTTGGCAGGAATGCAGGAGTGACAGTTTTAGTTCCTAGGTTAAAAATAAAGAAACTTAGTATTGGGAAGCATGAAACCACTAAGGAATGAGATAATATTCTGGCATGAACTGCCAATGGTAATTAAAATCTAAGGGCTTCTATGTGAGTGGATTTAAAAAATAATCTAAAGTTATTGAAGCTTCAGATTGCACTTTTGAGCCAGCCCTCTTGGTTCATCCTGCCTCATTTTTGCTGTGCTGGATGTAAAAGAACCTAGATATGTGTTCCTTTAAACAAGCAAACCAAAGTTGTTATATGTTATTTAAGTGCTAGGAGATTAGTCAGGAATTTCAATTGTGTTTTTGATGTAGTTTCATATAGATTATCTGTCTCCATACTCCTGATAATGCCTTTTAAATTGTGGTGTTAATTGGCTGAGTCATTTTGAGGTTTTCCCTACAAAAGTCATTTTCTCTCCAAGGAGCATTGTCTGTGTCTTGTAGAACACAGGCAGAAGAAAAATCAGAGAACTGTATCATAAGTTGGATGTAAGAGGAATACTGAAAAGCTCAAAACTTGGTATTTGTTTGGGCTGGATTTCAGTGATGTGCTGAGGCATTGCTGGCAGCCTGAGGAGTCCCTGCTGGAAGGTTCATGTGGCAGTGGCACTGAGCCCTCTCTGTGCTGGCTCATCTCATGAGAACACTCAGGAAAAGCTCATCTTTTGGTCAGGTCCTGACGTGCTGTGCTTCATTGCATGACACCACCTGGTAAAAATGATCCTGCTTTGGGTTCCAGTCCCTTTGTTCTTACTGTAGAGATGCAAGAAAATCCTGCTAGGGCAAGAAAGGTTTGTCAGCACAGAAATGACTGGGTAGATACTTCAGGTTATGCAAGCTGTCAATCAGGGCTACTTTAAAATGCTCATACATCTTTCTGGGAAGTGGTGGTTTCAGTTCTGGACCTTCAGATGAACCTGCACAGAGTCCATCACCTGAAGGGTTCCTAAGAGCCTTCCCACCCTCTGGAAGTGAATTCATCAAACCCACTTGCACTGTCTCACAGTGCCTGGACCCCTTCCTGACCAGGACCTCACTCTGCTTCACCAAGCAGAACTGCATGTACACTTGTGAGGAAATTCCTGAAGCTGTCAAAATTGGAAGCTGGACAGCTAATTGTGAAATGAAGGGGCTTTCCTGACTTGTTTGGGAAATTCCAGAATTTAATTTTTTTTTCTCTGTGAAATATATTGATTTTTGTTTCAATTAGTTCTTATGTCACCCAAGATTATTAGACATGGCATATGAATGTCCTGGATATGAAAGTCAAAATATTATCCTTGTTTCATTTTATTGTATTTTTAAAGAAGTTTAAACAAATCAGTAAATTTGTTCTTGGTCAGAGTTTCTCCGGTTTGGGTTACAGTGAAACATTTTGACAGTCTGAAGCAGAAAATCTTAGGCACCTTGTGAGTAAATTGGGGAGCAGCTATTTTCAGTAGTCTAGAAATGTTGTCAGAGTCTAGCACATGGGTGTTAACAACATCTGCTCCTCTAATTGGTTCACTGAGTATTTCATTTTTCTACATGACTTGACATGAGGAGCCATGCCATGCTGTGCACTGCTACAGCTGAAACAATGTGACATTACAGAAAGGTACTAAAGGCTTTTTTAAACAAAGGCTTGATTCTTCAAACACGGCTCTTGAAACTCTGAAATTGTATTTTGAAACAGAAGCACTGACTTTCTGTAACCTCAAGCAGTGGCTTCAAAGCACTCAAACAGGAAGCTTTGGAACAGGGATAAATGATAATATTCTGTGGGTTGACTTTGAGGAAACTTAAACGCATCTGAGATACTAATTAATTGATACCAATTAATGGTCAGTCTGAACTGTGTGTGTGTGTCCAGCACTGAGACAGTTGTCACCATTTGGGAGCACAGATACGTGCACAGAACTATTTTCTGTAAACTGCAAAATCTTCAAAACACCGTTGCTCATTTCAGTTTAGATTATGGAAAGTTTTACTTTCCCTTTTTCCTTATTAGTAAGAGATTAATTGCCTTATGCAATTAAAATGGGACCTGCCATGACAGGGATCTTTGTCTTAGATACTTCTTTTTTTTACTCAAGAAAGACAGCTTTTGTGGAGCTTTCAGCTTCTGTTTCTGTAAAGATGAGAGAGCTTCTGCTTCTCTTTACACCTGAAATTCAGATACAGCATGTTTTACGTAGAAAAGTGCATAGAATCTCTGAATCACAGGTTGGGTGAGGCTGATGGGACCTCTTGTGATCATCTAGCCCAACTCCCTGCTGAAGCAGTCCCCTCCAGGGGATTCCCCAGAACTGGGTCCAGTCATGTTGGAACATCTCCACAGATGGCTTCCCAGGGCAGGCTGTGCCACTGTGCAGTTACAGGCACACCAAACAAGAATTTGTTTATCTTTAGATAGCACTTCATGTGTAGTGTGTCAGGTGCTTCAGTCCCTTCATCATTCTGTTGGCCCTTTCTGGGGCTCACTCCAGTAAGCCCATGTCTGCCTTCTGCTGGAGAGCTGAGAGCTGGGCATGGCCCTCCAGGTGTGGCCTCACCAGTGCTGAGATGCATCAAAATGTTGTGAGCTACTAACTATACAAATAAGGACAGCACACAGACCTAGGGGGATTAAAGATGAGGGGGAAAATGATTTAGAATGCTTGCATTTTAGTGTTTATGCTTACATGTTGATGTTTCAAGTACTTTTAAAAGCAAGTGTTTGTGCACTTTTGAAAGCAAATGTTTACGTGCAAGATTCCAACCTGGATTCCGTCTGAGTGTTAAGAGCTGAGGTTTTGGTTGTATCTCATCTTTAGTCATAGCAGAGTGTGACGTTTCTATTTGGAAAGGCCAAATGCTGTACACTTAGGAGGGGGAATTCAGCCAATTTCAATTTGTTATTGACTGATGGAATATTTCAGAAGTGGGGGAGAGGAAGAAGTGAACACCTGCTGTTCACCTCCTCCCTTACCTCAGGTTGATATCACCATCTCCTGACATAGCAGGTAATGTGGGCTGGCAGGTTGTTTCTAGACTTTCTGAAGGTGGATCAGCTCCCCTTGTGGAACCTGAACTCTGCATTTGAATGGGCTGCTGGTGGCCAAGTGAAACAGTGTAACAGATGATCAAGCTACTGGGTAAAATTTAGCTGAATCCTATGTGCATAAAAAAAGAAAAAAAATATTTGGTGCTCTTTTCTTTATGAAAATGCAAGGGAGCTGAAGAGCATTAGTTATGCCAGACTGCAGACCTTTCAACAAGCTTTCAAGTTGCAGCTGTGTGTCTGTAAACTGGTGGTTCTTTTTAAGATAAATTCCCTAAAAGAAAAAAAGTAACTCAAGAAAATTTCAAGAAACAACTTGTTCTAAATCAGTAGGAACTTCTTCCCTTCTTCCTCTAGCAGACTGACATCTATTATAATCATCTTCTAAATCCAGAAGACAGGTTCTTTGACAGCTAAACAATATCTTTTTTTTTCTTTTTACACTGGAAAGTGACAAAATGAAATCCTTTCCTTACAGTTCTTTCTGTTGGAAATTGCTGCTCACAAAGCTCACAGTACTGGTTCAGCCACTTCCATCATCTCTCTAGAAATTATCAAACTTCTCAGCCTTCTCTCTTCTCCAGTGCATGTTTGTGTCTTGTATGTGTTCTTGACTCATCTTTAACCAATCTGATCTAGTAAACCCTAAATAGAATTTGAACAGCCCTTTAATAGCAGCCTTGTGCTGCCCAGGAGCTCCAGCAGCTCTGTGGGGCTGGCTCAGCTCTGTCAGGCTCCTCTGCCTCACAACCATGGTGCCCTCCACCTGGCAAAGGAGTGGGGAGAAATGGTGCTTAAAATAAGGTGGGTAAAGGACTGAGGTGAGGTTTTGCTTCACAGGGGCTGGCCCCCACTTTGCACTTCAGGATTTTCTCCCATTCTTACAGAGCAGCCCTCTGCACAGAATCATTTCTGCACAGGGTTTGTAAAGCTGTTTTTGTGTTATTTTCCCTTTCAGTCTATCCTGTTCACAGTAAATAGCCAATTACACTTGCCTTGTCTAAATAATTAAGTGCAGCTCTTTTAAAACCTTCCAAATACTTTGTTGAAAGGCAGGCAGTGGTCAGGGGTGTAATGTGTGGGATATCTGTGCCAATGGAAATAACCACACCTCTGTGTGCTGGGGTATCCTTCCCACCACCCCCTTCACTTGCCTGTTTGTTGGCCCAAGCTATGAAATTGGGGTGCAGAACACTGAGAGTGGGACAGCACAATGTGACTGAGACCTCTGAGTTACCCAGAGGCAGAGGGCCTAACAAGCTTTGATAAAACATTTGTCTTGTTCCTGAATTTTTTTAGTATCAGGATATAAGCTTCTCCTTCATGTCCTGCTCCTGTCCACTCTGTCTTTCTAGCTTAGGGGGAGCCCAAAAATGCTTTATATGGTGTCATCTTGCTGATAAAGTAGCCATTTTATTGTTGTAGTTGCCTTTGCATTAAGGAAAAAAAAAATTAAGTAACAGAATTTTAGAATATTGGGGAGTTTTACACCTTAGATATTCAGATGAGGTTAAAAAGATTCAACAAAGATGAACCTGGCTTGGATGACTTTGTAAGAGTTCCTATGGCTTCTTCTGCATTTCCTTGTTGGGTCTATTCTGCCAGGTTCCCACCTATAAATGAGCATGTTGGCAAAGGAGTAAGTAGGTATAAATAGCCCAGGAGTTAATTTAGGGCAGTTATTCATAGGAGTAAGGAACTCAGAGCAAGTGACATAGCATAAGAACATGGCAGTGGGAGTAGCCAGGAGCAAGAACCCGTTTGGCCGGAGATGGCCTTAGAGGAGCTGAAGTGAGAGGTGAGAGGACGTGGCTGCAAGCTGTAGTAGAGTGTCAGAACTCAGCACAAGAGTTCCTCCCCCTCTCTGCTCCTCTGCCTCTGTTTTTATCCCTCCAGAACAGGAGCACGGACTGTTAGGATGTTGTTCGGCTTTCTGATACCATCTGTTTTCCTTGGTGGGAGGGAGGAATGGGATTCGTTCCAAGCTGTTCCAAATGTTTTTTTCCCTCATTCAGGCTGAAATTCAGATGTTCGTGCTCAGCTTCTAATGCGGTTCAGTGGCACTTAGGGTACTGTACTCTGGGCAGTCCTGATCCATATGTCATTTGACCCAACAAAGCTGTAATCACCTCTGTGCAGAGATGAGAAGGGCCCAGGAGGGTGGCTGGGCAGTGGAGCTGTCCTCATGTTCCTTTGCTGCACGGACAATCTCCTTTCTCCTGTGTTGACTAAATGCTTCCCTCAGCTTTTGTTCAGCTTTTGTTCCAGTTCTGTGTGATCTCTATCTGCTCCTACATGTCTTCTCTGTAATCCTCTTGACTACTGGTGATATTTCATGCCTTTCCAGGTTCTTTCTTGTCCCACTCCAAATTCTCTTTATTTTCCCCTCCATTAAATTAACGGACAGTGTTCTCATCTCCCCCTCACAGCCATCAGCTTGCCCAGCCTCATTTTTAGATCAATGTATTTTTTGTCAACATTGTCTGAGCACAGTGGTGTTCTTTCCTGCTTTATTATTATTTTTCCCATTTCAGTCTGCAGTGACGTGACTTCAGGTCACTGAACCTCACCAGAAGGCTGAGAGACTGGCTCTGTGCTCAGGCCTGCAAAGTGCTCCTCAGGACTTTGTCCTGGCTTTTGCAATGTCTTCTGCTGAGAGCTTTCTGCCAGCCCCTCTGCTGCATGACAGCCCTGTGTAAAACTGTCAGAAGCAATTGAGCTGGGAGTTGGCAGGGCTGTGGATGGAAAGGCCTTGCAGCAGTTACAGTTAAATGCTGTTCTTTATCTGTACAGCCACTCAAGCCATGAGCAATGACAACTCTGTTGGTGCTGTCTCATTCCCTCATGTCTTCTGGTGGTGCTTCAAAGATATCCTTGCTTACCAGTCAATAGGTGGAATTAAATAATTAGATTGTTAAAAAATAATAATTTGTTTGGTTTACATTAAGCCCTGGTGGGATGTGGGGGTGTTGTTGGCCTTTTTTAGATTATGGAGGGATTTAATTTTTATTTTGTTATTATAGAACACAAAGAAAGAATGCATGTAATTAAATGCCAGCAGAATCATCTCCAAGTTCCAAGAGACAACCACCCACAGTCAATTAGTAAATAGATGGTTTCTAATTTCTGTATCTGTAGTGCTGTTTGGTGATCACCCAGAACTGAAGGCTCTGATGTACAGAACTCAAGTGTACGGGGTTTGGTTTCAGTTCCTGCTGTGGACAGCCACATCCATCCAGCAACCTTTTCCCTCAGCTCTCTGGGTCTCACAAAGCAAATCAGTGTAGACAGAGACTGAAAAGTGACAAAGCATCTTTCAACTGATGAATTGTGAACATGTTATAAATATTTCAATATAAATTAGCAGTAAGGTGTTTTGATGAGTCAGGCAATAACAAGGGGAGTATGTCAAATGCAGAAGAGCACTTGAGTAGATGTTGGACCACATTCTGATATGTTGCTCATGTGGAGAGATTTGTCAAGACAATTTTTCACAATTGTCAGTAGAAATGTTGCTGGAATAATTTAATTTGAAACAAACTGAAATCATTAACTGTCTAGATAAATTTATGTAACCTTCAGAAAAAAATCTTGATTGTTGGCTTACATTGTAAGAAGGACTAAAATAGGGAGTATCCAGATTGATTATGGAAAAAGATCTACCAAATGCTGTGTTGGTGCAGGTCAGAAACACAAGTTAAACCTTTATAAAATGCATCTGCTTGAATGTCATCCTGGAGCAGATGAAATATTACTGGTGGTTCCTGTAAGAATGAACCTGAACATTTTAAGCTGGGGTAATAACACCTTTACAAATATTGATCTGAAGATCACAGCTCCAGTTCAGCTCCAGTTCAGTCAGAGCACATCTCTGCAGTTTGATTTGTCATGAGCTTAGTACCTACTTCAGTGGAATTTTTGCTTTGGCTTGTGGTTGTCCAGATGATTATAATGCTCCATTACCTGATCCAGAAAGTGGGGCTGTAAAATCCCATCGTTTTGCTCCTTCCTTGAGGACAGGAAATCCATGTTTCAGTTCCCTCTGGCTTACAGGGAGGAGGCTGGAGGCCAGGCTTGCACTCCTTCAGCCCTTGGGCAGGCTTTCCAGTGGAACTTGGATGTCTGTCTGTACCTCTCTGCCAAGAGCCTGTTGCTGCTTATGTACAGCTAAGTCTTCATTTAGCAGGTGTGTGGGTGCTCAAATATTGCTTAGTTCTTTGTTCACACTTTGATAATCTTGTTTCAGGCTGTGAGAAATGTCCCTGGACTTTGAGCAGGCTTTGGGTTTGCTCCAGGGAGGTTCAGAAAGGTGTCTGCTGAACTCGAGGAGCTGAGACACCAGAAGAGCTGCTGTTTTGTAAGAGTGAGCAGTCTGCAATTTAATTACCCCCTCCAGATGAAAGCGTGCCTAGTGAAGGACCTCGGGAAAAACAAAACAAACCAAGACCAAATCATTGTTGCTCTATGGAGAGAATGTGGCAAAGTCCTTGAGTCTTCCCAAGCTGTTAGCTCCACACCTGCCAGTTCTGCTGATGTGAGGAAGCCTCCATCAGGCATCAAGCCCTTGTTTTGCTGGAGTGGAACAATTGGGTACAGCTCTGGTTGATGATCCCAGTTTACAATGAAAGTGATAAAATTCTCTGCAGAAAGTCATTGCTAAGATTGCATAATTGAGCATTAAAGTTCTGATTATACTTTACAAACTCCGGGACTTTGTTAAAAACCTGACATTCCAATGTACTGAATTTCAGTGTTTGACAGCTCAGCTGTGAGAATTTTTTTAGAGAACATTTGTACCATAAGAACAGCATGTTAATTGACTAAAAAAAACTGGGACAGATTAATCATGGGAGGGATCTCGATACTTAAGAGAATGTAGTTCTAGAGCCCTCTGCTGATGGGAACCTTTAGAAATGCAGATCTTCTCAAATGCCCCTTTTTGAACGGCCTGGATTATTCATCCCTGAACTGAAGGGAGGAATAAATCCCTGCACTAAGGTGGCTTCCTCGTGGTGCCCACCAAAAAGGAACCTCAAGAACTGGGTTGCTCCTGAGCTTCCACATGGCAGAGGCAGAGGTGGGGTGGTGTTAGGTAGCAGGTGTCTCTCCAGGCACAGGTCGGGATGTCAGCATGTGAATTTTGCAAGGATCTCACTTCTCATTCAGGAGCAGCTGTGGCAGTAACAAGAGCAAGAGATTCTGCAAAAAGTGATCAGGAAATGGCTGAGTGCTACTGATTCATGCATTGAAAGAGCACAGAGAATAGATACAGACCAGAAAATTTAGCAGCTGAGGATATATACCAACAGCTTAATCCTTCCCCACAAACACTGAAGCAGTATTTGTATTTTACAGCCTGCCTTCCAGTATTTGATTTTTTTTCATCATTCTGGGTTGAACACAAGCCCCTCACAGCCTGGTGCCTTGGAGCTGGGAGTGGTTTCATTGCCTGTACATGAGGATGGAACAAAACAGAGAGATGTTGATTTTCCAGCATGCCCCAAACTTATTTGTTCCTATCCCTCCTGCAGAGTGAACCTGGCTTTGAGGTGCCCAAGTACCTCAGATATTGTCCTGCCCATTGTCTGCAGCATGTTAAGCTGACTGACCCAAGCTAGTAAGACTCCTTGGACTGGGATATGGAGTTTACATCCACAAACTTCATTGGTTTGTTAAATTTGTTGTTAAAACCAGAAGCTGGTTTAGTGCTCTTGTAGAGTAGAAGCCCTTGTTTCTTGTTCTTTGGGAATCTTTAGAGTAAAAAGAGGTCTAGAAAGGCTTTTTTTTTTTCATGTTTATAAAGCCAAGGCCTTCTGGCACAATCACTGACTTGGAAAAGAGAGGAGCTGGCCTAAATTTGCCCTTAAATCTGCCATTCTCTTGCAGCTGGCACTGGCAAAACATGTTTAACTGCAAACAGAATAAAATTCAAAATGCATTTAAGTGTAAAAAACTGGGCTTGAACAAGCAGTGAAGGATTAGTCTCATTTGCTGTGGCTAAATTCCCTTTTTCCAAAATAATTTTGCATTGTTCCCCATCTTTTCTTCTCTCCCAGTGTTCCTCCCCATGCCTTTGGAGCAGTTTCTCCAGGTTGCCCCTTCCTGCCGGGTTTGAGCCTTGCAAGTCTTTAAGGAGCAGTCGATGTGGCTGGACAGAAAGTGGAGATTTTTCTGAGTTCATGCAGAAGATTTGTAGTTCTGCAATTATAGAAAAGAGTATTTCCTGAAATGAAATGAACTTCTAGTTTGTTTCATATTTTAAACTCTGAAGGTGAAATACACAATCCTCCTGGGTTCTAAGGGGCTTTAATCAATGGTCTGTGGGCTTGATTTTTCACAGCCCAAGGCTAGTGATAGGACAGTGTCAAGGGGAAAGGGCAAAAGAGAGATTTTATGTCTCGATTCAGGCTAAAAGTAAACAAGAAACATGGCAGCTGCAACGTGGATTGAAGTACAGAGGAGATGTACTGAGGTATTCATGGGCAGTCTGGTATTTATAGAGGAGAAATGTTTAGATGTAAAAGATGTTTAGATGTAAGATTTTATTATTCAAGCAAGCAATTGCCATGGATACTTGTGGGGATTCTGTGTTTAAGATTTCACTTGTGCTGACATTTTGATGTACAGATTCAGGCTTTTGCATCTTGATGACCCCATGGTGAACATGCACACAAGCAGAAGGCAGCTCGGGTACGTGGCATAAATAGGTGTGGTGAAATGAGTGGGGGCACTGGAAAAAAGTGCATCTGTAGCCAGGAAAGAGGAGAGAATAACAGAGGAAAGAGGAACTGATGGGCAATAAAAGGCTTTATATTTTTCTTGGCAAAATTTAAGGCCTAATATAGAGAGAAGGGAGAGTAAGCAGAAGGGAAAAGCTTTTTAGTCATGTGTGAACAATGGTAAAAATGAAGTCGTGTTTGTGCAGTTCAGTTGGAGAATATGAATGTTTATGTAGAAACTCCTAGAAATTAAAATAACTAAGCAGTAAAGAAGCCAGCCTGATTGTTGGAAATATTTGCTGTGGTGTGTAACTAAACCATCTGCAAGGGGTTGGGGAGGTGAAGGAAAGAAGGTGTGAGCCAGAAGAGAGGTCTGGAGGTAAGACCCAGGTCTGGGCTCTGAAGGGCAAAAGGGGATGGAGAATGAATCAAGAACTCTGTTAAGATCAGGAAAAAGAAGATGGGGCAGATGAGAAGCTATTGCTGGTGGGTGACTGGAAGACCAGAAAACACTAAAGAAGTTGGATGGGAATAGGTTATGCAGAATGTAGGAGCATAGCAGGAGATGTGAGAGGAGAGAGAAGATAAGCAAGAGAGGTCAGGGAGTAAGCAGCACTTCTGACACTTCAGTCACATGGAGAGGGGAAGAGTTGCAGTAGGTGATGGTGAGGTGAGATGTCTCCACACAAGGGGAGCATGGTGAAAAAGACAATAAGGGATCAAAAAAGGCTCAATAATACGGAGTGTGATAGGAAGAAGTGCCTGCTCCAGGGCTGTTCAGAGAAGAACAAGAAAAAGTCAAGAGGAGAAAGATGAGAGCTTCACCAACAGGAGGGGAGACCTTGAAAAATACAAGGAGCAGTAGGAACAGTCACAGAGGTGGCACTGAGGGACAAAGGCTGTCTCAAGGTGCAGTTTCACTGGTGGAGAAGGAAAACTGACATGGAATCAGAACTGTAGTTTTTTAATTATTAACAAATTTCTATTTTTTTGAAAAGGAAAAGGTTTTTGAGAAAGCTTTGTGGCTGGTTATGAGCACTTACCATTGTGAGCCACAAAATCTGCATTTTCCAGGCAGTTGGTTATATATATTTCAAATGTAACTGTGCTTTGGAAATACAGACATCTAAACAAATAGATGGTGTGACATGTTGAAAATGAACTTCATCTCCCTCAGTTTTGGGCTTCAGTTCTCTCTGCTCCAACGTGGCTGCATCAGTGAGCAAGGCAGGAGTAAGAACAAGGAGGAGAAAGGCCCCTTGTCCCAACACATCTCTCTGCCTGGGTTCTTTCAGAAGATCAGCTTTCATTGTGAGTCACAGTTGTCATTTTTAATGCAAACTTCCTTTTCTAGCTGCAGTTTGTAGTTGTGTGTTGTTATCTGTGTAACTTCCATTCTGCAAGCTCAGCAAAATGCACACAGCTTTCCTGTAGTAAGCTCCTGCTAAGCTGATTAATGTGTCAGGAATAATGCAGCCAGATTGTGATGTAAACCATTGAAAAGTAATTGGGTATTCTGTATGAGCCTGGTCCTCTGTGAGGGAGAAGCTCATATTTAAATACCAGTTTGTTTGGCTGAGGTTTTTAGCAGACAGATTACGTCTCCTGTACTGTTCCTGTGGATAGCAGTTCAGCCACCATACAGGGAGCAAAATCCATTACTCCATAAGGCAAGAAATAAAGCATATTTCCTACTAAATTTCATACCAGATCATCTTTTAAACTAAGGGATTACTTCAAGTAAGAGCTGAAACACATCAAAGATCTAAGTTTAAATGTAAATTTCCCAGTTTCCAGAAAGCCTACTTTCCAAAGAAGGCTATTCCTCATCTTCATTTATTGGGATTCTCTACTTCTGAAATGTCTGCAGGGCTCATCATCAAACTGATTGTAATTTCTAGCAGTAAAGAGCATAATTATTACTTTTCAGCGTGTGCTACTAATATGCAATGAATAATTGAAATCCTGTCAGTTCTTGCATAAGAAGAAACTGAAAAACCCAGAGTCTTCCATAAGGACAAACCCCCACAGAGCAGCACAACTTTTGCTTTGTGTGTCACTAAGCAGTTTTTGTTCTTGCAGTCATCACTGGCTGAGGTTAAGATGACCCCAGAAACAGTTACTCAGAAAATATCACTTAGGAATTTCAAGACAAGCCTGGTAGTCACCTTTAGTTGAAATCAAGGACTGTATTACCATAAGAAGTAGAGATTGGATCCTGTGTCACAGGGGGACATCAAAGGTCTGGTTGTTCAAAACTGACTGATATTTTGTAGAAATAATTCTGTCTTAAATTTTACTTTACTCTTTTTGCAAAGTGCCCAGATCTCAGGATGGTAAAGTCATAAGTGACATCCCAGGTCTTGTAGCAAAGCTAGAGAAAATGACCTTGCTCATAGCTGTATGGAGCTTCCTGTGAGCAACGTTCTCAGGAGACAAAGGGTGAAGGCAAAATCTGCTTATTCATGCTTGGTTGTTTTACTTTAGGATTAGTGAAATTAAATATGAACTTGAATGCAGAGTATTGCAATGGAAATATAATGAAGAGAATTCAATTAACCAGGCATTAAACAGTGTTTCTGAATAAGATATGCTGCTATCATGGTATTTCAGTGCAAGAAAACAATGCAGATTTCACAGCCTTCTTTTTGATAAGACAAGTTCCCCTTTGGAAGCATTCTGATAATTCTGCTATTGTGTTTTATCCTTTGGAACCATAGCTTCTTAATCTTTGGAGGCAGATTAATGGAAACGTACAAATGGCTTCTACAAAGTAAATATTTAAATTGCTAAATTTGAGTTACTGATTAGCACATAAAGTTGGTATTCCTTACTCAGTCACCTGGCTGAAGGGTGAAGCTTCAGTAGAATTTGCTTCTTGCTTCCAAACAGGATGAGGAAGACAGTAACCTAAAAAATGCATAGTGACTTCTGATGGAGAAAATCAGGTACGAAGGAAAGAGATTTGATCAAAGCCAAGCAGTGCACTTTCTCCTTTTAAAAACACACTAATTGGAACCTTGCTAAAAATCAGACCCTAATTGGAAGGCACTGGAGCTTTAGGTTGTTTTTCTCTGCCTGGCCAGCTGCCAGCGTGCCTCTGGTCAGAGCTGGGTGTCTGCAGAGCTGAGCCTTCCTCTGAAATCCTGGAGCACCCTCCCTCAGAGCCCTGCCTCTAAGTCTTCCTATCTTGGCCCTGGTTCCCTTCCTGCATGGGTCTTATCATTGCTTTGGTAAAGCAGACTAAATTGCCTTTCTTACTTTGTCTTTTTTCTTTCTCTACATGGAAAGACACTTTCACTCTGCAATTTTATTTACTTTAGCAGAAATGTTGGGGAAAGAGTCGCCCACAGAGTCTCACTTGGGTTCTCTTTAGCAGCTCATAATAACTAAGAGCAAAGATGGGTTTGAAGGCTCATCCTGTGTTGAGCAGAGCACATTTGAACAAATCTGGTGGGGGTTGTTGAAGGTGACAGAGGGAATGGCTGGCCAGCCATGCCTTGGGTGGGGGTGAGTAATCCAAGCCCACTCATTGCTGTGCAGGCATCTTCCTGAGACACACCTGGGTCCCCTTCTCCAGGGGGTATTTCCAAATTCTCTTCACTTTTCCTACATGTGGGAAGCAAAGGTGTCTGGGGGGTTGTTTCCAATGAAGAACTGGAATGTCTCCTGCAACAGTATTCCTGCACCTTTCCCTTTGGATCAGCTCAGGGGAAAACAGAAAATTTTCTAGGTGGCATTTGGTTGTGGGGAAGATGGATTTGAGGCAAAGAACAGGCAAATTACGTTACCTCAGAACTCCTCTTGGAGTTATCAAATTGTGGAAAACATGAAAAATAGCAAGCTGTAGGAGCTTACATAACCCTCATTCTCATGTCACAAGGATGGTATTACTGCTAGAGAGAAAAAAGTCTTGACTAGAATAAAAACAGAAAATGGAGGAATTAAGAGTTACACATCTGAGTAAGCAAAGAAATAAGTGAGGAAAAACTCACACAGAGCTTCATAAAAGACAGAGCTAAGATGATGGCCACAAAGATGGATACAATGGAAAGGTGAACAGCACATTTACAACATAAAAGCTGGATGAGGAGGGCCCTACATTTCCTACATTTAAAAAAAAAAAGAAAAAAAGGTATCTAAATTATTAATAGTGCTATGTTTCTAATTGAAAAGTTGTACCCCAAATTAGGCTGATTCTGAGAGCTTTGAAGTTTCCTGATTAATACAGTGACCCAGGCTGCACATGGACAGGATGCAAATGATTTAAACAGCACACAGAACTGATTAAAAAGGAGAAAAAATAAAAGTGGATGTCTGGCCAGTGCAGGGAGAATATCAGTGGGGAAAAGGCTTTTGGCAGAAGGAAATGTGAGGACTGTTTAGTGGTTGCTTTATTTTTTTTTTTTAATTGCAACCTAATGCTCAGCTTTATTCCATCTCATGTGCACAGTCCCTATTATCAAATCTCTTTTGGCAGAGAAAATAGGACATAAATTCTGATCTGTTGGAACCACCTCTGAATCCTTCCTAAGGACAGAGGAGGGATACCACCTCTTCTGTATCACAAACCACCAAGGCTTTTGGTTCACAGAACAGGGGTTTTATGGTATTTGAAGGAAAAAAGAGGTATTGCCAGCAACATATGTGGTGTCCACTTTGGAGGTGCAGGTGGGCTGGGGCTGGGTGGGTCTCCCAAGGAGATGCTCTCTGCTTTTAGCACTTCTGTAGTGGTGAAAGTCCTCTGGAAAACCAGAAGGGGATGATGGAGACTGTGACTGGGTTAGTGACAGAGAATTATGGTTCCTAACCTTGATAGTATAACTCATTGCAAAGAGCCAACATATTAACAGATTGGTGGTGTTGATTATGCTGATAGTAAGAGAAAGAAAAAAGGAACAGAGAAATCATCACTTATTTGTGCTGTATGACAAAGAAACCAGTGAAGGGAGTTGGCTGCTGCTCTGGATATAATTAATATTTTCTGACCCCCTGGGCAAATGGTGCCATTATGACTCATTTCAGCCTTGTAATGCCCTCATTCAGATTTCTAAGTTCTTGATTTTCCAGATCCCTCAGTAACTTTCTAGCAGTACCAGATCACTTAAACTTCACAATTTCTTACAGTTTTTGAGGAAATTTCAAGAGTCTGGCTAATTTCTGTGTGAGGCCCTGTCAGACAGCACAGGCTGAGCCCACAGGACTTATTTACTGCCTCTTGGTTTAATTCCTCTTTGAATTTCAGCTCAGGCCATTGGCTATGGCCATGAGTGGGGAACCAAGACCTCCCTAAGATAAGAACACTTTAAAAAAAAAGTCACATCAAAAACTTGTCTGGCAGAAAAAAACAAATCCATCATTAATCTCTGGTGGAACAGCTGGAAAAAAGAAGCTGATTTATACTGCCAGCTGGACAGAGGCAAATTCTGCAGTTCTTTACAGGACCATTTTAACTTCATATTTTCTTGATATATTTACTTGGCACTTCAGAAAAATATGTTGGGAAGCTATTGTCTGCTTCTAAGACTTCAAATTGCCTACAGAGGTTTAAAGTGAGTTGGTGTTAGGGCAGAATTCAGGGCTGGAAAGATGTTCTGCAGTGCTTGGGGTGTTACCATACAGAGGTCCTGGGGCCTCTTTATCTTCTACAGGTATCCATTGAAAAAAAAATAATAGAAAAAGAGTTGATTGTTATAAAATGTAGATTCTTTTTAAATGAAGGGTTACATAGCATTTGTTTAAAGAATGAGCTCCCTAAAATTCAGTGGTAATTCATCTCCCCAATACAGTATTTGGGAATTCCTGTTTTAAATGCACTCTCAACAAGCAATCATGTGAATTCTGAGGCAATTTGAAACTCATTTGCAGTTGCAAGCCTTTCAAATTACTTTCCCCACAACTGCCACTTGCTGCTTGTTCTCACTTTTTTTTTAACACTGGTAATGGAAAAGTAAAGCATGTTGAAGATAATACTTTGTATATTTAGGATAAAACTAAACTGATTAGATAAATACTTGGGCAGATATGGCGTTTTTAGCTGTGGCTTTTTCAAGTAAATTTTTAATTACTTTGTGAAGGGAAAAAAGAAAAATGGCTGTATCTGATGATGTGTAGGCCCATTACAGAGCAAAAAGCTGCTGAGAGGAAAAAATAAATTCTTCCATCTTCTGAAAAACAAATGCTGCCTCTCCTGTCCTTTCAAGATACTTGAGGTTTTGAAGTTTGTTGAGCTGTTTTGTTCCATGTTTAAATCCCAGTTCTGTGAGCCATACAGCAATTTTCTCTGCCTCTCTCCTGTCAATAGGTATGGAGAACATCTTCTCTCATGGTTGCTGAGAAACAGGGATTAGTGATTTTACTGCATAAAGATCTGCTCATTGAGAGGAGATCAGATTTTATTGTAATTAGTTTCCATAAAACTTCTGGGTTTTTTAGAATAAGGATTTTCTGCATTGAAGAATAAACTGCAGATAATGATAATGAGATGCTTGCATGAAGCTGATAAACAGCAGTTTATAGTTATGCTTCTTCCTAGTTTCTTTTATTCAATAAAGAATATATTTTTAAAGGCTTTCAGACAGCAGGTAGTAGCCTTTTTAAGCTTTTGTGGGGAAAAATGTGCTTGTGTTTCATGTTGTTTCTCTGAATTGCTGAAATAGGGTACATTACAGTTTGTTATGGGTGCAATGGCATAGAATTAATTACTCATTAAGATGTTAATGGATTTCTTTAATTGAAGTCACAACAAAATCAAATAAAAGTGGCTGGACATTTCATCCTTGTTCTTTTGCACTGGAAAAACTCCCCAAGTTCCCAGTGCCTGTGCAGGACAGTCCCTGTGGCTGTCCCACTGCTGGGCATCCTGACACTGCTGTGTTCTTGTATGTGGGACTGAAAGCCTGAAATGTCTGGAATTCTGACTGATACACATCCTGAGAGTCTGGCAGTGAAACCTATCACATGGCACAGAGGGAGAGGCTGTGGAGAACTCCATTCCTGTCCCTACTTTAACTGGGGAGAAGTGCCAGGCAGGGGTGCTCCCCTGAGGAAGCAGGAGGCCTTTCCATCTCCTGTGTCCCTTGCAGGGCATGAGGAGCTCCCTAAGGCAGTGACATCTCCAGTGGCCACCCCAAACCTTGGAGGCTGCCTTGCTGCTGACTCTGCTGGGCTTCAGTCTGGCTCCCAGGGCTCTCAAGGAGCAATCCTCTTACAGTCAGTAAGAGCTTTATGAAAATGATAAAAGAATAAAATGTAGGTAAGAAAAGTGTAATTACCAAAGCTGGCATTAGTGCAGGGTAGGAATTAATAACACTGAAATTAATAGAGTTTAATTACCATTAGTCTGCAGGGCATGAAATTTAACTCCTTTCAGTCGTACCTTAGGCCCTGTAATTCTGTACTGGTGCTTTCTGAAATGATTACCAAGAACAGTATAAATCCTAAGGGATCTTTTTCTTAAACACATTTTTTCAGCATTTTAACTGCAAAGGAGAACCAATGGAGCAGGCTATGGACATGTGCACACCTACTTCTGATCCATACTATCTCATGGTCTTTCTTGCAGCAGTTTCTGCAGTGGAGTTGCTTCTTACTACTTTTTCTCACAAAATCCTAGCAATGCACCTTCACTCAGCTTTAAGAGCCTTTCTTATTCCACTATTGATCTTTTCTTATGTACAAATCACTCATCTATCCAGTTCCTGTTCTGGTTTGGGGCTCTCTCTTGAAGAAGACAGTTCCAGCAGATGACCACTTGATCCCACTGGCCTGATTTATTGTGCAGAAGGGTCTTCCCATAGCTTTGAAGGAAGACAAAGTAGTTAAATCACTTTTGTTTATAATCTGCAATGTTTTCTTTCTAATTTTCAAAACCATTTTCTCCAGAACAAGTGGCAGGTATCTTTACAAACTGCACTAGTGGAAGCACTTTTATTTACATAAGCAAAAGGAGAAACTCTTCAAAATGCTTGTGCATTTTTGCTATTTTTAGTGCCTTTTCATCACCTGACTGTTTGTACACTCTCTGGCTGTTCTGTGCTGGTGTGATTGTTCTGAGTTTCTATTCAAATGAAACCTGGGGTTTTTCTAATGTGTGCCTACAGCAGAGAATAATGCAAAGCTAAGTGCTTTGTAATGCCTCTGGGAAGAATGGCTTTTGGAGTCATTTCTGCAGTACATGTCAGCGTTCAATTGTTCATTACCTTCAAATAGCTTAAAAAGCTACAAATAATTTGATATTCTAAGGGCATTTATTTTGATTGTGTCAAGGTTTGAAATAGGCAATTGCAAAGGCTGCTTCCCATGCCTGGATCCAGAGGCTGTGGAGCCTGAGGGCTCAGTTTGGGTTTCTCGTGCTGTCCCTGGGCAGTGTCTCTATGGATCTGGTGTACCCATAGGAGCTTTGGGAAGGTTTGTGAAGGTTTCTGGAACTGAGGGTGCAGCCCAGGTTGGTGGCTGTGCTCGTGCTGCACCTCTTGCTGCTTCCCAGGTTTGCTGAAGTCAGGAGGAGCTGCAGCTGGTCCTGAAGCCAGGTGGAACTTGGTGCCAGGTGACTAAGCTCAGGTAGCAATGACCAGAGCTGCTTCCAGCCAGGTGAGCTGATGGCATGGGATGTGCCATGGTGCTGGAGCAGAGGGAGTGAAAAAGATTTTACTGTCAGGGTGTTGAGCCCAGGTTGCCCTCAGAAGCTGTGGCTGCCCCATCCCTGGCAGTGTTGAAGGTTGGATGGGGCTTGGAGCCCCCTGGGCTGGGGGAGGTGTCCCTGAGCATGGCAGGGGGGGCACTGGAGGAGCTTTAAGGTCCCTTCCCTTTAAGGGACTTTGAAGTCCCTTCCAACCCAAACCAGTCTGGGCTTCTGGTTTAGAGAGAGCAGATAACATGGCAGTCAGAGCAAACCTTGATCTGAGAAAGAACTGTGGGCACTTGTGGTGAGGTGGGCTGTTCTCCTCCTGCACTTATCTTGGAGTGGAGCTCTGGGACTTTTCCTGCCTTAAATAAAAAGTGACACATGTAAAATTCTTTGAAGCTGAGAAAATGATAAAAGTAATTTCCTCCCAAATGGGCTGGAAATGGGCCATCAGAGCTGAAGCTGCAGAGGCAAGAGCCTTGTTTCCAGAGGAGCATTAGGAGCAGTGTTAAAATAAACATTATTACAGAAAGCTTTGAGTGCCAGTCAGGAACCACAGAGTTCTGCATGAAATCTGACTGGGGATCTGACTGTGGAGGGAACTAAAATGAAGAACATCCAAAATCAAAGTTCACAGAGTAAATCTGAGTGGTGTGTCAGCTTTTGCTGTGTGGCTGCTCACATTCTGCAGTGGGCTATACTGCTGAGCTGAAATATAACTTGTAGATTTTCTGATTTCTTATCTTGGAAATTAAGAGCTTCTTTTTTCATACCTGTAAGTGTTCTATTTTTACATTTTCAGACCTTTAGATACGCTTTATTACCGTAATTGAGATACAACCCTTATGTTACAGCCACAAACTTGGCTTCTGGTCAAGCTGAATTACAAAATTCCTGTCCCCTTTTCTCTGGCTTTACCCCTAAGGCAAAAGCAGCAAGGCTGTCACTGGCACTGCCAAGTGAAAAACCAGCTGCACTCTGCTTTCACTGTCTCATTTATTTCAACATCTCAGTCTCTTTGAGAAGATGAGAAAACAGTATTTGTCCTGGCAGTATTTGTGTGCTCATCTCACTGGGGCTGCCAGAGGCAGGAGAAGTGCTAATGGAATTGAAACAAGGAAATGAAACGTTTTAGTGTTTTATTTGCCTTGAACATATCAATGTATTGCATGATAAAGAAATCAGAGAGAATCATGAATGGGGCATTATAGGACCGATTAATTTACTTTGTGAATCTTACAGTTTTGGATAAATGATATCTTAAGCAATATGAATTATCCCCACTGGTGTTTTGCCTGAATATCCAGTTACTTTTTCACTGGCATTCTGGGAAAGAGGATCCTGGTAACCTTTACTTTGATTTACTTAGACTAATTTGTACATTCTTGTCATAAATGTAACCCAAAACACTGAAAGTGGTTTGGAAGACAGGAGCTGAAGGTTTAGCCCTTCTTCACTTTGTGGTAATATGCTTCAGATCAGCCTGATTTATCTCTGAGCACAGTAAAATAACTCCTAAGATTGTCAATATATACCACAGATTTGCAGCCTGCTTGACATGTATGAAATCTGCTTACTGAGTGTTCTCTCAATTCAGGAGTAATGAGTTAAAGTATTTTTACTTTAAAGTATTTTTAACTTTGGGTTACTTCTGTACTAGTTTTGGAACCAATTAAGTTCATACGTCCTTTTCTTCATTCATATGCTTGAAAAGACAGTGAATGTAAACTGGTAGTAACTGTGGAGAACTAAGAAACTCTGAGCTCAGATGAAACAGGTCTGAGCCCAGTGTTGTCAGGGAGAATCAGAACCAGATGGTTCTGCCTGATTCACTGCAGAGGAGGGACCCAAACCAGGAGCAGAAGCCTCAGCTGTACCTGGGCTGGCAGAGGTGTTCCCACAGGTAGGGTTTACACAGTGGCTCTCATTGCTAAGGACAGTGACAGCTGGGCATGCTCACTAATAATTCTAAAGAAACACTCCTCCAGATGTTGATAGTTCCAAACAACTGTTCTGTTTCCCACCTTGTTCCTTCAGGATGCTGTTTGGAGATGACCACCAAAAGGAAGATCATCGGGCGCCTGGTGCCGTGCCGGTGTTTCCGCGGGGAGGAGGAAATCGTCTCGGTGTTGGATTACTCTCACTGTGGCCTGCAGCAGGTGCCAAAGGAGGTTTTTAACTTTGAAAGGACCTTAGAGGAGCTTTACCTAGATGCCAATCAAATCGAAGAGCTACCTAAGGTAATGTTGTGCCTCTCACAAGATGTCCCAGTTGTGTTCTTAATTGTGTATTCGGAATTAGGGCTTGTTCCTCACCAGAGTCCTGCTGGCTGTGGGCAGAGTTGTGGCTGTTATCTCCTGGGGCTCTAGATGTTGTCACCCATGGCTTTTCTGCCCTCTCTGAAGAACCCAAGCAGCTGAGCCACCATTCTCACAGATGGTACTGCCTGGGGAGGAGTAGGGCCACCTAATTCTGGCTTTATGGCACAAGAACAAGGACAGCCAAAGGAGTCTCCAGTTGGGAAGTCACCAGTTGTTCCAAACAAGTACTTCTTGCACAGCAAGTAATTAATATGGCACATGATAACTTCACCAGGAGGATGCTGATGTGTGGGGTTGGTGATCCCACACTGGGGGCCTCAGCAGCACTGCTTTAGCAAGCTCTTTGTCAGGATAAGCCCTTTATCCTTCTGAGAAATGTCAGTACTGCCTGACTCAGGTTTTTGTAACTGCCAAGGAGGCCCTGCAGTAAGATTATTTAAGTTACCCTTTCCATGTAAAACTTTTTATAGAATCTCTAAATGGGTTCTGTTGATGAATGTTTACTATAAGGAATGAAAAGTTACTGTAACTTAAGTGTTCTGGAAACAAAAGAGGGCAGGGTAGTGGAAAAACCAATTAATAATAGGTGCTAGCTACATAATGAAGCATGAAGTAATGTAATCCACTCCTTAATTGGATTTTTTCTCAACAATAATGAAAGATGCAAACAAGTCTTTAATTAAACATTGTTCCCCTGTAATCCATTCTTCATCATCTCTCAGCATATTTCCTACTTGCTCTGTTCTATACATAATTCTACTTACTTTTTCCATTCCATGGGTCTGCTGTGCAGATTCATGGCTTAAGATTGCTCACTCCAAGAAATTCTTTACAGATGGTAAGACAGGGTAGCAGCAATCTCTTAAGTGCCACAGGAAAATGATATGGAGAGCTGCCTTATCTCCCCTGCCCCTAGAAAAGGACAGCAGAGAGCCAGATATTTTTTCTCTGTCTCTATAAATATGCAATGGATTGTGGTGAGAGCCATTTTACTGCTACCAAATACCTTCAGGACTATTTCTCTTTCAATACCAATATATGGTTAACTGGGTATTTGAATTTTTTTACTGAAGACTCAGGCTGAAGAATATAGAAAATGTCTGCTTTGGCTAGGGATATGTGGAATTTGTCTGGGGTCTCTTGAAAGGATGCATCACCATGGTGTTCAAACTAATCTTATACACTACTGCAGTGTGTAATGGAAGAGAAATATAACAGGGTATAGAACAGGAGCAATACTGAAGAAATCCCTTTAATTGGTCTTAAGTTTAATCAGTAAACACATCATTTAAGATACTCTTGGCCTTGTATAAGAGAAGATTAATGGGAGTGTTAATTTGCTGTCTTTATACCATTCATAATGGTTTGTCTTAAGCCTTTATTAATCATCACCATTATTTGAATAGTCCACACATTTTCTCTATCAAGTTTTCTGCTTCAAGTATTTTTTCTGCACATCTCTGGACTTTTTTCAGTACCAAATTAATATTCTCAAGATAAAATGCCATTTTTTTTCCTTAAAGTGGCACCATATTGCTTAACATGAACTTTTGTATTACGTGTCACAGTCTGCCACAGGCAGAACTTTTCTCTCCCTGTGAATATGAATTCAAATAACCTGTTCCAGAGAAAATCTGTTTTGTCAGTTTCCTGTTGTTCACTGCTGTGTGGTTCTGAAGCTGCAATCTTCTTTTGAAATTTTCTGTCAGCAGAATGCTTCATCAGTTTAAAAATGTAATGAAAGAAGCACAGCTAAAATATCTGTTGGGTCATTACCTGCCTTGGTTACTCTCCCAGCTGCATGGTGTTCTAGAAACCAATGAATTATTTTGCATTAAGCTGATGTATTAAATTCCACCTGGGTTTTAAAAAAGTTCTTACCTTATGTCTTATGCATCATAATTATGCTCTGTTGTCTTTGTTGGAAATGGACTTGTAGCTCCTAATTTCTAATATGTTTTCTTTCTTTCAGGGATTTATAGGATTATTATATAACTGTTATTCTCTCTTTTCCCCTGACTCCAGCCTGGTCTTTGATTTGCCCTTGACTTCATTGTCATGAGCTGCTGCAAGTCTGTCCCTCTTTATAAGAGTCAAATCAATCAAGGACTAATAAGATAGAATATTGATTTTGCTGAAGGTGGAGTCACTGGCAATCAGTTTTCAGAAAGCCATGAATGAGATGAAAATTCTCAATTCTCTCTTATAAAGGATGAATCTGGACAAGTTTGTAATGGACAGAACCAGGGTACTTGTTGTTGCCTTAGGAAAATGTGTCTGTCTCCAAGAAAAACTGCAGAAAGAGGCAGCACTGGTGTCACCTTGGTACCACAGGTGGCATTGCTTTCCATCTTGTCCCAGATGATGTCCTGCCTTCAAAAAGGGGAAAAGTAGGTGCTCCCAGATGCAATGCAGAGGAATTGCTCCTTCTCCAGAGACAGATTCCCTGTTATTGCCATTGCCAGAGGTGTGGAGTTGAGCAGTGAACGTCCCAGCTGCTCCTGTGGGTTAGGGGGGGAAGCTCAGGCCAGAGATGGTTCCCCAGGTTCCTCCCCTGGGGCTGCAGCTTCTCTGCCTTCACTGGGCAGCCATGGGGAGGGAGGTTGGACCATCCTGAGGAGTTACCACTGGTGAGAGGAGAGCTGAAAGAACTGGGAGGACAAAGCCATTTTGATGAGTGTCTCAGTAAAAATGCCATTTTGTGTTTGGTGCCAACTGTGGTATGGTGCTCCTCATTCTGAGCATTTTTATTCATGTGATTGCCTCTCTGTTTTTTGAGAATAAATTATCTTTCAGAAAATGCAGGAATTCTTGAAGGGATCATGAGTTACAGTAGAATAATGCAGTTTCAAAATGGTCTAAAATGTACTTAAAGTGAAGTAGCAGGTTGGCATTTGCACACCATTTGTGTGTTATTTTTTCCCTCTCTAGATCCTTGGCTGAGTTTTTCATTCAATTCAATCAAATTATTGTGTTTTCTCAAACAGCCTGCAGATGAGCACACAGACTTTATTCCAGTAGAGAGGGCTGAAAGAAAGACTAAATCTGTTGTAAACAGATTCCTAATATTTGAGGAACACTTTTGAGGTGCCTGAAAAGAGAAGTTGTCCTTCCCTGGCAAGAAATTAGCCAAACAATTGTTTTACATTCTCCCCTGGTACCTGCCCCCTGGCCTTGCAGAAGCTGGGAGCTGCTCTGTCTGAGATCTGCACCTGCCATGCCACCCACCCAGCCCTGGGGCTGCTCCTCAGCTCTGCTTCCTCTCACCATGGGCTTTTTCCTGATTTTTACATGTGCAAGGGGTGGTGCGAGGTAGTGATAGTTCTGCAGAACTCAGCCCTCTGCTTCACCATGATTTCCTGGTGACTTCAGGCTGAAAGGAGGATTCTTTTTCACACTGAAATTCTGACACTTAGAAAAATTTGAATTGGAATTTGAAATGAGGTCCTGAAGGGAGGGGTTGTGGTAGTGGTGGTGGTGTGTGGACTTAAAGAACATTTTGGTGAAGCCAAAGCAGTTTGTTTCTCGAAGATGGCAAATTTCTTCTGTATGCAGTTAAAATATTTAAATATCTACCATGACATCCAACTACAAAATCAAGTATTTTAATGCACCACAAACCACAAAAAATTTCAGTTGATATGACACATGTGAAACAGCCTCTACCTGCAAACTGGTGATTGCAGTGAGTGTGCTGGTTTTGACAGAAAGCTCTTTTTGAACATCCCTGCTGCCAATTCTGTTCTGATTATTCCTGCCCACTGCCTCTAAGCTGTGGTTGTGGTCCTGAGCAGCCTGCTACAGCCTTCCCAAATAATGGCTTTTTGAAAGATCTTTTGACTATTGGGTTACTGCATAGCTAATGTAGTTTTGTGGGTTTTGTTGCTTCTGTGTATAAATAATAATCCCAAACTAATCCTGTTCCTGAAACCCTGTAAGGTGTCTTTCTGTGTTACAGCAACTGTTCAACTGTCAAGCTTTACGCAAACTCAGCATCCCAGACAATGACCTCTCCAGCCTGCCAACCACCATTGCCAGCTTAGTAAATCTCAGAGAACTTGACATCAGTAAAAATGGTAAGAGCTCAAACATACAGAGGCTTTCAAGATTTGTAATGGATATAAACAGCAGTGGAGTTTTAATCCCTAATGGGTAATGAACCTGTGTTCTTTTTCTGGATCATGTACTGCTTGCCTGTCAGGCACTTGGGAGAAGTCTGAGTGGATATTGGAGGCTGGACTTGATGATCTCAGAGGTCCTTTCCAGCCTCAATAACTCTGTGATTCTCCATAATTCTGTGATATTGACCTCATTTCCTTTTCTGTAAAAAAAAAATAAAATATATATATATTAAAAAAATAGAGATTGTTTTAGCACAGTAACCCCTGCTGACTTGTGTCTGGTAAATACTATAAAAAGGAGTGGAAGATGGTTTTTCAGTGCACTTAAGAACCATTCCACCCTCCCAGGTGACAGAGTGCTTACTGGGCTCCTGTGTGATGAACTGAGGAACATGAGGCTGCAGGTGAACAGCCAGCAGGATTTAGGGAGCTAGTGACTGAGCTGCTGGTTTGCATTTTCAGTTGCACATCTACATTTTTTTGTGCCTAGGAACCTGAACTGAAGTGTCTTGGACGTGAAAATGAGGCTTAGGCACTCCTGAAAATTTTGCAGAATTTCATGTCAGTTTAGGCTTAGAGACTCTCAGGATTATGTTTAAGTTCTCCTGAGAAGGGGAGGACAGGCAGAGATGAAAAAGATGAGGAGTTTGGAAAGGAATGAAAGGCATAAATATCAGTACAGATGATGTCACTAGCTAACTCTAGAAGATTATGTAAATTAATCATTAGCATAATACTTTTAGTACAAGGCATGTTATCTGTTCTGGCCTATTTATTTAGTGCTTTAGTATGATCTTTTAGACCATAATACCAAAATATGCATATTTTTCCTGCCATAGCTTAAGTCTGGTCTGAATGGACTCAATTATGAACAAAACGAGTTACAAGTGTCTTTTTATGTGTGTATAATTGTTCTTTCTATATTTTTCTAGGAATTCAAGATTTTCCAGAAAATATTAAATGTTGTAAGTGTTTAACAATTATTGAAGCCAGTGTCAATCCAGTCTCTAAGTGAGTATCAGTGGCTTGTATTGTATACTGCAACTGCACAAAATTTACATGGAGTGAACTGAAATGTAAAGGCACTGACTGTATCAAATGGATTTGTGTGATTACCTGAAGTTTCTTTTTAATAGCTTGAAATCCATTGTTGGTGGAACTGAAAAGATCTGTGTGCTGTCAAAGAAACGTGGGGCATCTGCACTTGGTGAAGCAGGGGCTGCCAAAGTGATGCAGCTGAGGCAGGCTCTGAACCCCAGGGCTCTGGTGGTGTCTGTGTGAGGGAAGGGAGCCATGCTCAGCCTCACCTCCTCCCACCTCCTGGCTGGGACTTTGGCAACTCTTATTGCTTCCAAAAACTTGCAGTGGTAGCTACAAAAAAATCTGTGTTGCAATCCCATGATTTATACAATGGAGGAGATGAAAGGATGAAATTTTACTGTTTCACTTTAAATATTAAAACCAAGAAGAGATAGAAAGAAAGTAAGAAACACCCTTGGCTTAAAGCCCTCAGGTAAGGAGAGGGAAGAGGCTGATGTAACTTGAATGTGTCAGGCATTTGAATTTCATGTGGTTACAGCAACCTGAAAGAGATCAGAATGAGAAAAAATGTCTGTAATAAGTGAGTTCTTCTTGACAATTTGTCTAAAAAAGAAGGTGAGAGAGAAAGTCATCTTTCTCTTTCTATATATACATTGTTATTATTTCCATAGCAACTTCAGGGTGAGCATGAAGCTTTTCACTGTTTTTTCAGGCTGCCAGATGGCTTCACACAACTTCTAAATTTGACCCAGCTCTATCTAAATGATGCCTTTTTGGAGTTTCTTCCAGCTAACTTTGGAAGGTAAGAATTAGTCATCAAAGTGCCTTGCTCTTTCATATGAACCCAGTAGAGGCTTTAAGGGGTTGGTTTTACAGCTGTGTTCTTTTTAAACACAAAGCAAAGCCAAACCAAAATGAAACAAAGCAAAACAAAGTGATTTGGGCTTTCCAGCCCTTTTTGTGATGAATGATTGTTGCTAGAGAGAATGTTTTGTCAGCTAGGATTTTATGATGAAGTGGTGCAGGTTGGTGGTTTGGGGAAAAGGTGAGAAGAAAGTGAAATTGAAGAAGAGGCCTGTCTTTGATCAAATTTGGTATTAAATTGTGGCAAGGACAGAAAATAACCATGTGGCCTATGTCTGCTGAAAAATGAACTGAAGTGTTGGGAGTAGAAAGGAAGAAAGAAATGACAGAGCATGGTGGAGTAACCAAAGGACAAGTGTGAAAGCAAGAGGAGAGAAGATAAAAAAGACAGCAGAGCAGAGAGGCTGCAGATTGAAAGATAAATGCAGCAGAACCTGAGCCAAAAAGTGTTAGCTAAGGACAAAGCAGGGTGGGAGGGAATCAAAGTTAACACAATTTGAGGAGGGCAGTGGGATGTTTCCTTACCCAGCACAGGTCTGCTGAGGTGTGAGATTTACTCCACCTCTGTTACTCTGGGGAGGGAATGGTGACTTTCTGCCCTCAGGTTGTCTGCTTGGGCAAACAGCTCAGAAGACAGAGGATTAAGGGAATCTGGTTTTACAGAACTCACCTAGTATTAGTTTTTTCCTGGTCTGTCCAGTTACCTGTGTGTGTTTTATTGTTCAGCAGGGAACAGCAACTCAGCACTCCAAAATCAGCACAAATTATGTCACTTGCTATTAGAAATGACACCAATGTGCCCAGATCTAGCAAGTGCTGCTTTATCAGCATTTACTTGATGGGCCCCTCACTGAGCAGGAGCTGAGTCTGGGCTTTATGGTGGCTGGAAGAAAGAGGCAGAGTAATTGGCATTGTTTGCAGTTGCTGAGTGATGGGGAGATCAGAGTAACTCCTAAGCCAGCCTGCTGCTGCAGGTTGGGATCAGACATGATGTCCAGATGTCAAGGAAAATGATGGGGATTCATTTTGATGTGATTCATTGCTCAGAAGTTGCAAAAGAAAGTTATGACCTAAGTAGCCCTTGGTTTTTATCCTTTAGTAGTTCTGGAAGTGTTTGAGAGAAATTAACTTTCACTTTGTAAGCCTTGTTTTAAATAATGAATAAAAATAGTTCTGAATTGCTGTGCAAAACTGATATATGTCAGAGTTTTTCATCCGAGTTCAGACAAGGACAGAGATGTCTGTGATGACAATCAGCCAATTCACTGAGCTGATTTCTTTCTGATGTTTTTAGGCTTGTCAAATTGCGAATTTTGGAGTTAAGAGAAAATCACTTGAAAACTCTACCAAAGTAAGTGACTGAATATTTACATAGAACTCTTTCAAAAGTGCAAAATGTGTTTGTTGGTGGCCATGCAATGATGTCATTTCTGTGAAGTTATTTTGTCTGTGGGTTAAAGAAACTCTACTGGAGGTTTTTAGCAAAAAGCAAACATCCAGTGACAGATGGAGACTGGGATGTTGGCTGACTGGAACCCAAGATCCAAAATCCATACCATGACATTTTAAAACACCAGATGTAAACAAAACTGGAAAACAACATATGAGAGAACCCTGGTCAGTGTTTATGTGACAGTATTCTGACATATTGGAAACATCCTCAAGGTAACCCCAGTAGCACACTCTCCCTGGGGGATCTGTGCAGAAGTCACAGGTATTTGGTAGCTTACAATGCTGTTTGGACACTGTTAGCCTTGGAATGTTAAAGAAATGTCAACTTACTCTCTAATAAATCAAGTTGCAATAATTTGTTGCTATAATTTGACCAATGGTTAAGTGTTATTTTGAAAAGGAAACAGTAAAGAAGTAAAAAATAAATCTGTACACTTCCTGTGCTAAATATAGGAAGCTGCACTAAATAAAACTAGGGACTGTAGCTTTTATTTTAGTATCTTTTATTTAGCTTAAGTTTTTTTTTCTGTGATACATGGTGGTTAGCAGGCAAATTATGTCAAGTTTAGTGATGTTTAGAAGATTCCTGCCCTCAGAGTAGCAGTCTCTGGTTTCAGTAGCACCAAGCTGGTTGAGGTGGCTGAGTGTGACTTTTCCCACTGTTTGATTCTGGAAGTGAGGAAGTTCTCTGATTCTTTAACCAAGGGAAAGATTATTTGTAGGTGTGTTTGTCCTCCATTGTTTGTGGCTCTTTGCCTTGGCAGAAAACATGATTGTGTTGGTAGCTTGTCCAGCAGTTCTAAAGTAAGAAAAGACATGAAAGGGAAGGCAAATTAAATAGTTTTAATACTGCAGTTTGGCTTTTAAATAGATGTGAAATGTACTATAGGGGCATTGTAAGTACCCTCTGCTCAGTAGTGTTACCACATTAGGGGCAGCTTAAAAGATGTTGAAGAAAAGGTTGTCAAAAGCAGATCATGGTTTTCATCTATTCTGTGAAATGTACATATGCAGAACTTTTAAAGGAAACATCTAGCATCTGGGCAGAAAGAGGAGTTAAGTGTGCTGTGTGTTTCCCATAGCTCTGCTCTGGCTGTATTTCATACAACATCAACTGTCAAGGCTGTTGTAAAATGTATCCATGGTAACTGAATGCAAAATGTTCTAGAACTATTTACAGCAGTATCAGTAAGCCCTGAGGGTGTAGATGGCCGAAGGGTGGCTGGCTGAGCAGGGCACAGGTCCCCAGAGTGTCCCTCTTCAACACACCTTGCATGGCAAAATGGGAGCTTCCCTTTGCTGAGTTTCTTGACGTGGTTTTAGAGCATCTGAAGCATGTCCAGGAACACCACTGTATTCCCAGACACTTCCCTGATGGAAAATTAATGAAGCATTGTTCATCCAAAGGCTTTGAAGAGCCTTCTGGTACCTTCTGGCAAGCAGAGCAAAGCTGTCAGACAGCAGTGTCTTGCTGTGCCACTGGGCTGGAGATGGACCTTGCTCTTCAAGTGAAAATGTTGCAGGATGTTCCTGTTTTCTGCCACCACTACCAACTCTTCAGAAAATCCTACCAGGCTTACAAATACTTGTGATGTACTGAACACATCTGTGTGTCCAGTCTATAGATCTGCAGTGCTGTTTCATAAAACCAATAATTGATTTTCTGTCTTACATGGATTAAAGATTATTGTTGATATTTGTTTCCCAAGAGCTTTTGAGCAGTTAGAAATATTGTGAGATCTCTGGCCAGCATTGCAAATATTTTCTATTCTTTTAGCAAAGCTTTAATTTGTGTAACAAACAGAAAAATCTGCTTTTTCTCTTGGATTTCTTTTCAGTGTTTCAGAGCATTTCTGAGATTCTAAGTTTCTCACATTTGAACAGTGTTACCCCTAGCTCAGTGGCTTGTCTGGTGGCTTGAAGCTCCAGCTCAGCTTTTATTACTGTGTGTGGATAAAAGCACAGCTGATCTTTACTCACTGGAGCAGGGGTAACACTACAGTGCAGTAGCTCGGGGTGGTGCTTTCTAGCTCAGGGCTCCTGACAGTGTTCTGTAATGCTGCCCTGCTGAATGTGTATTTGAAGCCAGGAGGCTTTTCCATGGCCAGTGATGGTTTCAGTCATTTTCCACCTAAAGAGAAGCAATTAAAATCCATGGACAGATTCCCATTAGCTTCCAGGGGTGCTGAATGTGGCAGTTTGTGCTTCAGTGTTTAATTATTCTGGGCTTCAGTGATTTCCCAGTTTTCTGTCCTGCTGACTAAGGCTGTAGTTCACCCTGAATGGGAAGCTGTGGGAAAAGAGGAGGCTGCCAAGGCAGGAAGTGACTGTGGCAGGGATCAAGGCTTACCTGGCAGGACCTGAGGACCTGCTGGCTGTAATCCACTTTTCATTCCCATCCTTTCTGTGTGGTTACTCAGCAAAGTCACCAGCATGTGCCCCAGCCCAGAGCTGACTATTGGCAGCTCCTCCTCCTCCACCTCATTTCACATTGGTATTTCTTCCCCTCATTTATTTAACCAGGTGAAGACCCTCTCTGACCACATGGGCACTGAGGTGGAGAGTGGTCAGGGAAGAGCATCTCTTGGAAGTGAGGACAGAATTTGTTGTGCATCTCTTTTCTAGTCTTGACTCTTCCAAAAGATCTGAACTGGTGTTCAGAGGAACCAGGACATTCAGGCTGATGGAAGAGCTCTCACAGGAGGGAAGAGGGAATCAGGAAAGCTGATTTTTTTACTTTTAAAAGTAAAAATGTCTTAAGAGTGCAATTACAGCAGCATATTTAGGAAGCAGAGATAAGCAGAGGCTATGTGTACCTGTGCACTTTGTGTGTGTGTCTATGTAGGCAGAGATAGATATACATATTATATATACACTTAGATGCATATTATGGTTGGACTAGATGTCCATAATTTAACCACAGATCTAAATTACCTATTTTCCTAATATTTTTAGCCAAGCATTCTAGGAACTGCAGCACACACAGACAAAGCTCTGAGATGGTTCATCACTCATGTTCATCACTTGGCTTGTTTGCATGTGGAGAATTTGTGGTTGTGTTGGGACAGCACAGAGTTATTACAGTAATTAAAGTAAATCACCAGTTCTTCAAACAAATCTAGTAGCTAAATTTACAACTTAGCAGGGAAAGCAGTGTTCTGAGCACATTTCAAACGTAGCAAAAAAAGCTTTTAATTTATCCAACAGGCATATGTAAGCCTGGTCTGGTTACTACTCCAATGGAAGCTCATTAATCTGCACTGAATTTTTATTTTCTGAGCTTAGACACTTCATAAATATTCATTGCTCTTCCCAGCAACAAATGTCTGCAGACCTGTCACTCCTGGGTCTCTGGGGACATAAACACCCTGTCCAGTGCCAAGAGCAACCAAGAACATTTCAGGTCTCAGGAAAGGATCTAGAAACTGCTGCACAAAGCAGCCAGGCAGCCTGCCTGTAATTTTTCTTTTTCTTTTTTCAAAAATCTTTGAGTAAATTAAAGTAATTAATATGATCTTTGCTCTGAGAGCTGTTTGGGCTGAGGAAAACACCTTTTGAGGGGTTTGTGGGATTGCTTCCAGTAGGGATTTGTAAAATGGGAAAGCTGCAGAAGGTTTGTAAGTGGTGAGTCAGGAGTATCTGAGAAACTGTAGGTGCTGCTAATTGGTGAGAAAATACTTGTGTTTTGTACTCATCCTAATGACTCACTGCTTCCCTACCCAAGATGTGGCCTCTCCTCTCTTTGGTTTCTTGACATCAGGTTTGTTTGTCAGCAGTGCCAGTGCCACCAGGAAATACCCTACCACAGGGACCTTACCAGAGACCTGGGTCCCTGGCAGCTGATTTTAGGGAAAAACAGGTTTTCTCTTGGTCTCTCAGCTATTGCTCAGGATTAATTTGCTTTGTCAAGAGTAAAAATTGCAGTTCAAGTTCTCAAGTACAGCCTCTAAAATTGGAAGAACTCAGGGATCCTGAAGATGAGAGCCATTCAGAAGTGGGTGAAATGGAATGGCAGAGTGTGCAGGGGCATCTGCTGGGGCCTGACAGGGACTTGGGGTGTAGATGAGGGGTTCTTCAGTCAGAAACCACACTGGGAAAAAAGCTCACGGGTGTGTTTGTAGGATGCAGAATGTCTGTGAGTCATCAATCTCACAGAGCTGTGACAATGGCAAATGTTCTGTGTCAAAGTCTTGTCACTAGGGACATGGAGGTGGTTGTGACATTGTCTGAAAAATGAGGGAGGCCAGGATGAGGAAGAGCTAAACAGGGTTCTAATTTGACAGGAAAAATAATGAATGCAGAGTGTATTAAATGGAAAGGCCCTAAAAATAAAGTGTTACTTAAGCTAAGAAAGCAGAGGTTGAGGGGAGACAAACAGGGGGGGGTCACTGACCTCCTCCTGACACAAACCTTGAGTTTTCACCAGAAAACTGAGGAAAAAACTAAACTTAAATGCCACGTGTCCTGATGGTTTGAACTTGCTGGTGGATTGCAGCATCAAATCTGCTCTCCACATGAGGCAGATTTTGGTGGTTATTAAGTAAACTGGCTGAAATCAACCAGAAATGGGACCAAAAGTCTAGCAAACAAATCAGATGCAAAGCACAGTGGTGGACTTGGTTCCTCTTGTAATGGTCATAACCATGTATTGGTTGAAATGATTTGGAACTCTTATTGAGGCTGGTGATTTACTTAGCACTTTGCAAAGTGGAAGTGTCTAAAGCTGGAGAGAGTTACAACTCTTCTTCCTTCTGTAGTTACTTCCTTCTGTAGCTAGGACATTATTACAAAGTGAAGAAATAAAGAGAATAATTCCAATGAATCACTTCTTGCACAGATACTGTATGTGTTGAAGGCTGACATTCCACTGAAATAATCATTTTAATATAAAAACTGCCCTACATCACTCAGACATGGGGATTTAGCAAAACATTGCTTGGAACATTGTCAAGTGACTATTCTGTTCTTCTTCCCCATTTCAACACCATTGTGTTTTGATTTTAAGGTGCCTCTTAACATTTCTCAGCTTTTGCATTGTTGAAAGGTTGCAGATGTTTAATCTCAGCAGGAATGAGCCAATAAAGGTTCAGGAAGGTATTCAGACACTGAGAACATCTCAATCCATTACCCTTTTTCTGATGGGAACTTTGCTGAATAAAGTGATTTCCATTACCCTGAAAATGGAGTTGTAAAAAGCATTCTTGTGACTTACAACTGTTAGTCCCATTGACTTCAATAACATTTAAATTCCTGACATCCTCACCACTTCCCAAATCCTGTTTTAGGAAGTAAATTTTTAAAAATCACAGGTTGTCTTGAGTGTGTTGAAGTCAGTGGAACAGAGAATTTATATAAGCTGAGAATCTGTACAGAGGCATCTAAATATAGGTTTAAAAGCTTAGCTTTAGACTGCTATTTTTTGAAATGCTGTTCCACTTTCTTCCTAGTTTATTACAAAGATGTAAACTGTTTCCCACACTTTGAAATTACAAATATTTTCATCATCCATGATGATGTGTTTTCTTCAAGTAGTAACTCTGGCTGAGCTGAACAAACCATACTCCTGAAGACTTACAGCTTTAGCACCACATTATTAAAATATTGCCAATATCTTCACAAGCAGCTACTACTCTGTATGTTCCTTTTTGGCTTTTTTAAACTAAATGTATTCACTGCTCAGGGCAGGTACAGAAAATACATTATATATTGTTGTAAGAATGCTTTTCCAACATATGTAGTGGGTCAAACTCGTCTGATTAATCACCTCAATTATTCTTCTCTAAAGGCAGTAGGGCCATTGTTTTTTGGAATATCTCCACTAAAAGGCCTCTTGGAGAAGCTAGAACTTGCTGTGAACACCCAGCAGGACTGCTCCTGCTTTCCAGGATGATCCTGGCATTCCTTGAGCTGTCATGAGGGGCTCTTACCTGGCAGTGTTCATGCTGCATCATTTTGATGTGACAGATGGGCACAGGGAGGGCATGGCAGAAATCAGAGCCCTGGATGCAGGCCTGTTTCATACCCCAGGGTTTGGGGTTTTTATAATTTGTTTATTGATTATTTGTTTCTTTGAAACTTCCATTTAAAAGATGCAAAAGGAATATTTATTTTTTTCAGGAGGGTTTATACCCAGCTACTGGGGTTACACATCAGATAAAGACTTCATAGCACAAAGTAGTGGGAGGGGACAAGATTTATAACCATGGAGAATCATCCCAGCCCAATTTAACACTCATTTGGTTCTTAATTATACCAGAACCCTGAGCTCCTCCCAGGGCAAGTGGGAACTAAAGACCCAGAGAGTTCCTTCTGACTGTTACTAATGAGATCTTAGGCTGAGGCTCCTGCTCTGCTTTCTCAGCTATGGAAGGTTTATGGCCTGCAAGGTGTGGAGGTGCTGCTCAGTATGCTCACAACACCTCAGCTCAGTGTCCCTATAATGCTGCTTGGTTAAAGAGCAAAAAGATCCACAGAGTAGAAGGGCCTGCACACAACTCAGACTGCAAGAGGAATTCAGTAGCAAGAAGCTGAGTGCTTGAGTGCACTGAGAACAGGATGGGGTTGTTACCTCCCATGGCCATCAGAGACCTGTCCTTTTCCCCAGCTGGAGAAGGGGACTCCCAGGAGCACAGGGTGTGACACACACTGTGCCTTCTGTCACCCTCTGCTGGCTCTCAGTCACACCAGGGGCCCTGGGACACTGTGTTTCTGTCACTTCCCAGGTTTGGGAGAGGTGGGACTGAGCTAAACACACGTAGAGTGGCATGGTCAGTGCTGCCATCCTTAGCCACAGCCTTTGCCTGCAGCTGCCCTGGGCTCTGCATGGCAGCAGTCACTGTTTGTCCCTCCACGTGAGAGGCAGGGAGGGGACATCCCCTGCCCTCTGTTCTTGCAGCACATCAGGGGGTCCCCAAGGGCCAGCAACAGATGGCACCTAACCTATGATCAGCTCTGTGGTGTGCAAAATGTTCCCTTCTGCTCCTCTTGCCTTCCAGCCTTGAAAAAGTCACTGTACTGCAAGGCAATTTATTTGTGTAAGCAGGAAAATAAAAATAATCATGCAAGACTTGAGGAGTCTCAGCTGCTTGTGTTCTTACACAGGTAAAAGGTGATGGATGATGACTTCTGAAAATCTGCATAAGTCAGAGTCATTAGTTCTTTATCACTGGTACATGTACCTAGAGCTGGTCAGCAAGTTCTTAATCAACTATTAATCTCTGTATTTTCCACTGAATACATCTGTGGATGATATCCAGCAGCTCTACCCAGTATTTATGCCTTGTGGCCATCTTTTCAGCTCGTGGGGCTTTTCCATGCTTCTCCCATTTCCGTGTCTCCTAGGACTGGTTCTCTTCCAGCTCACAAGCTCTGTGTTGCTACTCATCTCCTCTCTGGATCAGGAACCAGATCTTCCCCAGCCTGGCCATGGGCTGCCACCTCTGCCCACCTGCAGCACTTCTCTGTCACTGAATAAGAAGGTGGCTCAGCAGTTGTAGTGCTTTTTTCCTGGTAAAGCTCAGTCTCTTAGGGGGAGGTCTGGCCCTGGCTTCCTCTTCTATCTGAGAGACAGTTGTACATGTGTGTAGTTACTGAGTCGTGACACTTTTCATCTCAAATACATCCTGGTCTTTTTCTAACACATCCTCACTTTATTTCTCTGGCTTTCCCTTTAGAAATAGTCCTGGTTCTGCTCCGTGCTCCTTCTCTCTTCAGGCCATATCTCAGCAGAAACAGGAATCAAACAGACTTCTAAATCAGAAACCTGCATGGAGAGTAAAATTCTTTTACTCTTGTTTTCTGGGTTAGCTGATTCAGTTAACTTTTAGTCATCACATATTCCTTTAACACCATTTGAACTTTTTTCATCCCTGTTAATTATTCATCATCATAAGTCAGATCTTCTTCCTGCTCTCTGACAAAGTAAATGGGACAGCAGTGCCAAAGCTGCCTTTTCAGGCTTGCAGGCTGAAACTAGGTCTCTCTTTAATTTATGTTCATTCATTCCATTCAAAACTAGTGCTTAAGAGTATAAAGCATGTGCTGAATTCTGTAGAGATTTGCATAGTATCCTGTATATCCTGATGAAACAGAAGTTATTTTTAGTTGGTAGTGGGAAACTTAGAGCCTGCTTCTCCTCAGCCTTCAAGATGGTGGAGCCCCAGATCCCAAGTACTCAGTCCTTTTACATTCATTCCATAATATGCTCAGCTGAATCAGTACTGCAGTGCTTACAATTTATTTGTTTCCTTTCCACTGCATTATTACACTCTAAGCTAAATATAAGTTGTCAAATATGCTATTTACCCAATCCTGAATCTTTGCAGCAAAAGCAGTGAGGTGACCTTTGTGGCAGTGACTGACCCAGGCAGCACTCAGTGGGTTGGAATTGAAATGACTGCAGTGAGTTTGGAACTGGAAGGGCAATTTGTCCCAGAACATGGAGCACTTTTATTGTCATTATGTCACTGTGTTACTGACACTCTGTGTTTCTTTGTCCAAATGTGCACATCTTACAACAAAATCACTGATGCCACCAGAGCCACAGAGATTGGAGAGGATGTGAATTGGTGTGACTCTGAACTCAGGCTCCCCTCAAGAAATAGTAATTCTGAAAGTTCCTGGCAGAGGAGCTGTGTGTTTGCTGCTGCTTGTATTTGGAATGTTTTTCACTGCAGATACTGTAAGATTTTGTGAAGGTGAATTTCTCATCTTCAAGGTGCCCACTGAAGCTGGTATTTGAATATAGATGTGAGGGTAAGAAACACAGAACCTTCTGGGGAGGAGATGGGAGCTGAGCTGAGAGTGTCTGCATTCTGTTTGTGTCATCAGGCAAGCAGGGGGGATCTGAGCTGAAATTCAGAATGCCCTTCCCAAGGGTTTGAGAGCTGTGCTGGGAAAGAGATCTGGGTGTGAATGAAGGTCAGAACTTTTCTCTGTGGTCAGCTGAGCAAACCTTTCCAGTTGCAGAGTGATTCATAACTGGGTCCTGAGCTCAAGGATTCATTTTAGAGACCAGATCCATTCCTACCATAAACAAACCCCATGGGAATTCAGGATCCTGTGTGGACAGCAACATTTTAAAATCACCAGCTCCTGCCTGTCAGCAAGCTGACCAGTGTAGTGAGACAGGACCAGGTGCCCTGAGTTATTGATGAGTGGGTGTGGGTTCACCTGTGTCTGGCCTCCCTCCTGAGCATGTGCAGGAGCAGGGGGCCAATAAGAGAGCAGCTCACACCCACTTCTTGATGATCAGAGGCACCTGGTCGCTCTGTTCCACTACAGACCAGGGGGCTGATGAGAATACCTTGATTTCTTCAAAATAATTGATGGCTGTTGACTCCTTTATTTTTTTATTTGTTTCCCTGCTTATGTGAAGTGTTTGCAATGTGGAGAGAAGTGACCTCTAAATAAGGCAGTGAAAACAAACATGCAAGCCCAGGAGGAAGTTATGGCTGGTGATATATATGGTTACCATGAATTATAATGAACACCACTTGATTGTGTAATGTCTGGTGTCATTCATGGCATCTGTTTTAAACCAATCCTGAGCAATGTGAGCTTTTCCCCAGGTACTCAGTAATCTCTCTAAGCTACTCTTTATGTTGGTTTTCATGCATTTGGAGTTGGGTTTTTTGTTTTATTTTGTTGTTGTTTGGGGATGTGTGTTGTTTTTTGTTTTGTTTTTTGTGGGTTTTTTTTGCTGGGTTTTGTTTACTTTTTACAACTTGTTCCATTACTGTGTTTAAAATGAAAGATTCCCCTCATTCTGAACCCATTGTGGGGTCCCCCTCAGGAGCTGAGGCACAGCTCTGCTCCATGGAACTCCTGCAGCTCCTTAGGAAGGGCAGAGTAGAGTCAGAGTTGGTGTGCATAAAGGTTTATGTGGGATTTCTGGCTGCAGGTTTTGTTAGCACATGAATTCCGTTCCATTCCATGCTCTATGCAGTGGCCATTTAACTGAGCAGTACTCCTAATGGCACCTTTCCTCTTGTACCTGCATAAAATGACCCCACATAAAAAACATAATCTTTTCATAAAGAATATACAAGTTATTGCTTAAATGAGATAAAAATATCCCAATCTAATGAAAAATCTCAGATAATACTCCCTTGGGTACATTGGGCAGTGTGCTTTATCTGATGAAATAGAACCAGTATCTGAAATTAATCTGCCCCATGGAAATGTTTCGTTTTCTGAAACTAAGTACCTGACAGTGGAAGTGACACAAAGTAATATTTAGAAGTTGCCTTTTATGGGGCCTTTTCAGCGGCACAAACCCAACCTTTTGGAACTAGAAGCCTGGCTCAGAGGTGGAGCAGGGGATGAAATGCCCAAGTTCTCAGCAGCTGGGGTGGAACCTTTCGTTACCCATCATTTCTTCCTGGAGAAGTTTCAGAGTTTCAGGTGTCAGAACATTAATGTCTGTGCATCAGTGGCCATTGGTGTAGGTACCAAAGGGTTCCTGCTGTATTTTTGTACAAACTATGAAACTGTGTGCCAGGTTTGCTGCTTTGTTCCTTGTACCACCTCATGCTGGTGTGGGTGCCAGGAAGGGAACTGGAAAGGTGCAAGGAGCTGCAGCCTTGCTCAGATGCTGGGTGTGTGCCCTGTGCTGCTCAGGAGTGAAACCTGCCCTCAGGATTTGCTGAGGGAGCTTTGGGGAATGTGGAAATGCTGCTCAGGGCATCATTAGGCAGAGAGGCTGTGCCCTGCCTGATGAGGGGATGCTCCTCAAAGGGGAACACCTCTGGTTTAAGCAAAGGTGTTTCACTTCCCAAAGCAGAACCCAGTAAATCACAGCTAAGGAAGTGCAATTAGTTGTGGAAAACTCCCGAGTCCCATCTTGCAAGCACTTCCTGACAGGGAGTGCCCACATCAGTGTAAAGAATCCTCCTGAAGATAATGAGACTCTGTGTGGGGATAACAATGTCCACACTCATCAAGTTTGCAATTACAAGTGTAATTACTGACTCCACTGGGTTCAATTAACTTAAAAATTTGTATGCGAGATTTGCAACTTGTAGCAAAATGTCAGAAATCTGAACTAGAGTAACAGCAAACCAGTCACCAGACAATGCTGGAAGTTTGGGAGGAGCAAGGCAGACCCAGTGTGTGGTACTTCCAGAGAAAGGGAGGGGACATAACTGCCCCAAGCCTGCTGCAGTTTTGATCAATGAACTTTTTTTTTTTTATATACAAAGGTAATTGTTGTTTTTTAGTTCACTAACTTTAGCTCAGGTCCTGAAGGTGAGTGTACTTTTCTCTTTTGCATCAGCATCAGTCTCATGTAATTCCTTTTGCAGCAACAGTACCAGTTAAGCTTTATTTTTATCTAAATGAAATTCAACTGACATTTGGAAAGTAAAAATTTCATCTTGGATATCTCCTCCTCTGTTATAGGTCAATGCACAAACTGACTCAACTGGAGAGGCTTGATCTGGGCAATAATGAATTCTCTGAGCTGGTAAGAAATGCACCATTTTTTAATAGAAACCTGTGTGTTCTGGCTGCTCTGTGGCTGGGACATTAAACTTTTACTTGAGAGGCATCATTGTCTTGTGGCCCCGTGCTATGGTCACACTATTTGGAACACAGAAGACAGATCACAGGTCATGAGGTGCATGTTGATAGCACAGGATTCTTCATCAGCATCAGGCTTCTGGGGTTCAGATCAAGGTCACAGATGATCCTCACTCTGAGCTGGCTGCCACTGCTGGAATACTGGAGTGTGGGATGAATACTTAATACATGAATACTTGTGTCAATTATGTATTAATTGCTTAATATCCATCATTATATCCTGCAAATATCAGCAGTTGCTATTAGCAGAAGTAAATTCTGGACTCCAAAAGCAGTTTCTGTCCCTAACTCACCTTGCAGATGAGAATTAATTAGGTTTCTTGAGCTTTAATAGCTTTCAGGACTTTTCTCTGGTGCTGGTACAGAAGATAATGAAGGAGCTGTGCCCTCCAGGTGTGTGTCTGCTCCCTCCTCACTGACCGTGTCAGAGGCTTCAGCTGGGGGTCAGCATGGGCTGATTTTTAGGGGGCCTCACTCCCCTCCTGCAGGAACTGCAAATGTGTTAAGAGAAGGACACCTTAGGAACACTGCTGCTTCATCCTATTTGAGCCCTGCCAGACCAGGGCTGTTGGGAGGGCCTCAACAAATGAATCCTGTGCCACTGGTGGCCCAATAAATGTCTGTGCATGCTGACAGCCTGTCCAGGGACACTGAAACCTGGGAGCTCCTGAAAGTCAGGGAAGAACAAGCTGTGGAAATAGTGCTGCTGAATCAGGGCTTGCAATTTGATGAGGGGTTGATTTCCCAGAGCTTTCATTAAAATTAAGATATTAGCACTTTAAACAGATTTTGAAATGTCACCTAGTGCTGGAAAGCTGTGGCAAAGACTGCATCTGCTTTAGAGACACTGCTTTACCTTCTGCCTCTATGGTTATAACCCTGTTAATGTTCACTAATTTACACTGCTATGGGGAAGAAAATAGAGGGGTTTAATTCAGATTGGGAGTTAAAACTAGAAATCCTTGGCATAGATAAACAGAACAGAATTTTCAGGAGTGGTATTTGGAATTTTGATCACAGGAAATCTATACAGGCTTCCTGGATCCAGAGCTTGTCTTCTGGGGTTCCTTCTTTATTGGAGAAAAATCCAGGCTTGGGGCTGAGGGTGAAAGTAGAATGAAGTAATTCTGTTCATTTGTTTTCTGGCAACAAGATCATACAAATGAAGAGATAAATATGTGTTCCTGAAATACAGATTGTCACTTCCAAAGTGGCAGCCATGTGTGAGGAGTTTGATGTCATCAGGGAGGGGCAGAGGTAATCTGTGTCACAGCCTTGAATCACTGGGGGGCTCTAACAGAGACAAGTAAGGTTTTAATACCTCTTATCAAAACATTAGTGAGATCTCATCTGAATTACCCTGTGCCATCAGCCACACTCAAGAAATATCAAATGAGACTGTAATACCTACAGCCCAGGAGCAGGCTGGTGCCTTGGAGAAGGGTGTCTGCCTAATGAGAGGAGTTTAAAAGAAAATTGAAGTTGAGAGGGTAAATTATCATTATCTGTAATAACCTTAGTCAGTGAACACTCCAGAGGAATAAAGAACCATTAATCATCAGAGGAACAAATGGGATAAAATACCTTTAATTAATTTAGCCTGGAAATTACAAGTGGCTTTGGCCATTAAAGGACAACTGAATTTCAACAGAATCAGCCCAGGCACAATAAACTGTCTTCAAAATACTGACTAATCATTTTTAATATAAACACATTATAAACCAACATGAAAACTGGAAGGCTGAGCTCTCCAGAGTCCCAGGTTCTTTCTTACCTGATGATGCATCAGGAGCTTTTCCCATTCTGTGCTGTGGGACCTGGGCAACTGGAAAATCAGATTTCTTTGGGGAATGACAACTTCCCAGGGAATTTAGACTGCCAGAGATAATCAGAAGTCTCTCTCGAGGCCCTGTGATGCTAGACAGAGACTTTTGTTTCTAGTTGTGGTGAAGCAATTCCAGGGCAACAGTACTACAGACTTCTGAAATGCTGAAGTCTGATTTACCCAGAACCAAATAAAATATTTAATATCTGTTTCTGGCAGGCTTTGAAAAACATCTCTGCAACTCTACAGAGCTCAGGCAGCTCATCAGCTCAGTTGTGCCTGTGACACAAACTGCTGAGGCTGAAAGAGGGAGATGGGTGTGACCTGAGAGTTCTTGATTTTCACAGCTGTGATGAAGAAGAAATGTGGGGAATTACCTTCTCCTGTTCCACTAATATCCTATGGTGCTGAAAAGAACAGAACATCTTAAATTAAAGCTTAATATTGTAATTGTAAGGCTTGATCATTGCATAACACCATTTTAACTGCTGAATATGACAACTGCAGACATTAAATCACACAGAAATGTGGTTTATCCAGGGAAGTGTTCAGCAATATGCCTCAGTTAAGCTACTTTTAAGACTATAAATCATGCAAAAGGCAGAGTTTAGCATGTGCTGCAGGATGAGATTTGGGCAGTCTTTTCACTGCAGAGTTTCTGAAGCTCCACAATCCTCCCTTCTCTCCTTTGCCATGTTCATAAACTGCACACTGCCAGGAGGATGCTTAGGACAAGAACTTCAAAGCAGCTCTTAGCTGTGTTCATGGCTTTTTCAGAGGGTTCTTAAACTTACAAGTTTTGACAAAGAGCAACAGTGGTTAAATTACTGGAGTGAGAATCCCGTGCATGTTGTTAATTATCAATGTCTGATGAGGGTTCTAAAAAGAAAGAAAAAAAAAAAAAGGAAGGTGAAGACAGACTCTTTGTTAAGAAAATACTATTTTTTATTTAACTAAAAATGACATTTATTTAACTGTCCATAATACTTCTGGTTTTTCTTCAGCCTGAGGTCCTCGAACAAATACAAAATCTGAAGGAATTGTGGATGGACAATAATTCTTTGCAAGTGCTACCTGGGGTATGAGCATTTCTTTTATGCAATCAAATGATCATGTGGCAGGAGATAAGTGCATGTGCATTGTTCTGTAGGGGTATTTCTGGTTCTTGTAGTCATTAATTATTACCAAGAAGTAAGAGTCTCAGCATATCCATGCACAGGAAAACCTCTGAGTGTTGTGTTAGGATGTGGCAGTGTCTCAGGGCCTCTTCCACTTCAGTCTTGTGTAGTTTTCATGGGGAGGGGAAATATTTCCTGTTGTCTTCCCAACAAATAGAAATTTTAAAACCCCAGGTGATGGTTTCTATATATGCTGAATCTGGAACACAGTAATTAATTAGTTTGGGGCAGTTCCTTTTGCAGTCACCTGAAGAGGAAAGCTGTTGGCCCACCACAGGTGCTGCTTCAGTGAAATATGTTGTGAAAAGGATGCTGAGATGATGGACTTTCCTAAGCCTTGGTTACTACTGTTTGGCTTTAATTAAACTTAGAAGCTGGCAGGCAGTGTGTATCTGTTGAAGTAACACTTTGTAACGTGCTATTAAGTCTATAGGGAAGTTAAAACAGCTCGTGTACCTGGATGTGTCAAAAAACAGGATAGAAACTGTGGATTTGGACATATCAGGATGTGAAGGACTTGAAGATCTCCTGTTGTCATCCAACATGTTGCAGCAACTGCCAGACTCCATAGGTGAGAAAAACTCAGTGTTTCTTGTCAACTTTTAGAGCTGAGGATTACATTTCTGACTCTATAATGACAAGAATTAACTGTCTTTGCAAGTGCACTCAGGGTTGATTCTGGTTTTCAGTCTCATTGTGGTTTGCTGTCTGTCCTTGGCCATTGTGAAGCTGTGTAAATGTAGCATTTACTTCAGATAATTTGCTAATGTCCACTTATGGCTTGAGCACCTTTTAATCACAGCAACAGGACTTGAATTTGATTGAAACATCAATAATAAGTAGAAATCCTACTCTTTCCACACAAATAGCATGCTATTCTTAAACCATTTTTATTCAAGACTCCAGAAATCCCTCAATGTTTCTCTTGCAGTTCAGCCTAACCTTTAATCACTGCTTCATTTCACTGAAGAGTATTTTCAGTGGGACAGAAGTGTGTCTGGGTACTGTCCTACATACAGACACTTCTTACAGATGTAATCTAGACCAGAATTCTTTAGTTGTAGAAATCATTTTTTGGTTTAAGGATATGGGAGTTTACAGAAAGTAAAAAAGAATAATGTGAAATATCTTTCTATTAACTCTTCCCTGCCTGTTTTGCAGGACTGTTGAAAAGGCTTACGACTTTGAAAGTGGATGACAACCAGCTCACAATCCTGCCCAATGCAATTGGAAAGTAAGTATAAGTCTCATGGTTTTCAGCATCAAGTAGAATGTGTTTTACCTGCAGCACGTGGGCTTTTTAAAATAAAAAATAAAGCAAAGATAGAGTGCATTACAGAATAATTCCAAACTGGGTGCCTAGCACCTAGCTTATAACATTGAAATTTGGAGCAGCACTATTACTTCTGTGGACTTAAACTGGCATAAGTAATAAGATGACATGTATCATATTTTCCAAGAAAAAGAACAAAGATACTTGCTGTGTGAGTCACTTGCAATTTAGATGATTAGAGCAGCAAAAGTAGAAGAAATAGAAGTATTTGAGGGAATGCGTCTGTTTCCATAGCAACACCCACTGCAAGGAAAACGTCTGTAAACCTCACATGTGCTAAGACTTCATGAAACAATGAAGTGGCATAAATGCAGCAGTCATGACAATTCCATGGGTGTAGCCATCAAGCTGGATGAGGGCTGGATTAGTAACCTGATTATGAGGAGCAGGACCCGTGCCCTTTAGCTCGTTTTGCCAGATGTCAGAGGATGGCTGGTGCAGAGTTCTGCCCTGCACTGCTCTGTGTCAGGAGCTCAGTGCTAAACCAGAGCTGCAATTTACTGTCAAACTCCAGCTGGAGGCAAACTCTGAGCCTGCAGACAAGAGGCTCTTCCCATCCCCCTTTCCAGCAGAACATGTCTCTAACATCAGTATCTGTTGCAGAATGCCTCTTCCTCTGCATATTTCTCTTTTGAAGTGCTGTACAAACTGATACTCAGAAACCTCAGAATCCATGGTGCCTGGCTGCTTCCTATAGCTGTAGCTCTATTGTTTCCAGCACCCCCTTGTACTTGTGCAGAGGTACTGACTGTGTCTGCTTGTGCCATACACCAGTTGTACCATTCACACCAGTTCTCTCCTGTTAGCAAGAACACTGGGAATGGGGCAGCTCTGAGCAGAGCTGCACTCAGACTCCATGCAAAAGCTGATCTCTCTTCAGCAGGTTTTAACTTCTATTTATATTAGAAGTAGTTTTCTTCAGCCAGGGCTGTCCTGAGGCTTCCAAAATGAAAGGCCAGAAGGCTTCATTTAGACTTCTCCAGAAATATGAAAATATGCTGAGGTCTCTGGAGTAGAAATATTCTCTAACCTGCACATCCAGTGCTTTTATAGGCATAATTTCAATAATAATTTAAATTTTTGTGTGCCAGTTGGAAAAAAAACCCCAATCCAAATCTGAGAACTCTTACAACTGCAGCAGCTGCAGGTGAGGTTTGGCTTTCCATGCAGTGTCCTTAGATGGGTGTGGTGTTCATGGACAATGCTGGAAGTTGGTTCTCTGCATCACAAAAGGGGAAATCTTATAAATATTGTGTAGCTATGAACTCTGGTGGGCAGGGAGGGCTCACAAAGCTCAAAAGCTGAACTGAACACTGTGCAAAGAGGCTGATGGAAAGCCCAGCATTATCTTTAAGAATTTTGGGTGTAAATTCTTAGCCCCTGTCATGATGATGTGTTCTCCTTTATTGATTTGTTCATGCTGAAGGGAAAGGGTTTTGTTTTTTGGTTTGGTTTTTTTTTTTTTTTTTTGACCTAATACCTGTTCAGTATTGTTTGTTACGGAGCCTCATTTACACTTTTGAAGATGCAAAGTGCTGCTCTGAATGGTGTACAGCAGAGCACAGGCTAATCACCTCATCCTGTCACATTACTGTGGAGTGCTTGGTTGTGCTTGTTCAATGAAATGCTTGCTCTCCTTTAATGAGGACCATGTCTCCCACATCCAAATGAAGTTCCTTTCTCTGACTCATCCACTTGGATCGTTTCCTACTGGGTCTGTTTCTCCTCAGTGCTGATGGAGGTGCCCACTGCAGTGTTATTGTCACACAGAGGTTAGCAGTGTGGAGGAGGGAACACCCTGCTGAGAGCCAGAGCACTTCAACCTCTCTGCTAACAGCAAGCTGCCACCCTTGGGCTTGGCAGTCCTGCTCTAAGGACAAACCTCTAAGTGGCATTTAGATTTGGACCCTGCAAGGTTCTAAGGACAGTGGACCCAGCTTAATAAAACATTCCTGGTAAAATCAGTGGATTGGTGATGTTTCAGTACTGTTCCACGTTGGACACAAAGACTGGAGATGGTGTCTTGTGTTCAGGGAGTGTTGTCTGCACATCTCTGGTGTGAGCCCTATCTGACAACAGTAGGTGATGCAAAGACTTGTATTCCTGGGTCTGCAAAATCCTTTTGCCTCATGTTGGACAACCTGTGGGTGTAGCCAATGCTCAGGATTTAGGGTGCTGGGTGCCAGCAGTTGCCTGGGTGCTGGAGCTGTTGGGAGGAAAGGGCTGTGCCTCTGTGAAATGAAGTGAGATTGGCTGCAGCTACTGTTTTGTTCCTGGCAGTCATGATTCTCCCAGGATGTCTCTACTCATCTGTCTAAAAATATTCCCCATCTACCTTAGGATGTGTCCAGTGAACTGCCTCATTCCTGTGGGTGCCAAACAGAACAGCAGGTGCATATCTGATTGCTGTCTGCCCTTCTATAAACCTGTCAAGAGTGATCTGAATTTAGGCCAGGAATGTGTAAGGTTAATGATGTTTCAGCTGAATTAGCACCCTCAGAATTACAGTGGTTATTCTCTTTCATTTCTGTTCTTCCATGCCCAGCCCGTGCTGAATGAAAACTCACTCTCTGATGTGTGTATTTTTTAGCAGTGGTAATTATGGAGATAAAACAGAGTTTCACACTGACTTTGTAGTTTATATTGTGGCCACATTCATTTGTCTGCTGCTGATGTCATCAGGAAGGGAAGAAGCTGAGAAGATCTGTACCAGACAATACCTTGCAAATAAAATGCTCTTGTCTGCTCAAGTCATCCTTCCTGCCAGGGAGCTTCTGCTCTGACAGTTCAGAGTGTCAGATGTTCCAGTTGTGGTTGGGAACATTGGAATTCTCAATGAGTTTCTCCATTTCCAAGCTTTTCTGGTTGTGTTATCATTAGTAACAGGAAGAATGTGTGCATCTTGCAATTTAATGAGCTCTCCAGTTGGCCTCTGCTCCACCAGGCACATGTTTTGTATGGAGAAGGTAAACAGGACTGAATTTTGCCTTTACTGAGATTCTTTTGTATCTAGGTTGAAAGGAATTGTAGTGGATACAAAGGTTGTGTTAAAGAAAAGCTATAACCAAACCTGGCAGAGCTCTTGGCTACATTCCATGCACCTCTCTCACTAATCACTGAATGACTCACTCTGGCTTTTCAGAAATACAGCAATTAGGGGAAAGTTCTGAGAATTCCATGTTAGGAACAGCCATTTCTGGTTTCATCTGGCATAAACTTGGATGGCTGGAATACCTTATTTTAATTAAGAAACTAGAATAAGGGGAAGTCAGACAAAGAGGGAAGATCCAGTCCCACAGCTGTGATCCCTATAAAGACAAGGAGCCAGGTTTGTAGCAGAGGTGTCACATCTACCAAAACATTTGGAGAAAAAAACCAGTCAATCTCCTGGGCATCTTCCCCCTTCATCAGTGGACAGGATGATGACAAACATTCAGGAAGAAATAACTGCTGGCCTTTTAACCTTGCTGTTAATTAAAGCACTGGAGACAAAAAGCTAGGACATGTGGAGCAAATAAGGGGCAGCAGGGACAAGGAGCTGTGGCATTTGTAAGAGGTCACAAAATTTTTATTCTGTGTGGAATGAGCAGTGCAGTGCAGCATCCCTTCAGGAATGTGTACAGCCAGCCTCATGTTTTCAGAGCTGCACCAGGTATTTCTTCAGAATTCTTTTATGTGTGTGTGTAATATGCAACGTGCATATATTTCTATAGTACTATATATTTAATATATAGTACCTATGTATTCCTGTTAGTAAGTGTTACTTGCATTACTAAAGGACAAGTTTTCTAAACATAAATGAAAAGTGAAAGATCAATGTTCTTACAAAGCTGTGTGACTGCAACAGGCTGGGATGACTGCTGAGTTTGGGTCATCTTTCCTCACTACTGATGTGTATGAGAAAAGCTGCCACGTGCATCAGTAGGGATGTGCCCTGGGGCAACCTCTGCTCCCCTTCCCTTTGCTCTCACAGCAGCATTTCTGTACCTCTTGTCTGTCTTTGTGTGTTAACTCATAAACTTCATGGCTTGGTTCTTCAGCTAAGTGTGAACTGCCTGGATCACTGTCTGAAGCACTTGGAATGCTTCCTCCTGACAAAAAGTGAGATTGATGATGTGGGGAAACTGAGTGGTCTGAAACTGCCTTACTGGGTAGGATTGCTGAGCAGTATCCCCAGGAACTCCTCCAGTCCTCTTACTGGAGGCTTCTCCCAGGGAAAGCTGCAATACAGGTTTTCTCTTCAGAGCCTGGTGTCTGTACCTGTGTGAGGCTGAAAAACCTTCAAAGGTTTTAGGGTTTTAATTTTGATTATCTAGCCCTTGTATAGCATCTAAAAAGTGTGTTTACAATTTCAGTTTGTCTTTATTAGAAGAATTTGACTGCAGCTGTAATGAGTTGGAGTCCTTGCCTTCTACCATTGGTTACCTTCATAACCTGAGGACGTTGGCTGTGGATGAGAATTTCCTTCCTGAACTGCCCAGAGAAGTGAGCAGCTGATTCTCTTTTTAAATGACCAACTGAACCATTTTGTGGTAGGCCCAAGATTTCATCCCTGCTCAGACAGAATACCTGTTAAAGCAAATGTTTCAGCATGATGTGGAAGACCAAGTCTTTCTTCACATAGCAGCAGAACCAGTAAATCACTAAATTCACCTCAAAGTGAGAGCATCCCTCAGAAGAGTGGGGGGAGCAACCCTGGGCATTTCCCTGCTGCTCAGTTAAAGTGAAAACACAATCTGGCTGCCTCCTGACATCAGGAGTTAGTGATAATGGTAAGCTTTGACAGAGAAGGGTTCTGAGCATCTTTGTTCTTTCCATTCCTGTAGATTGGAAGCTGTAAAAATGTGACAGTGATGTCTCTGCGCTCCAACAAGCTGGAATTTCTCCCTGATGAAATTGGTCAGATGCAGAAGCTGAGAGTCTTAAATCTGAGTGATAACAGGTACAGTGCACAGAATTTTGCTATCCTATTATAAAAATGTATTTTTTAAAAAAATAAAATTAAGTCTTTATAAAAACATAAAACATAAAATGTTTTAAATTATTAAAACTCTATTTAGAATTACTTTATTTTAACTGTAAGGGAAAAAATAAACAACCTTGATTTAGTTTTTTAATCTTTATGGTTTGGCCTTTATTCCACTGACATCCAAAGAAAAACTTGGATGGGGCCAATTTTTGGGTCTCTGTGTGTTTTCACAGATGAAAACCTGGTTACTTCTTGTATCTCCTGCTGTTTCCATGCTGAAGTATGACACTGGCTTTGCTTTTGTATGTAATTTTGAAACATTTAATGATTCCAAAATTGTAGCAGACCTGTAGGAAATCCCTGAATGCCAGCACACTAACATGATCCTGCCTCCACTGAAATCAAAAGAAAATTTTCTATTTCCTTCAGCAGAGCAAAGGTTTTGGTGAAAAAAAGCAGATTCTTCTGTTCTTATGTACATGGTTGTTCCTCTGAGAAGCAGAATGCTTCAAATGAGCCTTTCTTGTTACTTACCTGTGCTGCCCTAGGCATCAGAACAGACTCACTTTTCCTTGAAATGTGTTCCAGGAATATGGTAGTGTTCAGCAGAACCACTGAAATGCAAGCTTGCTCTCTAGTATGTATCCTGTTTGTTTAGCATCCATACTCACTAAAAATTAGGGGCAGGACAACTTTGTGTCTGATGTACTGCCAGCACTTTCATTGTTGAAATTAAGGTTGACCCTAAAATATAAAACCAAGTTACCTAGAAATCCCTATCATGTGTTTGTAAGGAATTACCTGTTTCATTCTGTTAGGTGACTCTGCATTGTATAGCACACCTTCTGCATGGGCCAGCAGTTAAACTTGGTGGAGTTTGGGATCTGGACAGTTTCAACACAGACTCAAATCTTGGGTCTCTTGGTTTGGGGACTGACACTGTACTTCAGGCCACACTTGTCACCCCCTCAGGTTCTCCAGAGGCTTGGATCACTCTGCCAGGTTTTCAAGCTTTTTTTTTCCATGTCTGTTCTGGCAGGTATCCAGTTCCTGATGCCTCTTTCCATGGTACTTTCTTTGCAGAGGGGACAGACTCTGTCACCACGACTCCAGCTTCTCTATCCCATGCCATGCTCTCTAATACTCTGTACTTCTCAGCTGCAGTGAGGAGTCCTCTCTCCTTTTATCTTTACAGATATCTTGATCTTTTCAGCCCTGTGACAGGCTCTTCCTCCCTGGGAAATGCAGTATTTGGTTTTCTCTGCACAATAGAAGGCAAGGAGGGGTTGAATCCTGACTTGCCATCAGGTGGTATCTAATGAGGGCTGGTGGGCATCTGGGGAGAGCCTGGCTGCCTTCATCACCCTCTGCAGTCAGGGAAGATTTGATTCCAGATATTTTCAGTGCAACCACCTGGAGAGTCATCCTTGCCTTTGCAGCATAACCCAGTGCCTCAAGAACCAGTGCAGCACTTGATAAAGTGGTTGTGCAGTTACTGCTTGCATGAAAGACACCAAGATCTCCAGCACAGAGTGAGGCTTTGGGGGTGGCTGCGTGGATTCAGTCACTGTTAGGAATGCAGATGGGATTCATTCAAAGCAAAAGAGATGTCTTACCAGTAACCGGTGTTCTTCACACTGTGTAGTCCACATACACATCTGTCTTCCATCTGCTTCTCCTCTCTCCTCAGAGTCCTTCCAGGTCTGAGTCCTGTGATTGAGAGGTAGAATTGTTAGAATGTACATTTGGGCTACACTTCTCAAAGAGCATCGGTTACTGGTAAGTAACCTTTCTTTTAGTTTTAGATTGTTCTGAAAGAGGAGCCAAGAGAATCATCACCTTTTTTTGTATTTGCACTGCTCCTGTCCTGGGGTGAGAGCTCAGTTACTGCTCTGAATCTCACCCACAGAAGCTGATTGAAAAAAGGCCCTAAAATTACATGATGGAGTCAAAAACCTGGCAGTTCCCTGGTGTACCTGTTCAGTTATTTAATCACACCACAATCCTCATTGCCAAAGAGGTAATTACTTTTGGCCACGTATATCCACACGTGGTTCTGTGACCAGAATGTTGGTGAGTTCCTGTGAGTCACATTCTTTTAAACCCTCACACTTGGGAAACAGAGTTATTATTCATTTGCTGAGAGCTGCCTGGGAGAACTGTCACAAACAGCAGCTGTCCCTGGGCTGCCTGACTGCCTGGCACTGCTCCTGCTTACCAGTAACCTACAGCAGGTTTTGACAGAAATTCTTCATGGTTGGGGTATTTTTTATAAATTCTTTTTGAATGCCACCAAACTACAACGTATGCATCAATAAGTCTATCCCCTAGGTGCCTGGAAAGCTCCTTGTACATTGTGTTACTCGAAGTAGTAACCAGTGAGAACTCTTCCTGTACTCTGAGCTTGGTTACTGTGACCACAGTGAAACCACCATTTGTACAACTGGTACAAATACATAGTGGTTATTTTACATAACTATGAGGAAAACTGTTGCTATCAAGAGAGAACAGTTCAAATGAGGTCTGTCAGTGGGCTTAAATAAAAGCAAAGACTGCCTTACCCCAGGAGACCCCTCAAATACTGACATTTGATAGTTTTCATATTTAAACAGTATCAATTACATTTTCTTTGCTTTTCTTGAGTTCCATGGATAAATATACTTTAGCTTACTCCTAAAGTATTAGGCTTTAAGAACTTCACACATTATGCTAAAGATGTGATCTCGGATCAATAATGGAAGGAATTATTCCCAAATCCTCATTCCAGACTGGTGTGGTGCTGATGTGCAGCTCCTTGAGTCCTGCAGCACAAGGGTGTCATGAGGAGGGGCATCAGCTCAGGAAGTCTGCTGGGTTGGGTTGGGTTGGGTTGGGTTTTATTCACCTGAGGAACTGCAGGGGAAATTTCTTCTCAGTTTTTCTCTTAAAAGAACATTTTCTACCTGAAAATTAAGCCCTACAAAAAGTGCATATGCATTTCAGATGTTCCCAAACTATTACTGCAGAGAGCTTTTTTCCTGAAAAATCAATTAGTGCCTCAGGGTGTACATTAAAAGCAAAATTTTTGTTATTAACTTTTAAACTTTTACATATACCAATGACATCCAAGATTGTACCTGTATAATAACCTAATTAAAAGGAATGCAGGTAATCTCTATAGCACCTGGAGATTTCCTGCATTTGCCCATCATGTTTTCAGCTCTTGTTACAAATGAGTTTAAGAGATTGCAAAGTGAAGTTATTGGTGAATGAAAATTTGCACAGGAGTGAAGCTGTTGCTTGGGAAAAAACCATAGGGAGTGCTGAGGTTGTTCTGGGGAGCTGGAGATGGTGTTTTCCCACAGACTGGGTGTCTCTGGCTGCCCTCAGGAATGCTGCAAGCTCTGGGTGCAGCTGCTCTGGAATGGTCAAACAGCTCCTTCCAGCAGAGAGCTGCAAAGGAGATTTATTCAGGCTGGGTCAAATCCCATCCATAGTGAAAACAAGTGCAAAGTTTGCCTTTTAATTGAAAGTGAATTAAATTTGGGCATCTTCATAATTACCTATCTATGCACCAATTAATGTTTAATCTAGTATTCTGAATATATTTTCCCTTAGATTTATACAAACAATTACACATGTAATTTTCCAAACTGTCTAGTGACAAGTTTCAGCATCTAAGCATAAAAGAAAAGCTCTTTGTTGAACAGCACAGCCATGAACTTTGCTTTTCTTTGTGCCAGTACCTGAGTGCAGTCACATCTTGGATCAAGCAGGGCAGATTAATCACTTTTCTCAATTACTGCTGAGCAGTTTGCTCTTCAGAGGAGGCCAAACCCTTTACTGAGGATGATGTGAGGTAGAGCAGAGTTCTGCTGATTTATACCAAATAGGATCTGGCCTATTGTAGGCAGAAAGTACTCAACCTACCCCCACTTGTAACTAATATTTAAGATCCTTTGTAGCTCTAGTGTACCCTTATTTTGACTGATGAAGGTAGAAAACAGTATCTGCAAGATCTTTCCTTTCCACAGTCTGGGAGAAAAGAGCTTTTCCTCTGCTCTCTTTGTTAGATCACATTTAGCTTTTGTCTCTGTAGACAGTCCCTTGGCTGTCCATTTCTTCCTCCAGCTCCTGAACCTTCTGGAGCTCAAAGCTGGGAGAACAGCAGTGGGTGGTTGTTCAGAAAAGCAAAAGAATTAGTGGGAAAACCATGAAGTTTCCCCAAGCATCTAGTCATCATTTCCAGTGCACTTCCATCTATAATTAACATGCTAATTCTTTGAGTGTTTAATTCAATGTTGTCTTTCAGGTTCACCAGGAATATTTCTATTACGTTAATCTTTTTGCTAACATTTGTGCAAGAATGAATTTCAATAATAAAAACCTGAATGTCCAATGAAAAGGTTTCTGTTAGCAACTCTGAAAACTGTTAGGTCTTTCCTGTAACTCTCCCTGGGACCAAGACTTTTCTGTGTTAGAACCTGTAACTTTGGTTACACTACTGATGAGAGAAAACATTCTCTCAGTACCTTTAGGAGATGATGTGAGTAGTTTTAGATTCCAAATCACTCTTAATATGGAATGGCTCTGCTAAAATACTGTATTTTAGTAAAAAGTAAGAGCAAATAAAAGGTGGAATCACAGCAATTTCAGTATGATCAAGATAAACATGCTACGTAGGGATTTTTAAAAGAAACTATTGTAAAAGTGAAGGATTCATGTTGTTCCAATATTCTCATTTCCAGGCTGAAGAATTTACCATTCACTTTTACTAAACTCAAAGAACTTGCAGCTTTGTGGCTTTCTGACAACCAGGTAATGACTTTCAATATTTTTATTTTATTTAGTAGCAAAGGGTCTTAGTGAGGGCTATAAATGAAACCTAGGATTTAATACATGACTGTAGAGAACTTTAGAAGTCTTTGTTCCCTGTCCAGCTTTATGCTTTCATATCAAGGTACAGATCCTTCTGGGTGTCATTTATGAACTTGGAAAGAGCACCTCTGGAGGATTTATTACCTGCACATAGCCAGCCTTACAGAAGTAAAGCTCAGTGGGCATGGCCCAGCTCTGCTCTTAGCCCAGATGTCCAGAGGAAATTCCTGCTGGCTCCAGGAGAGTTCTGCTGGCACGTGCTCCTGGCACTGCTCCTCAGATGGGCTTTTACCTTTATAGCTGAGCAAAAAGTTTTCAAGCTGAAGGGAGGGGAGGCTGGAGGGATAACAGAAGATGATGAATTTTGGGGTGTTAAGGTGGGATTCTCACCTGTTTCACAGGGTCTAATTTCCATTAAAGATATAACATTTCATGGCTTCTCAGCCCAGACACAGAACACACACTCTCCTTTTACATATAGTTTTTTCTGCAGCATTTTGAGGTTTCTACAGTCTAGCATAGAGTATGTTCTAGTCTATGAACTGTGGCAGTCACCCCTCGATGCCACACCAGAGCAAAGCAGGAACAGGAAATAATCCAAATTCTATCTAATCTTGTATTGTGTGTTTATCAAATGTAAGCTCCTGTCTCAGGGAACAGGGATGCCCCCAGCTAACTGGTCTGTTTTGCCTTTCCTGTGCAGTCCAAGGCTCTCATCCCACTGCAAACAGAGGCTCACCCAGAAACAAAGCAGAGGGTCCTGACCAACTACATGTTTCCCCAGCAGCCCCGCAGTGATGAAGGTAAAGTGCAGAGGCAGGAGCAGAGCTGGCTCAGATAGAGGAGGAAAGAATGGGGAGGGAGAGGAAAGCTTTCAGAGGGTCCTTGTGTCTCTTGTGACACGTAGAGGAGGAGTGCACACACACCAGGCTGCATTTTGTCACACCCAAAGGGATCCTGGTTGCAAATGAATCATGCTCAGGCTGTCAGATTTACATTTCCTTAAACACTTGTTTTCTTTTCAGAAGAATGGCCTTGTATAAACAATCTGAACCTGGGGATTGAGTTCAGGGGACAGAAATCCCAAGATATGCCTTGCTGCCCTGTGGACAGGCTGCGGGCCAGAGCCAGCTCCCCCTGCAGAGACACTGGACCCACCTGAGAGGCTGGGGTGGGCCAGCTCCTCCACATGGGGAGCTGAGAGCTTGGCAGGGCCCAGGGATTGGCTTCTCTTTTCTCTTCCCTTCTCTTGTGCAGTCAGAGTTTGTCTGCATGCTGCCTCTGCTCCAGATCAGCCCCAAACCCTCCTGCTTTCCATCACTCTCATTTCAGGTTTAATACTGTGAGATCTTACAGTTTCTCAACTAATTCTTTTTAGATAATTTCCAGTCCTCTGCTGGGTGCACTGATTACTTGTTCTTGTCCATTGCTGTTTGCAATTTAACTGTAGATTTCCAGTCAGACAGTGACAGTTTTAACCCCACTCTCTGGGAGGAGCAGAGACAGCAGCGTATGACTGTTGCCTTTGAGTTTGAAGACAAAAAGGAAGAGGAGGAAAATGCAGGGAAAGTTAAGGTAAGTTTTATTTGATTTATTCTGGTATTCACCTATTATGGACAGGGCTACTTTCGTGTTCCAAACACCCAGAAAGTACTCATCACCATGTTTGAGGGGCAGCAGTTGAGGAAGAACAGAATAATTCTTCTCTCTGAAGCACTCATTGCCAATTCCTGCTTTTGATTTTCTTGGCTAAAGAGCAAAACTTTGATTTGCTAAATCAGGTCAGGCCCACAGCCCTCATGTCAGGGTCCTACAGATGTTACGTCACAAAGACAAAATTAACACATAAAATTAGAGTTCATGTTGACCCTCCTAGTCCTTGAGGAATCTGTAGATCCCAGAAAGGATTCCATATTCCTCTCACAGCTGGAGTCAACAAGAGCTCTGCAGCTTCATGGAGTTACACAGGAATGTGCAGTGCAGAAGGTATTTCTCATCAATTTTGTAACCTAGCAAAGATGAAGATCAAAATAGGAATATTCTGTTCTGTTTACCTGAAATTAACATAATTCCAGAGCTTTCAACTGAAATCTTGCCAGGCTGTGCAAGGAAATTATTTCTTCCTGCAGGTGTGTGTGGGTGTTCCTGCTCCTGCACAAAAACCTTTTTGCCCAAGGCATGAAAAGATGAGTTCAAATCCAGTTGGACAGAAATGCTGATTTCCATCCTTCTGGTGTGTCCGTGCTCATTCCCAGAAATGCCAGTTCCCCTCTGTGACCACAGAGGTGCTCCAGAGCTCCCTGGCTGCCCCATTCCCCCTCATGAACCAGGAGCTGATTGCTGGCACCTTTTGAGAGCTCAGTCAGTGTCACTCCATCCACAGGCTGCAGGAGGGCATAGGGATGGTTTGAAATGTACATTTTAGCAGTTTCACCAGAGCTTTATGGGATGAATTTGAAGGTTAACTTCAATTATCAACAGGCTGCAGAGTTGGTAGTGCTTTATAAAAGCAGACATAGCTTTCACTCTTTTATCTCTCACAGTTAACTTTAGTTATCTTTAACTCTGTGCTAAAACAGATTTGGTTAATTGAAATTGCTCAATAACTTCTGTCAGGTATTTGGAACTTCAAAAGCTCACTTTCCAGGGTCATGCTGCTCTTGATGTAGCATTAAACATGCAAGGATGGTATCAACAGGGAGTGCAGCTTCCCTCTGTGATGAGAACTCTGAAGCAGGGATGAAAATGCCTGCATGGCAGTGGGATCACCTGCCACACTGCCAGGATTTCCACTGCTTAATATGAACACTCCAGCAATACCAAGCTCTGGCTGAAACCCCTCTCTGTGAGTTGTCTCTCATCAAAGGCTTTCAGTTAATTTTCTCTTACTCTTACTTCCTGAGGATTTGCTCTGTGACTCAACTTGGAGCTGGTTTTGGCTGCAGACCTTGCACTGAAATCCTGGTCTGAATTTTATGAAAAAGCAACTGCCTAATTAGGCCCCATCCTGATACGATTTCTTTCAACCATAAAGCAACCAGAGCTCTAGTGATGTTTTAATTTCCTTTCCTCTGTTCAAATCCTTTATTAACATATGACATCACAGTGAAACATTTCAATGTTTTGTGTTAAAGTCATGTCAGAATCTATTATCTGTATTGTTTATTTGATTGTTTATTGCTTTGGAATTGTATGCAAGTATTTCATATAATTTTATTTTCCAAAACTATCATGCTTTTGCTTTTAAAATATTCCTGTCAATAGACCACATTCATTTGAAGCCAAAATTACAATTTCCTACTCATCAGGGACACCTCCCCCAGCCCAGGGGGCTCCAAGCCCCATCCAACCTTCAACACTGCCAGGGATGGGGCAGCCACAGCTTCTGGGGGCAACCTGGGCACCCAGGGGCTCAGCACCCTCACAGCACAGAATTTCTCCCTCCCATCTCCTCTCCATCTCCCCTCTTGCAGCTCCAAACCCTTCCCCCTCATCCCATCCCTCCAGGCCCTTGTCCCAAGTCCCTCCCCAGCTTTCCTGGAGCCCCTTCAGGCACTGGAAGGTGCTCTAAGGTCTCTCCACAGCCTTCTTACAATTGGGAACAGTTATCCTGATGTGCACAGCTTGCACTGTGAATAGCAATTTTACTCCATTGAAGGATTTTACTCCATTTCCACCCCAAACTGAGGCCCAAAGCAAGTGGCAGGCTCAGCCAGCACCGTCTGTATTTGAGGTGACTCCAAGTGGTGGCTTGGGTGCAGCCTCACTGCTCACAGGACCTTGGGAACCCCAAGTTTGGTGCTGAAGCCCCAGAGATAGGTGGAGCTGGGTTAGGTTTGCAGCAGGAAGGATGGGCTGAAGGCCCACACACTTCAGCTTGCTCAGCATCTCTCCTCCCAGTGTGGAGTGGTGCTCAGCGGAGACAAAGGGGCTGTGACCCAGCAGGGGAGGTGTGAGGAGAGGTCAGCAGTGTGTGTGTCACCTTCCCTGCCATGGTCCCTTGCTGCACCCCCTCCTCAGACCAATTTGCTGCCCCTGTGATGTCCTGGCAGGTGACAGAAGGTGCTGTCACCCATCAGTCTTCTCAGCTGCTTTTCCCCTTTCACTCAGCCCTCAGATTTTGTAGAACTGCCTTCAAACTAGGATTGCTTTGGGCTTGGGAAACACAATGTTTCTCTTCTTAGGAGTGTTAAACATTATAGACTTAAAATGTGGAGTTTTCTAGAAAATCTGTAGGCCTGTCAGTCAGTTAAAGTAGCACTCAGTGTGACTTAGGATGAGTTTTCTGTAGTGTTTTGAGTCTGTTTTCCTGTATTTTCTGTGTAAGAGTAAGAAACACTTGAGTGCACGTATGTACATTATACATCTAGAAGAGCAAATAGCTCCCAGTTGCTCAGATTCTGTTCTCAGCTGCCAGAGATAATTCAGATTAATTCAGTGCACTGAACACAGCTAAATTAATTCTGCATTTACACTATTTTTGTTTTGTAAAAGTGTGATTGAATATGTCAGTACTCTCAACACAACATAGAATTAAAAGGCAATACTCTCACAGGGTGAAATACAGACTTAGAGGCAGCCATGCCCACCCAGTATTTGCTGTCACTGAAATTCCATTATGGGCTGGCACAGAGTAACTGAGAGCAAACTTCAGCCCCAAAGCCCAGGCTGCCTGTGACACATTGCCTCTAGGAGGTGACCTACAAATGGCAGGAATTTGCACTTAGCCATAGTACTGTACCATGGTTTTAGTTTGCATGCTGTTTTCATTTTGTATTTGTGCTTTAATTCTTTTTATGAATGTTCAGGTTGAAATAAATCTAAAACGTTACCCCACTCCATACCCAGAGGATTTAAAGAATATGGTAAAATCAGTTCAAAATCTGGTGGGCAAAACAAGCCATGGAGTACGGCCTGAGAACTCAGCACCAACTGCCAACAGTGAACAAACTGTGCAAGACAAGTATGAGCACAAGTGGCCCATGGCACCCAAGGAGATTTCAGTGGAGGTAATGTACAAGGATCCTTCTTCCTCTCCAGAGTTCCAGTTGGGGTTTTAACATAACTCCATCAAATGATATTCTGCCCCTGCTGTGAACGTTGTACCTCAGAGTTTCTGGTTTCATTCCATAAAGTTAATTTAGTTTGATATACTGAGTTTCTGTTTTCCCTGATACTACTGACTTTATCAGACTGAATTTTTGGTTTTAAATCTACCTAGGTCTGAATTTTGGTATTGGTATATAGAAGCACTCCCCTAAATTTTAATTATCAGGGAGATTTGCATATTAGCAGGAGAATGGACCTGCTCACAATTTACAACTCAGACTTAAGGAAGTGTATTTCTGCATCAAATATGTTAATGACTAATCAGTTTTGTTCTGTCTGACCTGCTCTGCTGTTAGATTCTGCTGCTTCTATTCACACTCCATGCAGTAGATAGCCAATTAACCTTGTCAGAAGCCAATGAAGTCAGCAGGAGTGCTTCTGTGCAGGGAACTTCAGATCAGGCACCCCCTGAACAGCAGCTTGCAGGGAGCTGCAGAACCTGTCCCTCCCTGTTCCCAGAAGTGGGTCAGTGTGCACTGTAGCAGAGGCTTCTGTGTGAGCAGGAATAGAGTCACTGAAAGGTAAATTCCTAAATGCTGCACTTTTGTGCAGCTGTTGCAAGCAGCTGAAGCTTGGTCTCCAAAGTCAGCTACTCATTAATGTTCACACTAATGACTTGCTTTGTGCAGACACTGCTTATTAGTAAGGGAAATCTCTTACCTGGCAGTATGTGCTGACAGGTTACCAGGTTGGACACCTCTACACAAATACCTGAAGATCTTCATGAAGTCCTAATGTTCTACAAAAAACACAAGAGGGAAAAAAGCATCACGTTATCTTTTCACTCCTTTGTTATTTAAACATTGTGATCAGTTCCTTGTCCTTGAAATATCCCTGTCTCTGGCTAGTCATGGATACATCCACTTTTTCTCCTTCAGTTTTCCTTAACACAGACTGAGCTGTTCTTACTCACCAGACACTGTAGCTGCTCTGTTAATACTGTCTGGTTGGTTTTTGAACAGTTTAACATTTTCATTTCCTTAAAAAACAAACTATCAGTTTTCTCTTAAGATAGCTACAGAAGACTTGAACCAAATCTCAGCACAGTTGTGATTAGTACTTCAAACTAATATATTCAAGTGAAATCATTCATATTTTTATCTAAATCTGGAATCTCAAGTTCCACCTTTATTCCTTTTTCCCTGGTAAATCTTTCTTCCTGTGTCAGTCTGGCCTTTGAACCAGTTTTTGCAGTGTGCCATGAGCATTGGCAGTTCTGCTGTACTTGCTGAGTATGTACAATAATTTGTGCATCCTCTGGCTTCTGAACTTGATTCCTAACAGCTTTCTGCAGGTTTTATTCATCCCTAGTTTAACGTGCACATGCTGTCTGTCTGGAATTCACATCTATGATGTCTGATGAAGACAGGAGGTTTCTGGTCTTGGTGACCCAGGCAACAGAAATAGGTGGCTGTACTGGTTTAGTTGCTCTTCAACTAAATGTGGAGTTGTCAAATGAAAATGTTAACATCCTGGAGCCCCAGCTGAGAGTCCTGGGAGAGTGCAGAGCCCCTTGAAGCTGCCCCTATGGAGCTGCAAGGGACGAGTGAGTGAGTGAGATTCCAGTTCCTCTGGAATGCTGTGTGACCACGTGCTGTGCTCTGGCAGAGAAAACATGAAGACAAATTTCATTCTGATCTCTCGTTCCTTGATAAAATGCATTCCCCTTTTTGCAGCAGCAAAGTAATCACATCTGGTTTTTATTGTGAGTGTACATGAAGTGTTAATTGCATGAGGCTCACAAAAAGCATTCCAGAGAGATCACTGAATTGCTGAAGACCCTGCAAGTAATTCCTGAAGTGCAATCAAATAATGTGATTGCAATTTCCTCGTTAATTCTCTGCCCCAAGCAAGTGATGGGAGTGCATGACTACTTACATCACATTGATGAAGAAGTAGTTTTCATCTTCTTTTATTGTAACAGTGAAGAAGGTGGCACTTTCCCAGGTTTCTCTTTCTGTAGTACTGAGTCCAGACTAGTAACAAAACTGTCTGGTCAGCTAAAGAAAAGCAAAAGTGTTATTGTTACTCAGGCAAATACAGGCACTGGGAAGATTCTCTGCAGGGTGGTGTCTACATTTTCCTCTCTTTGGCTTCCTTCATGAAGATAAAGGAAACAGCAGAAAAAGTGGGATGATTTTGTGGATAGCAGTAGCACAGTTTCAATTATAGCACATTAAATAAAACATAATTAAGTTCCATTTGCTTTTTAGATAATTAGGAGACATCTCAAGCCCCAAGTTAAAATAGAGTTTGGAAATGAGGTGTGTTCTGATACAGATTTCAGGTGAAGACAGTTTCTAATAACAAGGTAATTTAGTTTCAGTTGCAATGCTCACTTTTTCATCCTCAGAGGCCAGATAGGCTGCTTTCCTTTCTGACCTCTTCTGGGTTTCCTTACAATTAATTTGGACATGTCTCTTCACAAAACTGTTTCTAAATAATTAGAGGGAGCATCTGAAATCAGTAACAAGCTACATTTCAAATTCCCTGTATCATCCTCTGCCTTCAGAGATAAAAAACAACTGATTTCTTAATTAATCATCAACTGAAATAAACCTCTTCATTGCCCTAAGTCATTCTGAAAGATGTGTGTTTTGGACAAATCAAGCCTGGGATAACTGAGTGTGTTGCACAGCCTTTCCCTGAGCAAAATGAGAAGAGTGCCACAGATGTGCAATTAAGATCTTCAAACTTAAATTCCTGATGTGTCTGGATTGACAAATTAATGGGAAATACTTGTATATAACTCTGGGCTTTGGGTTTAGAAAAGTCTGGTTTAGTCCAGCCATCCTCTGTGCTAGTACCTAGCAGGCCTGTTAATACTGTGTAAAAAGGAGAGATGGTTATTCTTTGAGTGGCCAGGAGCAGGAGGAATATCCCCCACTCTGCTTTCTTCTGGGATAATCCCTTCTTCTGGGACCCTCGTGGTGTGTTGCTGGATTAGTGACTGAATTTTATTGATCTTACTCAGCCCTGTCTGACCCTCAGACAGAGCCCCCCCTTCATGGGCCCACCTGCTCTGCTCTCTTCAGAGGCTTTATATTCCTTGCAAGGAGGCTCTAAGAGTTATTTTTAAAATTCCATCTCTCCAAATTATAATTTAATGTTCTCGTGTTGTCAGCATGAATAATTGGTGATATTTCTCTTTCCCAGTTCTTTTAATGGGTTTTACCACGTATTTTCATCTCTCCATATTTTTCTGTCCTCCACCAGCATCTTTCTCTGGTTAGTCCTGACACGTATCTTCTGACACAACACCATTGCACTTATTTTTTTCCCTTGGTTCTTGCAGTTGGTTCTATTAAAAAATACTCTCTTAGAATTGACTGGAACATGATTTAGGTTTTTTTACAATATATTTCACTTTCATGACATACCCACAAATGCCAGAGTAGTTCTTTCCAAAGTGTATTGATTTTTGTCTGAATAGATGCTAAAAAGAATATATTTATATATGTATATAAAACATTTAAAAGTTCATAAAATTTTGCACCTGAAATAGAAACCTGTGTTGATCATTATGTCAGAAATGGACCTGCTGGTTCTTTCTACCTTACAGCAAGTAGTTTTGTCTTAAGCTTATAACTTCTGGAAGTTTCATGGCACAATATTGGGATTCTAGGTTCAAGATACAGTAAACACAGAATTCCAAAAGAGTCCCCTCTCTGATACAGACAACACTTGTAAATCCACTCTGGAAACCCCAGGCAAGAAGGAGGAAGAAGAGCATACAAAAAGCTCAGAGGTACAACCACAAGCTTAACGTGCACCATGCTGCAAAGGTGGAGAGTTTCACACTCTGCGAATGCTCTGCACTCTTTTTATTTCTCAGCAAATAGTTTTACCTGAGTTTGTTACACTGCACAAGGAAATGTTTGTGCTGCACTGGAAAACTGCTGTTGCACTTTGAGCTGTATGTAAGTCACTGCTGTATGTACAGCACACAACAAGGATCTCTGCATGTGAAAGCAGTTTCAAGTCTTGAATGCATCACTCCACCTGGCTCAGGATGTAGCTGTGTCTCCTTAGATGGTAGCACTGAGGGGGTTAATTAACAGGCTGTGAAGACACCTGTTCTGTGCTCTTTTGGTGTGGTACTACCTCCAGGATGCAGAAGGATTACCATATCTGTTATGTAAATTTAATTATATTCTTCAAGGCTACATTACATGGCAAATGCTTCTGCTAATCTGTTTCCACTGTTAGTACAAAAAGTACTTCATGGAGAGTAAACCACTGAAAGCTTTCTCCTTATGAGCAAAAGCAAGTAAATTTTACAGATACTGTAGCATTTTACATTTTAATACTGTGGTTTGGTTTTAGTACTCCGTTTCAATTGTTTCTCTAAATATTGCATCTCTTCCCTTTATTGGCTTCACTCTGCAAAGTCACTGGAGTACCTTAACAGCAAATATCAGGGTACAGAGGGCCTCATAGTGTCTCCATTAGTGTAAGTTCCCTCCTCTGTATATTTCTCCTAACCATTTCCTTCCTCATTTATACTACTAATTACTGATTTTCTCCTCTTGTCTCTCCAAAATGTCCTCCTTTTTACTAGAGGGTGAGATCACAGCTCACCCTCCCACTCCCAAGCCAAGGCATGTTTCCTGTAGCCCACTCCACAAGGGTGGCACTGGCAGGACTTGGCAGTGGTGCTGTGCCCACCTCCACCAGTTCCCTCAGCCCATGCACCAGCACCCACAAGGGGGGTTTCCCATTTTCCTCATCCTTCTGGCTGCCTTTCCTTGGGTCCCCTCCTGAGGGCAGGGTCGTGTTCCTCCAGGAAGTGTCACACTCCCCAGGACACCTCTCTCCAGCTCAGTGTCTTTCTCATTTCTGAACTTTCTTCCAGGGGTAAGAAATGCCATGGATTCCCTCTTTGGGTCTTCATTCCCTTCTGGTTATCCTATGAGCATGATGTAAAGGTTCTAATTTAAAATACCTTTTTCAAAGACTACACCTCACTTCCTTTCCACTTCATGAGAAGTTTATGAAGTTTGAATCATTTTAATGTAGCAAAAACCTCTTCAGAGACAAAGTAATTCTAATTAAATATAGCTATAGAGACAGCTTGATCTACAGAATGACGAATAAATGAATGGGGAACACTTGCTCTTGAGATAAGAAGTAGTTGTTTATGCTGAATTGTTACTTATTTCTACTGGCAGCTTGCATACTTGTGACCTTTACTGCGTCAAAAATGTTTACGTGGCCTTGATGTAGCTCACAAGTTCCATCTGTTTTGTCCATATTTTCAGAATGAACACATCACTGTAATTTTGACATTTGTTTATGCAGGACTAATCAGAATTTCAGCTGACAAATCAGCATGATTAGAGAAAACCCGTGCAGTGGGGTTTGGGTGTGTGGTCACATTCATGAAGAGAAGGCTGTGAAATGTTTGTTCATTGCAGTTTGGAGGGGATTCTGTTTCCTATGTTTACTCTTACCTTATCTTCCTCAGGATGCCTATGGACATCCTGCCAGTGAGATGAGGATAGGGGAACTTCGTCCTTCCATGCCAGAGACTCCGTTGTACCCACCCAAACTTGTTCTTCTGGGTAAAGAGAAGAAAGGTACAGACTTAACTTACAGCTTTTTAGATGAAAGCATTTGCAATGTATACTGATAACCAATACTTAAGGTGCTGTACAGTTCACTCTGATTTTAAAGCATATTACATGCATATTTCTGCACATGTGTATATCCATAGTATCTGTTTAAAAATGTTTTTCTCTGGAATTTTCAAATACCACCTCCTGAAAACATTTGCTGTGTTTTGTTTCAGAGTCAACAGATGAGTCAGAAGCAGATAAGATCCACTGTCTGAATAACAGCGTTTCCTCAGGCACTTACTCAGACTATTCCCCTTCCCAGGCTTCCTCAGGGTCCTCCAACACCCACGTTAAAATGGGCTCCTTGCAGACAACGGCTAAAGAAGCAGTGAATAACTCTCTGTGGGGGAACAGGTGTGATCATCTTTCTTAATAGTGCTGCCTAACACTTTTTTTAATTAGAGAAGAGTAGGTTTAGATTGAATGAGTAGGTTTAGACTGAATGTTAGGAAAAAGTTGACCATGTGGGTAGTGTAAAAATGGAAGAGGTTTCCCAGGGAGGGGGTTGAGGCCTCATCCCTGGAGATGTTCAAGGTGAGGCTTGAGGAGGCTCTGAGCACCCTGATCTGGGTGAGGGTGTCCCTGATACTGCAGAGCTTGGACTGGGTGAGCTTTAGAGGTCCCTCCCAACCCAAATCATTCTGTGGTTCTGGCTGCCTTTCAAAGTGATCCTATGCTAGCTGTTAAGGCTCTCCATTAACAAAATGCAGTTCTGCCCCAGTTTTGCAGAGCTGTACATAGCTACTCAAAGCCCAGGCCATGCAGCTGGCCACCTGTTCATGCTCTGTAAATGTCAGTACTTCCACAGCTGCTTTTTCAACTGTGTGCTACAACCATGCACTAAAAGTAATCAAACTGCAATTATCCTGCTCGGAGTGGTCCTGAGCTGCAGCTGGCTGTAGTTTAGCAGAGATAGCAGAGTCTGAGTCTCTCATATTATTGCTGTCCTGAGCCTCTCTCTGCCCGGGACCTCCAAGAACATCACAGTGCTCTGAAAGCTGTAATTTGCACTGTCCATCAGCAACCTGAACACAGTCTTGTAGCACACCAGGAACACCTGGTGAGGATTCCTGCCATAAATCACCTCATGTGGTTCCATCCCATTAAAGAGAGGCTGGAGCCTGCTCACTGGAGATGCAAAAAAAAAAAATCTTGGTGGTGAGAACATGCACAGACTGAATCTGGTAGGTTTGGTTTTGGGGAAAAAAAAAAAAAAAGTAAAAATAAAAAAATCTCCCCTCATATATAGAACACAGAATAACAGAAGGTTATTTTTTAAAACAGGAAAATGTGCTCAGTTGGGTTTATGTGAACATGGCATTGAGCAACCCGGAGCTTTTGACTGACTTCTTAGTTTCTCTGTGTGCATACTCAGAGAATCTGTGCTCTGGTGCAAAAAACCTGCAGCCCTTGGTGCCAAACCAGCTCAAGGTGCACTTCTGCAGTGCCATCCCAGAGCTCCCAGAGATGGGAAAACACTGAGCTGCTCTGCACCTGCATCTTTCCCCTGAGGGCTCAGGTGCTGTGACGGAGGGCGTGTTATCTGGTTTCGCTTCCTTTTGTTGTTTTTTTGGGTTTTTTTGCAGGCTGGCCCAGTCGTTTCCACAGCCCCTGGAAACCAAGCCATTGCTGAGCCAGCGGGAAGTGGTGCCGGGGGGGAACCTGCCGGCCCGGCCCGACCGGCGCCCGCTCAGCGACACCTTCACCGACAGCTGGGCCGACGGCTCGCACTACGACAACACCGGCTTCGTGGCGGAGGAGAGCGCGGTGGAGAACCCCAGTGCCAACCCCCTCCTGGGCACCAAGTCCAGGAGCACGTCGGCACACGGACGCCGGCCCCTGATCAGACAGGACCGGATCGTTGGCATTCCCCTGGAGCTGGAGCAGCCGACGCTCAGAAACACACACGAATCTGAAGTGCCTCCTCCCAATCCTTGGCAAAATTGGACCAGAACCCCTAGTCCTTTTGAAGACAGGACAGCTTTTCCTTCCAAACTGGAAAGCACCCCCACCACCAGCCCTTTGCCTGAGCGGAAAGATCACATCAAAGAGTCTCCTGAAATGACTAGCACTTTCAGCCCGGGAATAGCATGGGAATATCACGACTCAAACGCTAACAGAAGCCTCACCAACGTCTTCTCCCATATCCACTGCCGCCCAGACCCTCCCAAAAGTGTCATTTCCATCAGCAAGAGCACGGAGCGGCTTTCCCCCATGATGAGGGACATAAAAACCAACAAATTTAAGAAGTCGCAGAGCATCGACGAGATAGACGTCGGGACGTACAAGGTGTACAACATCCCCTTGGAAAACTATGCAACTGGTAACGACACTGTGGGAACCCACGAGAGGGTGGAGAAGCTGCTGGGCCCGGAGCACGGCATGCTGAGCATGTCCCGCAGCCAGTCGGTGCCCATGCTGGACGACGAGCTCCTCACCTATGGCAGCGTCAAGGTGCAGCCCCAGCACAAGCCCCCGGTCACCAAGAAAGTCTACCAGTTCGACCAAAGCTTCAACCCGCAGGGAGCAGTGGAGGTCACGGCCGAGAAGAGGTTGCCACAGCCTTTCCAGCTCAACCCCGAGTACATTCCCCAGCAGAGTAAAAACCTGCCCCAGGAGCTGGTCAGCCCCCGGGCCTACCGCGGCTACCCCCCCGTGGAGCACATGTTCTCCTTCTCCCAGCCGTCGGTCAACGAGGAGGCCCTCAGCACCCCCTATGCCAGCCAGGGCTCTCGGCCGGGGTTCCTGAGGAGAGCAGATTCCTTGGCTGGCTCCACCGAGATGTCCATGTTCAGGAGGGTCAGCGAGCCCCAGGAGCTGCCCCCCAGCAGTAGGTATGGCCGTGCTCCCTACCGAGGGGCTGCGGAGCGCCAGGGCAGCATCTCGGTCTCTGAGTCTCAGTTCCTCAAGAGGAACGGCAGGTACGAAGATGAGCACCCTTCCTACCAAGAGGTGAAAGCCCAGACTGGAAGCTTTCCGGTCAAAAACCTCACACAAAGGAGGCCGTTGTCTGCAAGAAGCTACAGTACAGAGAGCTACGGCACGTCCCAAGCCAGGCCGGTCTCGGCGAGGCCTACAATGGCAGCTCTGCTGGAAAAGATTCCGTCAGACTATAACTTGGGTAACTATGGCGACAAGCCTTCCGATAGCAGTGATATAAAGACAAGGCCTACCCCTGTGAAGGGAAATGAGAGCTGTGCTAAAATGCCCGCTGACTGGAGACAACAGCTACTTAGACATATAGAAGCTAGAAGGTTAGACAGGGTATGTTTGGCATTTCTCTGCAATTAATGCCTTTAGTTGTGTGTTTCGGTATTTCCAACTCTTTGCACGTGCAGTGGTTACCACCAGAATGCCCACTAATGACCTGCCTGCCTTGGTGCCAGAGGAGCCGACCCACACCAGGGCTCTGGGGGTGCTCCAAAGCAGCTGGAGTGAGGGGGTGCCAGGTAACGAGCGGGAAAGGGTCTCAGCACCAGTAATGCCCCCCGTGCACGTTACTGGTGTAGGAACTGCTGCAACACTGTCTGAAATAGCAAAAAAACCCCAAAACAACCCAACATACAAATCTCTCCTTATCAGCAGATGTGAACGTGCTGCTGAAGTCCAGTAATGATTTGAGCAATCACAGATGCTGGGTACGTCTTTGCAGCAAAGGGCAATAAAGAAAAACATCACAGATAAAAAGCAAAATAATGTGTTTTAGCTTTCCTACGGCTGTTAGTGGGGAGGATTTAAGGGTATCTCTTATCTCTGAGAAACATCACTGGGTATATATACACTGCCACTGTTTGTTTAGAGGGGATACAATTATTGCTCCATTTAGCTGTAGAAGTTCTGCTGATTTGCCTCCCACACAAGCAGCACTCCAGTGCACGGGGTCAGTAAGATCCTAACTGCTAAATGAGTTACTCCACCAATCGGATTTGCTGCATCCTCTGAAGTGGTGGTGAAAAAATTCCTGTTGTTGAGTGCAGAAGTTGGTTTCAGAATGTGTCCATGTAGCAGTTTGATGCTAGATACTCGTGAGATGGGTGTTAATGCATTCATTACCTCCCAGTTGCTCGGGTGTGATGCACACTGAAATATCATTAAGGACCAAATGGGTAACCTTTAAAAACTGGCTCGAAGGCTGAAGCCTTTTCCTTATTTCAGCTGTTTTCCTTATGCTGTGCACATCTGATTGGAAAATTCCTAGGCAAGATAGTGCACCCCAAGTAGAGATTTCTGGTGGAAATAAACCCTCTCCAGGTGTTTGTTTAAGAAGTATCTTTACACATAGTTTACAACTTGTGTTTGCTTAAGAAATGCCCTATGCCATGGCAGGCTGGCACTGGTGACTGCAACAAGTGAAGTGAGGTCAGAGCAATCCCTGCAGGGGCTGCTGAGCCAGGCTCTGGCTGGTTGCCACATGCCATGAGCAAAGCTCTCAGAATCTGGGCTGTCTGGGGCAGTTCTGCTGGCGAGAGCTGCTGGGCACTGCCCACCTGCCCCTGATCAGCAGGTCCCTGTGCTGGGGCAAAGCTCATCCCTTGTGTGCAGCTGCTGGCCAGAGAGTGGAAGCAGAGCTCCAAGGGTGATGCAGAACTTCTGCTGCAGGGTTTTCCCTCTGCCTCTGATCCTGTTTTATGCTAGATACATGTTTTCTGGCCCATCCGTGGTTGTGCAGATGTACCTAAATTTGGCCATATTTGCAAAACAAAGACTTGTGCCACATTATAGACTGCAATTTTCAAACTACAGGTACCAACATATTTCACCTGCTGTCAGCGTTGAAGTCTTTTCTGGTATCCATTCTATGTATAAGTAGCAATGTATTTGCTTCCGTGTGACCCAGTGCATGCCTGAAAAAAAAAAAAAACCAACAAAAAGCTATTTATTTCTTGGTACTGTTCGTTTGCTTTAAACTAAAATGTTGTGAACTTAACCATATATATGTGTGATACTTAATTCAATGAGCATGTGTGTTCATATCCTGTCACGTGGTTGTTTCCTCTACTCAGACTGCTGCTTACAAACACAACACAGTTAGCCTTGGCATGCTGCACTCTGGAGGGTTTTCAGCCATGCATGCCGGCAGAAGCATGACTTTAAACTTGCAGCCTAAATCTAAATTTGAAAACCAAATGCTTCAAGAGCTACCTCTACCGAAAGTAAGTATGGGATAGCCAGCATATACCAGCATTACCCAGTCAGTTGATAACACTCCTTGCTTTCTCCTGGTTTAGCTTTTGCCTCTTGTCCATGCTTATACTCTACCCAGTCCAAAAAGCAAAGGTGGTGGCACTGCCTTTCCTACCCAGCACCTTGCTTTCTGGATTAAGTAGCTCCCGTGGCTGTCGTTACTGCTTTCTGCTCCCATGACTGATGCAATCATTCTGTCTTCCTCAGTGGCTCAATCTGCTCACAGGAGGGAAGAAGGTGTTTGATTTGGTGACTCTTGGACCTCAGAAAAATCAGTGTAGAAGTGTTTAATATGCATTTAGGTGGGCTCCAAGAGACAGGGGGTTTAACATATGAACGCTACTTGAGTATGCTATGATAATCAGTTTGAGTCCATGCTTACCACACCTGAATTAATGTTAAACTATTAATAATGCCTACAGAAAGGGAAAATTTTTCACATGTTTTACTTGCTGGACTAGATGATCCTTGGTCCCTTCCAACCTGACACTCTGTGATTCTGTGGTACTTGGTGATTAACAGCACTTTGCTGGCAAGTGCAGAGACAACTGCACACAAACAAATGTTTGAAGAGAAAAGCAGATGTGAGGAGCCAGAGAGGGCATTGCTGAGGTGTTTTCAGTCTCAGGGAGGAGGTGCTGAGGCCTGTGCCATGTCAGGCCACCCCTGTGCCAGCAGCAGGTGGTGGCACTGCTGGGCTCCACGCAGGAGCATGGCTGGGTGTCTGCCCACAGCCCCACCCGTGGCTGCTGGCAGGGATCAGCTCCATCTCTGTCAGTAACTACAGGGCAGCAGAGCAGGCATCCAGGCACTGCAGTGCCATCAGCTGCACCAGTAATTGCTGGCCTGGCCCCTGGCAGGGCTTGGCCCCAGCCAGCTGGCAGCAGCCCAGGCAGAACCAGCCAGAAATTCCCAGAGGAGGATCCCAATGGCCCATTTCAGAGGTTAGATCCAAGGCTGCTGAGAAGAATAAGATAATTGAATGGCAGGAAGATGAGCAGATTGTGCTGGCTGGAGGACAGGCCTCAGCCCTGCTTAGCTTACTAATGCAGGGCTTCCAGGCAGAGCTGGGAGAGGCTCACAGTGCCCACACACACACACAGATCATGGACAGTTCTTCCCCTGCTGTGTAACTTACTCTCCATGCACTGTTCACTGTTTACCCCTCCCCTTCAGCTGTCTCTGGATTTAAGCAAGTCCTAATGTTAGTGTGTGCTTCTCTGTTGTTGGGTTGGTGGCACTGAGGTCAAACCTTCCCTGCAGACGTGTGTGTGTGTGTCTGGACACAGACAGCTTTCCCCTGTTGGTCATAACTGGATTTTCCTTTCAAATCATTTGTTTGTCTGTTTGGGTATAACCTGATGCTTGTCCCAAGTCCTTGACAGAAGTTCATTTAACATCAACTCCAAACAATGGTGCTGTTTTCCTACACGGTTTTAGGAATGATAATTTCCAATTTTTAATAATTTGGGGCTGTAGATGAATATGGATACCAATACATGGATGTCTGAGGAAACTTATGAAACTGCTTATGGGGGATATGTTTTGGGGTGTGGTTTTCTGTCAATTATTCTGCTTCCTATTCCACCAGCATTCCATTGCTACATACCCATAGCAAATGTAATGCTGAACTGCATGATGGGGGGGTTGTCTTACTGCACTGTTTGGAAAGTACTGAAAAGATACTGTTGAACATAGAATGTCAATGTTTAGTATTGTTCAGTTTAATTCCTTCACATGTTCTAAAGGATTTTACATTCACTTGATGAATCCAGGCCACAGCAGCTAAATATTAACCTCTTCTTCTTCCCCTTCCTTGTGGCCTAGATTCAAGAATGTAATGAGTGAGCTTTAGTTGTCCAGTGGAAGATCAGGATATCAAGTATAGCAACTGCTTAATTTGGAAAATTCATTCCATCAGCTCTACAGAATGTCTGAATGGCTGCCTTCCACTTTTTACCTGCACTTAGCAGAAATGTAGTTTTTTTCCCAGTCTGCCCAAGCCCACCATGGGCACCTGGGGCTGGGGTGGCTCTGGAAGGTATGACACATCACAAAGATGAGGACTTTTCTTTTTCATTGGTTTTTACCACTCCTCAGAGCCAAAATATTTTGCAGTGGTATTTTTTCACTGTAAAGCTGCTCCCTGCCCTGGTCTCAGATGATGAACCCCCCGTGGGGTGAGGGGGACATGCAGCAAACAGGGCAGAACAGCTGATTCTGAGTTTGTGTAGGCACAGAGTGCCCAAACTGGGACCTCAGTTCTGATCCACGGACAAAGAGGGCTCAGGGCTGGGGTTAGTTTTTCCATTTGAATATGTGTAAAGAAAGCTCTACAGGGAGGTCTTGTAATTTCAAGAGGGAAAATGTTTCTCTAGTGGTTTTAACATAGAAAAATCACATCTTTCCTGATGTGTCTGGAAGACTTTGTGAATGATGAGAGAATGGTAATGAAAGCTTTCTTTGCTTTTCAGTAATGAGGGCTGACATTTTTTTATTCACAATTTACTTCTACTTCTGAATTACTTTTAAAATTGACCAAAAATTTTAAAAAATTCTTGATTGTTGACCAGTTACCAGCTTTGGAGTCTCAAAGCACCAGTTTCATTTGTTCTTCAGTCATCAAGAGAAGTGATTCATATTTTTTTTAAAAAAATCAATGCTGAAGAAGAAAGTGCTTAAATGATAGAGGGGAGGAAGAGAACTTTTTTTTCTTTGCAGATTACCATTAAGCAGTTAACTGAATAAGCACCAGATAATGCTGAGTGCTGTCAGTGGCGGCACGGTGGGGACATTTTGGAAAGCCTGACACAAAAGGCCATAGCCAGGTTAGCAAAATTCCCAGCTATGGTAAAGAAGTACAGATAATAAGAAGTATAAGATAATAAGTACAGATAACAGAAAGTCAGGATGGGACAAAAAAGTGCCCATGTCCTCAGAAGTGCTGAAAGCAGGAGTGGAACAACCAGGGGGAAAAAAGACAAAGAAGAAACATGATTATCTTAAAGGTCTTTTCCAACCAAAATGATTCTGTAAAAGAAGAAGTGGAAAATAGTAACAAAGCATCAAGCTTGTTGAGGAAGCTTTGTGTCTCACCTCCATGCCTATTCAGGAAAGGATTTAATTGCTGGGTAATATTGTGCACCTAATACCCTGTGAACTTGGAGCAAAACCAGCCCCAGCCCTGAGAGAGGCCTGTGGAAGCTGCCACATTGCCAGGAGACACTGTCACAGGTTCAGTGCTGCCAGTAAGGGAGAAAATCTAAGCATGTAATTTAATCTTGGTGGCAAGTGCCTCATGAATAAGTTTTTTTGATGCTTGAATGACCTGTAAGAAAGTTCCAACTGAAATGACTAATGGCAGACTGCACACTGAGATGGGGAGTGGTGCCAGAATGTGCTTCTCTGAAAGGAACGAGTTACATACAATGGATTTTCACTTTTCTCTCATCATTCATTATTCTCATTGTTCCTCTTATGTATCCTTCAAGATCTCCTGCTTGGGGAGAGTCCCTCAGCAATGTGATCACACCTTTGTGAAACACCCTAGAGATGTAAAAGCATTTCCATGTTATCAGTGGTGTGGTGCTGTGTGATGTGGGTCGGTGACTGCTGTGATGTGGAGTGAGAGATGTCTGTGGTGCTGTGACAGTGACTAAAGGCTGCCCTACCCTTTCTGCAACAGACCCCGTCACAGCAGAGCAGTGTCCTGGACAACGGGCAGGAGGAGATGTCCCTGGGCAGCCAGTGGAACCCCTACCCCCTAGGGCGGCGGGACGTGCCACCAGACACTGTCACTGTCACCAAGAAGGTAAGCTGCACCCCGTGCTCTGCTTCCCCAGCCAGGGGGAGAAGGAGAATGGGCTGATGAGGACAGGCTTGGGAAGCACATGGGTTTGTTTCAAAGTTTAATGTGCATTAAGGATGGTCTTTTGATGCTTGCTGCCTGATTCTATATTTATTTCTGCACTTGTGGAAATAAATATTTATATTTATTTCTCCACTTGTGACATCTGTAGCCTGTGAAATGGGCACATTGGGCTTGGCAAGTGTGTTCCTGTAGGTACTGAAATGCCCTCAGCTCCCTCCTAGCCTGACAAGTCACCACTTGAATTTTTCATTTCAATTAAATCCTTCAGTTTACCACAAAAAAAAAAAAGGATGGAGGCCTGGACAGGCACAGGTGTCATGGCAGAGCCCTCCTAGGCACTCATCATCTGCTGACAGACACACTAGAAAGGGTTCTAACTCCTGGTACCTTGTGGGTATGAAATTCCAGTGGCTGGACCTGGCCTCTTTCTGTGCAAACATTGGCTGCTCCCTCCCAGCCCCAGCCTCTGCTCATCGACCCAGAACCTGCCAGGTTTGAATGCTCTGACCATGAAGCTGGAGAAGAGAGGAGGATGAAAAACTAAACCATGTTTGCAGTCAGCTTCAGAAGGTGGAGCCCCAGGTGCAGGCAGTGGTAATTACATTGGCTGTTATCTCTGCAGGGATCAGTCCTGCTCATTCTGGATGTCTACGAGTGAGTAAAAGCAGTGTGAAAGTCATCACTGGTAACTTCCAATTAGCTGTCAGGAACATCTCCCTCCTGGCTTCACATCTCTTTATCCAAGGCAGCTCCTGAAGCAGTAGCCCTTGCCTTCATACCAAAGCAGATCCAGGAGATTCCCATCTTCCAGAGCACTGCTTGATGGTGGGAGAGAAAAGCCACTGAAAACCCCCACAGCCCAGAGGGTCCTCCCAGGCACAGGTGGGGTGAGGAGGGAGGTGCCCTGGCACTGTCTGATGGAGATATTAGAATGGTTTCTCCATCCCCTGACATGCAAGAAACCAGGATGAGACATTTAAGAGGAGTTCCTGCTTATCTCCACTGCCATGTTAGGACAAACCTGCCTTTGTCCATCCACACCACCTCACACAGCCCATGCCTTGCATTTGTGCCTCAGGGCTGCTGGAATGAGGAGCCTCAGATTCTTTTACATGCTAAATGTTTCAGTATCTGGCTGCTCAGAGGTGGTAAGAACAAACACTGTGTAACCAGACCGAAGTCTGATTAGCTCAGAGGAGCAATCCATGGCTACATTGTCAGCTACTTTAATTATTCTGTAAACACTGGACACGGAGCTGGAAATAATTAACTTTGGTGGAGGGTGTTAAATAAAGTAAAGAATGCAAATGCAACTGGGAAGCAGTCTGCATGATAAAGATTTTTTTCCTGAAGTATAAATAACTCCTGGTTCCAAGAAAGGCAGCTTACCCACCTCCAGCAAGAGCCAGTGTGAATACACAAGAAGCAGGGATATCATCTCTTCAAAATCTGTTAACAGGAGTGAGAAAATGAATTCTGAAAGTGGTTTACTCACCATCCTCAGGAGGAGGTTTGCATTGTGCTGTCGTGGCCATCCTGATCTCCTCTCCAGGGAAGGGACCTCCAGTGTCTTGGTTTCCCAGCATCTGGGGATTAAAATGCAGCAGTTATTTAGTCAGGAAATCTTCTGTAGAAATCAAGTTCAGCATAACCAACAAACCACATAAATATAAATTGTTGCATGTGTTGTTTTTCCATTAAGACAGCAGTGCTGGTGAGTGCAGGGCAGGGTCACTGCGTGGCAGAGCTGTCCTTGGGACATCCCTGGAAGAACAGTGTGCACTGTGCAGAGATGGACTCAGGCTGTGCAGTACATACACAGGTGCAGTAAGACACATCCCAGATCAGCCACACGTGAAGGGCTCCTACACCTGGGCTGCAAAAGTGAGGAACTCGGATGCACTCTGCAAAAAAGTGGGACAGAGCAGGTCAGGGTTGCTCACAGTCACTGCCTGTCCTGCTGGGGCTCAGTGACACAGGAGCTCCAGCTGCACCTGGATTGAGGGTGTGTTCTGCAGAGAAAGTTTGGAAATCCATTAAGATGTATTTTTGCTCTGGCTACAAGCAAGTAACTAGTGTCCTAGCTGCTCTAACTTCTGAGGCCAGAGGATTGGCCAGTGGGTAAGAAATATTTTGCTCTCTTGCTGCATCAAATGTGATTTTGCCTAAAATACAGTCTCACAGCTGGTGACTCTCCCAGCAGGATCATAAAGGTTCTGTAGTACTGAGGATGAGACCTTCATGACAAGATGTGGTTGTGTTGTTGGCTGTGTAAACTTCATGTGAAACTTCATTTAAACAGGCCTGGAACCCGGGTTTTGCTTGTTCCCTTAGTGCCAAGCTGCATGGCATTATGTATAACCACAGCATCCAAGTCCTGTAAATATGAAAGGCAGACAATTGTCTCAGCTGAATTGATTTTGCAAAGGTTTGCCTCGAGTATCAGGTAATCCATGTGTTGAAGAGGAAACAAGTCTGCAACTTTACCATGGCAAGAAGAGAACACAGAAAGCAAACCTCAGCCCTTAGATCCCAGCTGCAAACACAAAAGGCTGAGGGGTCAGGAGGATGGCAGCAGCCAGCTTTTTTGAGGAAAAAGAACCATATTCTAGAAATCTGATAATTTGATGAGTTACATACTGTAAAAGCCACATGCACTCCTTAGACAAGGAGTGGGATTTACCTGATCAATGTTTTCCATGCACAATGCTTAGCACTGGCCAAGGCCTGGTTGTGGGATGGATTTTCTTCCAAACTATTTAAAGTAAAAAAAAAAAAAAAGCATCCCAGCATCTTCAGAGTCTGCTGGGATGAATAATGCACCCTGCTTCAATGTATTAAATGTTTTCAGCTCACAGAGCACTCTGAGCAGATCCATGTATCATGGTGCAGGGGGAAGAAACCTTTTCTGTTTATTAACCATTCAGTTCATGGCTGATTTCCCTCCAACCTCCCTGGGTCACCACCTGCTGTGGGCTCAGCCTCGCTGCTCATTTCCACCCGTGGTCAGCAGGCAAACCTCTGCTGGGATTGAAGAGGTTTGCTTTTCCTTGACCCTGTAAGTTGTAATAATTGCTTCTTTGCAGCTTCCTGAATTTCTGGCCTAACGGGTTACGTTGCCCACAGGCAGGTAGCCACATCCAGACTTTAATGGGATCCCAGAGCCTCCAGCACCGGAGCCGGGAGCAGCAGTACGAGGGGAACATGAACAAAGTCACCATCCAGCAGTACCAACCCCCACTGCCCATCCAGATCCCCTCCTCCCAGAGCACCAGAGCACCACAGGGTGGGAGGTGTCTGATCCAGACCAAGGGGCAGAGGAGTACGGATGCCTACCAGGAGCAGGTGAGGAAACGGGGGTCTGGAAAAGAACACCTGGACAGAACAGTGCCTGGGGCTTTCTGCCTTGTGCACAGCAGGGAAATGGAGCACAGGGCAGCAATGGGTGGGCTGGGGGAGGCCTTGTTGCTGTCTCCAGCTGCCTGAGAGGAGACTGGAGTGAGCTGGGGGGTCAGTTTCTTCTTTTCTGCATAACCACTGATAGAGGAGAGGAAACAGCCTCACGTTGTGCCAGGGGAGGCTGAGGTTGGATATTAGGAACAATTTCCTTCCTGCAAGAGAGTGGTCAGGCATGGGAAGAGGCTGCCCAGGGCAGTGGTGGGGTCACCATCCCTGGAGGTGCTGAGAAACCCTGGGGAGGTGGCACTTGAGGACAGCTGCCATAGGAGGGTTGGGTTGATGGTTGGACTTCTTCACTGTCTGCTCCTGTCCCCAGTACACCTGGCCTCAGTGACTGCTGTCCCTGTGTGAGGCACCTGAGTGGCAGAGCATTTAGCAAACCTTTCTCTTGTGTAAAGTGTTGGGTGATCCAGACAAGTCCCTGCCTGCATGAGGTCCCCAAGGACAGCACTGAGCTGCAGGAACAACTGTGTGTGTGGCAGGAGGTGCTTAGCCTGGCTCAGCAGTCACTAAGCTCCACCCAGGTCATTTTTATTCTATATTCAGTTACCCAATGCTGCTCAGAATCATCCTGGCTCAAAGATAAGACTCAGCACTGTTCCCTGGAGCAAGGCACTTGTGAAAATGGTGGGTGCTCAGTGCAGGCTGTGGGCCTGGTGGTGGCAATAGTCTGGAGATCTCTGAGCATCAAAGTCCTTGTTCCTTGGGTTTTTCCTAAACATAGTGCCTGTGATACTGCTCCTGTGACACCCTTGAGAAAAATAACAGTGCAGAAGATGAAGCTTCACTGAGAGATTTATCCCAGTGCTGATGGGAAAGATTTGGCTGAGGTGAACTGCCCTTTCACAAGCAGAAAGGGGTTTTTATCTTCCTGAAAATAAAGTGCTAAGATACATGCAGGAATACCTGCAGGAGGGTGGATGTTAGGCTGTCATTGCATCAGTTTAGAACAATATTCTACTGACTGCTAGTGTGCAATACAGGTTTTGGGAGGGCCAGCTCATCTCCTTAGGGGTGCAGTGGGATCTAGGAGAAGAAGATGCCATTGTTTAGTCAGGCTTTCCTGTTGGCATTGACTTCTCTTGCCATGTCTGTTTAACCCAGTTTTGTGTGAGGATAGAGAAGAATCCTGGCCTTGGTTTTAGTATCAGTGGTGGAATAAGTGGACAAGGAAATCCATTCAAACCTTCTGATAAGGTAAGTTATAAACTCTCTCTAAATAGCCTTTATTTTAGAGTGCCTTATGGCAGAGGCATAGATAACACACGTGAAACTTTTATGCATTTCTGTTGTGATAATAGGAAGATTTTTCTCATACTTGGGTTGGTTTTTTTGTTAGGGGACAGTTATTTTTTTTTCTGGTTAATGAAGACAAGAGAAACAGAAATCATGTGGGCTTCTGCTTCATCTATCAGTTAATTTTTCACTCTGCTGGAGCATCATCTCTTTTACTTTTGTCTTTTAAGAGTCACCATTGGCCCTGGTGAAACTTTGAGCATTGTGGTGAATGCTGCACCAGCAGCAGCAGCACTGGGGAGCTGAACGTGTCTGTTCTCTCCTGGCTTTGGCTCCAAGAGGCAGTAATAACTCCATAAATGTTGAGAATGTCTGGCAAACAAGGAAACTGAAACTGCCTTCTGGCTTCTCAAAAACTTGAGCTGGGAACAGAAAGTAAAGCAGTGACTTCCCCACCACTCTGAGTGGCAGTGGGAAGCTAACAAGAGGTGTAAAATATGTGACAGTTCTACAGACTGGACTGAGTATCTAAAGGGCTGAGTACTAAGAAATGAATGGTTTTAAATTTATTGGTTTTCCCAAGGAGTAAGCAAAGATCACTTTAATGTTGGCTCCATTTGAATGATCCTCCTGGAAACCTCATTACTCCAGCCAAAGCAGACACTACTTGTGAGGTGGAATCTTGGTTTCAAGTGACCCCCACTTATCTTGGTGTCAGGCAATCACTAGCTGAAGGGACAAACCCCTGCTGCTGTTTGATGACAAACAGATGTTTTTAAAAAGTGGTGTGTTTAAGTCTAAACAGAGTTTAGACTAGTTGCCAGAGTATCTAAACTCCCCAGGCAGGGGTTAGGCTGACACCTGTATTTTGGGCAGTAGTTCTTGGTGACAGCATCCTAACCTCTGTTACTTCTGACTTATAGGGTATCTTTGTTACTAGGGTTCAGCCTGATGGACCAGCCTCCAGCCTGCTCCAGCCTGGTGACAAGATCCTCCAGGTATGGGGGGTTTGTCTGCTTTGGAACTGCACCTTTGCATCTTGCAGGGACTTTGTCTGCAGTAGCAGTTGGCAGTTCTTTGCTATCTTAATGCTTTAATAGTGATTCCTGATAGTGTTACAGTAATGCTGGTCCTGGGGGAAGGAATGAAGCCATTTGGGAACAAACTGAGGATGGGAAAAACAAACTGAGGATGTCCCCCAGGTCCCCTGCACCCCAGGGGCAGAGCCAGGTGACAGAATTTAAACTGAAAGATCAAACTAATCCTGACATCACATCCAGCTTTTCCACACCAGCAGCAAAGGAGGTGCAGGGAGAAAGGAGCTCTGGAAGGGGTTCATGAGCACAAGTGCACAACAAAGCAAGACACCTCTATAGTTCTCATTTTGCAGCTGATGCAACGTTTTTATAAGGAGCTTTATAGTCCTGCTTTTTTGGCAGAATTGTAACATTTTGCAATGTTTTTGCCTCCCTTTTGCTGCTTCAGCATTTTTGAATGTACTTGCATGAAAAAGGATCCACTGCTGGGCTGTGGAAGCAGCTGTGAAATTCACAGTGAAACCTCAGCTTTGGGTTTGCTTTTTGGTTTATTCTGTATTCCAGAATATTTTAAATATAGAGAGGCAATTTCTGAACATACCTTTCCAAAACTCCTTATTCACACAAAATAACAGCTGTCCAGGTAGGAAAGGGTTTTCTGCCATGTCCTACCAAGTTGTTTCTTTTTTTTTCATTAAAATGTGTTACCACTGGCAGAAAATAGTGTTACTTTTGAGGAAGAAGAGCCATCACAGTTGTCTGAAAGGTTTATAACAGTTTTTAAAGCCATTCACACTGAATGTGTGGGGACCTCGTGTGCCTTCAGCACAGAGGGTTGCTTGGACCTGCATTTTATGGCTGTTGTCATGGGAAATGGTTTCTCCTGATGGGCACAGGCCACCTGGAGCTGGGATTTCTCCTGTTTCCATGTGTGTTCTTAAAAGAGGTGCCTTTACCTTTGTCTGTATCGTCACATTTGAGGTACTGCTGCATTTTTCTTTGGTAACAGATTTCACTTTCTTAATCTATTCATCACATGTGTTGGTGAAGTTTGTTTGACTCTGCACTCTCAGTCACCCTGGTAGGACTGAGGCTCAGTCTCAGCAGAGTTTCTCCTTTGTCACTGCCAGTACAGAATTTTATCTGCTCTGGCAGGAAGTTTCCTTTTCCTTGCAATTACTCCTGCCCATGCATCATACCAGTCACCTGGTGCTGATTTATTTTGTGGCAAGCCAGAGGGTGGTCATTAATCTCATGAAGGGACTAACAGAGAAGAAAACATAACTGTGATGAAAGGTATTTTACTTCCCAAATATCAGCAAAGAGTGTGGTAAGAGGCATGGGCAGGTTACCTGAGCACCAGAGCAGGTTGTTGGGTGAGTGGTTCTCTTTCTGCACGCGCTGGACATCTGCATCCCTGGGCAGGCAGCAGTCTTCCATCCCAGAGCTCTTGTTCCTGCAGAAAACAATGGAATATCAGAGAGTCCCAGAATAATTTCAAGCTGGGAAGGACCCCTGGGGGTCAGCCTAGTCCAGCCCCTGCATGAAGCAGGGGGTGCAGTATCTCTCCCATGGGGGAGGAGAGAAAAGTTCTCTCAGTGGTGCAGTCAGACTCCTGGGGGTGGGGAGGGAATCGTGAGGTGATTATTAGTATTTATTTTAGCCTTGTTTTTCATTCTCCTCTATCCCTTTGCTCCCCCCAAATGAAGACACCACACAGAGCCTCACTGGATTTCTCCTATCCTTGTGTTTGTGTTGCAGGCCAATGGACACAGTTTTGTACATATGGAACACGAGAAGGCTGTGCTACTACTGAAGAGTTTCCAGAACACAGTAGACCTAGTTATTCAACGTGAGCTTACTGTCTGAATATTTTTTTATAAATAGTAAATATGTCTAGGCAGATCTAATGTTCAAACAGATTTATACATAGGAAACAAATTTTTTTGCCAATTGCTGGACCAATGGCAAAGGTAGTGCCAAATGTATAATACTCTATGTTAGTACCAATCATCTTGGAAGAAATATATTAAGGATATAAATCTCTTGTTCATGTGGCTGTGTATCAGTTCTAACTGTCAGCCTCTGGCTGTGCATTGGTGCGTTTTTTTAATCGAGTTACTTCTTAAAGTCAGTTTCATATGATTTCAGAACACAGAAGCACATACAAATTCTTTAGGAATTCTGCTGTCCATCAGAAACACTGCCTCAAAGTTGTATATGCCTTTATAAAGATGAAATATATAAACCTGTACTTCCCATGAAATATTTCTATCATGTCACATACAAAAATATAGAGAAGAAATATTTTCATAAACACCTGAAAGAAAGTATATATTAAATTAAATTTAATAATGTTCATTTATTTTCAATGCAAAGATATTATATGCCTTATGAAAATACCTGTACATATGCAGTGTGTATAGCTGGCTCCATATTAATCAGTCAGAATGTCACTATACAGGGTGAGGTACTTCATAAACTCTACTGTCATCTCTGGGACCTGGATACAGAGAACCCACAGGGGGACTGGTAACGTCCTCTTGGTTGGAGGCTTTAGCTGATCCCATGTGGAGACTCTAAAGAGCCAAGCAGCCAGTTCAGGCAGGTGGATGTTTCATCAAGGGAAGAAGGTTGTGATGGGTGGCAGGAAAACTTCTTTTGTTGCTGCTAATTTTATTATTTAACTTTGTAATTTAAAATTATAGGCCCTTTCCTTCCCCTCCCTGTTCTCTTGGTCTCACACTGCTCTGGCTTTCCCCTCTGGCCAGGCTGGGCCAACCCCTGCTTGCTGCATTCCCTTCAGCCTGGGGACAGCTGGAGGCTCCTGTCCCTGAGCAGGAGCAGATTGAATCCCAGAGGTGGTGGAGCAGCAGGTGACACCCAGCCAGCCTGGGAGGAGTTTCCCCCTGCAGCAGGCAGCTCCAGAACCCTTCAGGTAGAAGTCCTGGTGCTGTTCCCACCAGGGACTGCTGGCAGCATGGATCTTTGTAACCCTGCTCTTGGCTCAGCCTTGCAGGTGTCCCTTGTGTTTGGCACTGAGAGCAAGGTGGGGAAACATCACAAACCTCCCACCAGATGTTTTTAGGGGATCCAGTTTCTTCTGACTGGTGGCAATGGGCTGCAGGGAGAGCAGGACCTGCTCTGGGGGTGCAGGCTCACTCCCACCTTCTCCAGCTGGATTAGCAACACCCCAACACTCCAAAAAACCCCAAGTTGGAGGACACAGCTGTGGCACATGGGCACGGCCAGGAAGGTTTCACAGGTCTGCTTGCAAGAGCCTCAGGCTCTGCCCCTCTGCCCATCCAGCACTCACTGACCAGGGTAATGCACAGGAGGTGACCCTGCCCTGAGGTGTGCAGGCCTGAGGTGTGCAGCCCTGAGGTGTGCAGCCCTGGCTGCTCCAGGCTCCTGGGACTTCTGCCCAGAGGATGCTCTGGAGAGGTGCTGGGAGGGGGTGGGCTGATGGGAAACCTGTGCACAGGGAAACCTGTATGAAGTACCCCATACAGAATTACCAATCAGTACAGCAGGGTCTGTCCCCTCATCTTACAATGGAACACCAGCTTTTGAATGGCTGGGATTTTGTTGCTTTTTTCCTTTTTCCATTTTTTTTTAACTGCATGGCAGCTGCTGGGAGGCTGAGGGCAACTGTGCCCTGGAGGTCTCCTCAGCAATCATCTGGAAAGGGACACGGAGCTCCTGGTCTCTTGTGGTTTGCATCTCCCTTTTTCTCCTCAGTCAACAGGAAGGATTAAATTTATTAGCATAAAGATTACTGAAACACGACCTCCAAGCTGCCCTTGCAGCTTCCCACAGCACAGGAATTTTACTTTATCCATGCAAGCATTCCTGCTGGAAGAGATTCTGCACCACCAGGGGGGCATCGTGCCACCAGGTGCCACTGGGAGCTGTACCTGAGGCTAATACTAACATTTACAAGTTTAATATTATTTTTTTAATGACATTCAGACCATAAATTTGAAATTTAAATAATCATCTGATTTCATTTTGCATCATTACTTGCTCAGGTTTTTTTCAGCTTGTAGTTTTCCATCACATGGATGTAATTTCATAAAGAGCCCTCAGATCACACCAGCTCTGGCAAAGTCCACCTAAAACTTTTCCAGCATTTATGGCATTTCAGAAGCTAAAATTTCCATTTTTTTTTTAAGTCCTCATCACCCTCTACTTAAAGAAATAAGGGTTTACTCAACATCATGTTCAGAAAGTTGCAGGCACCTACATAGCTTTTAATCATGTTGCATGGGAACTAGGTCCCTTAGTAGTCATTTATGGCCTAAACTCCTCTGTGGAGCTGCCTTTGTTTTTTTCATGCAGAAAACATCAAACTGGAAAAAAAAAATCCAAAAGCAAACCCAAGAAACAAGTGATCTTCAGTGCTTGTTAATAATACTGTGTCTGGTGCTCGGGTGCTTTTCATGTGCTGAGCAGTTTATGAGCTCCAAAGCACATCTCCAGTGGGCTGTGGGGGATAAGAGAAATGGGGAAAAAACCCAAGTTACTTCCAAACTCCTTTTTTAACTGCTTTTCTTATTTTGTGAAGGAAGTTAAGAGCAGCCTTCAGAATGTCTTGCAGGATGCTCCAGTCTTCATCAGTTCCCCATTCCCAGCTTACAGGTTTCATCTGAGTGCTGACAAACCCTGGTTTTTAGAAGCCAGTTGTTCATAAGTGACCATTTATCAGCTTCACAACTGGTTTGATGATTTCCAAGCTATTTTTAACATGTCCATGTCTTCTTCTCTGTTTTGTGGCAGTTCCCTCCTGAGGGGGACACAGGGTGTGACAGTGACTGGAGGAGAGGAAACAGCCTCACGTTGTGCCAGGGGAGGCTGAGGTTGGGTATTAGGAACAATTTCCTTACTGCAAGAGAGTGGTCAGGCATGGGAAGAGGCTGCCCAGGGCAGTGGTGGGGTCACCATCCCTGGAGGTGCTGAGAAACCCTGGGGAGGTGGCACCTGAGGACAGAGTTAGTTGGCTGGTGGGGTTGGGTTGACAGTTGGATTTGGTGATCCCAGAGGCCTTTTCCAGCCTCAGTGATTCCATGGTTCTATGACCCTGGCAAACTTGCTGTGCTAGCCATACATTTAGCTCCTAGTGGCACACCTGAAAAGTGGAATCATGCATGGTATAGAATACCAAGGAGCCAAAAAAAACAACTCAAAATTACAGGCTGAAATGTTCAGGATCTTGGTTTGCTGTTGCTAGAAAGCACTTTGAATGTAAAGATGTTCCTTGGTCTGTAAAATAGCATTGAATTATGAACCTTATGCAATCAAAGCCTGCTTATTTATAGCTGTGTGTGTCTATATGTATGTATCTGAGCAGAGATATATGCAACAGTAACTGCAGAGAGCACTAAGAGGAAACTCACCTGTGTCAAAGCTGCTCAGGTGCAGGATGAGGTCTGCAGAGCAGATGCAGGGGTCAGCAGGGGGGGTGGCTGGATCTCGGGGGGTTATTCCCAGGATCAGGAGGAGGGTCAGAGCTGGGTGGGTGCTGCCTGCCCTCCTGGATGCACGGGGGCCTCTGGGTGTCCCTGAAGTGCTCTGCTCCCCCACCCAGCCAGGACAGCCCTGCAAAACACAGCCAGGAGGTGACACAGGTGGCCATGGCCCAAATGCCCTCACAGGCATTTGTCTGACAGCACAGGGGGTTTGACATCCAGAATTCCTAAAGGAGAGGAAGTTTTTAATTTTAGATGTACCTGCAGTGTGAGCTCCCTGCCCCTGGGTTTAGTGAGTTCTCCCCCACCCCAGTGCTTCCCCTTCTGCTGCCTTCACACATTTAATTTTCAGCACGAGTCCATTTGCAGGCACTCAGCCCTGGGATTTGTTTCATTTCCCAACCCTTGCCACAGAGTGAGTGGAACACAGCATCACGATACAACTTTCAGGCCAGTAGTTTGGATAGGATAGGAATTAATTGGTGGGTTTGGTTTGTTTGGGATTTTTGTTGTTTCCTTTTTATTTTTTAGTTCACTTGGTTGGTTTGGTTTTGAAACACCTTGGGTTTGGGTCTGTGTGGGCAGCAAGCCACGTGTGCAGCACAGCCTGGCAGCCCCAGCTGGGCATGGGTGAGCAAATGTCAAAAGCCAAATTGTAGTTTAAACGGTTTCTCCTAAAAAAAAGTAACAAAAAAAAAAGCTTTTTTTGCCAATCCTCTTCCTGGCCAATTTCCAGCGAATGTTCTGGAAGCCAGTGCCATGATTTGATGGTGTAAGCATTGCCACAGCCCTTGAGAGGCACTTTCTGCAGCAGCACCCCAGCCGCAGCCCTGCAGCACCAGAGGCTTCACCTCTGCCGTTCGGGGCCTCCCCTGTCTCTTTGCTGACACGCGTGGCTCCGCCCCCACCCGGCAGGACACACGCCATCATCCCTTCGGTTTTTTCTACTCGTGAGTACTGTACCCAGTTCAGAACCAACATCTTACTTTATTAAAAAAAAATTTTACCATTTTATATAAAAGAAAAAAGTAAAAAAAAAAAAAAAGACATGTTTAACTATGATGGAGATGGCTGTATTGTAATTAATATTTTGAGATAATTGTGATTTTGAGCTTAAATTATATACAGAAAAAATGGTCATTTTTGTATGTGTTAAAAGATTGCTATATTACAAATAACTGTTCTTTTCAGTTTAATTACAGTATTAATGTAAATAAAGCTGAATGAAGAAATATTTACTACTTTATTAACATAGGTTGTGAATGTACTTAATGGTTTTTGCAGTATAAAGACTTACTGAACTTGAAAGCTGCTTCATTTTATGTGCAAAAAGGTACTTAAAAAAAAATCTATTTTAAATCTATTGATTGAGTGCAATCAATTCTCTTGTTAGTTAATTTGCACACGCAGGTTGTATCCTCCCCGTCTCCTTCCATGTATGACACTTCCCCATAAGGTGCATATTGTGTTTAGGATGCATTTTGCAGAGGCTTCTGTACATACAACAAATACAGGGACTAAACCAATGCTGTGCAGTGTATAGCAGAGCCATTTTTCGGCTTTGGTGTACCCAACTTTTTCAGTATTTAAAAAAAAAGAAGTGTTTTGAATAACATTAAAAAAAAAAAAAAAAAAGGGTCTCTTTATTGTATAAATAATAAAAACGTCACCTTATTGTAATTCACTTCTGTCATCTTTTACTGCTGGCAAGGAGCTGAGGCTGCTGCAGGAGGCTTGGGCAGCAAGGGGCCTGGTTTGGACACAGCTGTCAGAGGTGCAGATGTCAGGTGCCATGAAATGCCTCACCCCCTCCTCACCCCCAAGTAAGGGGGGGAAATGCCTCACCCCTTCCTCACCCCCACAGGTATGGGGGGAAATGCATCACCCCCTCCTCAACCCCAAGTAAGGAGGGGAAATGCCTCACCCCCTCCTCACCCCCCAAGTAAGGGGGGGAAATGCCTCACCCCCTCCTCACCCCCACAAGTATGGGGGAAATGCCTCACCCCCTCCTCACCCCCCAAGTAAGGGGGGGAAATGCCTCACCCCTTCCTCACCCCCACAAGTATGGGGGAAATGCCTCACCCCCTCCTCACCCCCCAAGTAAGGGGGGGAAATGCCTCACCCCTTCCTCACCCCCACAGGTATTGGGGGAAATGCATCACCCCCTCCTCAACCCCAAGTAAGGAGGGGAAATGCCTCACCCCCTCCTCACCCCCCCAAGTAAGGGGGGGGGAAATGCCTCACCCCCTCTTCCCCCCCAAGTAAGGGGGGGAAAATGCCTCACCCCCTTCTCACCCCCCCAAGTAAGGGGGGGGAAATGCCTCACCCCCTCTTCCCCCCCAAGTAAGGGGGGGAAAATGCCTCACCCCCTTCTCACCCCCCCCAAGTAAGGGGGTGGAAATGCCTCACCCCCTCCTCACCCCCACAGGTATGGGGGGAAATGCCTCCCCCCTCCCCAGCCCCCTCCTCACCCCACAGGTATGGGGGAAATGCCTCCCCCCTCCCCAGCCCCCTCCTCACCCCACAGGTATGGGGGAAATGCCTCCCCCCTCCCCAGCCCCCTCCTCACCACCCCAGACCCTCCCCAGAGCAGGTCAGTACCAGGTCTCAGGTGTGGGCAGCTCTGTTCCTCTCTGGTAGGGTCAGGGTCCCTGCTCAGCCTCCCTCTTGCTGCAAGGTGCTGGTGAAGGCCCTGAGGATGAGGAAATGCATCTGATGTTAATTCTGGGCACATTCAGAACCTGGGAGGTTTAGCCTTGACCTGCAGTAAATTCTGCTGTTACAGGAAGGGCAGGTGAAGGGAAATGCTTTCATGACATATTTTCTCCTTACAAGCACCACAGAAATTCCAAACACGTGCCCTCCTGAGCAGAAGAGTGAGGTATATCTGTTCCTAAAGCTTAGCCAGGATGTCTTCTATTTGGAAGCTTTTTTACTTTCATTTTAGCTGGTACCCAAAGAGCAGCTCTGCAGTCAGAGGCAGCTGCTCTACCCTGGGACAGCATCACCTTGTGTTTGCTGGCAGCAGACGACAGGGCAGGGCTGGGAAGATCACTCTCAGGCTGTGGAAGTTTAAATAAAAACCCAGACATATCTATGTGTTACCAGCTAAAAAACCAACTTACAGACCCTGCTTAAAGAAACCCAAACCACACATCCAGCAGGAACCATTTATTGATTCATTGCAGCTACCAACACCAACCACACTTTTCTTACTTCCACGTGAGATACGAGCAGCCCAGGGGCCACCTCCCCCCAGCTCAAGGGCTCCAGTACTCTATCCCAGACAGACACGTTGGAGGCAGCAGAGGAGAGAGGAAACATCTTACAGGAGACCATCAAATGCAAGCCCTGTGTTCACTGCTGCCTTTTGCTCAAATACTTTGAGGCTGACAATATTTTTTTAAAAATTAGCTTAACTGAATAAAAAAAAAACAAACCCATCATCACCCTTGCTGGAGGCAGCTGCCAGGGGTGCTCTTTATTACAAAAACTGTAAACATGTCCTGTGGAATTTTAAAATGCACTCTCCAAACATGCAGCCTCAGGGGAAAACATTCCATAGGTGAGTTTGTTCTTAACGTGCAAACTACAACCAGTGTTACCAACGCTTTGTGGCACGGGGCAGGGACCACCCAGGGGAGGAGAGAGGAGGAAGGTGGTGACACCAGGGACAGCAGGGTGACACCAGGGTTGTACTTTGCCTCCCCAGGCTGCCCTCAGGCAGGAATTCTGCTCCTCAGGTACTCCAGCACTGCAGCTGTGCCCTTGGCCAGCACGGCTGCGCGAGGTGTGCGGAATGGGTTTCCCTCCAGCAGGAGTGTCCTGGGAAAACAGAGATTTGGGGTTCCTGGTTACATTTCATACACTGCACCTGGATTCATCAATCTTTTTAACTTCATAAACAATTCCTCTTCTGTTCTACTACAAGACTTTTAATTTCTGCTTCCTTAGCTCACACCAACTTAGCTTCTTTGGAGACACCTGAATTTTAATTTATGCTATATTATTATTAGAAGTATGATTACAATACTCCTTCAGCAAGAACTTGCCACAAGGAAGAGTGAGAAAAAGAACTTCTAGAAATAGAGAAATGGCACAATAGAAGGGGAAAACCCTCCACCTTCTCTGGCTTAGCCACCAGCCCACTCTTTTTGGTTCACAGGACTCTCTGGGGGGGTTTCACCAGGAGATGATGTTTTATTCTGTATTTTTGAGGCCCCCCTGGGGAGTGTCCTTCAAGGGGACACTGTCAGGACACTGGCTCTGGAGCTGCAGGCAGGGCAGGAGCTGTGCACATGAAGTGAGAGGCAGTGCTGCAGCTCACCCACCTGGGCTCTACAGACACAGGGTGACAGACTTCAGCTCTAAGATGAGATTTACACAAAGCAACATAACCTTTCCAGTTATTTTTTTAATCTCCCCCAGTATTTATGAAATAAGGAAGAAAATGAGCTGTTTCTAAACAGTGAGCAAGACCCTGGTAGTGCACTGAGACCCATAAGCACATACCAGTATTTTTTCCTCAGACAAAACATGCCCTGAAGCAATCAGTCAGAATATAATCTTACAAAACAGGCCACCACTTCAAACACACACCTCAGATTTTCACAGTTTCCAAGTTCTGGTGGCACCTGGAGGAGGTCATTGTTCTGAAGGTCCAGTGTCCCAAGATTGTCCATCTTCTTTAGCTGCAGAGGGTCTATGGACCCAACCTGATTGTTACTCAGCAGGATGGTCTCCAGTGCCAGGATGCGATAAAGGACGCTGGGAAATAATTTAAACCTTCAAGAAGAAACAGGAGGCAAACCAATATTGTGGTCCTGTTAGAATCCAGTTTTTGATATGCTGTGAACAAGACTGTTTAATGTTTTTAACCAGTTGCTGCTGTCCCTCCCCAAAACCTCAGTGGCAGAAAGTTCCTAAAACACACCAGGCGTTGTGCAGAGCAGTCACTTTGCTTTATCAGCTTCAGGCTGACAGCTTGCTGGCCAAAGGCCTCCTCACTCCTCCCCCAAAGGAAGATCACACTGAATTCAGCCCAGTTCTTGTTACTGGATTTAAAAAATATACAGAAATCTAAGTAGCTGCTCACCTATTAAAAGAAAGATTTATTATTTGCAGTCTTGTCAGTGCCTCCATTTCCTCGGGTAGTGATGTCAAAAAATTATTTCTGTGTTACCAAAAAGAAGACAAAACAACAATCAGCAACTTCTGCAGAGGTTCAGTTAAGAAAACAAGACAGAACACACCTATTCACCAGTGCTAATGTGCTGTCCAACTAACTAACCCTCACTGGGCAAGATCATGCTCAAGTACAGCTGCCTGCTAGCACAAGCCAGGTTTGTGTTCCCATTTCTGCTGGTGGGAGATTTACAAGTCTGTCCTCTAAAGAGCCACCAGGGTTTCAGAGCATCCCCCAGCCCCTCAAGGAAATTCAGCTCAGGGGGTTCAGAGGAAGATGGTGGAAGTGACAGGATCTTGGTGCCAAAGTCAGCCAGCAGGAGGACTCCAAACCAGATGCCCAGACTGAGGCCTAAATTCTTCATGACTGAGTTATTAAGCCTTGCCCCTCATCATCCTCATACTGTTATCCATTTCTGCTCTCTTCAGCCTCCATCAGCAGCCCATGTGTCACAGAGCCACGGGATGGCTGAGGTTGGCAGGGACCTCTGGAGCCCAACCCCTAGAGCACCTTCCCCACCTCCCTGGGCATCCTGTGCCAGCACTCAGCCACCCTCACACTGAAACAGTGTTATCTGATGTGCAGAGGGACCCTCCTGTGTGTCTGTTTGTGCCCATGGCCTCCATCATCCTTGCACAAAGAGGCTACTTCACCATCTCACACCCCAGGCAGGTTATTTTAAACCAATCTGAAGTAAAAACCTGTCCCTACAACTGGGCTTTGCTACTTTTCACTCTGTGAAACACCACAGAGCTGCCAGCAAGCTGGTCCTGATGCCCAACCAAATCCATCAAGCATTTTTCAGAAGTCAGAAAAGGGGCAGGACAGTACCCACCTACCTGCTGCAAATAACACACCTACAGGCAGCTCTGGTGGCAGGCAGCACAGCAGGTTTGTACCTGCACTGTCCTACTTCCCAGCTATCCTCCAGGAGCTCTTGGGTTTCTTTTGAGGGCTGTTCTTAAATAGCAACATCTCTGAGAGCTTTTCCTGACTGAGCTAAGACCTTTCATCACAGCAAGTCTCAGAGCTTGCCCACTTGGTTTTTTTCTGTTTTTCTTTAATCACAGCTGAATCTGGGCCACTTGCTATTTCAGACCTGCTGGTCATTCAACTGCCACAGAGGCATTTGGGGAAATGAAAAATTATTTCAGTCCTCCTGCCATTCCACTGGAACAGATGGCTGCTTGGAAAAGGCATGAAAATAAGTTACCCAGAAAGGAAGCCCAACACCCTCCACAAACCTGACATCCAAATGTGTCAATTTATGGAGCATGCAAAGCTCCGAGGAGAGAGATGAGATTTTATTGAAGCCAAGGCTGACATCACAGACTGAGTCTTTCAGCTCCACGATCCTGAAACCCAATAGGAAAATACTTCTGTTATGTAAGCTCAGGTTTGCACTCTTGTTTTCCAAGTCGCTGAAAAAAACAACTGTTTTATTCTATAAATCAAGGACACTTTGTTTCTTGACTCTGTGGAAGCAATCTTGTGGAGGGACAATAATGGACACCTCACCTGTGACACCTGCCTGCCCTGGACTCCCACACTTGGTGTACAAAGACAACTTCTGCTGCAGAAGCCTGCTCCCTCACATGCAGTCCAGAGGTATTTCAGATACTGTGGCACAGGTGACTCTACCCCCCTTCTTTAGCAGCCACAAAAAACAGAGGTTCTTATTTTATTTACATCTTTTCTTTCTGATCTGTATTACCACATTTCAGGAAGGCAGATTTGCTGCTTCTTGGAAAAGAATATATTAACATGCTCTATGTGAGATGTTTAAAAGATCAAAAATTTAGTATTGAACTCTGAGAAGAGAAGCTCTGTATCAGCCCTAAAAATGAAAGGTAATTAAATTAGAAAATACTCATCTCTGCTCTCTGGGTTGCCCCTGAATTCCCTGGCACCTAGCAGCTGCACACCTACACCTTCCTCCCCAGGGAATGCAGCAGCCTCCAATCCAGTGGAAGGCATGGGAGGCACAAGCATTACCTCACTGCATTGCTTTCCTACAAACTATGCTGAAAAAGAGATGGTTTTCTGTCCTCTGAGAAAAATAACACCTCTTCAAGTTCTGTGTGCTGAAGGTCAGATGTCCAGCACCCTTGGGTCCAAGAATGGAAAGAGGTTAACCCCACGAGTGTGGTGGCATTCTTAAAAATCAGCTTTCATGATTTTTGGGGCAGGCTACCAGAGATGCTGTAACCTTCCTCCTTACACAAGAAGGCCATTTGTCCCCATTTGTCTCAACAGACAGCTTTTTCTTGACTGGATGAAGTAACAAGTACCATAATATCAAATGCTACATGACAGGACACAAACCCATCAAGAAAAGAGGCATGGAAATAGTTCAGGTTTCCATTTAAAAAACAAAAAAAAGGACAAACATGAACTATTAAGTGGGGAAGCCACACATACACTTGATAAGGAAGCACATGAGATGCTGAGGAACAAGAGTAGCTAAGAAAGTAATGAAGAGAGGAAGATCTCCACAGAAATACCTTGGAGGGACTTGATTCAGCTGGTTTTTGCTGAAGTTGAGAGTGGTGACAGGATGGCTTCTGACTGCATCAAACATCTCATCAGGAATCACAGCTGCCTGTTTCTCACTGAACAAGGAGAAGCATTCAGCTGAGCAACACCAACAAGTTAATCATTTCCTGTTTATTAATAAGCTGTTTCCTTCTGCTTTCAGAAAAACATGAATAGTCAGATAGATACATAAATATCTACAATCTGAAGTCCCTGGAGGACTGTTAATCAGAAAGCTGCCAACCATGCTGCACAGCAGATGGGTGACAACTGTTCCACACCAGCACCCTCACCTTGCCCAAGATAAACGGGTAAGAGCTGAGCTGTGTCCCTGCCTCCACAACCCTGGGGAGGCTGCACAGCTCCTGAGCACACAAACTGCAGTGAGAATTGGACAAATACAGCAGGATGTGCAGAGAGTTTGGTAGGTGCCATAAAGGGGATTTAAAAAAAAACAACCCAAACTGTCAGGTGTTCTGGTAACTCCAGAAATAGGCAGTATTCCAAACCACAGACCTATAGTCCAGCAGTTTCAGTGCTGTTATGGCGTGCATGTTGATCCGTGCCTCGCTGGGAAGGGTCATGGCTGTGGCAGGAGGATCTCCACTGGGGCTGGCTCCATCACCTGGACAGGACACAGGGAAGAGGCAGAGGAGCTGTTCTGAGTGACATGGGGAGAGTCAGTGCCCTCAGTCACTCTCAAACACAGGGAAAGAGGCAGAGGAGCTGTTCTGAGTGACACAGGGAGTCAGTGTCCTCAGTCACTCTCAAACACCCTGGGTAACTCTTCCTGTATTCCAGATCAAATACATTTAACCTGTCCGCATTTTCTAGGAAGGGTTTTCTGTAATGCTGGGTTTCTGGCTTTCTGGTTTCTTCCATCACACCCTCCTCTGTACAGTTGTTTTTGAGTACCATTTACAATCCACATGAAAAAGCTACTGGTGCTGCAAGGCCCCTTGGAATGTTTCAGAGATGCAGATCTACAGCCTTGCTCTGCACACTGAGGTGTGGCATCACACCCTGGGGATTCTCAGACATCTCAAGAGGCTGAAGCTTAGCTGGAAGTCCAAACATCTGATAAACCCCACTTGCAGTACAAGAAACTGAAAAAAAACTCTATAGAAATTTGGCAGCAATCATAAATAAAAGCCTACTGACACCTGTCTAAACACAACTGGTTATCCTGATATTAAGAAAGGGCAAAAGGATGAAAAACAACCTAAAAAAAATTTAAAAAAAAAATTAAAAAGGACTTTTTCCAGTGTAAAGCTCTCCAGAAACAGAACTGCTACTGGTTTAGCTCCTACTTGGGTGCTGTGACAGAGGAAGCATTGCTGTGCATGCAAGACATTAGCTAATTTTATTATCCACAATTCTATTATCTATTAGAGTTCACCAGATAAGCTTGTGAGCATGGACTCCAGCAGCCAATTAATTTTTGTCAGGTTAATACTGAGTCAGATGTGCATGGAACTCGACATCTTGAAGCAGTTTTTCTCCACTGCAGTAACCTAATTCATGCTGCCATCCTCTGGCAGATGGGGAGAAAACCCACTTTAAAAGGAAAATCCACACACACCATTTTCAATAAAAATTGCTTCCATGTATTAGCATGCCCCCTCCTAAACTAAGGATCCAACACATGTTTTTTGCCATTTAATTGCAGGATGATCATGTCCCTATGATACTTGACATCACCAGCAGACTTGGTCACTTTGCCTACTTCATGTTTTAAAACTCAGAAAGATGAAGCCAGCTGAAGATGTTCAAACTGGAGATCTGTTTTGAAACACAGAGAGGGACCAGGGGAAAAATACCCGAGATGATTTTTCTTTGCAGTGCAACAGAACAACATACCTTGGATTCTGCTTCTTAGGTATTTCAGGAGTTCCTGGGTGCCTTTCTTTAAAACAAACAAAAAAAAATCCAGTGAGCATTTGTCAGCCAGTGTTTCTAAAGCTGTTTGACCATGAAGGACAGTCCCAATCAGGCAGGTGGAACCCCCAACGCTGCTGCCTAGTAATGCCACCTGATGCTTCCTGTAGAAAAAGCCCCTTTGCAGCAGGCTGTGAATTTGTTTATTTACCAATGTGTTTGTTTTCTCCAGTTGAAAATTTCCAATCCCACATCATGACCTCAGGCTCCACGTTTTTAGCTTTTTATCTAGTTAGCCAGTTCCAAGAGCAAGGGAAAAAAGTCCAAATAAACTTGAGCTTCCCTTTGAAAGAGTTATGCTTTGAAGAAGAAATCTAAAATCTGTCAAGGAAGCTGACTGATCAGTGTTCTGCTCACTTTTTGTGTCCAAAATTATAAGCTCTGGGAAAACCACTGCAGTTTACAATAATGTGCATGGGTTTTTAACAGCTGGACTCTCCAGTGGTTTGGCTTTCGATTTTTTGTAGCAACAGCCACTGGTCAAACAGTTACTCTCTGCATAATCTATGAGTAATCAAGCACAATCCCATCCAGCCCACCTATTTTATGCTTTCCTTACAATTTTACATGCTTCTCCTTGATGCTTTAAGACCAGGGACTGACCTGGAGCCCCAAACAGGAACCAACACTTCTCATTCTGGCTGACAAGTACATTACACACAACTGAGAGACCACACACACGTGGGACACAACCAAACTTCACCTCTTGTCCCTGGTGCTCACCTCCAGCAGGTCTCTTCGGATGGTCCTCAAAGGATTTCCCTCTAATGCCAGGAATTTCAAGTGAGGGAGGTTCCCCAACGTGTAAGGCAACCTGCAAAGGGAAACAAACTCATTTCTGAAGAATTTGCACTCGTTTGTCAGCAGCCCACTATTGTGAAGTTCTGAAGAGCTAACAGACTATTCAGCTTGTTTCTAAAGCAAAACAGAGAGTTAGCTGTCACGGCTGTGCTGAGCTGTGCCTCCCCACAGATGTAACAGGGTGTTCAGCATTACCTACTGATGTCATTGTTGGCCAGGTCAAGTCGCTCCAGCTTCTGAAGCACTGCAATCTCATCAGGAACTGATTTTATCTTGTTGTCTCTGAGCTCCAAGACAGAGAGGGAGTTCAGATGCTTCAGATTCTCTGCATTCAGTGTTTCAATCTGATTTTCCCCAGCATGCAATTCCTATGGAAACAAAGGCCACCCACAATGATGTGACTGGAGTAAAATTACTTTTGTAACCTACTAATCTCCTAAATCTTGACATCAGCACAAACATACAGTGACGTGAAGAAAACACAGATCTCAGTTCCCTTTCATCTGCAGACAAAACATCAAAGCCCCCACAGATCCAGAGACATGAGTATCAACTGGCTTTTCTGAAGCCATCACAGAACCCTCAGCTTTGAGATCCATTTCCCAGTTAGGTACACATTTCCTCACAGAAACTTGTCAATGACTTCTTAACTCAAAAAATTTCTTACATTCCAAGTTACAGAAGTTGAGAGCTCCCCATCTTCCTATTGGAAACATGCATTTACAATGGAAAAGCTGAATGGTTCTGTAGACCAAAAGAAGTGTAGACATGGCTGTGGGACAGACTAAGTCACTGACCTTCACATATCAACATGAATTTTGTTAGAAAAGGCTCAAGCTTGGGATTTTAACTGCTGAGTTCAGAGTTATGCACAATCAAGAAGCTATCTGCTTTCTTTGATAGATTTGGTCATTGGAACAAGACAGTGACACAGGTACTCAATCAGGCCAGTCGGTTTTCTATTAGTTTAGTAACAACTTTCTGATGAGCTTAAACAGGTGAATTTCAATTTTAAATGTATCAGGACCCAAGGCTACAAAATACTTGGAAGATTTGACTATACTGAAATGAAAAAAAAAAAAAGGCATGCTTTCCTTGAACAGAAAAAATTATAACGAGTGAAGTCCTTTTATCCTGGAAAAATAACTGTTGCAGGCAATACTAGATCTAGTTTTTCATTATTCCTCTTCTATGTATTTATTTTCTCCGTCTGAAAAGTACTGATGCAAGTTTGTCTCCCAGATGACCTTAAGACTGATTGACCCATATGGACTGGAAGAGTAACTGAAAATGGGGATGTATTACATTAAGATCAACACAAAGAATTGTCAATTTTGATCACAGCAATTCATGAGATTTGTGTACAAAGTAACAGCTATTATTTCAAAAGTTGACAGCCCATACAGTTACAGTTCACCAAGCACTTCAAACCTCACCTTCAGTAATTTGCACGAGGGAAATTCTGGTAAGGAACGCAGTTTATTTTTTCTCAGATAAAGCTGTTCCAAAGCTGCCATAGTTGCTAATTTAGAAGGTACAGTTTCCAGGTAGTTTTTAGTACAATCCAGTTGTCTTAAGCCTATAAAAGTAAGGGTGCAAGTGGCAAACAGAAAGTAAGAGAAAATAAGACCATTTGTATACAGAGACATAAGTATTTTGGCTTTTAAAATAAACAAAACAATTTTAGGAGAAATCGTATCATTTAGTATCAACATTTCTGAAAAATAACTTCTCACCAGAAGAATCCAAACCCTCACTTTTTTTTTATCACTCAGTGTCCCATTTATTAAGAAATATGAACCATAAGGGGCCTCAAGTTTGATACAGAGTAGCTGTAGCTGAGACTTTGAATTAACTCTGAATTAATACTCTTGAGAGTACAGCAACTCTCTCAGAATACATTTTTAAAATCTTGAATAATAGGTACTCCATTTAACCAAACATGACCACAGAGCTGACTGCACAGCATCTCAGAATCTGAGGAAAACCACTCACTTTTCATGGCACTGATATCTGCAGGCAGGTTTCTGAGTTGGTTGCAAGACAAATTGAGTCGCACTAAGTTAATGAGCAAAGCAAAACTTGTTGGAATGTCTGTGAGCTGGTTGTTGGACACATCCTGAGGGTGAAGAAAGGAAAGAGAGAGAGATTAGAAATAGCAACATTTAAAATATCCCACGAGCACTGCTACTGCCAAGTTAATTACGGGCAGAACATTAAAGTTAGATGGCTGCCTTCTTCAGGATCTCCCTGCTAGAAATGTGCATGGAAGACATGAGTTTCCCACAGCTGGCAGACCACAAGGGATTTGAGTTTTCTTAGAATACTTGGCAACCCAAGAGCAAAACTTGGTTTCAGACAACGACAACAAAACCCCAAACCCCACCCCGTAATAACTGACAACCTACACAAGTCATTAGAATATTCACAAAGCTCTGCCAACCAAGCTATGGGTTTTTAATGAGCCAGACATGGGCAAATCAGCCTTTCTGTACAAACAAGGATTTTTTTAAAGAAAAAAAGTTGTAATTTACTAATTCCTCCAAATGGACAAGTTGTCCGAATCCATCTGGCAAGTGACTCAGCTGGTTGTGGTGCAGAAGGAGGCTCCTCAGGTGTGTCAACTGCAGCAGCTCCTCAGGGATACTGGTCAGCTTGTTGTGGCTGGGATGAGAACATGGAAGACAAAGGGGAAAACTCTTGAGTGTTTTTAAGACCTGAACTGCACAAAGAGCACTTCTGTTCCCTCTGATGCTATCCAAACCAGTTGCAACACTTGTACCAGCAGGATTATCTCAGCCACACACACTGGTGTTGCTTTTGTGGGAGTATTCAGAATGTTTCCACCACAAGGCAAGACTGCAACTTTATCAGTGAAAATAATTTAAACAAACCCAAGACCATCAATTTTGATCCAAAACTTAAAAATTCTCTATCTACTAATATTCTCTACTTAAAAAGCTGAAACTAACTTGCTGAAAGAAAATTTGGTATTTCACACTGTGGAAGTGGCTGCAGTATTTCTCATGTTTGTGCCATGTGCTTACCTGACATCAAGTTTCTGCAGATTTTCCAACTGTCCTAAAGCAGATGGAAGTGATGTCAGCTGGTTATCATGCACCTGGAAAATACAGTTTTTTAGACTACAGTTACTCATTTCTACCTCCTAGGTTTTCTTTCCCTACCCCAGAATCAAATCAAGCTAACCTAATACACCCAACCATTTGGTATAAACTAACAGCTATGTACATGCCTCAGTGCCAGCACCACCAGCAGCATATCTGTCAGAATTCCACTGAACTGATAGTCAATGCTAAGAAATGAGATGCAGGGGCTGAGGGCTGCAGGACAGCCAGCTGCATCCAGTGCTTCCTCTTCCTTCAGTGTCCATAATAAAACTTCCTACATCTTTCTAGAGAACAGTGCCCACTACCAGCATACAAACTGGCACACTATCAGTGATCTGTAACCACCTTGCCTTTCTCCTGAGGACACACCAGTGCCAATTCTATGCACCCACCACTTCAGGGAAATGGAAAACCACCTTCTAAGGCCACGTTTTCCCACCTCCCGTCCAGGAGTAGAGTCCTACCACGATGGGATTACTGCACTTACATCCAGAAGGGTGAGTGCAGGCAGAAGCTGGACATCCTCTGACAGGCACTGCAGTTTGTTTGAGGCGAGGATCAGCTTGGTCAGATCCGTTTGCTCCCACCAGCGATCCGCAGCCCCAAAGGAGAGGTTCTGATGAGCCTCCTCGGGTGTATCCAAATTTATCCGCCACACATGTTGAGGCACTGCATACAGACACACAGGAGCCAGAGAAATAATTCTGATATATACTCTCAAGCTTCCATGGACACACTGCTTTTCAACACATGCAAACGTATAGTCAGCTGGTCTGCGAGAGTAGACTACAAAGAAATTCACCAGCAACAACCCAGAACAAGCTTGAGAGGCGAAGAGAAGTCAGGAAACATAAATCCCTGTGGCTCCCTGCCCTGCCAAGCACAAACCCCAGGCACAAAGGAACACCAGGCCCCCACAAACCCAGCGCCAGTCGCCTGGCCTGGGGGTTCCTGGGATCAAACCCTTCACCCTTCCCTCTCTCCATCCCCGTCCCAGGCCCACCGCCCGGCAGCTGGGCCGCCTCCCCGCTCGCACCCTCGCTCAGGTTCCGTCCCGACAGGTTTAAGTGCCCGCTCTTCCGAGCCCCCCGGATCAGCCCTTGCGGGATGGCGGGGCCTGCATCCACCGCCGCCTGCCTGAACCCGGCGCGGGGATCTCCCGCCCGAGCCCTCCGCGCCGCCGCCATCCTCCTCAGGCAGAGCCGGCACCGCCCCGCTCCCCCCCGAGCAGGCGGGGCCAGGCCGAGCCCCTCAGGCGGAGCCGCGGCCGCCGGCCCGGGGAGGGCTCGGTGCGGCCACCCGGCGCTGCCCTGCCCGCCGCCATTTCCCGTCCGGCGCTGCGGGCTGGGAGGGAGCGCGGTGAAATGGTGCCTGCAAAGCCTCCTCACCAGCCCGGGGAGGGCTGAACCCCGAAAATCTCCCCCAGCGGGTAATTTTGGCCATAAATGCCTCCAACAGGTGGGAAGAGGAGGGAGAAGCCCTGTCCCTCCAGCAGTGCTGGCCTGAGGAGCAGTCGGACACGGGGGGAAAGCCGCACCGCAGCCGGTGGGCAAAGCAAGGCTGGGAACTGAGCCACACCACGGAGGACACAAAATCCCTCATAATTATTAAAAGGGGACGGGGCCACAAACTGGCAGCAGTCACACACTCTGCCTTGGGCAGCTCTCACTTCCCTTACTATCCACCCTTCTTCTTGCTAACCCTCACCACAAAGTGTGGACCCAGACCAAAGAACCTGGGGTTTACCAACACACCGGCTACACCAAATCAAAAGGCACTTTGACATCAACTTGTTCTTCTTTTTCCCTTTAGTCCAGAGTTTGCAAGCCAAATGAAAACCGTACAGGCTGAAAAGTCCTGGCTGCCAACCACACCACTTCTGTTCAAACCACACCACTTCTGTTCAGCTTGTGCACTGCTTTGGTCTTTGTAAGATCTACCATCAGTCCCTGTACAAAACTATGAAAAAGGAGAACAATTCCCCCTTAGACATTGAAGTTTCCAATGGTTTTCACTTTCAAACACCAGGTTTGTGTTCCAAACACTGCCCTTTAACTAGTTAAGGACAAACACCATGTTAGGTGAACAAGCACAGAACTCATCCTCCAGGCACTACCTCTTGGCTTAGGGATTTTGGCCTCATCTTTTAGCACTATTCATTTCCCCATCTATTTTAAAACCACCTCATAAATGCCAGAGTTTTGTATGACGTCTTCAGTTAGGTTTCTCTGTTCCTATAGAAGGAAGGTCTGTTTGGGAGGGCAGGAGTTAAGCAAGTTGGTTTGTAACAGGCAGAAATCATAACAATGGATGGGAGTGGGTAGGGCTCAGCTTCCTGGAACTAGGACTATTCATTACTTTAAAATCTTCCATGGACTTTGGAAATAACCAACCACTTTATTTACAACCAGGTGCCAGGAGCAGTAGAGCTGAAAGTGTAGAGGACACTTGGTACATTCGTCTGTTAACTGAGGCAATAATGTACCTATTTCACTCAGTTCCACATAAGTACAATTCATGTGCAATTGATGCTACAATCCATGTAGCAATTGACCCAACCTATATAAAATGCAGCAATTTCAAGCTTACAACTCTGAGGGAGGGAAGGGCACAAGCCCGTGTGGCACCTCAGGCAGGGCACGGCCAGCGAGGTGCCTGCCCAGAGGAACACACAATTACCTTGGCTGGAAAAAACCTTCAAGATCTCTAGAGAACAGGTTACCCAGGGAGGTCGTGGCTGCCCCATCCCTGGAAGTCCCAGGCCAGGTTGGATGGGGTTTGAAGCACCCCGGGCAGGTGGGCAGGGGTGGCACTGTGTGATCCCTCCCAGGGCGGAAGGCCTTCCAACCCAACCCCCTCCATGATGCGATCATCACCGAACATTGAACCATACCATTAAGCACTACGGCGGGGCTGATGCCTCGGGGAGCTCTGAGGAGTGACCCGCAGGTTCTGAGGGGGCTCTGAGGAGTGACCCGCGGGCTCCGGGGGAGCTCTGAGGAGTGACCCGCGGGCTCTGGGGGGGCTCTGAGGAGTGACCCGCAGGCTCTGGGGATGCTCTGAGGAGTGACCCGCAGGCTCTGGGGGGGCTCTGAGGAGTGACCCGCAGGCTCTGGGGATGCTCTGAGGAGTGACCCGCAGGCTCTGGGGATGCTCTGAGGAGTGACCCGCGGGCTCTGGGGGGCTCAGCACCGCCCTGCCGCTCCCTCCCGCCCTTCCCGCCCAGCGCCCTGAGGTAGCGCGCGACCGCCGCTTTCCCGCCCTCGCTCTGCGCACGCGGCGGGAGGGGGGGGGAGGGGAGGGGGAGCGGGGGCGCACGCGCCGCGCGCATGGGCGGTGGGGGCTGCGTGGGGGCGCGCGCGGCGCGGCTGCGCGCAGGGTCGGTGCGGCGGTGCATTGTGGGATACCGCGGCCCGGGCAGGCTGGTGAGGCGGGACCGGGACCCGAACCCGAACCGAACCGGGACCGGGACCGGGGGGGAGAGAGCGAGAGAGAGACAGGGAGGGAAGGAAGGAGGGAGCCGGTAGGGAAGGAGCTCCCTCGGGATTAACGCGGTTCTTCTTCTCCTTGCCGCTCTCCCGCGGGGCAGCGTTGGAGCCGCGGCAGCGCCATGGCCTCGAGCAGCGGCACCGACGTGATCCAGGTCACCAACGTGTCCCCCAGCGCCAGCTCCGAGCAGATGCGGACGCTCTTCGGCTTCCTGGGAAAGATCGAGGAGCTGCGCCTCTTCCCCCCCGAGTGAGTGCGGCCTTTCCGCCGCTCCGCACCCCGCACCCTTCCCTCCCTCACGGCCTCCGCATTCCCCTCCCCCCGCAGGCCCGACCCGTGGCGCCCAACGCGGCCTCACCCGGGCCCGGCCTGCGGGGGTGCTCGGGGGAGAGCCGCGGGGCCCCGCGCTCCCCTCTCTCCTCGGTGCGGAGCTCCGGGCCTGGCCGCAGATGTAATTATTCGCGTGGTTGCGTTGCGCGCCCGCGGAGGGGCAGAGGCCGTGGCTCCCGGCGCGGGATCCCGCCGGTGAAACGCACGATTCTCCCCTCCAGCACCGGGTTCCCGGGCTGTCCAGCAAAACCTCTGCTGCAGCCGGAGGGGCTGGCGGGGCCGCTGGCCCTAAAAGCAGAATTTTGATGCAAAACGTGCAAATTTTTGGCAAGAATTGTGTGTGAAATGGGCGGGCGGGCACAAAGGCCACGGGTGTATCTTGTTAGTCAGGGGTCAGCCTAGGGTCTGGTGGTGTCGGTTCCGTTTGTTTTACAGAACCCCGCTTAGTTTTGTGTTGATGTTTTGCAAATGTACCTTGTAAGTGAAAAGGTTTCTTCCTGCCAGGATGGATGAGGATTGTGTGGCAAAAAATCACTCAGCAACACAGTCGAGTGTTTTCATACCCAAGACTATTTGGGTTTCCTTACTTTAGGGGGAAAAAAATTACCACAAAGTATTCTGGTTTTTCTCATCACTGGATCTTGAATCTCTGCCAGCACAAACCCAGGGAAATTCACCCATCCTGCACATCCAGGAACACTGCTTCTGGTGTTGTTGTAGTTTGCTGCTTTAGGTTGGATTTTGGCAATTTCAGGTTGGAAACTGAAGGAAAATGAGTGTATATGTAAGTGGGACTGAGGGACAGCTCCTGACATGAGAGTTTCCTTGTTAATGGCTGGGATAACTCTGTGAGAAGGCAGAACCATCAGTGCCCAGCAGCCACCTCTAAACAGACCCAGTTCCTCCGTGTGTATTTGACATTTTGTCCCATTTAAGGGAAGGTTCTTCAAGGCAATGCTGTTTCCCACACCTTCTAGTTGTAGATACATATTAACTCCTTTACTAAACGATCACTTCTGGTGTCAGAGTAAGTTTGTTTCTAGAGGGAGGCGGTGCTGCTGCTCCTGCCCCTCCACTGCTGGTTTCTCGCTGCCTCCTTTGTTCTCCCAGGGTGTGCCTGTCACTCCAGCTGGGTCATTGGGGTGCTGAGAAAAATCCCCAGCTGCCTGCCTGCCCTTCCTGCTCTCTGAGAGGGTGGCAACAGCCTGCTGTAACCCAGCTGCCAGTGGCTCAGCTTGGAGCACCAGAACTTTGAACGTTTGGCTGATTTTTTTCTGTATTTCAAAGCCCAAATAGAAAGAGGAAGATAACACTTGTTCATCTAGTAGGGATATGCTGAAGGTTTATAACTTGTATGGAGTCCTAAGTATGGAAAAGCCACTGAAGGAGTTAATGCAGGACAGGAAATAGAGGGGGACAAACCAGGGCTGGTGCAGAAGATGCAGAGAATGCTGACTAGCTGGAGAAGTGAACATTGTTGTGTAGCCTCATTATAAATCTTGGTGGAAAGTGGCTTGGTGGAAAAAAAAATATTAAAAACTTGTGTGTGCAGCTGGTGCTGGAGCAGACACTCCTGGTGTGGGGTTAATTCTGAACTCTACCACTTGAAGGAGGTTTTGTGCCTTTCCCTTTCTGTTGCTCTCATACAGAGGTGCCAGGGGCTCAGGTACCCCCAGACCCACTGGATCTATCTCTGCTGGGGTGCTCAGGGACCTGATCTCTGGGTCCTTTATGGTATTCTCCTGTAGTGGCAGGGTCTTCTGTCTGTTTCTTCTAAAGCCTTTTTTCTGCCCTCTCCCTTAAACTTCAGGTCCTGACTTTCCTGCCCATGTGCCCATCCCTTTTGGAGGGCAGAGGGTCTCAGTTCTGGTCTGTACACTCTCCCCATACTCTGGATCTCCTTATCTCCCAGGTTATCCTGGGCTCCTGTCCTGCACAAAGTATTTCTCAGTAACCAGTCCTGTTCCCATGGCTCTGCCTCTTTCTTTCCTCTTTCTGTTGCTCATGTTGATTCTGCTCTGCCCTGTTCCTTCTTCTCCTGGGCTTCCAGATCGGGTAAAACCAAAACTTCCATTTCTCCCCTCACCCCCTCCTTACCCCAGTCTGTGGCAGTGGCTCTCACAAGTCTGATGGATACCTCAGCTTCACATGGCATCTTTCATCCACAAACAGCTCTGGGACTGCTTCCATTTTTCCTCCCCAAGCTCTTTCTTCCCTCCTCCTCCTGCTTTTCCCCAGCTCCATTGCCCAGTTCTTGTCTTTATGGTATTCCATATGGCTTTATCCTCCACCATGACAACTTCAGTCTCCAAATAAAGCACGTGGGTTGGTTCTTTTTTGGGGAAGTTGGGTTTCTTTGAGTTTTTTGGTGGTTTGGTTTTTTTAAACTCTTTCTTCCCACCCGTGGGCATGGTAGTGTTGCAGAACACCTCTTGCATGGACTCTTCATTCACTGTGATCTTCCATCAGTGATAATGCCAGTGCCAATGGTGATGTCAGTGGCACAAGTGTCCCTTAAAATGTTTTAATTTAATACTTAAGGTGCCAGTGTTTGATGTCTGAGAGAGGATTACTGCATTTCTCAGTCTCTGATGGATTAGAATAGTGATGGCCTTTTTTTGGGAACTGTTTGGAACGTTCTGTTCTTGCTGAATTTGTGCTCATCCAGAGCTTGGATTTTGGGATGCCTGGAGATAGTGTCAGGCTGCTTGGTGTGTTTGCATGGCTCTGTAGGTTCAGTGAGCAGCACAGCACAGCAGGCAGTGTTGCTGCTGGTGTGTTGGAACAGGACATGCTCTGTTTGATGTTACCACCTTATCACAGGCATTTCAAGAATGTTTGAAAAAACTTGTGCTGCATTTATGTAATAAACAGCTTGGGTTTTTAGAAGTCACTAAACCATTCCTCTACGCCAAAACTCCCCCATTTACTTTGCTTTAAAATTTTTCTAGTAATGCTTCAAATGGGGGAGAAAAGGCACCCTTTGGGCAGGCTGCTGTGTATTCAGAGATAGGTAAGAGTTAACAGTTTCAGGTTTGCTGTCTGGTGCCATTAATCGCTACAATTTATTAATTTGGCAACATGTGGGGTGAGGTGGCTGGTTTTATTTTTAGCATGTTAAAGGCTGCAATATGCTGGCTCCAATCTGGCTTTTAACATTCAAGCTGAAATTTAAGGCATATTAAAGTGTGATCTGGTAGGTGTCTGGGGCAGTTCTTGAGTTTGTGTAACATGCACTAAGAAAAATGCATCTTGGCTGTCTGTCTTGTTGATGTCAAAGTCATTCTCCTGAGTTGTGACAGCTCTGTAGGACCTGATCCTGCAGCCCAGAGAGAGGGGTGCTGCTCTGAGAAGTGTTTCTGGCAGTTGCTCTATGAGAAGGAAGAGGATGGTGAAGTTTGGTCTAGCAGCTTGTATGAAATAATTGATAAGTAGAATCGTAGTGGTCTTTTAATCACTGCTCTCTTTGCTTTGTAATTTACCTGACCTGCATAAGTAAGAGGGTGTAAGGTGTCTGATTTTGTGAACTTCTGCAGTGTACTCAACAGGGAACTTTTTCTGGAGCAAAGGTTTCCTTTGGCTCCCTCCCTTCTCACAGGCAGGCCATGAAGACTAGTTTTCATTTAGGTGGGTAAGTCTAGTCTGATTTTCTTTTTTTGGACTCATTTTCCTTTTGTTCCATGGGTATATCATGCCTAGTAGAACAAGTGCCCAGTTCCAGAGGGGGCAGTAAGAGTTGTGCAGTTTCTCAGTGAGTTGGCTTCACTCAGCCTGGTTTCCTCTCTGTGCTCAAGCACAGTGATGTTTGGTACAAAACCTGAAATGGTGTCAGTCCCCTGCTTGGTCAGTGGAAGTGAGAAGTGTCCAACTGCCAGGCTTGCTTCCGGGGAGGTAATTGCTTTCTTTGTTTCTCTCTTTTCCAGTGACTCTCCTTTGCCTGTTTCATCGCGTGTCTGTTTTGTAAAGTTCCACGACCCCGACTCTGCAGTTGTGGCCCAGCACCTGACAAACACTGTATTCGTTGACAGAGCCTTGATAGTCGTTCCCTATGCAGAAGGTTTGTGAATTGTTTAATGGCCTATGAAGCCACCAGATGGTGGCATTTTAATTTCAGTGTAGTTCACAAAAACTGAGGCTTAGCAGAATGTCAGACGTGTAAGATATTAACATCTCAAAACCCTTGGTATATTGCCATTGGCCCGGGGATCAAATCATTATGTTTTTTTTCAATCTGGTGCCACTGAATGAAAGTGGAAAGTTTCTCTCTTGCTGGTTATGTGTGTCGTTAAGCTTAGAGTATTCACATTTCAGGCAGAATTATTTGAAAATTTTGCTGTGTTCCCAGTCTCCATGAGACGTTTTCCTACCCAGAGGTATGCAACCAGGTCAGCATTTTAAAGGAAATCGTGCCCTGATGATTTAAGTGTTTGTCACATGCACGTAGGCATAAATCTCTCCCTGACAATGGTTCCTCCCTCCCTGGGAGTGCGTGGGAGAGCAGCTGAACGTTTCTTTAGGAGCTGCTGCCACTGCCTTTAGTGGGAACTCCCCTGAAAGGCACTCGCTGTGAGTCCAGTATACCAAGGGTTTGAATAATTATGCTGTAGTTTGAAAGTGAGCTCTTCCCAGAGGTGCCAAATGGGCACTGGTACTAGTATTTTATTCCAAGTTTTCTTATTCATCCTTGATATATCTTTATAGAATTTCACTAAATAATAAACTCTTCTCTCTGTTATTTGTGTGTGTGATTTTTGTAGTGGAGAAGGCAAATGCAAAGCCCTTCCAGATGACTGAAAAACAGTGGGTCCTCTGCAGCTACAGGGGATTCTAGACATTAACTAAAGGCCAGCAAGCACTCAAGTCCCAAAGTGTTTTCCTGGTGTAACCACTTGTTAACTACATTTTCTCTTCTTCTTTTTATTTTTACATTTTAGGGTGTTACAGTAATTTGAAAGGCAATGAGCAGGGTTTTTGGAACTTACCTTAAAAACAAACTGCTGAGAAGACACCTCTTCTTACAGAAGTCTTATTAAACTCTTCTAGACTTGCTTTAGAAGTAACTGATTTCCATTGTACTGTTTCTTGATTTACTTCTGAAATGATAAGTTGTCCCAGATCGCTTGAACTAAGTAAAATCTCTGCAGATTAAGTTGAAGTACAGTAATTAATTTGAAACATGGCCTGGGTTCAGAGCTGTAACCAGACGTTGTAATGCTGTAGGCTGTCTTTTGAGGCCTGGGGAGCTGTTCTTATCTTTGTATCCCTTAAAGTTACGAGATACAAAAACTCAAATTCAGGTTACAAGATACCAAAGCTTAATTGCTGGAGTGTAGGAATCTGCAGTGTGACCTTTGATTGAGGCCTGCTGCTGCTTCTTCAGGGGGCAGGACACATTCTGAAATTGCCACTGAGTTACTGCTTCTGCTCTTGCTAGTGTAGCTGTAACAGCACAGGCTGAGGGCATCTTGTCCTCCTCTGGGTGTTAAATCATGATACAGCAGCAGCCCCTCTGACTTACAACTGAAATACTCTCCAAGGCCCATGGTGAAGAAGTTTAAGGTTAGAGCTTAACTTCTCCAGCAAAGATAAAAACATCTTTGTCAGTCTGACTTTGTCCATGATGGATTTATCTGGCACAGGGAGAAACCTGCCCAGTAGTTTTGACTCAGATTGTGTAAAGAAAATAGGATTAATGAAGTAGATTATTTTAACGGGCCTGTTTAAACCAAGGAGTTCCTCGTGGGCCCCTCCTTGTGGTGTCCTGGAGGTCCAGGATGTGGGGGACAGCGTGTCCCAGGAGAGATGTTCAGGCAGTGAAGTTGTGCCCCAGGTTTTGTAATCCTGTCTCCCAGTCCTGTCCTGGAGCACAGCTTTCCCTGCCCACCCTCACAACTTCAGAAGCTGTCGAAGCACCACGCAGCAAGGTTCTTAAAACCACAGTGAAACTGCTCGTGTGCTTAAAGCCAGGCCTGTGCTTAACTACTGTGCTGAACTGGGCCCTTCTGTATTTGATTTTCTGTTGTGCTAATTCTGTATTAATATTTGCCTGCCACTAAAGTGTTTATTGTCTGTTCAGTGCAGTAATTGTCCCCCATATCCCAAGCGCACTCCAGTTTTAGCACACACAGACAGTTTGGTGTTGGCTGTTGCTTTGTGTTATAGAGCTATACACAAAGGCTACGGTAAGGTTTAGTATTTGTAATTTTCTCTGTGATATTCCTAGATTTGGAAGGAACTCTTTAAGATTAAAGATGGCTGGGGGGGGTATTTAGGTTCTTTGGTTAATGTTTGTTTCTTTTGTCTGTTTCTTTTTCTTTCATTTCTACACATTCATGCAGTATTTCATGGTTCTAACAAAGCAGCAGTAAAAAAAGCTCTTGAAGCATGAAAATTAACTGGTGAGGGGCCTCATTGCTTTTTATAAAAAATTGTAGTTTATTTATTAATATTTTTTTAAAAAAAAAACAATTAGAGGATCGGATGCATGAATTTTTTTTTAATGGATGCAGATCTTCTATGCAGTGTCTCAAGATAAGTCTGAGGATTTGTATTTCGATGCCAGAAATGTTGTAGTAGCACTAATTTGAAATGTTTAGCTATAATTGATAAATATCCTCTGAGACATAATTTTGCATGCAAAATTACCCCATAATCTCTCTGTAGGCTTGTTGATATATTGATGCATTAATGCCCTTTATCTAAATGACCTTTTTCCCCCCCTCTCCCTCCATAACTTTTGGTATCTAAATTGATGACAGCTCAATGACACAAGCAAGATATCAGTGCTGTGTATTATACATTTGTTTATATTATCGGCACTTCTCAGTAGAGGTGGAAGGAACCATTACCTTTATTTAACAGTGGTTTTTCTTTTTTGTTGTTGTGTTTTACAGTTCTTTTCCCTGGTTCAGCCTGAACTATATACCAGGCCCTGCTGAAAATACCACCCAACAGTTTTCTTCTGCAGCTTATCCAGTTTCTCTTAAGTGCCCTGTACATATTGTATGTTTTATGATGAGATGCAGTTTCTTAATATGTTATTACAGAAACACTACTGGTATTTGCAACTATATAGTAAAATTGTTTTATTGAACTCTCTCATTTTGGGGGCTTGGGCACATTAACAAATTAATCCATCTGTATAGGGCTTTTGCTGTTGGATAGAGTAAAAAACACCTACACAATGACTTGTTCCACAGTAGGACCCTTACACTTCCATGTGCAGAGCAGGCAGTAAAAGCAGACCCTTGTCTGTGTTGGCTGCAAGATTTTGGGCCAGAAGTTTCTTCTGAAATGGCAGTCTGTAAGCAGCACTCTTGGTACAATAAGCATGGCACATGTTGGAACAAATGCATTTTACTGCACAGGTAAGGAATGTGCCACCCTGCACTGCACGTCTGCACCCAGCACCCCCAGACACACACACACACACACAGACACACACACACCAGGATCTGTCTGCAGGGACTTTTCATGCTCATGTGACAAGTCAGCAAAAGCCCTACGCTTGATTCAGCCACAAATATTTCCATGCCTTCTCTTTTTAAGTTTTACGAAATTTGTATGGTAGGTGTAAAAGCAAACATAGTGAACTGTACCATATTATTAACCCCTAAATCAAACTTTTTTTGTCTTGTGTATCTTGATTTTTCTGTGTGCTTTATAGTGAAGCAGCCGACACGAGTCGTTGTTCATAAAACAGCTTTTGAAAGTTGAGAGCACACCCCTGGAGAACCGACTGTGCTTGCTTACGTTTGGTTCATGACTTAAAAATCGAGTACAGGTGATGAAATCTTGGCAGTGTTAACAAAAAAGTAGTGTGTATTGTGCTATTTTTTTGCTCTAGAAACTTAACCATTTGTAGAGAAAAAGGAACAGTCAGATTTTCACACATTGAAGTTGCATTCTGACAAAAAAAAAAAGATTAATGATAAATATTACTAGACATGGAGCTTTGTATTTTAGCCAACATAAGTACTTTCAGCAAACTCAGGTGGTGTATCAGGGAGACATTTTCTGGGTGTATTTGTGTTTTTTCTGCCTTTGAAGCAGAATGCGTTCTAACGCGAGGCTGTTTCTCTGCAGGAGTCATTCCTGATGAGACTAAGGCTTTGTCTCTCTTGGCACCAGCTAATGCTGTGGCAGGTCTGCTGCCTGGAGGTGGACTCCTGCCCACTCCCAACCCTCTTTCTCAGGTAAGGCTGAAGGCAGGGGAGCAGTTGGATGGATTTTCTTCATTTCTGACTTCCTTTCCGTTGGGTTTTTTTCAGGAGAAATAAACAGACATGGTAATGCTGATTCCTGGAATATTGTAGTTTTTGTAGCTTGATGGATTGCTTCAGCTTTCTGATATGAATTGTGGCAAAAATGTGATAAGCTGCTAGATAAAACACCTTATTTCCCTAACATGATGCTTCTGGTGTCACAGAGGCCCCGTGGTTGTATCTTTCCCCCCTTTTATCTGCTCTACGTTCACAGAGGGGTTTGATGAGCAGTGGAGAGCTCAGAGATTTTTAATTCCTGAGGTTCAAGGAGCTGGCATGCTGTGCATTAACCTTCAGTTAATACTCCAGCTGAGGGGAAGACATTGCAGCCTGGATTTGCTTGTTATCCAAACACACAAGAACTCATGTGGAAGATGAACAGCAAGACTCATACATCATGGAAAAAAACATGGTTAAAGCAGACATCTTAAACAAGAGAGGCAAAGGACAAGAGGCAATTTAATAAGAATAATGCTTTGTTAATTCTGCAGTTCTCAGATCTGCTTCACCTTGTGCTTTAGCTTTTATTTGTGTGTCTCCTGTTAGGATTTCTGTTAGCATGGAGATGTACTGCAGTAGTTCCTTTAAGAATACATAGAGAGAAAATCCAAAGTTCAGCTCAGAGCCTCAACAAAAAGGGTGGAAGAAACAATCTTAAAGACTGTATATGTCTGTAAATTCCTGACAATGGTTGTTGAACCACCTTCAGTTTTGGTTCCATCACTGTGAATCTCAGACTACTCCCAGTCCACTTCATGTATTTAACACATCCATTTCCTGGAAAAACGTGGTCATCTTTTTTCAGCCACATCTTGAAAACTTGTTACTCAGCTCTTTTTTCTTGCTGCTGAGAGCTGGGCATCTAACCCAGTAAAATCAAATCAGAGCTGTGGTTGATGTGCTCAGAATCAGAGTGGGAATGTGGCTTTTTTTCTTCATAGACTGCAGGGAGAAGCCTCAGCAGTTCCAAGAGATGATCTGAGTGAAAACCTCACTGTCAGACAGCGACAGGCTCTGCTCCCTTGCTCCTGGCTCCCTGCTCTTGCTGCTGCTTTCATGCCAGCTCTGGAGCTCATCAGATCATTCTGTGACTTATTGTGTTAGCTGGATGCAGACAGCACAAAAATCAGTTATCTGATGGCTGGTTGGGTGAATTGGTGGAGAAATGAGTCTGGAGTGCCAGAGCAGCCAGAAAGGAGGCAGTGAGAAGGGAGGGAGGGAGAGCCAGGGCTCATAGCAACAGCACAGCCCTGTGTGGCTTGTCACAGTGTGTGTTTTGTTTCAGTGTATGATTTGATCATCTCACTTTAAATAGGCAAAAAAATGAGGTTCTTTAATGAGGCTTCTAGATTAATTTAAAGAATTCAGGCCTAGGCCATCATCCTTCTTACCCTTCAGCAGCTTTTCAGCCAGTTTGTCAGTTTTAAGCAAAACTGAGGAATTTGCAGAGATGTAATAATATTATATTGTCTCTTAACATAATGCATGTTCCTTTCAAGCCTGAATTGATACAGAGATGCAGTAGTTGGCTGGGAAACTTAGAATTAATTTTCATTTTAACACTGGAAAAGAATGGCACTCTCAGCTGTTTCTTGAATCCCTTGGGAAGCTTTACTTTATACTTCTTTTTCCCCATACTCATTGGGATGGAGAGGAACAGAATTTCATTTTAGAATATAGAAAGGAAAAAAGTCTTGCATATAACAGGCTTTGGAATACCTGAATAAAGAAAACGTACATACTTTCACTGACCTCAATCTAAGTTTTCTGTAGCTAGAAGTCTGAAGTAAAACCCAGCTGACATTTCCACATGCCCGGTGCTTGGGAGTCCTGACCTAAGAGCTGTTCCTCAGCTGAGTGTGGCTTTGTCTGACTGCTGTCCTTGTTACAGATTGGTGCTGTTCCTTTAGCTGCTCTAGGAGCTCCTGCTCTCGATCCTGCCCTAGCTGCTCTTGGGCTTCCTGGAGCAAACTTAAACTCTCAGGTATGTCACACCTGCTAAAATTTTCCCTTTTTGGTGCATATGTAGTTTCACTAATGTATGTGGTGCTCTTCGTGCTCACCAGTATATTAAATAACTTATATTAATTATAAATATAGAAATATTATATTTATAATAGATTAATGTATTTAAATATGAAATAATACTTTTTTCTGTCCAGGAAAGGTCTGTGTTTGTCCACTTGGGAAAAAAAATCTACCAAAGCACCACTGGAATGTAATGCTCACACCCTCAGCACCATCCACAAGTTTTAAGTGGAACAATAATGCTTTTTCCTCTGTAAGGTGCTTAGAGTCTGTTTTGTTTAATCTGTAGGCCTTTTGCTTTAGCCACAGCTGTGGGGACATGCAAGGAAGATAATCCTCAGCACATACATCTTCATCATGGTTTTAACTTCGTTTTTTTTCTTCCCTCACAGTCTCTTGCAGCAGATCAGCTACTGAAACTTATGAGCACAGTGGATCCAAAGTAAGCATCAGTGTTTACAGATACCTGTGTTGTAATGCACTTGGGCTTGGGAATGTCTTGGTCCTGCTGGATCTAATTCAGGTTGGAGAAAGGTTGAGCCTTGTGCAGACACTGGTCTGGGCTGATGGATGTGAGAGCTGCCAGAAGATAAAAGTAGCACATCTTATTACTTGATATTTGGTGATTTTTATTGGGGTGTTCAGAAAGGGGACAGATGAGTTCAAAATGGTATTGCAAGTAGGGAGGATTGCAGCACTTACTATCAGTGTGCTGCCAGCTGTTTGTGACAGTGCAGTGGGATGGTGGAAGCATAAACCACTGAAAAAACAAAACATTGGACAAATTAGTAGATGAAAAGTGTACTAAATGCAAAGAACTCACATCTGCCTCAGAGAGCCTGTGTACTGCAGAGTGCAGGGAGCTTTGGAGAAGTCTTCCAAGTCCCAGCTGCAGGACAGCTACCCTGCTGCTCTAGTACTTACACAGACTTCTTCTTCCCCCCTAGCTTGGCAGTGCAGTTCTGGTGAGGTCAGAGCTGTCTGGTAAAGCTGTGCATGGGCTGTTGTCACTGTTAGTACTGTTCTGGCACACTCTTTTCTGTTTCAGACTGACATTTCTGTAAGCAGGCATGGGATGGTTAGACATCAGTCAGGTGTATAGGGTGTACCTGGCTGGCCTCAAAGCCACCCTATAGAACACATCTTGGAACTTTACATTTTATCTCAGCATGGCTGATGAAAAACCCAGCACCTGAGTTACTGCTGTGTCCTGGGGAGGTGCTCTTCTGGGGAGGAGAACTGAAATTGTGTTGTAAAAAATGTTCTGAAAAGTGTCAGTAGAAACACCCCTATGCAGGACAATGCAAGCTTTGCTGCTAGTTATTGATTACTGGAGTTTTAAGAGCCATTTGTGCTTGTATTTTGTGACACTATTTTGAGCAGGGATGTCACATCTTGCACTTGCTGCTCATTACCTGAATGATGACACAAGGCAGGCAGATTCTGACTGACTTAGGTCAGGCTGCAGGCTGCCAGTCTAGGCATGCATGGATTCAGCAATACTGATTTTCCAAACTTCTGTTTCATTTGCCAGGTTGAACCATGTAGCTGCAGGTCTTGTTTCACCAAGTCTGAAATCAGATACCTCCAGTAAAGAAATAGAAGAAGCTATGAAGAGAGTACGAGAAGCACAGTCATTAATTTCTGCTGCTATAGAGCCAGGTAATTTCAGCTCCTAGAGCTCCTCATCCAGTTCAAGGTGGATGTTTGATGCAGGATATGATAAGAGCTAACAGCCTGCCAAGGCACTGACTAAATGCTTCCACATTCTACAGAGCTTAATTTAGAGTTGGCAGGTTTTTAATTGCCCTAGAGTGATGGTGCTGCATGTGCCCTGCAGAATGATGCAGGGAATTAATCATCTGTGTTTTTCCCCAAAATTCATTTGATCTGAAGATGGCAAAGTGCTTCAGCTTCCCCTGGCTGAAGTTCCTACTGCCAGCTCTGAGATGTCACTGGAAACCCCAAGTGACTTGACCACTTGGCATCCTAGTGCTGTTTGTGCTTGGGGTTTAGTTCTTTTCTTTCACTGCCTCATCTGTGGAAACCTGTAAATAATTCTTTTGTAGCTTATTTCAGTAGATTTTATTTTGGAATGAGATGCAGCAGTTCAGATATGACTTTGCTATGTGTCACATCCATGCCTTTGTCCTGTGCTCAATGTTTCCTTTTCCTTAAAAGATGAAACATAGGTAATTCAAAGTGGCAAAATATTTCTGTTTTTTTTTAATCTAAAACCTATGGTATTGAAGGCCAACTTCTTTTCCTATATAAACCTTTTTGAGGGCTACAATAACAAGGTTTTTTTTACCTGGCTTATTCCAGACAAAAAAGATGAGAAACGAAGGCATTCAAGGTCAAGATCACGCTCAAGGAGGAGGAGGACACCTTCTTCATCTAGACACAGGTAGCTGGATTTTTTTTTTTACTTCTAAAAAATCCCCCATAGCTGAAAAAATTCCTTCAGCTTGAAATGTCTTGGAAGTGACATTTCACTCATGGCTGACAGAAGGATGCAAATAGTCTGAAGAAGGCTGAGGGTGGGATTTGGCTGTGGTGTGAGATGAGATGGAGGCCTGCCTCTGTGTCTGTAGAAAGGGTGGGTGAGAAAAGGTAGAAAAAACTACCTCAAAATACCTTAAACTACCACAGAGAGAAAAGTGAAACAGAAACAGGGCTTGGTTTTACACAGCCCTCACTACTGTGAGCACCTCCAAGCCATCACAGCCTGTCCATTGGACAATGGTTCCTTAAACCTCTCCTGTCATCAGCCTCTTCCCAGTGTGCTCGTGTGCTAATTATAATTTGAGGCTTCCCTGAGCACTGTGCTTTATGTCCAGGGAATGCTTCCTGGTTGGGCTGTTGGTTTGTAGTACATGCAGCAAGTTCAGCTCAGCAGAAGTACCTGGGTGATCATTTACTTGGAGATTAGTTCTGGTCAGGTGGGCTGACAAGAGATCTTAATGTCGCCCTGCCCAATCAGCAGTTACCTACAGTCTTCCCATTTGTACTTCTTTACTCTTTGCATATCCAGCTTCTGGTTGATATTTGTCTATAAACATTTCCTCACACAAACTGTACCAGCTGTCCTCTCCGATGGGATGGATATTTTCCTACAAGGAGAGTAGTTGGAGCTGTTGGAAGCATCATTTCTCTTTTGACATCTCCCATCTGTGCACTTCCTTTTTCCATTTCCTTGCTGGACTCTGCTCTTTTCCTGTATGCATTTTTCTGTGCCATTGTGCATTCCCAGACCTGCCAATTCTTGCATATCTGAGTGACTTGCCCCAGTGTTGGTCCTGCTCTGGCAGGGGGGTTGGATTCAAGGATCTTCAGAGGTCCCTCCCAACCCCTGACATCCTGTGCCTGAGGAGTGGATCCCTGTGTTTCACTTCCCTCTCCAATGTGTTGCTGGCAGACGGTCCAGAAGCAGATCCAGGAGAAGATCCCATTCAAAATCCAGAAGCAGGAGGCGATCAAAAAGTCCGAGGAGAAGAAGATCTCACTCCAGAGACAGAAGCAGAAGGTCTAGGAGCACATCCAAATCCAGGTAATTGTTTCAGTAGTGTGATCTGCTTGCTAGAAATGAAACTTTGGTGCTTAATTTAAAAACAAATAAAACTTACCAACCAAAACAACATTGTGCAAGGTGAACTGGTGGCTCTTTTTCAAGTCACAGCCTGTTGTAACATCTAGAATTGTGTGGCACTTGTACAGGTGCACAGTTAGCTGTGTAAAACCACGTAACCTGCTTTTCCCAAGAGCTGGCAGAGGCATCAGGCCTGAGCTGACTCACCCTGGCACTGCTTTTAGAAAGCAGGAAATGTGAGCACCTCGACTTGCAGATTTTGTGCTGTTTGTGCACAGAAGCTCTGAGGAGCTGTTCCTTTAGTTTTCTGTAGGTAATTGTCATCTTTGTTTCCACTTGTGTCACCAGACTGGCCCCAGAGACACAAAACCCCATTTGTGCCCTCCAGCCTTGTCACTGTGTTCATTCATACCCCTACATAGCAACAGCAGAGAATGCTGCTTGAATCACTTGGAAATTACTTAAACTTAGATTCTGTGTTTTACCAATAGGGATAAAAAGAAGGAAGAGAAAGAAAAGAAACGTTCTAAAACTCCCCCCAAAAGCTACAGCACAACGAGACGATCAAGAAGCACAAGCAGGTACAGTGCATGACTGCCTTGTCTGTTTCCAGTCTGCTTTGTCCACTGAAGAGAAATAACTTTCTGTATGTAAAAGGATGACAGTTCTCTTGTGGGTATATATATAAATATATACTCTCTATGATTTAGGGTTTTTTTCCCTGATAGTGCAGGGTTTTTTGAGGCATTGTGTGGGCTATGCACAGTTTCTGCTTGTTCTCTATCGTAATACCTTGAGGTTACTGTTAAATTCTTTCCTGAGTTATGGAATAAATACATGCAAAACAGGTGCCCTTTTTCTTTAACAACTCCAGATCTAGCAATATGAACAAGCACAAACTGTTTTCTTTCTGTTTGCAAGAAGAGTCAGGATCCCTGGTAGAGTCTGAGCATTTGGTGGTGAAGGTAGAACAGGAGACAACTTCACTGATCAGCAGCTCTGTGGGCTTTTGCTAGTAGCAGTCTCCACTGTCAGTTGTTGTCTTTCACTGCCTTTTGAGAAGTGATGGTTTTGGAGCCAGAGATGTATTTTTAGCTTAAAAGAAAAAACAAACAACTTTGCTGCCTCTTTCCTACAGAGAAAGACGACGTAGAAGAAGCAGGAGTGGATCACGGTCACCCAAAAAGCCCAGGTCTCCTAAAAGGAAAATGTCCAGGTCCCCATCTCCAAGAAGGTCAGTGAGCATCTTGGCTGGAAAAAAAGGTGTCTGGGTGTGTCTGAGGAATTGCTGGGTGTGAACTATGGCAGAGAGCAGGGGGGGGTTGTGGGCATGGCTGGTGACTTCCTGAGAGAGAGGGTGGATCTCTGCTGCCTGCTAAATTCTGTCTGATTCCCATCAGTTTCAAGCACAGAGCTCCTTAGTGCCCAGAATTCCCACTGTGAGGTATTCCAGGGGGTCGAGCAGGAGATACCAGAGTTCCCAGTCTGTTGTTTGGCTCTGCAGGAGGAGTCAAGGGACTTCTGGGTGGGTGAAGGGTGGATCTTGGTTGCATCCTGTCATTTTTCCCTTTGGATTGGTAACAAACTGGAATTAATAATGGGGAAAGGTCTGGCCATGGTTGGTGTTCTAGTGATGGAATGGTGTGAGGGGGGGGTTCATCCTTTTACACTCTGCATCATTGCAGGCATAAAAAGGAAAAGAAGAAGGATAAAGACAAGGAGAGAAGCAGAGACGAGAGGGAGAGGTCAACAAGCAAGAAAAAGAAAAGCAAAGACAAAGAGAAGGATCGAGAACGGAAATCAGAGAGTGATAAGGATGTGAAAGTATGTTTAAAAACCTCATCACCTGCCCTACCCCCCTGGTGCTCCCCTCACACCCCCAGGGCTTGGAGGGGGAGTTTTACTGGTGTTTTTTCTCTTGGCAAAGCAGGTCACAAGGGATTACGATGAAGAGGAGCAAGGGTATGACAGCGAGAAGGAGAAAAAGGAGGAAAAGAAACTGGCAGATTCTTCCTCCCCTAAAGTAAAGGAATCTGCTGGGGATAAAGGAGGTGGAGACTCAGCAAGGGAGTCCAAAGTGAACGGGGATGATCACCACGAAGAGGACATGGATATGAGTGACTGAACTTTGCCTTTGCAGTGACCGGAGCTGCAGACGTGCATCAGTGTCATTCCTGTGTGATTCTTTTATGCTGTACTTGTTAATCCTAAATCTAGATGTATACAGCTCTCAGCTATACCTGGTTTGTAAATCTCCTGATACTAACTTGCCTCCAAAGCTTTCTAGAGAGGTAATCATTCTCCTTACGGCCCAAAGGGATTGCTAGCCAAGCAACTTCTACTAACTTGGTGATGCTTCGAGCAAAAGTAAAAAAGCTGCATGCATCTACCTACAGCAGGCATGGACTGTTTGTTGTATGATCTCCTGTAGTATCAGCTCACTTATGATAGTGTTCCTAGACTTTGATTCATTGCAGTAATAGAGCAGTATAGGGAATGCACTGACTGCATGTTGATCGTGGCAGAAACATCCTACATGTTCCAAACCCCACAGCATATGGTGGAGCTACTTAAGGGTCTTAAGTGTGACTACACAAAAAAAAAAAACCACAAAAAAGACAAAACAAATTTAGCCTACATCTGAAAATAAGCATTCTGATAGTTTTTAATTTCTTGGGATTTTTTGTTTGTCTGTTTTCTTAAAGCCATGTGGCTGGGCTTGGTTTGGTTTTTTTTCCCCGGTGGGTTTTGTTTGGCTTTGCAGGAGTTAAAATGCACTGACCTTTTTGAGGGCTTTTCTTTTTAATCTGTCAGTTCCAATCCATCTCAGGCTGGCTGTAATAGTTTGTAACTTTTCCTCTTGAGCCTTGGGAAGAGCTCTGCTCAATCAGTGCCCAGTGATTAAAGGTTGCTTTGTGCAGTTCTCATAATAATCCAGGTTGTTCTGTTTGTTACAGAGATAAAGACATGGCAAAAAGGTGGTGCATTTTAAATTGACCATGGTATGCTTTTAAAAGCAAGTCTACTTGATAATGTACTTTTTACTTGATCTCAAGTTGTATAAACTAATGAATTTGTGTTTACTGTCACTGCAGTAGTAATCTTATGCACACAGTGATTCCATGTTATATGCAAAGTAGTTAGGCAAAGCTGTTTTCTTAGTTACAGAAGTTCAAGAGCTTTTACTTTTGTGCAGGTAAAAAAAAAAAACAAAACAAAAGACAAAAGTAGGCTGCAGTCTGTGCCATGTTGATGTACAGTTTCTGAAATTGTTTTACAAGACTTTGATAATAAAACCCTTAAACTTATACTCATGTTGCTATAAAACTCTGCTGGTATTTATTTACACCACTGAATGTATGAAACTTTACCTCAGTCATGCAGAGGAGACATTTTTCTTCATCTTATATTTTCAGAGGACTGTACCCACTCCAGCTCTGTGCCCCTGCAGCCCTTGTTAAGGCTGTTCCCCTAAAGAAGCAATTATTATTTTGTAGGGGGGGGGAATGAAGGGACTGGGCTTGCATGGGAACCTAGAGGTACTGTGGGACAAGTACTTTTTAAAAAGAAAGCTGTATTTCTACTATTTTCTTGTATTTTTCATGGAAACATGAACATTCACCTCTTGTCATCAGGCTGGTGAGAGAAGAGCAGCAGGAAGAGGAAACAGTGAGTAGTGGGCAGCTGCTGGTAACCTCACCTGGAAACTTTCACTGATGTTGTTGGGAGTGTTGGGATGAAGCTGTGACATGTGGTGCTTCAACTTCTTGAATCTGATGAGTCAAAACTTCTTTTTGAAATGTCCTTTTGCCCCAGGCAAAGTGGAACCTGCCCTCTAGGTATGCAGCCTCATTTTTAGACTTTGTAGAAATGGAAACTTTTACCATTTTGAGTATTTTGTCACTGGAGAGAGGTGTGTGTCACACCCCCAGCTCTAGGGTTTTATTTCTGGCAGAGTGTTCTTGTAATAAACCAGACCCAGACAAGGTGCACACTGTGCCTTTTGTTGTCATCGCAGTATTTATATGTGAAGTACAAGAACATGAACCAATTTATAGTAATAAAGTGTACATCTCCTCAACCCTTGGGCCTTGTGGTGTGGAAGTCATTGCCCTGCTGTAATGCAGGGCCTAGCCAGGGCCCCCAGAGACCTGTGTCATTAAGTTGGGTTGGGTTTATTAATGAACTCTGCCCCTCCAGCTGCAGAACCAGTTAGAAGTTGATAACTCCACAGATAACTTCTGGATTGCATTTCAGGGGTAGAGCTGTGCCCCCCTCCAGTGTGGGGGCTGCCACATGGCTACAACTGCAGCTGACTGACAACTTGATTATGGTGGTAGTAAAAACACTTCCTGCAATTCCAAACCATTTCTCCTTAACTTTAAATGAATTCTAAAAGGAAACATTTTAACTATAGAGCAACATCCTCATCTCTGCAAGCTCAGCTTCTGCTGCCATCCTAAGTGAAAAAAACCAAACCAACCCCACATCCCCCAAAACCATATTAAAATCTTGATTTAGGAGGTAAGGCAGAATGGCTGCTATGCCAGTGGGTGTCAGACAGTACAGTGACAGCCTGGAGCTTGGCAGAGGGCAAGAGTGCTGCAGGAGCAGCCTCATTGTGCCCCCCCAGACTGAACCCCAGCTCTGAGACACACAGATAGGGGGTACACACCTTAAGGAGTGCTGGGACAGGAGAACTGAGCTTCATTTTTCACATGTTGAGCAGCTTCAGAATCAAACAGCTGATTTTGGTCTTTATTCTAACAAATGATACAACCAAAAATTACTATTAGTGAAGATAAATTAAAAAACATGGACCAGACAATTAGTAAAATGCAAAAAGTGACATTGTTTCCATGATAATGACAAATTTTAAGGAAAATAAAAGTGAAACTGCAGCATTACAGGAGATTTGTTAATGCAGATTAAATAATGCAGTTATCCTTGCATGAATTACAATCAAGAACAAATACATTAAAAAAAAACCAGACAGTTGCTCTGAATACCAACTGAACAAGGTGGGTTTCCAGCACAAATATATTCAGAGGTGTTTTTTGTAAGAAATCGTTTCAATACACAAATACAGAATTGCAGTAAAGTGAGTTCAGTGACTGGAACAGCAGCTCCTTGGGAGGAAAAAGAAAACACATTCCCTTTGCCCAAATTAAAGCAACATTTTGGAAGACCAGTAAAACAGTTTGGTTAAGAAACAAACCCATGGAATTCTCTTGCAACAACTTCTTGTTTCAGTTTACCAAAATGAATGGCTGTCTTTTAATACTTATTCATAAAAAGACCTCACAACCATCAGAAAAAAAAACCAAAACCACCACAAACCCCACCTGGTGAGATCAGAAAGGCTCAAGGCCCAGGTGAGCAGAAGGCATCTCCCATGGCCCTGGTGCACACATCTCTCCTCCACGTGTCACCCACACCCTGCTGTCACCCCAAAGACCCCAGGGTGTCACTGTGCACCCTGACTGATGCCCTGTGCAGCCCCTGTGCCCCCCAACCCTCTGCTGCAAGGCCTCCAGCTGCCCGGATACCCTTACATTCCAGGGGCTCTTGTTGCCATGTGCACAAGGCAAAGAACTTAAAGCCAAGATGCTTTCTGCTGTGCTGCAGGACATGGGACAACCTCTGTCCCTTCAGCAGGGACCAAACCTTCCCTTGGTACAACCTCTGTCCCTCCACAGGGGACCAAACCTTCCCTGAACCACCAACAGGGTCTGAAGGAAACGGGGGGAAACAAAAGAACAAGTTACATTCTGCTAGATCAATCCTGCTAGAAAAAAGTGAGTACCCAAAAGGGGCCAGGAGCTGGCAGGTGGCCCAGGACAGCAGTGCCCACAGCACAGCTGGGGACAGCAGCTGCCTGGACACTGTGTCCCCCACCCACAGCTCTGCCCAAGCTGCTGTGCAGACTCACCCACGAGGGACAAACACACACCTGGTGTCAGTGCAACACAAAACCTGGCAAGCAAAATAAATGACAGTGGCCAAAGCATTGCCACGGGTGTGGACACCCCCCGAGGCTGCTACCCTTGTGGGACAGGAGGCCCCCAGGTGGGCTCAGCAGGGTTCCTGTGGGTCCTGCCCCAAACCTCCCCGGGGGGTTGGTTTCCAAACACCTCCGTAGGAATGTCTGAGACACCAAACGTCAGCAGGGGGGGAAGGAAACGTACCGAGGAGCAGCTCACCCAGTCCCAGCTGTGGAGCTGGGGAGGAAAACCCAGGGGAGTCAGAGCAGTCAGCTCCAGGAGGAGGGGGAAAGCAGCAGCAGGAGTGGCCACGACCACCATGGAAAAAGATGAGGGGCACCCACAGCTGTGTCCTCTCTGCTCTGCTGCCAGCAGATCAGAGCAAAACCTGCCGGCAGCAACCTGCTAAAGTTTCTGCAAATCTCCAAATGTATCAAAGCTGGGAGCTGTGTCATCAGGAAGGTTAAAACACCCAGAAGATCTGCAGCCTGAGTCCATGGCAAGCACAGGAAACATCTCCACAAAGCAGGGGCCCACCAGCACACCTCTGCCACCAGCAGAGGAGAAGGGGCTGCTCCAGGAGCAGACAGAGCCTCTGCTCTCCTGGCAGGATATACAAAAAACTTAGTCCTTTTTCCTTTTTTTTTTTTTTTAAAGTCTAGAACCCAGTGCCTAACCCACATGGCTCCAGCAGCTACTCCTGCCCTTCCTGCTTCTGTGTGGGTCATCTGGAATAACCAAAAGCACAAAGTAAAACAAGAAACATGGTTCTTTCCCTGGGACACCCAGCAGCAGCACTGCTCACACTTCCCTCAAGCAGAAACATTCCTCTGCATTTGCTGAAATTTCCAAACTTGGTGGTCCAGAGGGCACCTGCCCTCCCACCCAGCACAGGAGCCCCCCCAGCAGCACTGCACAAACCCTTCACCCTGGGGAGGAAGGGCTGAGATCTCCCCCTGCCCCCACCCCTGGCAGGGAGCCCTGTCCCTAAGGACAGTCCCCTGGTGTGACACACCTGGGGCTCAGCTGGTGTCTCAGATGGGAAACACTGCAGGAATTCAGCAGCACTCAGAACATGCTCTGTCCTTCCTACTGCGTGTTCAACATCTGCTACAGACAGAGTCCCTGAAAAGCCATTACAGTTCCACCCTTCCTTTGCCTTGTTCCCCTGGAGGTTTATTTTCAGGTTGAATTAATAACTCCAGTGTTATCCACCCCAGCCTGCAGAGTGAGCATCACTCAGGGGGCAGCCCTGCAGACTTATGGTGGTGCCAGGTGGGGCTCACCCTCACCTCAGTGCCTCTGCTTTGGCCTGGTGCTGATTCCAGGCCCAGGGGGGACACTTGGGCTCCCCCAGAGCAGCCTCTCTGGGGGGGACATGGGCAGATTCCAGATGCTGGGAAAGAACATCTGCTTCCCAACCTCCAGGCTCACTTCTGTCAAGGTGCCTGACCAGTCAAGCTGTTATTGCCTGGTGCCAAACCATCTCCCTTCCTCACCTGGGTGGTTAGTTAGGTTGGTTACTACCTCCACTAAGCACATTGATGGTACTCTTTATAGTATTATAAAGTTTGATAGTTAACTCTATGCATTTCCAGAAAAAAAGTTTTAACTACAGTGCACAAAGAATATAATTTTGAAAATATTTACATTTTTGTACAATTACACCACAGCACTTGAATCTAAATTTCTTAATACAAACAAATAGCACCATTAGCCTTTTTCCACAAATTCTTCCTAACAAACCAAAAAGCTGGATTCGTGTCAAATTAGGAGACTGGAACCACTTGGAATGAGGATAAACTCAAGAAGCTAAAGGACTGAGCCACCTACCTGTTCAAAGAGGAAGGAAACTTATCTGGAAACATCCTCAGCATTTGCAAATAAAACCTTCCAGTGCCAGCTCTATTCAATGTGCACTACAATTAAACTAACTTCAAGGGATACTTTTCCTTACATGAAGATTCATTGCCTGAGCTTCCTGCTCTAGGAACTCTGCATCCTGTGCTGAAGACAAACACAAAGACACCCCCATCAGTACTCGACCATTATGGAGCAAGTCTCCTAAGTGAAGGTGACAAAAGAAGCAGAAAGTGACAACTTCTAGCTGAAGAACCTCTGAGCATGCTAACCCCCACAGCATGACTGACACAGCAGGGGCTTCCAATGACAAGGAGTTGAGCAGAGAGCTGAAGAAAGGAAGCTGAACAAAGAGCTGGGTGAAGAACTGAGTGTGTCAGAGACAGACAGCACCACTAGGGTGCTAGAGGAGGTACCTGATTCCCTGCAGAGCCAATCCTACTTCTGATGTGTATTGCAGGATGAGAATGCAGAAGTTTAATGGTTACCTTTTGGTTCATACATCTACAGAAAACACATTCCTTCTAATATACGTTCAACTAACATTCAAATTACTGAGCTATACATAATGATACATAGTTTACAATTCATGAAAACAAAGCTTGAAAGAATATAATATGGTCATCTTAAGTAGGGCGGGGTGCTTTATAGGGCTAATATCCAGCTAAGACATCTCAACTTTTATGCTAATGGTCCAAGAGTGCTTTTTGTATCACCAAGAAATGTAAAAAATTTAAAAACAAAGGATAGTCCTCACAGCTGTTAAGTATTCTCAGGGTCACCGAGGTGCCAGACTACCACTTGCAGCACTGGATGTATAAAAGTGTGAAGGACACATCAGGGGACTTGCTGTAAATCAGGAACTAGCCTAGATGCCCGTTAGAGTGAGTATCAGTACATCAGTCATTTGATGCATGTTCCCTTTTCTTCTGTGTGATTAAGTTTATCCCTTCCTGTATGACCCAGGGTTCTACCTCTCCCCGTGGGCTCTGTGCATCCCTTTGCTTTCCCTGCTGGTGCTGTTATTCCCCATGAGCCTTCCAGCTGAGTTAGAGGTCAGGAAAACGGCTGGGATCCTCCTTGTAGTCATCAGGAATAGTGAAGATGGAGTCATCAAACTCATCGTAACGGAACTCCTGGAAAGTCACAGTGGCTGTGATGGTGGGGAACACAGGAATATCTGCAGAGGAAGCAGAGTGGCACAGTGAAGAGCCAGGACACCCAGGGTTGCCATGCACTGCAGCCCCCACTGAAGGTTTGGAACTTGAGACTTGCTACAGATGTAGAAGATTGTTTGGAACTCTGCACAGTGGGGACTCAAAGCTCTTACAAAAGGAGGTGGTTTAAATGAAGTTATTTCACAATATACTCAGACACCCTGAGCACAGAGACACCACCCAGCTCAGCCCACCACTGAAGATCTAACAATGTGAATTCAGTGGGTTTCCTTTCCTGATGTAACCCAAGGTGCTGAGAACTTACAGATCCATCTGTTCAAACAGAGGACATGGACCTGAAGGTGACACAAAAGAAAATAACCTTGTCACACGTAGGCTTCAGCTGAGCAATTCCTGATGGGAAGACAAAGCTTTGCTTTCAATTCTAACCCTTTTCCAACCTGCATTGAGGCTGAATGCTGAAGAGTTATCCAAACAAAACTGGCTTGCCCAGGAGCTAAGCCAAAACTCAGTCCTCAGTAAACAGAGCTGTGCAAATAAAACAGGGGTAGAATATAGTCTGTTCAGAATTGTTGGGTTTACCCAGCTCAGGGGTACACAAGCAATCCTGTAACACTCAGGAAGGTACAAACACTTTCTGACAGTTCATGCTGTGATAACATCTACTATGAATAAATTGCTTTATACATTTCCATTTGCTAGAAGTGTAATAGTTTTCTGTTTATCTGTAAGTGAAAAATGTATTGCTGGTAATTCTTGAGGAAAAATAAATAAAATGCTACAAAAGAGGTAACTGGTGACTGAGACCATGCTTTGAATCAAGGGTAACCCAGCAGATCCACAGCACCCTTCCAGCAAGACCCCAGCAGCAGGGAAACAAATCATAGGGCTCTCTTCCTGACTGGGACTACATTCACCTTGCAGCTGTTCTCCTGAAGCCTACAGCAACACATCCCAACCCAAGAGCTTTTTGCAAAAGCCAACCAAAGGTATTTTGGAAATGTAAAGCCCCAAGATTTGCTGTAGTCACCTTACCTAACTTCACAGGGAAGCCTGGTGGAAGCTTCATTTGAACAAATTCTCTAAGTTTGTTAAAGTGCTTGAAGGGTGCAATTACTTCTAAAACATTCAACAACCTGGAAAGGAAAACAGAGCTCATGACAAGTTCTGGCTCCACAGGCCTTTTTCCTCTAGAAAAGATACAAATGAGCCAAAGAGCAAGGTGACAATGAGTTGAAAAATGACATCATGCTTATTATTGTCTCCTCCAGCATCCTCATGTCTGATCCACACCACATTACCACAGGTGTACAAACAAAGACCAGGATACTCATTTCTTGCACCCGTTTTACACAAGAGACTGAAGTATCACACCCTCTTCTGCACCCAAACAAGGAACCCAACTTGGGTGTGTGTCTGTTTAGAGGATATAACTTTGTGCTACAACTTGTTATGGGCAAAAGATGTTTTTATAACTCTAGAATCAGGCACATCAGTATTGTGCCAAGTAAACCTGGTCAAGCCTCTGGTCTTATCAAGGCAGAGAAGCAGCTGGCTCTTCAATGCACTGAGCTCTGTAATTTTAAGAGTTGACTTCCTTAACAGCACAGCTTCACTCACAGGTTTCAAACTGCCCCAGTCCCACACCTGAAGATCAGAAGAATCCTGCAGTCTGTAAACACATTAGCACAGTCCCTACACATCCATAACACCTGGCAATAACTCTGACTTACGACTCAATTCCTAAGGGAAATTCCTGGCTCATAGCTATCGTGGCTTTGAAGGTTTTCTTGCTTTCTTTGCAGACCAGTTCTCTGCCCAGATGAGGAGCTCTGCAAGGGGAAGGGAGAAAGACCAAGTCAGCTTTGTTGTCAGGGAAACTGGTTTTAAAGAAAGGAAAAAAGACTCAGGTTTGAAAACATCAGTAAAGTATCCCTCCAAAAAAGTAAATACTTTAAAGGTAAAACCTGTGCATAAGTAAAGATGAGTCAGTAACCAGTTCAGAATCTGATGAGTTCTGCTCAACTGGGAGTCAAACACATTCAGGGAAGTGACTTGAGACAAGTCTCCAGTAACTCCTCAAGAACATTAGATTAATAAATGCTACAGAAAGACATGACAACTGCCCAGAAACACATACAGCTGACTTCAGATATTAGTTAAAATAGTCTGTATGCCAACAAAGTAACAAGTTGAACTGGAATAAGGTGGATTTGCTTTCAGCCTGAAATATGAAACAGAGAAGCACTAAAGTTAATCTCATATCACTAGAATGTAATGCTGGAAAACACAGGACAGAAAATTCTGTTAGAGGAGAAGAGATAGGTTAAGAAATATGACAAAAAATATTTTCCTCTTTTGCTTTACATTAGCCAGAAACTTATATTTCCCATTTAATCCTTTCAGTTTATCAGATTACTAAACAAAGTGAAATCTTACATACATACATATTTCTGTCCTAACAGCAATGGCTGTTCAAGCATAACCTATTTATTCTGCTTGAATATTCTTTCTGCCTCAAATACATGCCATTATTTTATTTTCAAACTAATTGAAACAAGAAAGACAAAACAGATCCACGTGCCTTTTTGGTAAGCCTGCACTGTGATACCATCCTATTCCCTACACATTTTTGTACACTGCCACTGCTACCACAGTCTTATCAAATCAAACTTTTACTTTAAACATGATGGCTTGGATAGTTCATTACTGTTGTAAATGAATTGCAGCAGTGAATTGGCCAGAAAAATCTTTCTTGAAAAAAGAAAAGCCAGCTTGGATGTGAATATTTTCAAAATGTTTAAGTTTCAAGCCATGGCTATGAGGCAGACACCCATCCAGTATTTCTATCACCAGCTGATGCACTAACACTGTTTCCACATGCAGGTCTCAGCTTCCCTGCTGGAGAGTATTAAACATCAAACCCAACCTTCCTCTACCCCAGAAAACAAAAGCCACCCACAAACTGCAGAACACACACAAAAAAAACCCCCAAAACCTAGAGCCACAACCCCAATCTGACAACCTAAAGGAGGGTGTGGAAGTGCATGTCACCAGCCAGAGCCACTTACTTTCCATTCTCAGCAGAGATGTACTCCTCCCAGGTGATGGTGTTGGGTGAGGGGGGGGTGAGCGACTGCCTCCTGACAGGCTGTGAAGATAAAACACCTCTGAGCTCTCATCCTCACCTTGTACTCTCTGAGAACGTTGCCATGCAAAAGACACAACTCTACAGTTCTGCCAGGAACAGCAATATTGTCCCCAGTTTGTAGCTGACACTTCCCTGGGCTGCCCCATCTCCTGCTCTCCACTGAGGTATCTGGCCTCACCCTGTCTCACACAGAGCCTGGCTGGTCCCACACACCAGCTCATCAGCTCGTTCCACAGGCTGAATGACAACTGACAGAACACAAGCTAATACCCAAATAAATTAATCATTTTCCCCAGGCTGTATGTGTGTTCCCAGAGGAGGGCTGGCTCACTCTGAATAGCTCTTGATTTCATGGTGATAATGACAGGCTTAGTCCATGGTAATGAAGCTGAAGGAAAGCACCATTCAGAAGGAAAGCAGAAAGGCATTCTAAATAATAAACATTTGCTCTAAACAAAGTTAAAGTGATTTTCCACAGCCAAACCCATCATCTTTGACTAAGAGACAAATTAAGACTGATACATCCATTACAATTACAGAAATTCCTCAATGAGTGTACTAATGAGGCTAATTCACTAACATAGCACCATGATTATCCTTGTAAGCCATATTTCTTATTTTAAAGTCAAGGCAATAAAAATAAGAGTGAAGAATGGCTTGAGAATACCTCAAAGTTTTGTTCCATTAAGCTGCCACCTTTACTCAGGCTCTCCATGATAGCTTTATTTCGAAGAATATCCTCCTCACTGAGATGTTCTCTTCTTTTCCTTGACTCCAATACAAGCCCATTAACCAAGTAGAAATCTGCCAAAAAGTTTCCTACTCTTTCCTGCAGAAAAGGAAGTGGAAATTAATGACTCACAGAAGATAAAATAAAAACCTTTAAATTCTGCTCCATCCAAATAACTGCACGTTAGTGCAACCAGGTAACTTCAGGGCTGAAATGCTGTCATTTACACAACCAACCAACAACCACATCAGCAATCAGTGAATAATCCCAGTAAGGTCTGTACCACACAGACCCAAAGTCTCCACCAGGAACAGTTATTTCATATCAGTGGAAACTCTGGGACAGAGGAGGCTGTTTAATAGCTGAGGAGTGTCCACGTGTTCTGCCAGCTTACTGTTTTGTCCTCTCGGAAGAGCCATCCCGTTTGGGCACGTGTGAAGGTGATTGATTTGGTTGATAATGTTGCTGAGTAAATATCACTGCTCATTAAAATGTCAACCTCTTCCTCTGTTTCCACCTCAGATTCCTAGAAGAAAAATTACCACATACTGAGCAGAGCTCCACGATGACTTCTTCTAAAAAAAATATATACATAATTTATAAAATAATTAATAAACCTTTTCCTTTGGATCTTTTCCCAGAACTAGCACTTCCTGAATTTTCAAACTGTCTCACAGAAGCTCTGGCCAAATGGTTACCAAACAGTTTAATTTTAAATCTTAATGCAAATAAAGCATCCAAGTGTCAGATAATCCACACCCTTTCCAGAGGCACAGATCCATATGTTGAAGTGCTTGGTGGATAAAGCCCTCGTTACAAACTTGTCATGTTTCAAATGTTAAAGCCAATATCACAAACAGCAGCAGGAAAGCCTGAAAACCCACCAGAGGACACCTAAATTAAGCACCCTGGGAAGATTAAAAGTAGCATGTGTCATAATTGGAAATATGTTTGTAATAGGAAAAGGTTTTCCCAAAAGATTCCCATTCTGGCTCTCCCCACAGGTACAAGTCTGTATTCTAAAGGACTGGTTTTATAACAACTTTATACCACCTTTACAGATTAAATTGTAACAACTGAACAAAAAATCCACTGCTTTGGAGCTTGTTTGGCTCTTCTGGAAAGGCATTTGGTTGAATGAATTAAGACAGAGTGCTGATGTGAAGTGAAAGCTGGGGGTAATTTCACAGCCTTCATTCAGAGCTCTTTACCTCATGATGTATTCGCTGGTAAACTTTTTGTTCATTGTCTAAAACTACAAAAGATTCGGAGGGAGCGGCGTCACCGTTAAAAATGAAGCTCAAATCCCCTCGTTGGCACTTCATGTCTGTAAAGTCTATGAGAGTTGTGTCCAGCCTGTGGAGACATAGCAGTGCTTCAGAAGAAGGGACCCACAGACACCCACATAAATATGCCAGCAATTCAGCTCACGTGCAGAAGCATTTTTATTTTTCTTATTTCCTTATTTCCAAGCCAAGAGGCCAAGGCCCAGGTCCTTACAGAGCACACACGAAGCCTGGATGCAGAAATCACAAATACCTAGCACATTTCACACTAACATCTCTGCCATTACAAGGGCATTCCAAGCTATTCTGACAGCATCCCACAGCCACTGATTTGGCCAGCATTACTAGGACATGACCCAAATTATCAAAACGACTATGAAACAGACTGATTCTTTTTTTTTTTTTTTTATTTGACTTATTTTAGTTGCTATTTCTATTTTTTCCTCCCTCACCAACACAAAAGAAATGCTTCTGCTGACCTGAATAACAAGAAGATGGTGCCAAGGACAAAGATCTCCCTGGCAATTCATGCCTGCTATTGACAGAATATTTATTTTATCTTGCTTTAACAAAGATGGTTGAAGGCCCTGAATTCAGCAATCACTGCAGCTCTAGGAGTGCCTGTTTAATAATCATCACATATTGGCCTCTGATTTCAAGAAAGAATCTGTAGCTATTTCCACTCAGTGCCAGCCTGAGAACTCCCAGTCTCGTACAGGCAGAACACACAGAAATGAGAAGGGAAAAAAAAAAAATGGTCTCAGACACAAATTTAACCCACAAAGTCATTTAACACACCTGACCTAACAGCTTTAATAGAACAAATTTTCTACAGTTTGGATCTTCTGAATTGTATTCTTGACTGTTTTAAACTTTGGAATCTAAAATAAAAACCAGACCAGCAATTTGAATCCAAACCCCCAAAGTAAACTTGTTAAGGAGCTGAGCTTGGAAAGCCTCCTGGAAGTACCTGGAGAGTTTGTGACTCTGCCACAGGAAGCATTTTAAAAAGAGAAACTACACCTCTTTTTTACTGCATGGACTGAAGCAGCAACATTGCTCCACAGAAGACTGAAAGCTCATTTATTTGAAATCACATTAAAAATACCAAATTTCTATTTTTCAATTAATCACTGTCATGCCTGGCAGATGAAGCCTTACACAGCCTAACTGCTTCTGCTTTGTATTTTAAGTGACTCAGGAACTGCAGTTAAATTCAGACCAACAGAGGAAAAAACAACAGTCTGGAGTGAAAACCACTCTTGCCTCTTAAAACAGCAATGTACAAACCCAGGGCTGTTTCCCAAACTTCTGGAGACTCCTCAGGGAATTCTTTCAGACCCCCCTGGAATCCAGAGCTTCCACTAACACACAGATACTTCTGACTCAGATAACACAGACAAACACCAGCTCTTACCTGATATTTATACCTTGTTTGTGTATTTTACATGCATCAGAAGGCAGAATTCGGGAAAGTAAAGGCACTGAAGGCAGGGAGAGAGAAGACAATTAGGGCACTGATGTTCCTCCACAAAGCATTTCTATTAAAACTATAAATCAGGCTGAGTCTTGATGTGTTTAACACCAACACAGCCTACCCATTTTTCATCATGCTCCCACTACAAACACAACCAACACCAGGGTTATTCCATTCATTACCTGCAAATCTGATGTAATTGTACAAACTGCTTTCAGCACCAGCACACAGTTTAACATATCCCCAGCCACAGCTAAATAATTTATAAGTTCTAACAACTAGTAACTAATGATTTGGATTGTTCTTCTGCAGCTAAGAGGAGGGGGAAATTTAGAAAGCATGACACGATCACGTGAAGTGAGGCTGGGGCTTGAAGAACCTGCCACTCAGTTGCACTTCACTGAATGTCACCATTCAGGCTGGAATCCAGGAAACCAAATGCCCCAAGTCCAGTTACTCAACTAAACTGTCCAAACCACTGCTCCACAGGGACACCAACTGACCACACAAACAGGTTAATATTTTACTCTTCTAATAATCAATCTCTTAGAGTAAACAACAGCTTCCCCCACACACCCACATTGTGTCACTAGATTACAAAACAGAACTGACATCCAAAAATCAGTATGCAAGAATAATTCAGAAAAAAGCTGCCCATCCATCCTGTCTTTAAAACTGAGGTCTTGAGAATGGGACTGTGAAATCTCCAACATGCAAACCAGAAAAGAATTTAAGCTTGAGATGGCAAGAGTGCTACAGACTATGAGTATACTGTCTCCCTATGGAAGGAATATACAATTGCTTACCCCAACTTTGAAAATCCCAGTGAAGCTCTAGATAGAAGTCACCTAGCTGAGATGGAAAGGAGAATACATTAACAAGCTTTTTAATCTAAATGACAACTGTCAAATTTGCTGAAAGAAAGAGAGATGTGTTTTCCAAAGAAAACTTCCTCTGTTAGTATTTGAACTTACACTGAATTTAAACACTTCTGAAGCTTTAAGCAGAGTACAATCAGTAACAATAAAATTACACAAGTCATTTGAACTACCCATTTTTAATTAATTTTTAAAGTAAAAATTTACACAACTATTAAGCCACGAATTATAAAAGATTTACTGTAAATATGTGTTTGAAAGAAAGCAAAACAAACTATGGAGCTCTTTGCTTGCTTTGACTGATCACATCCAACCCCATGGAACTCTCTGTTCTGGCTATAAACTAATGAGTCAGGTTTCAGATCAGAGTATTCCCATACACAAATCTCCATTTGCCTTCTGGAAATAAATCCAAGTCATCCTATAAAAATTCCTCTCCCTCCACAAACACATGCCAGCCAACTCCTTTCAACTGGATGCAAAGCAAGAAGCAAAGGAAGGGGTGACTTGATTAAAATTAGCAGATGTTGGTAACCCAGTGAGGGAGCCACACGCTTCCACTCCACACAAGAAGAAAAATACCCAACTCTAGGTCAGTTCTTGCAGCAGCAGGAACACAGAACTGCAGGGCTGTGCCTGCTTTCTGCTTGCTCTCACACAACAACTGAAAGCTTTTCACTTCTAGGCAGGCAGCAAGCTGTTTTTTCTCTTGGATCAATGAAAACAGCAGCACGCTGGCAGTGCCTATCCACACTGGTACAGTTCAGCTCAACTTTAATTTTAATTAAACTTTAGTTTAATTAAGATAACTAGCTGGTTTTCTACAAACCCATTCACATTTTACCACTTGACTAGGCAGGAGAAGCTCATTCCACCTAAAGGGAAAGAAACACCTGCCTCTTATAACCACAGTTTTAGCACAGCAGCAGCAGTCTGAAACAGAAGAAACTGTCCTTTTCTTGTTGGTTTCCCTAAACTGAGGAATGTTTCACTGTGCTCAAGAAGAATTGGCTGCTGCATGTAGATGAAGAATTAAACCAAAAATCTTTCATTAATAAGCAAGAAAAGAAAGTGTCGTTCATGACTGGCAACTCTGAAAACCCTGTGAATTATTCACAAAAAAACCCCAAAAAAGATGCTTAAGGAAGCCTTAAAAGTTCAATAAAATAAACAGATTTAAAATACACTCTTTAAATTATAAATTGCAAAGACACCCAGCAGGCCTGCCTTACATAAGCCTCCCATTTGAATTTCTACAATTTGAGAAGTATTATCTTAAAAATCTGCTACTAGGAGCAAAAGAGATTTGTAAAAGCAAGTAAAAAACTTCTGTGCAGCTTCCCAGAGCATCCATACTAAGAGCATAAGCCACTGCTTTCCATCATTTCCCTTCTGCCACACAACTGCCTTTAACTTACCTCTTTCAGGGCTTTTAATAATCGAGGTCTCTTTTCTTCAACACTTTCCCTGGACTGCTGTTTCAGCTTCCTTAGGAGTGCTGTAACTAAACAGAAATTAACTATGAGGTAAATCTGTTCTCTTTGGTGGTTCATTGTGTGGTTGTGTCAGTTTTTGACATGTAAAAAAACCAAACAAAAAACAAAATCCAAATGTAACATTTCATCAGACTTTGGAGAAACTCATTTTAAGGTACAGCAACTGCACACCACTCTGATCACAACAGGAAGAAAAGCCTCAGTAATTGTTTATAATATAAAGGACACAGTCATGTCCAGAGGTCTTTTAACACCTGTACTAGTGAAGCTGTGGGTACATGTGTATTACTGAACAGGAGCCTGCAGACTGCATCACATCTGCTCCCACTGAGAAAATCCTGCAGCAGTGAGGAGCTGACATGCAGAATGTTGTTAGGAGATGACAAACTGGTGCATTAATATATTAAAATATAGTTAGCTTTCTATTATGGGACACAGAACACCAAACAGTATTAACATCCACTAGTCAGCAGCTGTAGAATCATTTTCCCTTTACTACTTCCCATCTGAAATGAATCAGTCTGCCCACTGGCCTGAGATGCAACATAAAGCAATACCCACTGCCAACTCAGATATCAAATCTGCCTGTGACCACACAAGGCAGCAGTGCCAATAAGGTGACCCCAAACACCTAATACTCAGTCTGTCCTTGTAACTCCAATCTTACACACAGAATGCTAGCTCAGAGCTTTTACAGCCACTTTCAGCAACATCTTAGCTCTGCTTAGCATCATGTAAGGACATGGACACCTGCAGAGCTTGTCATATCATAGTGACATATACACAGTTCAGCTGAGTACTAAGGTAAACTCTTCAGAGAAATAAAAAAATAGGAGCATCATCAAAAAACCTAGCTTGAAAAGCTTTTCCCTGTACTGAATTAAGTCCCTGTTCTGATTAACTTGGGAAGAAGAGTTTCTTACTCATTTGTCTGTCTCCATAGCTGATGGCTTCTGCAAGAGGGCTCCATCCCTGAGCATTTTTCACCTTTACTGGAGCATTATGGGCTAAAAGCAAGTGGGCACATTCTGTAACAAAAGAGTAACAATTATTTCCTGTAAACAGCAAAGACTTAGTACTAGCATTCATAATAAGGGAAACAACAACAAAGCAATAGCATTTATTCGATATATTGCAGTTTCTCAAAATACATACCTGTGTTCTGACTCAAACCATACAAAAAGCAAGAAAACATTTCTGTACATACTTGGAGCACTTCCCTGTTAAACACTAGCACTGAAAAGGTAACTGGTGATCAACCACCAGCTCCACAGCCATGGAGGAGATGGCCCTTCTGCTTCTCATAGAGCTGTCCTGGCAGTGCACACACACACAGCTACCTAACAACTAGTTTTAAAACAATACATCAGTTTTCTCTCTGCTGCATGATGTAACAAGACACACTTCATGGTCTTCCAGACATGGAACTGGGCATGGCTTCCCCCTCTATCTCAGCCCCCTTCACCCTAAAGTCAGTGATGAAGTGATTTGGTACAAACAAGCATGGAGACATGGGCTGGAGACAAGTCCTGAGGACATGGTGTGTCCAGGAGGCAGAGGGGAAGCTCTAGCACTAACACATCCCCATGTGCTGCAAAGTCCTGTGGTAAGACAGCACCTAAAGTGGACAGACAAGCACACTCTGACCTTGGAAAGCCTGAGCACGTGTGCAGAACCACCTGCACAATGAGTAATAGGTATGATGGGGCTAACAAGGTGGATACCTGGAGCCTGATAACAGAGCACAGCCCTCCTGTCCCGTGCTGCACCACCAGAGGCACGCCAGCAATGTGCTCCACTTCTCACCAACAGCCCCTGCAGGTACACCCTGCCCACACAGCCAGGGCAGCATCCCAGGAAAGCCTGGACATTTCCCACAGAGCTACAGCTCAACTGGCACTGCCAGGGGACAAGGTGATGGTGGAATGAAAAACAGTCCTTAAAACTAAAGAGAGAAGAAAGCTTTCAGTGTTCCCAAGTTCTGAACAGGCTGTCACCACTGGAAACAGTTCTCCTCTTCCTAACTACAGGAAGTTTCCTCACACCTCTCATTAAAATCAACCTGACCCATCTGCACGTGACAGCAGCACCAAGCCAGAGCTGTGGCCTGAAGAGCTGTCTCACGATGAACAAGATGGGCAGGAGTGGCTGACAGAGGAACTTCCTGGATTACTCCTGGCACAGGTGTTGCAGGAAACCCTACGAGTCACTCCAGATGCAACACTCCTGAGTCACTGGCATGCAGAGCACTTGGAAAGGAAGGGACACATCACTGGTGAATAAACTGTTTTCCCTTGTAAATAAACAAAAGCCCCGACTTGTCAGCAAACAGGGAGAAGTATTTTTATGGTTGTTTAAATATAGTGCCTAGCAGAGTAACAACACGACAGTGAGCAGGCACACCAGCTTGCACTGCCCAGCCAGGCTACACCTCCAGTTAAACAAACAGGATGCAAACTCACCCTGCCCTCCAAAACACAAATTGCTGCAACACTGCCATATGCCATGTGGCCAGCAAGAAAAGCAGTGGAGGGACAAAATGCCTCTCCTCACTGTACTAGGCAGGAGGGTAACTCATGTTCAAGGAATCTCTCACACTCTGAATACACTGCTTGTTATCCTGGAACTGAAGCATAACATAACCAAAGTTTAAAGGAGACACAGAATAAATATTCACCTGTACTGAATTAAAGTTGATAAACACTTTTCTATGAGTTCTATTAGAAGTAGCATCTTTATCAGAATTGTTTGTATTCATGTGTTACGATATTGTTGTAGCTGTATGGGAGGTGAAAAACGCCTTATTTAAGGCTGAGAAACTAAAGAAAGACTTCTGCCTTCCTTCCCTTCTGTTGTATCAAGCCTTTAGTCCAGGACCCCACTGCAAAACAGCAGTTCTGACAAAGCATCATTTTGCTCCAGTCAAAAAAAACCTCCTATCTGTGACTTCTAGGAGTCAGGTGCTTGTAAAAAATATTTGCCTCACTTCTGTCTCAAAAAGTTATTGCATTACTTTTTATTTTCTTCCCTTTTTCCATTTATTTAAAAAATATGACAGGGTACACCAATACTGGCAGACTGCAGCAGGCTCTACTGCTGCCAACTCTTTCCCTTCTTCCTTCAAAATTACTTCCCACTCTAACTCCCAATTATCTCACATCACTTCACAGGTGACATTACCAAAACATCCCAAGACAATTTATTGCATTCCCTGCATTCCCCTCTCCCAAAGCTGCCAGGTGCCTGGGTCACAGCAGCTCTCTCATGGAACATGCCATGGCCCAGGCAACAGACTGCCAGAGCTGAGAGAAACCAAGCCAGGTTGGTGCCAGTAATGGAAAAGAATTCCACTGTCACAGAGACTGAACTTATCATACTTGTTTCTTCCCAGTCTTGAAACACATCAACTTCTGTGCTTTCTACCTGAAGCAGAAATTTAAATCCTGTGCCTTGAAATTCTGCTGTGAAGACATCCTGGACATAGACATCCTGGAAGGGCAGCTGAGAAGATGAGAGGCAGGGTGGATGAAGAGGCTGCACAGCCCTGTGCCCCACATGGGGCAGTCTGGACACAGAGGGCACCTGAGTCAACTGAAGGAGCATCCAAAAGCAGCTGAGCAATTACATTTCCACCCACAGTCGTTTTGTTCCACAGGATGTTATTCTGATTCACTTCAATGGGAAAAAATCTAAATGGGGTTGTTCAACACCTCTAGTGAGGAGATCAGCAACACAGACACACTAACAACCAGCACAGTGTTGACAAAGAGGAAGGGGATCATCACACAAGCAGAAGTTAATGACCCTTCTGTGCCCTGAATTAAGTGCACATTAAACCAGAGATATGCCTGGATTAAGTCTCCTCCCTACACACTGAGCAGCTCTCTCCCCTGCAGCTGCCTGGACACCAAAGGGGAAGTAGGTGTGCATGTGCCTGCTTCCTCTGCTTGGAGTTGTTTCTCAATCTTCTATAGCATTCTGAATTTCCCAATTCTGTTCTAACTCTGCAAAAAGAGAAGAGCTGGGTCCACCCACTACTCTTGATCTATGGTCATGAAGAGTCCAACTGCTTCAGCTCCTTTCCATCCCACCCCACTCACTCCCTAGCTCCCTGGTTTGGGCCTAAAGAACAGCTGTAATTTCTTCAGCTTTTCTCTTCCAAAAGAGGCATCCTCCTTCCAAAAAACCCTCATCTTTGAATTTGCTTGAAACACAAGATCCTGTTCAGGAAAACTGAAAAAAAGAAAATTATTGTTGCCTCTTGGCCCTAAGTCTCTGGGAGAATTTAGGGGCTAATAAAACTGATGGGTTTACTTACCTTTATGTCCCAGCATCACAGCAAGATGCAAAGGAGTGTTTCCTAAAACAAAAAATAGAAATATGTTAGATTCATGTAATTTCTTCAGGTGTTGGTACATGTAACTCAGACATGAGTTAACAAACTTCAGTTGCATGACCTAACCACGATACCAGAGCAGTTACCCTTTTCTAAGCAAGCCCTTGGATTATAGTTGTTAAAATAAATATATATCTGAGAGACACATTTCATGGACCAAAGGAGCTTGTTTTATCTTGAAACTCACTCCAGCCAAAGAGGTACAATTGTATCTTCAAGAAAGAGATAACCCAAACTTCTATGCTTATCCTGCTCTGAGAAGTCTGGTGTTTTACAAAGAATGACATATCTAGGTTAAAAGCTACTTGAAGATATGATACTTATTAAAATTTTAAGAGCCCATTTTATTAATTTTTCAGAGATATAGTACAAAATTTTTACAAATACAATGTTGCACTGATTGCAAAGGAACTGTAACTTCATTACAAAACCAGCCTTTTAGTTATTGAGTGCCCTGTTTCCAAAGAAAGCTTCCCAGGTCATCAGCAGATGTTACAAACAACACCCTGCTTTCCTGGCTCTGCACATGACATTTGGACTTCTGCTCTTAAATATGCACTGCAAGGTACAGACAGTTGTATTTCTGGATTAATGCTGCTACCAGAATTCTGATGCATTTTATTTATGTAGCTGAAGGACATCAAACTCTTCCATTTAACTGTATCACTCTTTAGCTGTTTAAACATTTTCTAAGTGGAGTTTACAGAACAAATCCTGGAAAAAAACAGATTTATTTTGCAATTTTAACAAATGATTAAACTTTAGGGTTATTTTACAAGCTCGTGCTAGGGATGAGTACTTGCTACCTGGAAAGGGTGACATGCTGTACCCCTAAAGGATGACATTCAAACCAGGGACAGGCTGCTGCAGAAAGTACTTGCCAGCAGATTACAGTATCGTGACATCTCTGATGGAGAGATGCAGAGGCAGAGCTGCTCTGTGGTTTGGGAATGAGCTCCTCAGCATGTACTACAAATGATTCTTGTGGGCCACTAGCAGCAGCACAGGCAGCTACATCCTAGTTCATTATGCAGACTCTAAGCTAACCTCAAATTTTCTATTAATAGACCTGGTAACATCTGTGAGCCAACACACAGTTCAGAACACTGGATGCAGCCATTCTTTGATAAGTGACTGAACTAACAACCTCGGTGAGGAGCAACCCTGAGAGTGAGCCAAACCACCTACTCAGAAAATACAAATCATGCAAGCCAGGGGTAAACATTTTCCTCACCTTATCAAGCACTTCAGTGGGATATACATATATATATGTATATATACAAATAGCTCTACACTGTTTTTTCTTACATTAATAAACAATAAAATTTAAAAAACCCAAACCAAACGAACAACAAACACCCCACTCTTCAAATGGTGAATAAACCAGAGCCAGACAGCTCCAGCAGCTATGACACTTGGCTTTAAAGGCAAGAAACAACAAAATGAAAGCTAACCAGGGCCCTGACAGCTTTCCTGAAAACTTTGTTAGATTTCATTCAGCAGATAAGCAGAAGTGGAGCTGTGCCATAGCACACACCATTTCAAAACTCTGGACAAGGTTCTGAGCAATCTGATGTAACTCCAGTCTTGGAGATCTCTGCTTCAAGCAGGAGCTTGGACCAGGCCATCTCCAGAGAGCTGTTCCAGCACGGATTTTTATTTAGCTCAATAATTGCCTTCATACCAAAAAGTATGCAAAATTCAAGAATAAGGTAGGAAACTTGGGTACAGCAGGCAATGGAGAGAGGAAGAGGAGCATTCAGAGACACTGAAATAACCAATAAAGCACAGAAACTAGAATAAATCAGCCCCACATGAAAAGAACAGAAAGCTGTTGTTTATGAGGAAGCTGAGAAGAGGTAACATCCTGCTTGCTGGTCTTTAGCCAGCAAGTTCCTGAGGAGGAAGTGTCTAAGGTTTAACAGCCATGGGGAAATAAAACAAGAGGTTTGGTGCTGTACCAAAGGGACAGGAGCCACACTAACAGGAAGCCAGGAGAGCACTGCAGTAACCCCCTGTACCTGTTTACTCCACCAAAATCTTACTGCCTACTTCACCACAGTGCCTCCCTGACACCCTCCTCAGAGGAAAACAGAGGCACAACAGGAGCTCTGGCACATCCAAACACCAGCCCTGGCACAGCATTCTGCACAGTTCCACCACTAAACACCAGACTTCAGAGCAGATAAGCTGGGGAGGCTTTGATGCTCTCTGGGACAAACAAAATGAGTTCTCTGTCAGTAGCAAATGTGACTCTGACTTATCAAAAGAAGCCACCCAAACCGTGTAAGGCTGCAGGAATGCTGTGAACCCAAGGCCAGCAGCTGCTGAAACACAGCCACACTATCACACTCCTGCTAGCATGCAGGCAGGAGGCCCAGACTGATCAATTAATTAGTACCAGTGTGCACAGGACTCAAAGGGAACTGCTCCATGGAATACAACCACACTGCAACCTCAAGGTCCACCAGTCCTAAAATACAGACATAGCTGCTTCACCATGGCCATTCCAGCTGTGGCTTCTCTACAACACCTACTATCACAGCTTGCAGAATAATTCTAGGTAAAAGTCTTCTGATGAAAACAAAAAAACCCAACTAAATTGTGAACTTGAACACAAATCAGTTTTTCCTAGCCAGGTGTTTCTGCCAGGGTGGGAGAGGGCAGTTCCACTTCAAGTTTCTTCACAGAAAGAGTGGTTAAGCATTGGAACAGGCTGCCCAGGGAGGTGGTGGAGGCACCATCCAAGGAGGTGTTCAGAAGGCAGGCAGATGAGATGCTACAGTGCATAGTTTAGTGGTTAGGGGTTATAGGGTGGATGGCTGGACTTGATCTTAGAGGTCTTTTCTTTCCAACATTGATGATTCTGTGATTCTTTCAGTTTTCATAGCTTGAAGTTTTGAATGGACCACAGTACAAGCCACAACCATATGCCTTAGACTCCATGAAAACAAGTAGCTTTACTTGAGACCACTGCTGGAGAGAGAGAAGGATGCAAACACACAACTCTGTCGTTTACCTAGGTAGCAGAGAGGCAATAAAAAGGGCACTGTAAATAACTCAGTGGCTGACGTGTAGTTGTGATGACTTCTGTGCTACTTAATCATAATGATAAGGTGTTTGATAGGATCATTTCTAGACACCAACTAGAACATGAGCAGGCACATACTTCAGTGCCTGCAATCAAATTAATTCTCTTTTGGCAACAGCTTGATTCACTGTGGAAACAAACCTCACGTTTCCCTTCCATCTGAAGACAACTTCATCACCATCCACAGCTCTGGGAAATGAGCACACACACACAGTTCCCTCCCCAAGTCCTGGACCTACAGGACCTTATTCCAAGGAAGAAGGGACACAGCAGTGCCTCAACTCCTGCAGGGACACAGCCAGGGCACACAAGCAACCACTGTTTGCACAAACCCACAGATTAAACACAGCACTTGCCCACACGTGTGTGTGTGTGCGTGTGTGTGTGTGTGTGTGTATTTCTGTGTGTGTTTGTGCAGCTTTTCACCTTTCATTAGGCAGCTGGCACACCTACCAGAAGCCCAGTCTCTTTTCCAAGAGGACTTGGCTGTTCCAGAATTCAAGGTGTTTTCAGGCTGAATATATTTAAACTCTTCAGTGCACATTACAGTAACACTACAAGTAATCTACCAGGCATATATAAAAGCTTTTCCCAAGAAACTGACAGGTTTTGGAGTAATTATCCTGGCCTTCTGACAGGCAATGCTTGTTGAGGTGAACTGAGGGAGTGATGCAGGTTGCACTCAACTTAGACACTGCCAGCATTTGTTTCATCAGGAGGCCAGGAGTTCAACATTCCACAGCACTTGCTGCCCTTAGCCACACATTAAAATGGGATGGAATTATAAACAATAACTCTTACTACAGGTTTTTTCTCCCCTCTGTTACTTCCTTGTCACACACTAGGATTCTGCTGGCTTATTTCTGAGAATAGTTGTATACTGAAGTTATCTACCCCAAATAACTGACAATTCAAACATGTAAACAAGTGACAGATGGATTCAGGCAGAAAGAAAACAACAAGGAAATATTAGTCAGACCTGTGGAATGCCAAGACACCAAGGGTTTTGGTGTTGTTTTTTTTTAAATTTAATGGCAAAAGCAAGGCTTACAGCAACAACTTGGGGGAAGATAATGAGACGAATTCCCCAAGCCTTCCTACTGCAAATGGCACTGAGGAAGCAGAAAGACATTCATTAGATATATATATACACATTAAAAACAGGATGGTACCACTGTTAGTGATGCACACTGAATCTGACAGTGCAGCAAAGATGGACCTGGAGGAGCCTTCACAGCAAAGATACAGAGCTTAGGGTGATGAGCTACTGGATGGGGAACTGGAGGAGGTGCAGGGGAGAAGTCAGCACAGCAGAAGGAATATCCTGAGTGAGAAAATTTCCTCCAGTCTGTTGCTTTCATTCTACCAGTGCTGCAACGTTTGGAATGAAGATGACAGGATAAATATATCTGTAGCTATATTTGCAGCAACATTCTTAGAAAAATGTTATGACAGTTGCAAGAAATACTCCTCCCTGTCTTGATTGAGAAAACTGTGTATTACTCCTCATTCACCAGCCTGTTTCCTATCGGGGACATGGCTCTCCATTTCCATGACACTGTTCCTCCCTTGCACCAATCCCAAAGATCACCTAAACGTTCCTTTTTATTTCATGTAACACAATAACCTAAAACAAAGGCAACGTTTATGTCTTAACCAGAAAAGCAAGGTAACTGTACCCTTTAATCACAACTTCTCCAGATACCACACAGGGTGTAACTTGGCATTCCCCAGCAGAAATGTATCGCATTACTCCTGAAATAGGTGGGAAATGTAGAGATGAAAACTAACCGTGAAACTTTGTCTGACTCGACAGGCTGAGTATTTTTTCAACAACATAACGCGTGCCCCAAATTAAATATTATTTTAAGATGCCCTAGCGAGATCTTAAACATTTATGTGTTACAGAGTGGCACCAGGATCACGTTTCTGTCTCTGCCAGTTCGATATGCAAAGCAAGCAAACAAGACCTTGGCTTTTTCAACCCCCAAAACTAAAGCATTAAAAAAAAAAAGTTTTGTTTTGTTTTCTTTAGCCTAGGGGGGGAAAAAAAAATCAAAGGGAGTTTCCCCAACAGCCAAAGCAACGCTCCTGAGCGCGCCCATCATATCTGACAGCAAACAGGTGGCACTTGACTTTAGAAGAATTTTTTTTTTTTTTTAATGAAATTGGGTTTTCTGGCCACGAGAAACACCCTGTAAGAGGAAGCTGTCCCAGCACTGCTTTGCTTCAGAAGCCGGTACCGGGCTCACTCCTGTTACCCAAACCCCGGCGTGGGCCGCGCTGCCCCCAGAGCCCCCGGGAGAGACCCCAGCCGCCTCAGCACTGAGGGGAGCCCTGGGGCCGCGCAGAAGAGGGGGAAGCGGCTGCGGCGGAGCCCGGGGAGCTCCCGCAGCTCTGCTGGGGCTGTGAAAAGGCCGCCACTCCTCCCCCCCCCCCCGCCCCGGGCCCACCCCGCCGGCCCCGGCCGCTCACCGTGACTGTCCTTCTGGCTGATGCCCTGGGTGCGGATGAGGGCCGAGAGCCGCCTCACGTCCCCCTTGAAGACGCACTCGTGGACGGGGAAGTGCGCCGGGCACTTGTCGGGCTCTGCGGGCGGGCCCGTCCCGCCGGCCGCCGGCCCCCCCTTCAGCGGCAGCCGGTGGTGGTTGCTGAAGATGCGGTGGCCGCCGGCCCGCCCGCCCTTGCCGCTGCTCCCGCGCCCCCCGGTGAAGATGCCCCCGGGCGCGGCGGCCGCCTCCTCCTCGCCGGGCGCCAGGAGGTCCCCGTCCTCCTTGCTGGGCTTGTGGTCCCTGCGCAGCGAGCGCAGCTTCTCTCCGGTCATCGCCAGCGGCGGGGGCCCCTCCGGGAAATCTCGCCGCAGCCGGAGGTTCGATCCGCTCAGAGCCGCGGCTCCATCCCCCGCTCGAAGCGCCCGCAGCCCCCGCCGCCCCGAGGAGCCGCCTGCCCGCCCGCGGGGCCCCGCTCAACGGCCCCGCACCGCCGCCATCTTGGCCGCCTGCTCCCGCGAGACGGGCGGCGCGAGGCGAGACTACCCCGCACACCGCGAGACTGGGCCGGGGGCGCCAGGGAGCGCCGAGGGGAAAGGCGGGAGGGAGGGACCGGCACCGGGACCGGACCGGCACACCGACCCGACCCCGCCCCGCTCCGCCCCGCGGGACGGCCCCCAACCCGCCCCGGGAAACGGTCCTTCAGAGACGGGTACGGACCCCCCAGGGAACGGCCCCCACCGACCGGGGAAGGGCCCCTCATAGGACCACACAATGTCAGGGGCTGGATCCAGAAATGATCGAATCGCTTCAAAAGGGAAAGGGAAGTGCCGGAGAGGGTCCAGCGGAGGGCTAGAGAGAGGATCGGGGGATTGGAGCATCTCTCTGATGAGAACTGGGGCTCTTGAGCCTGGAGAAGGCTGAGGGGAGATGGTGTTGATGTCTGCAAGTATCTACAGGGTGGGTAAGGAGCATGGAGCCTGACTCTTCCCCGCAGTTCCCAGAGACAGGACGAGGGGCGATGGGCACAAGCTGGAACACAGAGGTTCCATTATAAACAGGAAACACTTCCCTGAGCCGCGGGTGCCAAGGCACGGGCACAGGCTGCCCAGGGAGGCTGTGGAGTTCCCGTCTCACCGCTGCATGGATGCACTCCTGTGGGATGTGCTCTGGGTGATCCCGCTGTATCGGGAGAGCTGAGCAGATCATCCCTGGAGGCCTCTTCCAACTCTCGTCATTCTGAGATTCTGTGAATCCGACCCAGGATCACCAGGGCAGGCCAGAGGAACACATCCAGGTGGGGCTGGAAAGCCTCCAGAGGAGACTCCATCACCTCCCTGGGCAGGCTGGGACAGGGCTCCCTCACCCTCACAGTAAATCCAGGGAACAACCTTCAAGTTGTCAGCAAGATCAGATCAGCTGTGGTGACAGAGCTGCCTGTCTGGGTGACCACTGTCTTTACCCAGTCTGCATCCCCTTTACTCAATACTAAGGGATCAGAAGAACTCTGTGTGGAGAGGGAACACGATTTCTGTGCCTGCTTCTCTTCAGAGTGACAGCACAGCTGCTTCCCCTACAGATACTATAATGCTAACAGGGAATTTTTAATCATTCTAGGGGGGGAAAAAAAAAAAAAAGTCACCTTTGCTTTGCCCTCGAGATTTTTCTGTTTTTTCTTAGAGGAAAGTAAAACCCAGTGATAACAGAATTGGTGCTGCCTCCTGTCCCTGCCCCAGAAGCCCTTTGCTGCAGTACCGTATCCAGCCTGGTGGAGATGTTCAGGCTCAGGTTTTAGGTGGTGTTGGAAGCTTCACGTTGCATTTTTAATTACTGGGGCCCAGCTAAGAGGAAGCAGAGGCGTGAGGTCACTGCTTACCAGCTCATTGTGGAGTCCTTTATTCAACCCAGGAAGATAATGAACGCATTACTAATGAGAACTGCTCCGTGAGGGCTGGCGTGCAGGTCAGTCCAGGTGACCTCCCGAAATGCCTAATTATTACACACCTAGGAGTTCTTCAGGATGTTTGGGGTCTTTTTATACCATCTAACAACAGTAGTTTGTCTTATTTATGTTCTCCATCTTCTAAAGTGCCCTAAATTGCCCTCCTCCAAGCACCACACAATTTAGACAGAAGTAGGAGGGTGGGATATATTGTGGCAGTGCAGAACCGTGTTTCCTACAGTTGAGGAAAACCTCACTTACAGAATTCCCCCAGTAGGAAATGCATAATGCAGGTGTAATTTCTCATGGGTGTATTTCTGCAGGAAGGATACTGACTTCTTTAAGTGTATAAATGAATAGGTCAAAAAATAGAGAGGAATAAAAGAGTAAATTTGTACAACCCCCAGAGGCAGGCAGTAGGTGGAAATGGTAGGCTGTCAGCGTGCATCTGGCTGCGTTTATTCTAGCTGTTAAGTCTAACAGGAATATTTAAACTCGTGAAGAGCAGCTAACACAACACTGAAAGCACCCGAATACAGAGCAGTGCTCTCCCGTTGCCTTTCTCCTTACTTCCACAAGGCAAAACAAAAATGAAAGAGGTCCTGGAGGACAGTGAATGGAAGTTGCCAGCTCTGGAGAAATGAAAGCCCGCTTCTCCCGGGCATTCAGAATGAGTGGCTTGAGAGGTGCTAGAGACCAGGACAAGTTTCAAAGTGACAGCATTTAAGTACATTAAACTTGACAGGGAAAATAGGTAAGAAATTTTAAGACAGCGTGGAAGTATTGATTCTCTTTTCAGCTGGCGCTGTCCCAAAGGACTTCAGAAATTTTCTCCCTGTGAGAGTCTCTCTTAAAAAAAAATCCATAAAGAATGTCTCCTTATTAAAAAACACCAGCTATTAGCTCAGGTTGCTGGGACTAAATCTGCAAAGTTTAGTGGGTGAAGTGCTGCAGCAACCAGCTGTGGGGCCATGAGGGAAAGGGTGGGTGTCTGTGAAAGGAGCAATAACACCTTACAAGACAGAACAGCCAGGGGAGAACAGAGGGGCTGAGGGGAGCCAAGGGGGTGAGGAGACCCAAGGGGGTGAGGAGACCCAAGAGGGTGAGGAGATTGGAGCTGAGAAAAGCCAAGGAGCTGAGGATAGCGGAGGTGGTGAGGATAGCGGGGGGCTGAGGAAAGCCAAGGGGCTGAGGAGAATGGAGGGGCTGAGGAGAATGGAGCTGAGGATAGTGGGGAGCTGAGGATAACAGGGGGCTAAGGATAGCGGGGGGCTGAGGAGAGCCAAGGAGCTGAGGATAGTAGAGGGGCTGAGGGGAGTGGAGGGGCTGAGGACAGTGGGGGGCTGAGGATAACGGGGAGCTAAGGGGAGCCAAGGGTCTGAGGAGAGCAGGGAGCTGAGGAAAGCCATGGGGCTGAAGATAGCGGAGGGGGTGAGGATAGCGGGAAGCTGAGAATCGCCGAGGGGCTGAGAGGAGCAGAGGGGCTGAGGATAGTGGGGAACTGAGGATAACGGGGAGCTAAGGGGAGCCAAGGGGAGCCAAGGGTCTGAGGAGAGCGGGCAGCTGAGGAGAGCCATGGGGCTGAAGATAGCGGAGGGGGTGAGGATAGCGGGAAGCTGAGAATCGCCAAGGGGCTGAGAGGAGCAGAGGGGCTGAGGATAGTGGGGGACTGAGGATAACGGGGAGCTAAGGGGAGCCAAGGGGCTGAGGAGAGCGGGGAGCTGAGGAAAGCCATGGGGCTGAGGATAGCGGAAGGGGTGAGGATAGCAGGGAGCTGAAGATCGCTGAGGGGCTGAGAGGAGCAGAGAGGCTGAGGATAGTGGGGAGTTGAGGATAACGGGGAGCTAAGGGGAGCCAAGGGTCTGAGGAGAGCGGGCAGCTGAGGAAAGCCATGGGGCTGAAGATAGCGGAGGGGGTGAGGATAGCGGGAAGCTGAGAATCGCCAAGGGGCTGAGGATAGTGGGGGGCTGAGGATAGCAGGGAGCTAAGGGGAGCCAAGGGTCTGAGGAGAGCAGGGAGCTGAGGAAAGCCATGGGGCTGAGGATAGCGGAGGAGCTGAGGATAGCTGGGGGCTGAGGAAAGCCAAGGGGCTGAGGGGAGCAGAGGGGCTGAGGATAGAGGGGAGCTGAGGATAACGGGGAGCTAAGGGGAGCTGAGGATCGCCGAGGGGCTGAGGGGAGCGGAGGGGCTGAGGCGGGAAGCGCGTGCGACTGAGGCGATGCCCCTTTCGCGCCTCCCTGTAGCCCTACAGCGCCCCCTGTGGGCCGGTCCGTGCCGCTGCCCCTCGCTCAGCCAATAGGAGGCGAGTCCCAGGTCCCGGCCCCGCCCCTTCAGGCCCCGCCCCCGCGGTGCCCCTGAGGGAGGAGCGGCGGTTCCTGAGGTAGCGGTGGCGGCAGCGACATCGCGGCCATGGAAGGTGGCGGTGCTGAGGGCTTCCTGCCTCCTTTCCCTCATTTCGCCACGCAAGCCATCCACGCCGGGCAAGAACCCGAACAATGGCGGTCGGCTGCCATGGTGCCGCCCATCTCTCTTTCCACCACCTTCAAGCAGCAGGGCCCCGGGCAGCACACGGTGAGTAGGGGCCGATGGCGGAGCAGGGGTTGTCCCCTTGTCCCAAACGGGCCGGAACTCTGCCTTGGACCCCCGAGGTGCCCCGGAGCCCCCGGAGCGGGCGAACGCCCGCTCCGGGGGCTCCGGGGCACCTCGGGGGTCAGGGGAGGTGGCGAGAAGGGGAGGGGGTTCCTTTGTTTTGTGTAAATATTCCCCCTCCTGAAAAATCCCCTAAATATCTTTTTTTCCTTGGTGGAAGAGAGGGTTTTTTCCCTCAGCGGTCTGAGTTTTAGGGTGATTTTTAGTGGTAAAGAATAAATGTTATTTGTGGCACAGATTGTGCTTTGATTCTCCTTCCAGACTGAATGAAAGTTTGTTTTGGGTTTTGGGTTTTTTTTTTTTGTGTGTGTGTGGATGTGTTGTAGAAATTGCTGGGAGACTTTGAGCTATCATTTAGTTTGGGATGGCTACCTGGGAGGAAATGCTACAAATTCACATCTCTTGCCCAGGTTCTCCTTCCAAAAAGTTCATTAATACATGCACGAGTATTTTCCTTAAACTTCAGTCACAGAGAAGCTGTTGGAATGTGGCACTTGGTCTGCCTGCATGCCAGGGAGACTTTCTGAGCTGCCAAGGACTTGTGTTGGGTACCCCATAGCATCTTTCAAGCAGAGCATTGTGGAGAAGGGACGTGTTCTTCCAGATAACAACCTGAGAGAGAGTGGGCTGTCTCAGCCCCAAGGCCTTTTCTCCAACAGAAATAGACCAGAGGTCCTGGATGGATTGTACAAAACTTTCTCAGTGCTCTTTCTGAAGTTCTGTTGTTTGTTTCTTGCTTTCACAATAGGGTTATGAATACAGCCGGAGTGGAAACCCTACCCGGAATTGCCTGGAGAAGGCTGTGGCAGTGCTGGATGGAGCTAAGTACTGTAAGCAGTTCATCTGTCCCTCAAGCAGGTTATCAGCATGTGTGTCTCTGCCAGCCTCACACCTCAGGGAGCATGGGCACTGCACTGGCAGCAGCAGTTGTGCCACAGCAAGGCTCCCACAGCCTCTGCTTACGTGCAAGGGCTGCTCCGTGGTGGGAAAAGAGCCCCACAATTCTCCTCTAGGAAAGACCAGTTCAGTCATGGGCTTTCTGTCATGCTTCCTCCTGCTGCTTTTGATGCCTGAGCCAAAGGGAACCCGTGGTGGTGCAGCAGCAGTGCCTGCAGCAGGCAGATGCTGTTCCCAGGCTCTGTGGCCAGTGCTCATCCTGGGTCCCACCCGTTGGAAAATCACCAGACTGCTGCTTTTCCTGGATCCACTTAGTGAGGGAGAGAGCCTGAGGGAGAGTGACACAACAGGTTCCTTTTCAAAGCAAAGTGAGGGGAGGGCAGGCAAGTCTGACAAGGTTGTAGCACAGCAAAATACACTCTGCTGCCACTTATTCTTTTCTGTTTCAGGTTTATCTTATGCTTCTGGCTTAGCTGCTACTGTGAATATTACTCACCTGCTAAAGGCAGGGGATGCAATTATCTGCATGGATGATGTCTATGGAGGTATGTAAAGCTCAGGGCTGGTTTTGATCTTAGTTATGCAAATGGTTACATGTGCTGATTCCTGATTCTCATGAACCTTCTGAATTTCCCACACAGGACCTTACTGTTCTTTAAAGCCTTTGCACCTCATGAGAACACAGAACACTCCTGTCTGGTTTTTGATGATAGAAATGCAAACACCAAAAGGTTTTGTAGCACAACATGGGGCTTTAAAAAATCCCCTTCATTAGTAATACGTGCTTGAATGAGGGTAAAATAGCAGCATCCTAGCTAGGTACATCCTACCTGCTAGGTACATCTGCAGAGCTGCCACTGGCCAGTATGTCTGCAACCCCTTCATTCTTCCTTGAGATACTGGGAGCTCCTTATCTCCCAAATCTCTGCTTTCTCCTCTACAAGGCTGTGCTCTTCTGGCCATTCTGGTTGTCTTTCCTGCTCATGCACACTGGTCCTTTGGCAGAGAGAATAGAATAAATAGCTTCTTGTAGAAATAAAAGCCTTTTCTTAATAAAAAAATCATTCAGATGTATGGTTCAGCACAGAGAATTGCATCCTGCCCCTGCCATGACTTTGTGGGTAGGTGGCAAACTGCTGACCTGCAGGAGTGAGCAAATGTTGAATAACCTTGGCAGGAAGAGCTAATGACTTCATTTTCAATCCATGCAGGGCTGCCAGGCAGCCAGTATGGTGCACATCTAGTGATCAACTGGTTGCTGCTGGTGTCTTCTTTTCATCTTTCCAATGGAGTCCTGCAAGGACAGCAAAGAAGGAAAGAATGACTACATATTTATTTCATGGAATGATAAGAGAGACAGTAGCTGGAATCGTCCCTTTGATTTTTCTTCTCCCAGATCCTCAGTTAAGCTCATTAAATAGAAAAAAAAAAGAGTTTAAAAATATGTGGTGAAAAATGTTTCTAAAGGTGGGGTGGAGGAAGGAGGATACAAGAACTGGAACTGCTGGCTTGTGCATGGCAAAGGGCTGGAGGGAGGATCAGAGGCAGGCAAACTAAAAGGGGTCTATTTAATTTTCTGGTTAAAAAAGCCCCAAATGAACTATTAATTGAAAGTATTTAATGCATTTCATATTCCTATTATTACTTTTCCACTAGGTTTAAAACTACAGCCCATCTTTAAACATTTTAGAAAAAAAAAATACTCATATGCCATTTATGGTGTACAGCACAGACCTGTACCCTCCTGACACTCTGTGGTGTAGAAGAGCCTGGAGATCAGTGAGGGAAGGTTAAGGAAGGTGTTCCATTTTGTGTCTCTGATTTTTTGCTTGGTTTGTTGTTTCTGGTTCTTTTTAGGCACAAACAGATACTTCAGGCAAGTAGCTATGAAAATGGGTTTGGATGTAGTTTTTGTTGACTGCACAAAAATGGAATGCCTGGAAGCTGCAATTACACCAAAAACCAAGGTAGGGGAGAACAAAATTGCTGAACTTACTTGTTTGATGTCATTCAATAATTTTTGTTCTTGCACTCGTGGTGCTGGGTGTGTGTGTCAAGCTGCAGGGGTGGCCTCTGCAAGGACAGCTTGGGGCAAATTAAAAATGTTATTGAAAACATTTTAAGGGCAAGAAACACCATAAGGAGGGAGGGGAGGAGGGAAAAGATGAAAAACAACATCAGGAACACCAGGGTCAGAGGTGCTCCATGGCACTGGAGCAGAAAATCCACTGCTCCACTGGAAGGTAATTCATCTGGAAAAGGCTTACAAGCTTTTGGGTGTGAAGACTTTGTTCTGGCTGTGCCAGGCCTTCTGCAGCTGTGATACACTTAAGTTTTCAAAAGCTTTGACATCCTTCCCATCCATCAGTTGTTTTTGGGGTGAATATTCCCTCTCTCTCTTTCTTCAGCAGGGACATTTCCTTCTTCCCACTGCAAACCTGCATGGGAAGCTGACCTTTAAAAGCACTTGTGACTGAGATGTGTATCCTCACTGTAAAAATCACTGATAAAATCTCTGATACTGATGTGTTGTGAATTCCTGCAGCTCGTTTGGGTTGAAACACCCACAAACCCCACACTGAAGGTCATTGACATCAAGGCCTGTGCAGATGTAGTACACAAGCATAAAGATGTTCTTCTCGTGGTAGACAACACTTTCATGTCTGCATATTTCCAGGTAAGCACTGTATTTGCTTGCAGTACCCCATCATTTCAGGGCCCTTGGTGATGCTTTTTTTTTTTTTTTAATGGAAGCACCACCAAGGAGCTGTAGTTCAGAGCTGAGCATGGGGAAATTACCTGTTCTGTTCCTAAACACAGCCCATGTGCTGCTGCTGCTGCTGTTGCCATCAGCAGAGTTGGTAGGCAGAGTCTCTTAGAGCTGGCCACATCCTGGTGTGATACTAGCAGAACCAACGTGACTCAGCAGTTAATTAAACACACAATCAAGGGGGGAATGGCTTCTCTGTCATCCAGAAATCATAGTTTTTAGTTTTCACCAATGGAAGTCATAACAGGAATGTTAAAAGTGCCCTGTTTTCTGACTTGGAGCTTTTTATACCAATTCATTTGTATTTACTGTTTACAGTCTGTTCTGAACCACTTGATATTCTAAAAAAACTCAATGGAAGACAAAGTTAAGCCAAGGAAAGTGGGTTACCTCTTTCTTTAAGACAGCTCAAGTTGCCTTTGTCTTCAATACCTGGGTCTACACCTTCTACATGTGGTGTAGAAGTTTGTAAATTTGATCTCATCAGCTGGTTTAACTCCTGCTTTTATAGCTAGAATACCTGAAGTGAAGACAATTTCTTAAGTTCTAAAAAGCTTCAGAATAATGAACTTCAGAGTCTTGATCAGTTTAACATGGGCTAGAAATATTCATGTGTATGTCCAGGAGACCAAGCTAACCAACCCCTTGTGTTTTAGGTCTAAAGTAAGACTTCTCTGTGAGTGCAAAAGGCACTTTGTTTGTATTATGTTATAAGATCTTTATAAAGCTTTCCAGAAGGTGGTAATGTTTAGCTAAAGCAACATTTGACTTTGTCTTCTACACCCCAGAGGCTGGTGATTATTACCCCCTCCCAGCAATACCCATTACTTTGGAAAAGAAGTGTGAAAGAAGCAAAGTGAGCATCTGGATGTAGGAGCTAGCTAATGGATCTTTTATTGGCCTGGTGTTAAAAGAAACTAACTTGTAATTATTAATTCTAGTAAACATAATAGATTATGTCTTTAAACCCCTCCAGTCTGCTGCTGATAGGCTGTACTAAGCTCATGGTTTTCCAGTGATATATATATACATATATATATAGATAGATAGCAATATTGAATGTCAAAGGCACTGGTGTTTGTGTCCTGGCTGCACCTTGGGAGTGCAAATTTTCCATCTCCCTGGAAAAGACATCTGTGTTCAGTTTGACAGCAGCAGGGTTTTATTCCAAATCTGCTTGCTTTGTTACCTTTTAACACAGGATACTCTTCAGTGGTTATGTTGTGAGTGAAGTCCTTTACTCAGTGACTGATTAGAGAAAACCCTATTGTTCTTTATTTACTGCTTCACCTTAAAAAGGCCTCAGGGGGTTAGGGAGGAGAGACCTGCCAAACAAAACACTTGGCACTTCCTCAGGTTTTCAGCTTTCCTTGCAGTGCAGTTCTTTTTATTGTGCTCATCTTGAATCCAGAGTTTTCTGTGCTATTGTTTTTGTCACTCACTCATTCTCAGGCTGTTGTGTTTAAAATGCTAAGTTTTGTCCTAAGTTTTTGTGGGATTTGTTTGGTTTGGGTTTTTTTTTTTTTGTTTCTTCACACATTGTTACTCTCTGTGTTGGATCACAGCTTTTCTGGGTGGCCTGAAATGAAGCAGAGTGCACACCAGCTCTAATCAGAGCTCCTGTTTCCATTTCCTTTCAGCGTCCACTGTCTCTGGGGGCTGATATTTGTATGTACTCTGCCACCAAATACATGAACGGTAAGGGGGGGAGCTCAGCACACCTCAGGCTGCCTCTTCCAAAGCCATGCTGCCATTTCCAAAAGCTAATGTGGTTTTTAGATGCTCATTTTCTTGGATGGACCATTAGGGGAGATGGACTATGGAATAGGCCCTTAGTCTTCATAATGCTCCTAAACTGTCCCTGGGAGAAGGAATATTGAACCTGACTTCAGGTAACAGACCTGCAGGTGTTCATAAGCCAGGCTGGCTCTAATTGAGTAGGACAAAGCCAGTGGCTTCAGGAGAAGGTGGCTGACAAATTAGCTGAAGGTTCAAAGGAGGTTTGATAGGGCTGTGTTGTTTCCCAGTCATCATCCCAGGTCTGGAGCTGAGGTGGCTGTGCTGTAACCACACATCCCTGGTGCTCTGGGGAGAGGTGGAATTTTTCTGGCTGGGGTTCACTCTCAGTAAGGCAGCAGCCTGGTGCTGCTCCCCAGGACAGCCCAGATTCCTGAGCCATGTCCTGCTTCCCAGCACTGAGAGGCTTGGGAAGTGTCTGGGGACATGCCTGCAGCACAGGGCAGAGCACACAGCTGACCAGAGCTTTAGGAGAAGCTGGAATCTGCCTCAGGATTCCTGTGCTGCACAAAATTCCCGTGCTGCATCTCATCAAACTGGGGCTGTGTCAGCACCAAGACTGAGAAAATGGGGGGTTGTGGCAGAACCCTGGGGAGGATGGGGTGGCTGATCCTGTTCTTGTCTTCTTGACTTTTCAGGGCATAGTGATGTTGTGATGGGACTGGTTTCAGTAAACTGTGAGGAACTCTACCAGAGGCTCAAATTCTTACAAAACTGTAAGTGGCCAATGTAGGGAATACCCTGACTGAATCAAGTGTGGAATCAATCCAGAGGTGTAGCTCAGGAACTGAATGTGCAGAGGAGTGAATCACTGGAGGGAAGGCAGTCACACAGGTGCAGCAAACCTGAGTGCTCTTCCCTGGTGACAGGGGCTGTGGGCAGAGGCAGGAGATGTGGCACATCTCCCACAGTCTCTCTTTAGGTTATAGTTAAGACTTTGGCAGAAAGAGCACCACCATTTCCTATGTTCACTTGATGTTCTGTATGAAGAGGCATAAATGCATTTAAATTATGCATTATTTAACTTGTGTCAGGTACATCTGTGGGGTTTTAACTCATTCACACATCAGAAGACATGTCTAATGGGGAATTTTCATACATAGGTTGATTTTTGACAATTTTACTGCCTTTTAATTGTAATAAATAAATTTCTGTGTAGCATTCTATCTGCCCTCTGCCTACAGCAGGAGCAAAGGCCTGTTATGTCTAATAAATGTAATCCTTGTTAATGCAGCTCATAAATTGGCTTCCTACCTGTGTGAGGTGAGGAAGAAAGATTGCATCAGGTGTCTTTCCACTTATCTTGTTCTAATCCTAGGAATTTTTTAAATTTGGACTGTTATTTAAAAACAGCAACCCCCACCACAAAGGCTTTACCTTCATGTGAGATTGATTTTGTTTCCATCTCTGTAGCTCTTGGAGCTGTTCCCTCTCCCTTTGACTGTTACATGTGTAACCGGGGGCTGAAGACGCTGCAGATCCGGATGAAACAGCACTTCCACAACGCCCTGGCTGCTGCTCGGTTCCTGGAGTCTGATTCCCGGGTGGAGAAAGTCATTTTCCCAGGTGGGCTGGCAAAGCTTCAGAGCTGGTGACACCCAGGAAGGAGGCCACGCCTGGGGACTGTCCCACTGCGTGTCCCTCTGCAGCCTTGGCAGCTGGTGGCCTTTGCTCTTTGAAGTGCTCATGAACTGCACACACTTCTCCCAACTCCAGGCTTGCCTTCCCACCCCCAGCATGAGCTGTTCAAGAGGCAGTGCACAGGCTGCCCCGGGATGGTGACTTTCTACATTAAAGGAGGACTGGAACACGCTGCCACATTTCTCAAGAGTTTAAAGGTAAATGGAAGTAAATATGCACAAATGCAAATTAGGCAGGAGCTTGGAGGGGCCCGAGGCCCTGCTTCTGGGGTTGATGCTGGAAGGAGGAAGGAATGAAGTGGTTTTTTCTCGGGGCCAGGAGACTTTTTCTGCTTGTAAGCTGCTGAAGTCTTTGGGGTGTAACCATCTGTAAATGATAGATTCTTTGTAAATGGGAGGCTAATGAGAGGGAAGAAAAGGGGATGCCTCAGCTCCTTTGAAGTATTTGTTTACACGGTAGGGTGGAGTATAGCCAGGCAAGCCCCAGCCCTGAGGAGCCTGCATACCAGCCTTTTGTACAAATTTTGGAAGCAGAGAGGCTGTGGCTGGTGTAATACTGTTGTGATATTTCAGAGCACCCCTCAGGAGAAAAAGGCATTGAGAAATGACATGAATCATGAAGCAAGGAGGGAGTCCCTCCATCTGGGGAATAGTACTCTCTTTATTTTACTTAGACCATAGGCTTTTGCTTTTGTCTTTGCAATATATTAATTCTGCTGTGCTCTTTCATGTGTTTGCTGGTCTTGATCTCTGATTAATTTGCATCCTGCAAATCTTGGGGTTTTGCTGTTTTGTTCTGTAGGAAAACAAATCAGTAAGAATTGGCTGAGGCAAATCAGAACTTCCCTTCCCTTCCCTTCCCTTCCCTTCCCTTCCCTTCCCCCTTCCCTTCCCTTCCCTTCTTCCCTTCCCTTCCCTTCCCTTCCCTTCCCTTCCCTTCCCTTCCCTTCCCTTCCCTTCCTTCCCTTCCCTTCCCTTCCCTTCCCTTCCCTTCCCTTCCCTTCCCTTCCTTCCCTTCCCTTCCTTCCCTTCCCTTCCCTTCCCTTCCCTTCCCTTCCCTTCCCTTCCTTCCTTCCCTTCCCTTCCCTTCCCTTCCCTTCCCTTCCCTTCCCTTCCCTTCCCACTTACTCGCTAATCTCATAAACTAAGGTTTACCCAGTCACCATCCCTTTACAAGAGGGAGAGAGAAAGAGAGCATTTAATCCTAGGATAGGAGATGTACCAGCTTTGGTAAAAAGAAAAGCAGAGTAGGGTTCTGATTCACTTCAGCCCTTTGACTCATAACCATCAGTTTGTCACCAGGTTGGATACAGAAGTAAAGCCATTTCCTTAAACCAGGCTGAGAAAAGGATTCCTTGATTGATAGGTGGAGCTGTATTTTTTAAAAAAGGCAAAAAATAGATCAATATGGGCAACCAGGGCTGGAGAAACAAGCTGAGTCCAGAACAAGTTTTCCTCTAGAGGGAAAGCCCTGGTGCTGCCCAGGCAGAACCAGATCCCTCGTGTTGGGCATTTTATTTTCCTTCTGCTCTTCTTCCTTTGCTGCACATGCATTGCCCTGTAGGAACTCCTCAGTTATATTTGCTCTTTTAGGCACATTTTACTCTCAGTTTCACATCAGTGTCTCTTTTTAGAGCTTTTTTTAGGACAAGACTGTTCCAGATTTTAATAACTCTTACCTGTTTGTTACCTGTACCCTTTTTTCCTTAATCACAGCTAATACCTTTCATAATATGAAAATTATTATAGAAAAAAATAGAAAACCCAAACAAACCACTAGGTTTTCCTTTTCCCTTACCTGCCTCTTTCTATCCATTCATAACCTTACAGTTAACTTCTGTTTATTTTATCCCCCAGGTTTTTACACTGGCTGAGAGTCTGGGAGGCTATGAGAGCCTAGCAGAGCATCCGTAAGTCATTCTTCATCTCAAAAGTCTGAAAAAGCTGCAGAGCAACAACAACACCAAAAAGTTTCTGATGTATTTTTATGGGAGTTCTGAAATTTTTTCAGTGCAGAAAGCCAAGACATTTTGCATATAACAGCAATTCAAGCAGTGTGTTATGTGGCACAAAACTACCAGTGGCTGCTGCAGAAATGAGTGCCACTTCTGTGAGTGTTAGAGGGCAGTGATGGAAGCATTTCCACCCTTCCTGCTTTTAGCTGGGAGGCTGAGGCACAGTTTGTCTCTGTGCTAAGGAATCCAAGAACTCCAAGTCTGTTGGGGTGAGCAGCATGGGGCAGAGCTGCTGAGGCTGCTGAGGGAAGGGCTCTGCCATGCTGCCTGCAGGCACCAGAGGGCACGTTCAGTCTGCTGCACCAACCTGCTGATCTCTGCACAGCTGCTCTGTTTGGTGGGGATGTCCAGGTTAAAAGGCTGAAAATAGGATTTTTGTGGTGTTAGATTATTTTCCTTCAAACCAATTCACTTTTCAATGAGGTACAGTGAAAGTTATGGTTAATGTTGTGTGCTAAATAATTTCATTAACTCAGAATAATGGCAAATCTTCAAACACTCAGCAGCTGACAGGTAATGGCCAACTGGTGGATATCAAGGGGAAACAGCTTCTTACCTATACCCTCCCTAGCTGGAGAGGATAAACTCTTCAATGTAAGTGGTAGAGTTTGACAAGCAGAAGTTAACAAGAAATCTGGAGATTTTATACTGGACATTGTGTGCTATAGCTGTTTATCCCCATTCTTGAAGCAGAGCTTTTAGATACTATTGTTGGAAAAACAAATCTGGATGGAAGAGGAATAGTGTTTGTTTGTGGGTTTTTTTTCCCCTTTTTGATTTCTGAATTGTCAGGTACCCACTTTTTGTTCATAATTTGTATCTTCACTGAAAGGCTGAGAGACTTCTCTGCCGTTCACAGGTTTTACAGTGACTGATGATGAGATTTCTTTCCAGCTGTGGGTTAACCAGCAGGTGGTACACAAAAGGTGTAAAACCTTCACAGCATTTTAAGGGAGGCTGCCAGGAAACAAATCGTTTGGTCTTTACTGGTGAAAGTAAAAACTTCTTAGAAAAAAGGCACTTGGTTCCCTCCAGGGCCATCATGACTCACGCCTCGGTGCCTAAAGAGGACAGAGAAGCTCTGGGCATCACTGACACCTTGATTCGCCTCTCGGTTGGTCTGGAGGATGAAGAAGATTTGGTGGGAGACCTGGATCAAGCTCTGACAGCTGCGGTCAGTGGGTTCTCACCTTGGTGCTGTCACTCTGAAAATAATGTCCCCTCCCTGCACTTCTCACGAGGCTCTCTGCTGGCAGCTTGTGCCAGGGGAGGTTTAGGTTGGAGCTGGGGAAGAATTTCTCCCTGGAAAGGGTTGTCAGGGCCTGGCCCAGGCTGCCCAGGGCAGGGCTGGAGTCCCCATCATCCCTGGAGGGGTTTCAGAGCCCTGGGGATGTGGGGATGAGGGACATGGGGCAGGGGTGGCCTTGGCACTGCTGGGGGAAGGGTTGGACTCAGTGATCCCAAAGCTCTTTCCCAACCCAAATGGTTCAATGATTAGAATAATTAGGTAATCCTGTTTCCTTTGTAAGCACTGCTTATACTCCTCTACCCACTGCTCCCTATTTCAAATAATAGATTAAAATTAGGCTCCCTTCCCAGGTGTCCTGTTTCCTGCTATGGAACTTCACTCCTGGAATGTCCAAGGAATCATGTGTTTCCTTCTTCCCTTCTCCCAGCTTGTACTTCTGTACTGCAGGAGCACAATAAATTTCATTGGTTTATCTGTTGGATTTCTTTGAGTGGGAATTCTGCAGATTTGGTGACTGCTCTGCAGTCCTTGCGACACCAAGGACAGAGTTCACCATCTTTGGACGACCTTGAGCCAGTTCCAGGTCACTGTCTGAGGCAGAACCAGTTTCAGCACTACCCCTCTGCATCCCTGCAGGCACCTGCATTCCCCCAAAAGAACTAAAACATTTAAAATGTTTGGAATAGAGTTTTGTCTCTGTGTGACAGAACGTGGTGGCTCTGGTGAGTGTAGTGGGAATTTGAGTGCTGCAGCAGTTGTAGCAGCTCTGTAGTGGTTTGATGTACTGTATGAAATTCTTCTGTCCTTCTGTTTTTCACTCTTGTTTTGGTGACTGAGGTATTCCTGTATGCCAGCACAGAGCATGAAGATGAGCTAGTGCTAAAGTGTATTGTATTGATGAAAAGCAAAAAAAAAAGGTTGATGTGTGCTGGAGGTGCACAGCATAATGCTCTCTCCTTTTCCCTTCTCGTGGCAGTTTGCAGGCTAGTGTGATGCTGAGCACTGGAACTGGAAACTGAAGGTTGAAATGGCTGAAGAAGATGACAAGGAAAGTGGAATTGCTCATGATTTGCCTTTGGGAATCGCAACCCCTTCAATCCAACACTGGCTCCCTGGGGAGCTCTCTGCCTGCTGTTACATTTCTGCTGCAGTCTGGCTGTGCCTGGACTGTGCAGGGTGGCAGGCAGCCTGTGTCCCCCCATGGGGCTGCTGTGTTTCCTCTGGATTTGGAATTTCTGTTGTCAGTAAGTTGTGCTGGAGAGCAGCCCTGATGCACACTCAGGAATATTATCCCAGTTCTCCCAGAGATCAGTTTCTCACTTGTCACCAGGGTGTTAGGTCACCAGGGCTGGGTTCTGTTACTGCTCTGCAGGAGGCACACTTGATTCTTCTCAACTCTTCCAATTCACCAGTCCAACTTAAAATGGATTTGCCTTCGATTATTATTTTTTTAATTAGGCTGTCAGTGTGGCTTAACACTTTTTCACCTGCTGATATCTTGTGGAGTGTTGAAAATGAAGCAAAAGCCAATACCTTCTTAGCAACGGCAACTTTCTAAATAGGGTTCTTTCACTTAAAAAAATCGTGTCATGTTAATTGTGGTAACAATTTGATTTACATCTTGATTTGGAATAATTTTAATTAAAACATGCTTTGAATTTCCCTGATGCATTACTTGGGTTTGACCTTTTTGTATGCTACTTGCATTCCAAATCAGGTGATGAAATAACCCTGGATTTGTTTAAATTTTCCTGTGGGAAAATGATGTTTTTACTTATGTCAAGCAGCCCAGCATAGCCCTGACCACAGGCAGAGCTCTGAACAGGTAAAGACTGTGAGTTGTTATAATTAAATTTAAGACTTGTGCTTTCTACAGTGGGGCAATACAGTGTTTTGGGGTGAGCTAGGGAGTGCAGGATAGTCCTATCACCCTGGGCAGGCACTGTGCCTTCTGGGCAGCAAACAACTGAGCCTATTGGCACACAAACAGAGTACTCTTGATTATCTGGAGTGATTAAATAGAGATTAATTATTGGGATGAAGGCATGCCTGGCTGACTAATTTGCATTGCCCAACACATCATAAAAGGCTGTGCCAAGTGAATAAGCTGCTACAGGGGATGTGGGCTGGTGGGTGGGATGGAAATGAGGAGCTCCTGTGATTTTTGTACAAGGCCACAACTGGTGAGGAAGAGCCTCCAAGGCATGGTGGTTGTGTTGTGGGAGCTGGGACCTCCCTGCTCGTCTCCAAACCACCTTCTGTGTTCATCTCTCTCATGGTTATGGCTCCAAGGTTTTGCTGACTGAATATCTGACTGCATGTCTGTCTTCCCAGTCCAGATAGTTCTGTGGTGTCCCATGATGTAAGGAGTGAGGAACAGAGGCAGTTGCAGAAAGGGTAAGATGAGGACTTGCCGGTGCCTGTGAGGAGTTGGTGAGGAGATGGGAACGTGCTGGGGACTGTCTGCACCCTTAGGTGGCAGTGGTGGGCTGGAAACTGGGAGGTGAGCAGCTTGAAACGTACCCCATCCCAGCTGATCAGGAACCAGGAGTTAAATTTTTTTCATTACTCTTTATTCATCTGCATATCCCTGATAGATGTTTCCAAATTAGATCACTAATGTCACAATAAGAGTCCACTGAGGAGCTGCCTGGGCTGGGCTCCTCCTGGCTGGGTGGAGCAGGAACAGCCAAGCCTTGGGGCTTAGAACTAGACAAGGTAACACCAAGCAGTCCTGGGGCATCCCGTGCTGATGGGCTGGGTCCTGCTGTCCCAGTATGACCTATGGCCTTGAAATGGCTCATTCTGGTGGACCAGAGGCTGAGTTGACCCCTTCTTCAGCCTTGCTCCAGCTCTGGAAGCATTTATCTTCTTGCAATCAAGTTCTAAGTGCTGTATGTAAAACAGCTTTGCAATCAGGAAACCCTTCCTTCTGCTGGGGTTTGCACACCTCTAGCACACCAACAGGAGGGCTCTGCTGGGCATGGACCCCTCCTGAGGGAAGGTCCTGCTGAGATCTGAGCCTGAGGGAGGTTCCAGGGACACTGCAGCTGAGGGCAGGTCAGGGAGGTTGCTGGGTGTTGTGTGGAACAGTTTGGGTTGGGGTTTAGTTCTTTTCCCTCAGAATGGTGGTAAGTGGTTACAGGAGGTCAGCAGCTGGCAGGAGCCAGTCCATGGGCAGTCCCTCAGATCCAAATGGTTTTCCAGGAACCGTGTGGTTGCTCTGGTGTCCAGGTCCTGGCTTGGGAATTGTTGGTCTTTGGCTGCATATGAAGGGACAGGAGTGTCTGGGTTATATCAGGATTATCTACCACCAAATGAATAGCTTGTCTGTGCCCTAATTCTGTGGCTGCTGCTTTCTGCAGACATGAGTTTCCTTTCTACCATTTATTTGGAGAAAGGACAGATGAAGCTGCCAGCAGCAACATTCTCAATGAATTGTTCAGTGATTTTCCTAACACACAGAATCAGCCTGGAGGTGGCCATAAGGTTTTTCTCCCCACTACTTGATGCTGGCCAGGAGCTGTCTCCTTACAGGGAGGGGTTGAATGGTAGAGGGTGAGGCTGGTGAGGTGTCCAAACTGAAGATAATCCTTTGAGATCTTCTCAAAATAATTCTTCCTATGGCTTTTCTGGAGTCACCCCCATCTGCCCCCTCTCACAGGGATGACTCCAGATCCACCACGTGTGCCACATAGCTCATTTGCTCTGAAGCTAAAAGGGTGCATCTCAGCCTTTGATTAGATTTTGCAGATGTGGATTCAGATTGCATCACACTTCAAGGGGAATTTGGTTTTAATGTGGAGGCCCAGATCACACTTGTGTGGAAGAGAGATTGCCTTTGTTTCCTGGAAAATAACTGTGTAGTGCTAAGCCCAGAAATAACACCAGTGAAGCTGTGTGTGTTCTGAGAAGCTGCAGCCTGTGAGGTGGCTTCATGGCACTGAGGAGCAGCATGTGAAGGGACCAGGGGGAGCAGGAGCAGCTGATGGAGCCAGGTCCCTCAGGGCAGGGATCCTCCTGGACTGGCTGGTGGCACCTTGGGTTTGATGGAAATCTTGAGAAGGTGCAATTGAGAAATTGTGTTTATTTCAATAGACTTTTTCACCTCTGCTGAAGGGGAGGAGGTGCTGCTCTTCACCTTCCTCTCTGTGCCCTGCCCCCAAGGTAGATGTGGTGCCCCCCCACCTCCCCAGCCAGGGGGTGTTTGGGGAGGGGACCCTGTGGGTGCCTCCATCCTGAGTCACCCAGGAGGACATCAGTGTGGGACAGGGCAAGCTCTGCCACCCCCAGGGGAGCCTTGGGGACCTTGGCTGTGTCCCCTGCCACTCCCCATGGCAGCAAGTGCTGGAGTCAGCACCTCCCACACTGCTGCCCAGCCCCAGATCCCCCCAGACTGAGGGGTTTGGGGCATTTATCAGCTACAGTCACTGTTGTAAGGGTTTGGTGAGGAGCTGTTTGCTTTGCCAGCCACAGCCCAAGCCAAGAGCTCTACCACATCAGTCAGAGGAGTTCTTAGAAACTTCCAGCTTTTACTTACAGGAAAGTGGCCGGAACTGCACTCTGCCATTTGTCAGGGCTGGATAAACTTGTGCAGGCAGAAACTGTCAGGCACTGCCCAGAATATTTTCCATTTCAGCAGACACTCACCCCTGTTGCAGATTTGCAGGCTGGACATTGCTGCCACTGCTGCCCACCAGCACAGAAATGTGAGGTGGCTGAATCAGCACCCCTGGAGGTGTTCCAGAGCTGTGTGGATGTGGTGCTGAGGGGCATGGGTTAGCTCTGGGCTCAGCAGAGTTGATATAATGGTTGGAATCAATAATCTTCCAAGGTCTGTTCCAAGCAGAATGATTTTGTGCAGCTGCTTCATCTCCTGTGCCTGCAGGTCTGTGTCAGAGCAGGAGCTGGAAGCAGCAGCTCAGCATCCTGCCTGGTCATGGATTTTGTGGTCTCAAAGATGTTCCCTCCAGCAAAGCAGATGCTCAGGAGTTGGTGTGGCTTCCCAACCATCATGGGCACATCTGCCTGAAGCACTGAACTGAGCTTGAGCCCAGGAAGTGCTTCATAATGTTTTTACCTGCTCTCCTCTACAGAGGCAGCTTTTGTTCCTCCCTTTTATTGTCTTCCACTAGGAAAATATCAATGCCTCCATGCTTGCCACCCCACCAGCTGAGTCCCTGGGACAGCAGAGCAGAGACTGACAGATTTTTCTCCCAAATTTTTCAGCTGTTTTTTTACCTCTGTAAGCATCCATGAAATTTTATTTTTCTTCTGTTGCATAAGACATTTTCCACTTATTAAGCCACATTCCTGGATTACTAAAGCAAATGGCTGCCCCCCTGCAGAGCTGGGGGCTTTTCCCTCCTCGCCTTGGGGGGGAAACAACATCCTGGGGCTTCACTTCTAGCTCAAGTGCTGCAACACTGGAAACCCTGACTTGCTTGGTGAGAGCTTTCTGGGTCAGACTGAGGCTGTCGAGGCGTTGCCAAGGGCAGAAATAAAAAGAAAGGGAAAGAGTTGATGGGAAAAAAAGAAAAAAAAAAAAAAAAAGAAAAGAAGAAGAGCTGTTTTGAGCCTGACACCATTCTCTGAAAAAAACCCCAGTTACTCGGGGCTTTTTGTGTCCCTGAAGAGAGGGAGCAGACATCAGAGGCTCTCACATCAAGGACCAGACTGGCTTGGGCTGGAAGGGGCCTTAAAGATCATCCAGTTCCAACCCCCTGCACAGACAGGGAACAGCTCCAACACAGAAAGAGGGGGTGCATCCCTGCAGTGCAATCCTGCCAGTTCCAGAAAGAAAAAAAAGAAATCCAATTAGCAATGCTTATTAATTAAAGAGTATTTGATCTAATACGAAGGAGAATTAATTTGCCAGTCGATGGGCAGTACTTGAGGCAGTGAGTATGGATTAATGCCTCTGGATATTGATACCTGTTAGAGGCCACAAAGGATGCAGCAAGCATTGTCTCTGGCTCTGTTAGTTAGGTTGATCAGTAGAAAATTCAGGTACCTTTCTGGTGTGGGGAATGCTGAGCGAGCTGCTCTCAAAGCCTAAAAATCATAAATGCACATTAGCCTCTGGAATTAAAGAAGAAGCTGGAGTGCATGGCTGGGAACCTGACTGAATATCATGGTTATCAGGAGGAATAAACTAAGTCTGAGCAGCTTGGCAGGTAGATGCAACAAGTGGGAGAACTCAAAGCTGCAAGGCAGTGGAGATGGACACAAATGTGTCTCATTTACCCTCCTCTGTCCCTAGGGAATGCTGCAAATGCTGCATTATTCTTTGAAAGGAACTAAAAAAAAATAATTTTCCTCTAGTTTTTTGCCCAGTGCTAAAATGGGCTGCTGTGGGAACAGCCCCCTCCTGGTGATGCTCCAGCTTTAGTGCAGGGATAATTCTTGAATTATTCTGTTATAGAGGATTCTATTTTTTTCCTATTTATCATCCCTGCAATTATTAAAACCAGACAACATTTATTTAACTGCATTTCTAAAGTAGGTAGAGATTTTTGTTGGCTCCTGAAAGCCACAGTTTTCAGAGGAGCACAAGAAAATGAAGATCACCCTGAGAAGTTCCCTGAGAAGTTGGGGCCCTCCATTGCTGAGGCTGATCTGTAAATACAAATTCAGAATGCTTTTTCCTGCTGGGAGCTGTGCTGCAGTTGTTAGTGCTGGCACCTGTATTCAAGGGACACTGGGATGAAGTTGGGATTGTCTTCCACATTCAAGACCAAACCCCACCAGGCTTCTCAGACATGTTATTTTTCTCAACTTCTGCAAGTATCTGCCCGTGATCAGTTTTATTTAGATTTGCAAATCCTCACTCTGGAGAGCACTATATTTAACTGAGGCTGTCGTGCTGTCAGGAGCAATTTCAACGTGGATTCATCCTTAGGCAGATGAGCTGGAAAGGATCCTCCAGGGTCCCCTATAAGGAGTGGGAATATCCACTGGGCTCCTCAGCTCCCTCTGTGATTTATAGCCCAGCTGCCAAGCTCACTTAATGAGAAGCTTTAGGTCAGTCCCACCATCCCCTCGCATGCACACGCTTTCATCACAGATTTATTGGGTCTCAGTGTGTGAAATGTTTGCATGGTTCTCTTTCTTCCATCTCTCCATCCCCCAGCCCCGCTCTGAGGGAGGCAGAGGGGTCAGGATGGGACCTTTGGGAGGGTCTTCATGTGGTCTGTGGGTCTGCACCTGCACTGCACATCTAATATATATATTTATACAGATCTCAGCCCACTGGAGCTTCATCCAGCTCAGCAGGAGAGGGGAGCAGGTTGAGTGCTTTGGTGCCATCACAGTGTCTGCAGAGGAAGCATTTCCCTTCTTGCTGCACTGCAGAGTTTGGGTAGGAAAGTTTAATAACTAGGTTTGTTTCTTGCTTGGATGGATGTGTATGTATTTCCATGTCTGCCCATATTTCCAAGGTGCCTGCTGTGTTCTCACCATGGCACGATTCTTGACATCATAATTACTGACCCTGAAAGGCTTCATGTGTTCCACAACACCAGTAAGAGATCTGTGAAGAAGGGAGTGAAATTCCATTTGGGTTGGGAAGATTTCCCAAGAGAGCATGTCACAAAGGCTCTAAGAATGAAGAAAATCTTTCTATTTAGATTATGTTCATCATTTATCTCTCCTCCTCTTCCAGGCTTTCTGGAGGACAGATGAACGTAAAAGGAATTCTTTCACTTGGACACAGAGAGAAAGAGCAGAAACAGAGCAGTTCCAGCCACAAGTAATGTTTTCTGTTCCCAGGCTTCATCTCAGAATGGATACAGCAGCTTTGGGGGGGTTTCATCCCAGCAGCAAGTCCTCAGCTGGGTTCAGCAGAATGTGGAAGAGGGGGAAGTGGGAAGTTTAGATTTGAGAGTTAGAATTTTAAGATTGAGTTGAGATATCCAAACAAATATTTGTCTGAAGTGAGAAGTAGCTCAGAAGGACAAATGAAGATTCTTCTGTTTGTGGGCAAAATAGAAAAGAGAGTGAAGAAAATTTTAAAGAAAATGATAACTATCAAACAGAAGTCCATGGGGCATGTCTCTGGCAGGGGTCTTGCCCTTCCTAGCAAACTGGTGCCACCAACACCCTGTCCTGGCACCTCCAGGCCTTGAAGAAGCAAAGCAGAAGATGGAGGATCACAAGCAGGACTCACTTCAACCTCAGCAGTGCTTGGCAAGAGAAAACTGGACACCCTTATCTAGGAAAAGGGCTTTTCTGCCCCAGGCTCTGCTGCAGCTTCTGCCCCTCAGTGCACATTGGTGGGCTCTGGGGCTTTGGGAGGACCATGAGAAGGAGTGGATGGAGCCTGGCCCGTCTTGGGCACTGCTGTCCTGCAGCAACAGCACATCCCTGCCAGAGCTTGCTCTCCCTCTGCTCTCTGCAGGCAGCTTGTTCACCCTGTCTGTAATTTTCAGGGGTACTTTCCAAGTGGCAAAATTCACTGCTGATCCATCCCCAGTGCTGGATGGTGTTGGTGTGTTGTATCCCAAAGCTCTCCTGAAGTCTCCTTTGGCTTGTTTCTTCCCTTGGAAACAAATGTCATCTTGGCCAGGGGCTGAGTATAAGTAATGAAAACTCTCCCTGAGACTCAACAAAACAAATGCCTCCATTTACAGCAAAGGCTCGATTCAATTTACTCCTCACTAAATCCCAGAAAAACCCAAACAAAACAGCTGCAGGATTTAGCACAGACATTGGGTGCCCTGCATGTCCTACAGCCCTTCATCCTCAGGGCCAGAACAGCTCTTCACATCCCTGGATATCATCTTCCATACCTTCTGGGCATTGCTTTTGTCCTGCTGGAGCAGGGATGTCCCCCCAGCTGTTGGGAGCAGTGCCATCCACCCCAGGATGTTCTGAGGCTGTTCCAAGCCATCCGTGGGGTGGAGGGGACATGTGGTGGAGGACAGGAGCTGATGGCATCCATGGCTCTGTGTTGCTGTGAGTGGACACGTGCTGCTGCATTGCCTGTTCAGAGATGAGCCTCCTTGGTCAGCTTAATAAAGGAGATGGAGCTTTCCATTAGAGGCTGTCAGGTGGATAATGAGGCAGCAGCTCTCCCCTATCCCCCCAGGTATAGAGCTTTTCACCACCTTCTCAAGTGCTGAGCCTTTTTGACACCCAATTTCCTCCTTCAGAAATAACAGGGACTTACCTCACCCAAAGCCATCTCCTGCAGTCCTGTGCTCTCATCTACCTCCCAGCAGAGCAGCTCTCTGCCTTTGAGGCTTGGACCAGAGCCCCTTAATTTGACAGCAGCTGCTGGAGCTGATGAAGCTGGAGCCAGATTTAGCACTTCCAGGGCTCCTGTGAGCAGCTGAGCCCGGTGGGGGAGCCAGGGTCCTTTCACAGTTGAGTTTTGGAGCTGCTAAAAAGCCAGGGCAGGTGGCTTCTCTTCTCCAGGCTGAACACCCCCAACTCTGGGGGCTCCAGCCCTCTCTGTGGCCTCTCCCCTGCCTTGGTGGCACCTTCCCTGTGGTGCAGCCTGTCCTGGTTCCCCTTCTCCTGCTCCCATGATTTCTTTACTCTGTTTCCACCTTCACAAGGTTTGGCAGCAACAGCTTTGTCCCTGCTGAAGGACAAAGGTGCTGTTAACACTGGGGACTGAGGACATTTCACAGGGACATGTAGGGCAGCTGGTGGCCAGGCCCCTGCCCAAGCTGTCTCCAGGATTCTAAACTTGTTTGTGGTTGCTTTTCAGACAACTGACAGCATATTTCCACCTGAGGAGAGTGCTCATCATGCTGCCCATAGCACTGTAAAAAAGGAGGGAGCTGTTATAAAGTGGATATTGAACTCCAAAAGGAGCTTCCCTGCTCAGGAATCAGGTGAGTGAGGTGGGAACTGCCTGTTTGATCCCATCCTGGTGCCCATGGGCTCCCTGTGTTTCCCAGCAGCTGCAGCATCCCTGCCCAGGGCATGGAAATATTCAGGAGGCAGCAAGAACTCCTGATCCCAGTACCTTTTCTTTCCAGGGTTTGTTGAGCTGCACTGTGCTGAAAGGAGAGAGCTGGCAGGGAGCCTGCTCCTGGTAATCTCTCACTCTGATTTGAAAACTTAGAGATATTATTTCCAGCTCTTCAGTTCCCTTTGTTCTGAATCCCAGTTTATGCTTTCTGCAAAAGGTTAAGCTAACACGAATCAAAAGCCCCACAGGTCAGTTTGCAAATCTTGCTGCCAGCCCTTAATGACCTGCTAAAAATACTGGGAATGATTCATCTCCTCATCTCTGGAAACAGTAGTTATTTGTTCTTGGCAGCTCCCTCAGCTTTGGTCTGGGCTGCAGTAAATGACAAGTATTAGCAAATTAAGGAATATTGAAGTGATTTTTCTTCTTGGGTGTTGCAGGGGAATGTGAATAATATCTACAGACCAAGATGGGTTTCCTGTGGAAGTTGGGGTGAAGGAAGAGCTGCCCTGGGGAAGGTCTAGGGGCATCTCCAACCCTGGTCTGAAATTTGGGTGTGGACACCTAATGGCTGTAATGTTGGGTTTAGACAGAAGGATTTGAACAGGAATAATTGGAAACAGAAATATTCTGAAGAGTGTGTTTAAAAAAGCCCCACGATGCACAATATATTGCAGCTTTTAATAGATTAAGAGCTGCTGAAACATCCTAATGAGAAAATAAGGGGTATTGTAATAACTCCTATGTAATTGCCATGAGCTCCTCAGCTTTATTAGTGCCATTTAGGTTTAATTCCAAGCCTCCTGCACCCTGTAGGACACTTCATTGCAAAGGTTTCCCACCACCAGCCCTTTCTTATCCCCCTCCCAGGCAGTGGGGCATAAAAGCAGAGTAAGCCCCATCCCATGGCAGAGTAAGGCCATGCTTGGCCCCAAGGCCAAGTCAGGATTTCCAGCCCATGGGCTGGGCAAGTCAAAGCCTCCCACCCAAATTTGTGTTGCAATGATGATCCAAGTGTTTTAATTGGATTTGGTGGGAGAGGAGAAACACAAGTTAGGAAAGAGAGCTAGAGCTGAGTATTGTATTTATTCCCCTGCCCATAATCCTGATTACTTGTGCCTGGGGAACATTTACCTTAACTATTTTTATCCTGGCCATGCTGGGATGTGGCTGTGTTGCACACAACCAGTCTGATGTGGAGACTGGAGAGTCCCTTGCTCACTGAAGGGGTATGGAACCATCTCTGTTAATATTTTATCACAACTGGATGCAGTCTGAAACCTCCTGCCCAGAGCAGCACTGAAATGGGTGTGCAAGTTGTTTTGCAGCTGTATGCTGGAAAGAAAGAGACTGTCAGAACTCTGCAGTGGTTTCTGAGTGTTTCCTTAGTGGGGAAAAAAAAAAGGCTGTTTCCTCAAGTAATGGATTTACTCCCTGTAATGTAATTATCTGTGGGAATGTCACAGTGCCAACAGGAGGAGGCTCTGTGCCCAAGCTGGGGTGCTGGGGAAGGGATCCATCCCCCCAGGCTCCTGGCTCAGCAAGTGGTGGAGAATCCAGTATCTGAGCAACCTGGACCAGAAAACCCATGAAGTGAGAAGATACAGTAATTTTTATACTTATTTTATAGTTATATCTTCTTCACAAGTGCTTATTTTGGAAAAACATCACCCAGAGCATGATCAGCAGGGCCAGGGAGGGAGGGGAGTCTTCTCCTCTACTCTGCTCTGGAGAGACCCCTCCAGGGTGACCCCTCTGGGGTCCCCAACAAAGAGGGGAACAGAGCTGGAGCTGCTGGGAGGGCTGGAGCAGCTCTGGAGCCAGGGAGAGAGTTGGGGGTGTTCAGGCTGGAGAAGAGAAGGCTGCAGTGGGGAGACCTTAGAGCACCTTCCAGTGCCTGAAGGGGCTCCAGGAAAGCTGGGGAGGGACTTGGGATGAAGGGATGGGATGAGGGAAATGGCTTTAAAGTGAGACAGAGGAGATGGGAGGGAGAAATTCTGTGCTGTGAGGGTGCTGAGCCCCTGGGTGCCCAGGTTGCCCCCAGAAGCTGTGGCTGCCCCATCCCTGGCAGTGTTGAAGGTTGGATGGGGCTTGGAGCACCCTGGGCTGGGGGAGGTGTCCCTGACCATGGCAGGGGGGGCACTGGGGGAGCTTTAGGAGCCAGAATCCATTTCCTTGAATGAAAAAAGACATCAAGCATGCAAATCCAAACCATCCTGGTGAAACCCTGTTTATTTAAAATGTGCTTTTTATCACAGTGCTGAGGAAGGATAAGGTGGTTGTGTTTAACCATGAAACAAAAATATTTACTTAACTCCAGACCTTCCACCCCTTCTGTGTGTCTGGCTCCAAAAGCTTGTCAGGAGGTTTCCTGCAGGTTTTGACATCTTCCCAGAGGCCAAAGCAGCAGTGGGAGCAGCTGTTTGCAGCAGACACAACGGGGCAGGGGGAGCTCTGCCTTGTGACATGGAGCAGGAGCAACTCCACCTCATCTGTCACACCTGACACCCCCAGCACCTCTCTGTCTCCCCTGGGGACACACCTGCAGGGGAGCAATGTCCAGATCAGGCTCAGCAACCAGGTTCTGGGTTTTAACTACTAATGGGGAAGGGCCTGTCCTCTGTTGTTGAGAAAAGAGCCACAGAAATGGGTGAAGGGGCTGACATGGAAATGGTTGGTTTGTGGTCTCTCTGGGTGCAAAGGAGTTCAGAGATGTGCTGGGAATTTAATTGAGGATACCATGGGAAGAACACAAAAAGAGACAAGATGTCAGAACAGAGACAGCCAGCAGGAAGAGCAGCCAGGAGGGGAAGGCAGCAGAGCACTTTCATGGGCTGTAGGCAGGAGGCTGCTTCACTTCTGGGTGTTCATGAAAAAAAAAACATAAAAAACAAACCAACAAAGAATTGGCATCAGGTGAAGATAGTAATGGAAAAGCCACCAAACCTCACAGTTTTTCTGCTAGCTGTCACAGGTTGCAGGGGGGGTTGGAGCCAGGCATGCTCCACTCACTGTGTTCACTTGTTTCAGTGGTGCTGACCATTCCACGGGGCTGCAGGAAGAACAGGAGATGTTTGTGGACAGCACTGAGCTGGAAGGAGCTGCAGTCATTGCATTGAGAGGATCAGACCTGAAAGGATCTTGAAAAGTTGGAGCTGGTCCAGTCAAGTCTCATCAGTCAGATGAAATTAAAGCTTTAGCTGAATAAACCAGTCAAATATGTCAGTGCTAGATGGACAATACCTTGGCAGACAGCAGAGCTGTCACCAGCACTGGGTCCCCCCAGCATCTGCATCCACCTGAGAGCCAAGGAGGAGCCCAAGGCTCTGCAGGATCAGGCACACAGCTGGTCCTTCCCTCTGGAGCAAGGGGAGCAGGTAAATGTCTTGACTTAGATGCCAGATTTCCAATTTCTTGACCTTAAGTGTGTATAAACTACTTATAAATCAGAGAAGCCTTGAAGAAAAGACCACAAAAGGAGTGCAGCTCCTGGTGAAGGCACTCCCTGACTGCAGGGAATGGTTTTTTTGCACTAGGGGGGAGAAGAGGCACCACAAAGCCACTTCCTCCTGTCCACAGAAACTGCAGAGCCTCAGTAGTGTCTGGCAGGGAGATGCTGAGAGGCTGTGACCTTCAGGCACCCCTGGAGCCAGCTGCTTCAGGGAAAAGAGCTTTGGGTTGGAAAAGAGCTCCAAGATGATCCAGTCCAACCCTTCCCCCAGCAGTGCCAAGGCCACCCGGCCCCATGTCCCTCATCCCCACATCTCCAGGGTCTGAAACCCCTCCAGGGATGATGGGGACTCAAGTGTCTGGTGAGGTTCATGCCTTCCAACCACCACTGAGAAAGTGCTCTTTGGCTGCTCTGTTTTCTTCTTGCCAGCCACAACAGCTGGAAAAGCAGTTACTTGTGCTGAGGGGCCAGGGAGGGTGTAAGATGGGCCCAGCCATGGACATGCTTTGTGCCAGGCCCTTGAAGAGGGTTTGGCTGACCTTCCTCACAGGGCTCTTGACATGAAATGAGATGATTGATTTGCTACTGGCTCCAAAACAAGAAGGAAATTACAGTCTGAATAATGCTGACTCCTGTTTACCTTGCTGCTCTTGCTAGAACCAAAAGTGTGGTGGGATTCTGCTGGAAACACCTCTCTCCCACCCCCAGCAGCTGCTGGCAGCTCCCTGCACACAGACAGTAATTTTTTCTGGCCAGTTGAGTCCCTTGTAAGAGCAGTTTGCTGTGGAGATGACTCAGGGATGCAACTCCTTTTATAGCACTTGATGCTGAGTGCTTTGTTCTCCTCGTGACAGCTGCGTGGAGGCATCATGGAGTTATTTTATTTACTTCTGAGTGACCATTGTGTATTGTAGCTCTGGCAGCTCACTGGCCCTGCAAACAGCTCCCACTGATGGAAGCCAATCCAGAAACTTCTGGGCTTCTTCATGAGTCCTCATGGAGGTGGTGAGATGGCTTTCTTCCCCATGTCTCTAGAGGAGAAAGGGAGGAGGATGGATACCATGGAGGTGATGACTTGTGGAGAAGTCTTTTTCTTCTCAGTGTCTCTAAAGGACTGGAAATGTGGTACTCAAGGACCAAGGGAGCTGAGGAACACTTTTTCTTTGACCTGTGCCCATTTGCAACCCATCCAAAGTGGTGAGAGGAGCAGGGGGAGCCTGCTTGATGCCCCAGGCCTTGTTCCTTTCACTGCAGATCCCTCAGCTGGCAGAAAATGGTTTTTTTTCTTTCCAGACTCAATGAGGGAGAGCAAGGAGCTCATTCTCAGCACAACTTGCAGAAAATTTATTAAATATCGACACTAATCAGCTTAGCCTGGCTCGGTACAATATTGATATTAATTTGATTAGCTTGGATTCAAGAGGAAATAATGTTTAACTTAATGAGGAGGAAGGTAGTGAAGCTTTCCTCCTCCATTAAAAAAATCAGAAAATAAACAGGACTTTGGTCTCTGAGGAGAGGCACCATCTCAGGTGCTCATGTGGTTACTCACTGCTTTGGTTACTGGTGGGGTTGATGAACCCTTTGGCACTCTTCAGGGGATCAACTTTGTAATGGCTAAGGGGAAATCTGTCCTTTGTGGGGTCTTTTAGATCAAGTTTTGTGGTTAAGTAGAGATATTTAATCCCACAAGCAACACGTGTAGGACCATAACTAACGAGGCCATAATTACATCCTCTTTAATATTATCATCTCATAATGGTGCAACCAGGATGCTCCTGCTCTCCTGGGCAGGTTTTCTGCAAGAGTATGATTTAACTCTACTTTTCTGCATCAAAAAAAACCAACCCAACCCAGCCCTGCAGAGTAATTAATGGGGTTATTAATTGTCCCTGACAGTTGGCTTTAGCTGCACTTGACCATGCAGAGACAGCGAGATCCTGTGGCTTGGCAGCAAGCAGCAGCCTGTTGCAGAGCTGCCAGGCTGGAGTCAGGGAGTTTGCTTTGACTTCTTATTTAGCTTGAGAAGTTCACTGTGGTTCAAAGCAAAGCCATGGTAGAGCTGAATGATCCTCATCCTGTGAGGTCACCTCTTACAGTGACATCCAGAAGGTGTCTGCCCAGATCTTCCCCAAAAGCCTTGGGAGAGGATTTAGTTGTGGTCATTTTAATTTGGCAAAAGAAAAATGACATTTTTGTAACTATTACTAAAGGAATATGGAGGAAAATCCTTGATAGGTGACTTGGGTTTGTTCTGCTTGTCTTTCAGGTCCAATACAATGGAAACTTTGTGGCACAGTAAATCATCTGGAATTCTTATGCATCCTCATCTTGCAGGCAAATAACAAAGCAGTTAATTTATTACTAATACTTTATGGACTTGTTGATGGATCCCAGGTACTGAAGACCAGGAATCGTATTTAACAGACAGGATTCAGACTGAAATCCTTAATCTTCTGGACTTTCCCTGACATTTCCACTGCTGAATGCTGCAAGGAGTTGGGAGTCACTGTTCTGGGATGGCTCCACGTGGGAGCAGGCTCTGCTTACTCTGCTACAGAGGCACCTTGAGGGGCTTCATTGGCACCTTGAGGGGCTGCTGTGTTCAGTCTTGCTTTGCAGCCAGTGAACACTGATGCATCACATCAAGGTGGCCAACTCTGCCAGACATTGGGACATTTCTGCAGATCTCAGACACGGTGCCACCTCCCCCTGACCCAGGCTGTAGGTGACCAGCACCCTGCCCCCAGGATTCCTGCCCTGATGCTGTGGTCAGGGGGTGAGGTGGTGACTGTTGCATTGCTGCTCAGCCTCACAGCTGCACATGGGTCACTGGCTGGCCTGCATCTCCTGACCAGAAGGACTCGAAGCAACCACCTCTCAATGGTTCTACATGGATGATCTGCAGGGAGAGGCCGGGCCCTGTGTTGTGTGAGGGCTTTGGCCAGACCTGGTTTGACAGAGAAGAGCTCCAGGTGGGACAGAGCCCATCACTGAAACCCACTGGGATCTGTCTGTCTGGGCAGGCTTTGTGAGAGTCCCCAGGGAGCACTGTGTTTATCCTGCACCTTTCCTTGTTGCTAGGTTGAAAATCCTTCTCACTTCTAGCACCAGCCCCTGTTTGCAAGTGACCACTGGAAGCTGTAAAAAAGTGTTGGGAGAAGAAGGATGAAGGTGCAGGAATGAGGAGAGAGGCTTCCTTGACGTGCACAAAACAACCCCGGCGCCCTTCAGACAGCCTGGGTGCTGCCTGCTGTTAAAGGCCACGTCTGTTGCACTTGCCCTGCAGACATTTATCTTGCTTTGTGGGGCAGCAATGTCTGTTCAGTGCCTGCCTGCTCTTCATGGTGTGCTCCAGCCAGGGTGTCCTGGTTGGGTTTGGGGTGGCCTCTGCACTGAGTGCTAAAGAGCTCCCTGCTCCCAGGGCTGTGAGGCAAAGGGGTTCTTTAAAGCTTGTATCACACCTGCTTCACCAGGAGGAGCAGCAGAGAAGGAGATCTTCAGGTATCATCCTTCTGGATCCAACTGGAATTTCTTTCTTGAGCAGAGCAGCCCAAGTGTTGCCCTCCCATGCACCACAGAGCCACTGAGCCCCCAGGACCGTGCCAGGCTGCAGGGAACAGTAGGAAAACACCCCCAGCTCCCATGGGAAGAGGGACCAGAGCTGTGAAAAAGGTACTGGAGGGTCTTGGGGGTGGGGGATGCACTGATGGCTGTCAGGGCTCAGGCTGTGTTTTATGGTGTGTTTTCCCTGGCTGTGGTACATTCCTTACTGCACCTCCCTTTAGCAGGAATTCTTGGTCACCAGGATGAACTCCTGCTATGTTGTACTCCTCCCAGGGGCTGTTCTTCATCCAATTATCTGCACGTAAGGAGCTGCTTCAGTTCTCTAATTTATGTCATCCCCATCCCCCTGCAGAGCTCCCCCAGGCACATGCAGAGCCCTGTGCCAGTGCTCCCTCCCAGCTCCTCTCCATCTCCCCTCTTGCAGCTACAAACCCTTCCCCCTCATCCCATCCCTCCAGGCCCTTGTCCCAAGTCCCTCCCCAGCTTTCCTGGAGCCCCTTCAGGCACTGGAAGGTGCTCTAAGGTCTCCCCATTGCAGCCTTCTCTTCTCCAGCCTGAACACCCCCAACTCTCTCCCCCTGGCTCCAGAGCTGCTCCAGCCGTCCCAGCAGCTCCAGGGTCTCCTCTGGAATGGCTCCAACAGCTCTGTGTCCTTTTGGTGCTGGGGACCCCAGAGCTGGAGGAGTGCTGAGCAGAGGGGAAGGGGGCAGGAGCCCTCCCAACCACCAGGCTCAGGGTGGGTGCTGGTGCCCATAGCAGGGTGTCCCTGGGGTCTCTCAGGCAGTGACTTTGGCTCTTCAACAGCAAAGTGTCATGAGTGACTGATGGACCTGGAGCTCCCCAGGAGCCACCAGGACCCTGATTCCTGCCAGGGAAAACTGATTGTCCCACCAGGAGTGGGCAGGCAGGGGGATGAGCATCCTGCTGGATGGCAGCAAAGCACAGGAGCACAGAAGTACTGATTTATTTTTTGTTGTAAACAGCCCTTTAACCCAAACCACACTAGGTCAGCTTCCCATTTCATCCCAAAGGCAGCACAGAGCTCCAGCTGTGCTGCTGTGGCACATCTGGCCAACGTGCTTTATGCCACATCCTTCCTCACCCCGTGGTTATGTCTGAATTATTTTTGTGTTGTCCCTTCCCAGAGTACCAGGAACAGAAATTCCTGCACAGAGCTCTGCACAGGAACAAGCAGTTTCTGTATTTCCTTTGCACTGCCATGCATATGTATTTTTGTTAAATCCATTTACCTGTTTCCAGCAGCAAATTCATTTCCTTGGGCGCCCCAGGAGCAGGTTAAGTGTCTTGTGATCTACCAACTGCATATTATTTACAAATTCCAAATGTTATTTTTTCCCATTAAGAACCACAAGCACATTTCATAGCAAATGAGGAATACCCAGACTGCAGCCTGCACAAAATGATTCCCTGGTCAGGTCTGGGAGAAAAACAATTTCCCCCTTATAGGAGTGTAAGGAAAATGTTCTTTTCCATCAGGCAGAGCAAGCAAGCAATGAGAAATCATTAATGAAGTCATGTAGCTGAGAGCCCTGGGTGAGGCTCCAACACACACCCAGCACCCCAGCACAAACACCCCAACACCCCAAACCCCAACACCCCAAACCCCGGGGCTGTACAGAAATCTCACTCTGGGGACACAGTGAGTGTCCCTCACTGCTCCCCAAGGCTGCACCCACCCAGCCAGCACCCACCCCCCTGGTCCATGGGCTCAGGAACCACCTCTCCTCCCACCCAGCAGCACCAGGATCATCACCATAGAATCCCAGAATGGCTGAGGTTGGGCTGGACCTCAGAGCTCATCTCCTCCAACCTCCCCCATGGCAGGGACACCTCTCATCCAGCCCAGGGTGCTCCAAGCCTCATCCAACCTGGGCTTGACACCTCCAGGGATGGGGCAGCCACAGCTTCTCTGGGCAATCTGTTCCAGAGTCTCAGCACCCTCCTGCTGAAGAACTTCTTCCTCAGATCCAGTCTGAACCTCTTCTCCTGCAGTTCCAATCCATTTCCCCTTGTCCTGTCTCTGGACACTTATGAGAAGTCCCTCTGTAGCCTTCCTGGAGGTTTTTGGAAGGTTATTATCCTGAATGTAGACCATGGGAGAGATGCTGATGTCAGTGTCAATGGAAGTGCCTGGGGGCTGCAGTCCTCCCTCTCTCCCAGGCTCAGGCCACAGCAGTGCTGCAGGCTGATGGCTCTTCCCAATTTGTCTTCCCAATTTCTGGAAGCTGAGGCTGTCGTGTGTTGTGTATCTTGGCAGGATATTCAGGAGAACATGGCCTGGCCTGCTACCAGTGAGAAAAAAGACATGGATTTTTGTATTGAATGGGGTTTTTTAAATTTTATTTTAAACAACTTTGTTCACTGCTTTCCATCACCAGTGCTGGGCTCAGATCTTGCTGGGCCAAACAACTCTGCTCTTGATTTATAACAACAAAACCAATCTACTGGTGCTTACAAAATCAGCTGAATCTCGCCAGAACACAGCTCCAGGATATCTTCAAAACTATCTCCATGTCAACAGGCTCCTGGCTCCTCCTCCTCCACCCTGCCTCTTGTAAAATTAGGAGCACCAACCTCCTGGCCTGGAGAGGAGAAATAAACTGAAGGATTTCTCGAGTTAGGGAGTTTAAGTGGGACCATTTCTTAGAGGTTTGAGGTGAAAAGGCATCAGGGTGTGTGTGTGTGTGTGTGTGTGTGTGTGTGTGTGTGTGTGTGTGTGTGTGTGTTTGTGTGTGTGTGTGTGTGTGTGTTTGTGTGTGTGTGTGTGCTGGGACACTGCTGGAGCCCTGCAGAGGTAGGGGAGGGATTTGCCTGCTGGTTCTCAGCCTCTCCTGCTGGGGAAGGCCAGAGATCTGCCGGCTTGCCATTTCCCTGTGGCTTTGAAGGATCTCGGAGGATGATCTCACACTTCAAATATCCCCCTTGCCCAGCTGGCAGGGGATGGGGTCAGAGATGTTGGGTGGCTCCAGTGGCATGAGGTGACGTGGAGAAGGAATGGGAGCAAAAGCACTCAGAAGTCACAGTGTACCTGCATCAGCTCACAGGGATTTAGCTGTGTCTTCATTCATTTATTTATCTATTTATTGAGCTTCCACCCATCCTCTATGTGATCCAGAGCCAAGTTAGGGTCATCAGGCAGTTCTGCTTTTGAACAGGAGCTGAGAAAAACACAGACCTGCAGCTGGGTGGCAGGGGGATACGGAGCTGACTTGATGTTCCCCAGATGCTGTTATTAGTGTCTGATGAAGTCTGAGATCATTCTCTTGGATGCAGTTGAAGCACTGAGGGCATCTGATGGGTGTCCAGCGCCCAAATTTGCCTTCTGCCCTTGTCTCCCTCCTGCTCTCCCCAGCTGCTGGGTGTCCAGAGGGATGGAGCTTCACTCAGGTCACTTGTTTCCCAATTAACATATTTTGCAGTATCAGCTTTAATTGGGGCACTGCCTGCTGCAGACCTGAGATCCAGCAGGAGATGGTGGTGTGGAGATGGTGGTGCAGGAGATGGTGGTGCAGGAGATGGTGGTGAGGAGATGGTGGTGAGGAGATGGTGGTGAGGAGATGGTGGTGCAGGAGATGGTGGTGCAGGAGATGGTGGTGAGGAGGTGGTGGTGAGGAGATGGTGGTGCAGGAGATGGTGGTGAGGAGATGGTGGTGAGGAGATGGTGGTTCAGGAGATGGTGGTGAGGAGATGGTGGTTCAGGAGATGGTGGTGAGGAGATGGTGGTGAGGAGATGGTGGTGAGGAGATGGTGGTGTGGAGCTGTCAGTATGAAGGTCCCTGGTGCACTGTGGGGCCCCAGGCTGCTGGTGGAACCACATGTTTGTGAATGAGCTGCTTTTTGGGGATGGAGTAAGACAGGAAAAGGCAGTTTAGAAAGGTGAACTTGGAATTTGAAAGGAAGGACAAGATGGGGGAGAAGCTGGATGGGATTATCCAATGGCCAGTGCTGAGCTGCTCTCCCATCACTGGAGTTTCTGCAGCTGCTTGCTGGTGGGTCAGGGGGTTTGGTGCCATAGCAACCAGGCAGCTGCTGAATAATCAATACCCCTGCCCAGAACCAGGCACAGCACAGGGGGAACTCAGGATCTCCCTTCTGCCTGCACCCCCCAGCCCTAACAGACAGGATGGCTGTGCCAGGGAGCTCTGACTTGGTAAATCTGTTTCTATTTCCCTCTCAGGGGAGGCTGCCCGAGCTGATGTCAGGCTGGTGCAGCCCATGGCAACCTCAAGAGCTGGCTTTTAGGGTCTTTAATGTTTCACAAGCACCAGGCTTGTGGGAGATGCTTCGTGCTCTGATTTTAGAGACAGCTTTCCAAGAACAAAAGAAGCAAGAAAATACATTACTGTTTCCTAAAATTTATTCCAAAAATATTAATAAGCTGGTGCTAAGCTCAGTTAACTCCTGCCCCAGCCCACAAAATGCCACCAGCTGGCCCCCATGTCAGCCCCATTCCCTGGGGAATGACCTCTCTCCTCTGGGGCCTGGTTGGTTTATCAGGAATGTTTAATCAGGAACCATTCCCCATGGGAAGCTCTTCCCCACGGTGCTCCTGAGGCCACCCCCAGCAGGCACCAGAGCTGAGGGCTCTGGGGGAACTGGTGGGAAGAGGGACAGGGATGATGCCAAGAGTCCCATGGTCCTGGTGTTTCTTCCAAAGGAAGGGTGGTCCCAAGGAAGCATTCCTCCACCCTTTCTGCCATGGGAGTCCTCCATCCAATTCATCATTGCTTATTTCTGGCCCCTTTCATGCCTGCCACTTGGGAGGGCCATGTTAGCAGCCCAGGTCAAGCTGCTCCTCAGTCTCTGGTACAAGCACTATAAATTTTCTCTATTTCCACATATAATTTTAGTACAGGGAAAGAGCAAAGTGTCACGTCAGCTGTGTCTTCAGTTCTCACTGGAGCATCCATGGGGATGTCTGGGCTTCTTCCCACAGGGAAGGCCCGGGAAGGCATCCAGTTGGGATGACAGCTTCAGTGTGAGGGTCAAAATAAATGGCAAATGTGGTCTTGCTGCACCCAAGTGTGTGAGGATGGTGATGGTAACAGCTGGAGCAGCCACACAGAATCTTCATCTGCCACATGCTGTGAAATGGCTGGTTCATCCCTTCTGGGTCCCTGGAAAATCAGAGAATCAATGGTTTGGGTTGGAAGGGACCTTAAAGCTGACCCAGTGCCCCCCCCCTGCCATGGTCAGGGACACCTCCCCCAGCCCAGGGTGCTCCAAGCCCCATCCAACCTTCAACACTGCCAGGGATGGGGCAGCCACAGCTTCTGGGGGCAACCTGGGCACCCAGGGGCTCAGCACCCTCACAGCACAGAATTTCTCCCTCCCAGCTCCTCTCCATCTCCCCTCCTGCAGCTGCAAACCCTTCCCTCTTGTTCCAGTTGGAACTGGAAGGTAGGTTTGGAAGTTAGACACGGCTGTGAAGTTGATTTTCTGATGCTTTGTTATTTTTGGGGTGTTATGTTCTCTTCCTCCTGTTCAGGCAGTGTGATGAGCCCAGCCCCCAGCTGAGTGCTGCAGCCCCTCAGGCTGTGCTCCATCATCTCTCTGCTCTTCCTTCCAGCCCCCAACATTCTGTGATTCTCTGTGCTGATTTAGCTGCTCCCAGGCACAGCCAGACAATGCACAGGTACTCCAATTTCCCTGAAATTCAGTTCCTGGAGCTCTTTTGTCTCCCAGGTGCCTTTGAGTCAGGGGGACACAGTGGAAAGGAGAAACCTCCCACCCCAGCAGCTGCCCCTGCTGCTCCTCTCCTTTCTTCTGCCAGGGAAATAAGATGGGTAATGAGCTCAGACAGCTCCTAATGGACACTCGAGTGTCTATTCAGCCCGAGCAACCTTCACAAGGCAGGACAAAGGGAAAGAAGCAAGGAAGATGAGCTTGGGAAGAAAATGTTCAGACATTTGTGGTTTTTTTTCAGCGTGAGCACGTGTTGCTGGGCTGCTCTGCCTTGGAAATTCTCCTTCCTGATTGATGAGCCTCAGAAAATGAAAAGCACTTGGTCATTAGGTAATGTTTGAAAACTTCATTAAAAAAAATCCATAAACAGTGAGCCAGGTACCAGTGAATTCCCTGCTGGCCCAGCCCCAGCCTGCCTGTGCCCATGGAGCAGGAGGGTGTGTGACTGCCCCGTGAGCAGCAGAGATACTTGGAAGGGGATAAAAAAAATATCCTTGGTTCAAAGCTTCCCAAAAAAGGAGTGAGTTGTAGTTCTTGTGCTTAATTTAGGGTGCTCAGTGGGACTCCTGGCAAGCCCAAGGTGCAGCCCCCATGGCTTGGACTGCACCAGCCCGAGTTGGTGCTGCAGGGACAGTGCCCAGGAGGACCAGAGGTTACAATATTGTGTGTGGCCTTGTGGTTTTTAGCAAAAAAATAAGAATTGCTGTTTAAATCCTGCCTTCAAACACAAGAGGGATGGGCAGTGTGATGGCAGCTGCCCCTGGGTGCTGCCAGGGTGGGCTGCACAAACTTGTATGGTGAGGGGACCCTTACCTTTATGGTAAGGTGGCCCTGCTGGTGCTGTGCTCACTGGGGCAGCTGGAGCCTTGTCAGTTCTGGGTTTGCTGCTGAGGAGTGAGAGGTTTCTGAAGGTCTTTGCCCCCTCCTGGCTGCTCTGGGGAGCTCCCCCTGCCTGGCTCCTGTCCCTGGGCACAGCAATGCTGCCACTGCCTTTCTTTTTCTTTGCCAGCAGTGTTGACTGAGCTGCTCAGTATTTCACTGAAAATCCTGCACTCCACTGCTTCCCAGGCATTTTTAAGGTTCTTTCCCTGCTAATGAGTTTTTCCAGTGCCTGCTCCTCCTGCTGCCCCAGGAAGCAGCAGCTCTGGGAAGCTGAGCCCTTCTTAGGGGCAAATAACAAAACAAAACCCCCTTGGACTTCCCTGGGGTTTGCTCTGGTGGCCAGGCACAGGTGACAGCTCTCAGGTCACACCATGTCCCTCTATGGGCCAGAGATGTCAGGAGGAGCAGAGCTCTGTAGGCCCTGAAGAGGGGGGCAGTAATTAACGATCACCACCGGGGAGGGGTAATTAATGATCACCCTTTTCATCCCACAGCCTCAGGGAGCCTGCCAGGCTGGGTTGTGAAACACAGTCAGGATTTCAGCAGAGATCCCTGGGAAGAGTGTTGCCAGAGGCACATTGCATCCTGGAGGAGCAGGATTGCTGACAAACAGCTAAAATTAAAAAAAAACAAAACACAGCAAACCAACCCAAGCTTTGCCAGCAGCCAGCAAACATCACTGAAAGGCACAACAGAGGTTATTCCAGCTGGATTTGGGCTCAGCTTGCTGACTCTTCTCCCACACACCACCTGTGTCAGCCCAGCTCCCAGCCAGATGACCCAGGAGAGCTTTTGAACGTGAAGAGAAGCACAAATACAGTTCATTTTTAGAACATCCTGGCTGGCTTCAGGTAGGACCTGATGGTGCCTTGTCTGGCCATGGGGCTTGTGCTGGGTGCCTGTGGATAAAAAAATGGGAGAAAAGGGGTGGGAAGGTGATACCTGGCCCTGTGGCACTGGTGTTCCCAGCACACTGGTTCTGCCAGGCACATTGGTATCATCAGGGCCTTGGCTGAGGTATCCTGGCATGGATACACCCCAGTGCTTCAGGAATAAACCTCTTGGCTGTGACAGTGACAGCCATGAGGGCTGTGGTGGCTGGTGGCCACAGTGGCACCTCAGAGGCTGCTGTGGCACATTTGCTCTTGGCCTGCCACCTCTTGGCATGCCAGCTCTTGGGCCACCAGCTCTTGGCCCAATAGGTCTTGGCACACCAGCCCTTGGCACACCAGCCCTTGCTCTGTCCCCACCCTTTCCCAACATCAGTTCTCCCAGCCTGGGAAGGTTGTTCCTGGTGTGGAGCTGGGAACACAGCTGGGATGCTCTCACAGGGAGCCCTCAGCTGCTGCTGCTGGCCCCAAACCATGGGTCATGCTGCCCCAAACCCCTCTTCTTGGGTTCATGGCTTTTCTTTTCCAGGCTGTTTCTTGCCCCAGAGTTTGTGATGTTCATTTTGTGAGTAAGAAGCAGTGGATTTCCCAAAGTCCTGGATGCCAGCCCTGTGACACCAAAGTGTTTGGGCCCAGGGCTGAGCTCTGCAGGGTGCTCCCAAGGGTGGCCTCACCTTCCCCAGTTCATCCTCTGCATCCAGAAGAAGCTGGAGTCACCATCTCCAGCAAGGGGAGGCAAGAATGTCATGGAAGTGTTACTGAATGACAGTCACTTCTCTATCTGCCTATTTATTTATTTGTTAATAGCAGTTTATTCATCTACCCTCTGTGCTGCCAGGAGGATGCAGCAGGGCCTGGCTCAGGCAGGGGAGGTGGGGACAGGGACAGTCCCACCCCACACTAGGAATCATTCTGTAAATTATTACCTGGCAGTTTCTCACCTGGCATTTGCCTTGCTCTGCAGAGCGTTGCAGAAGGTCAGAGGAACCCAACATCACTGCTGGGACCACTCCAGGCTTTACAAACACTATTTTCACCTAATTTACCTCATTACCACCACCCCTGGCCTGGGCTGCAGCCCCAGCAGGGTGAGGGCCAGGGAGGGGATTGTCCCCCTCTGCTCCCCTCTGGGGAGACCCCCCTGGGGTAAAGCTGTGTCCAGCTCTGGGGTCCCCAGCAGCAGAAGGACACGGAGCTGTTGGAGCCAGTGCAGAGGAGATTCCAGGGATGGTGGGAGGGCTGGAGCAGCTCTGGAGCCAAGGGGAGAGTTGGGGGTGTTCAAGCTGGAGAAGAGAAGGCTGCACCGGGGAGACCTTAGAGCACCTTCCAGTGCCTGAAGGGGCTCCAGGAAAGCTGGGGAGGGACTTGGGATGAAGGGATGGGATGAGGGAAATGGCTTTAAAGTGAGACAGAGGAGATGGGAGGGAGAAATTCTGTGCTGTGAGGGTGCTGAGCCCCTGGGTGCCCAGGTTGCCCCCAGAAGCTGTGGCTGCCCCATCCCTGGCAGTGTTGAAGGTTGGATGGGGCTTGGAGCCCCCTGGGCTGGGGGAGGTGTCCCTGACCATGGCAGGGGGGGCACTTTAAGGTCCCTCCAACCCAAAGCAGTCTGGGGTTTGATTATACTAATTTAGGGTGAAAAATGCAAAGAAAGAACATCTTGCCAGTGTCCTCTTGTGCACCTTCCCCAGGTCACCTCTGGCAGGGACCGGCTCGACGCTGTCCCCATCTGCCCTGAAAGCAGCACTGCATGCAGCAGCACCGCGGTATTCCCAGAGAATGAACTTCCTGACCCAGCCGAGGTGAGGGAGCCAGAGCAGCAGGAGCAGAGAAGGTACCTTGTGTGGAGGTGCCACGGGGACACCCACCTCATGCCCCACCACCAAACAAAACCCATTGATAAGGGGAATGGCTGCGTGGCCCAGGAAAATGCCAGCTGAATTATTAACTTTGGCATTGTTACTGTAATCACACTAATTTGTTGACATAGCTGCTGTAATAATTCATTTCCAGTAACTAAGATAATTCTGCTGTGTCAATAGGTGCATGGAGAGAAGGGAAGGGAAGGGGCTGCCCAGAACCTGCAGTGGGGGGGTTGGGAAGCAAGGGTTGGATGCTTTTTCCCCCAAATGAACGTGAGTAGAATGATCACAGCCATTGCAGTGTCCACAGCTCCACAGCAGGCCGGGTTTATCAGATCCAGGTTCTGAACAAACCTGGGGGGATGTTTTTCCTCCCTCAAAGCTGCACATCCATGGGATCTGCAAACTTGGGGGTGTCTCCTGTGAAGTCCTTGTGGTGGGGTTCAGGGCTGAGTGCTGCACTGCCTTTGAGGCACTGATGGGATGGATCTCTTGTTGTACTTGGATTGAAGTGACTCATCCATAAGTTAATTCTGGGGGATTTACCAAGCTAACATCTGGGCAAGAATGTTATTAGATACTGTCTGACAGATAATGGTGACATCAGCAGCTGGGGGGCTGCTTTGTGTTGGCTGGGAGCACACTGATGAAAATGGAATTATGTGTCCCTGGTGTGGGAGCTGAGCCTGGCTGGGGTGGGCAGGAGCCCAGGTCTGTGGGGCTGTCCCCAGGCTGGTGTTCAGGGCTGGTCAGGAGATAAAGCAACTGGAATTTTGGAGGCACCAGTCTGGAAGGAGAGTCCTAGCCCAGGTAGGTTTGGATGCAGGTGGTTGGATGCTGCCAGGACAGGGTGTCACTTTGGGAGGATCAGCCAAGGGTCATCTCATGAAGCCTTTGGCTTCACTCCTGGGGATTTACACCCCAGCCCAGGAAGCAAAAGCTGATCTGGCTGTCCTTGTCCAGTCATACTGGGGAGGGTGGTGGGACACCCTCTGTTAGAAAGGGGTAAAGGATATGGGGGGGTTAAGATTATCTGAAGTACTTCAGGTGTGGTTTGATGTTTGTGAGTCTTTTTCATTCCATATTTATAAAAACTCCTGACTGCAATGGTGACATTAGATGAGTTGTCTTTGGAGGCTGCTCTTGGGCTGTGCTGGAGATGCCTCCACAGCCTGATGTGGGAAGGAGATGCACTGTGGTAATGCAGCACCTGGCTTGTAGGGGCTGAGGTGCCCCTGGGTGAGATGCAGCAGGGCTGGTGCCCTCCTCAGGGGGTTAGGAAAGAGCAGGAACCCTGCAAAGGGGGGACAGGCATGTTTCTGGGGGACACCTTGCACTCCCCATCCTCCACGCTGGGCACTGCTGCCAACACCATGTCCTTCTGGAGTCAAGGAGCAGCCCTGACAAAGAGGACAACGTGTTCTTGTGCCTCCATCAAGTCACTTGATTGGTTTCACCTGCTGGGCTGCTTTATCACTGCTCTGCAGGTCAGGCTGGGCTGGCACCCCCAGAGCCAGCTGCTCCCCAGCCTGCAGCCAGCACAGCTACAAGGACGTTCCTCAGGGAAGCAGAGGTCCATTTATTAGTAGTATTATGGGTTGGATAAAGCACTGCCAGGAAAAGGCTGGAAGTGTTTTCCCACTGAGCAGCTCCCACGGGGGGACACAGGACCTTCCCCAAACCTTTGCATCCAGAGCCAGCAAACTGCAAGCATGGGTAAAATCCAGCTGGCTCCAACCTGTCATATAAACTGCAAACTGTTGGGAATGATGTCTTCACTCTGTGAAGTCACTCTACAAGGGGGTGTAAACTCCTTCTCCTCTGCAAGCCCTTTCTTGAGGCTGAATTTATTTTTCCGAACGGGTTCGGGAGGGTGGGCAGGGTCTGTCACAGGGCTGCTCTTACACAAAAAAGGCTTCTCTCCTTTGCTATTTATTATCAAATTTATTATCAGAACAGGCAGCCCAAGATGTAAATATGCTGTCTTTAACCAAACGCCTCTGGACATATTTAACATATTTTAGATTCCAAGCAGGGGTGAATTTCTGCGCATCTCCCGTCAGCATCAGCGTTGGGACATGGAGGTGTTCAGCTAAAAGACATCCAGGGTGATTCTGTAGCCTTGGGAGCAGGGTCATCACCAGGCTTGGCTCCCTTTGGATGGCCCTGGTGCTGGGGAAGGGCTGGATTCCTACAGCCAGAACCAGCTCTGACCCCTCCAGCACAACCCCCTGGATGGTTCTTGCCTTCTGCAGAGAAAAACCAGGGAACCTATCAAAGTAGGAGCCAGTTAATTTATAACCTGTTGCTCTCCAGTGAAATGGCTGCAGATTAATAATGCACAGGAAGGGGCTGGGGCCCAGCCAGCCAGCTCAGAGGAGGAATCTCAGTTCCAGGGAGCTGCATGGTGCCTTAAGTCCCCATAAATCGGCGGCGATCCGCAGGACGCAGCCTGGAAATACCTTTCTGCCCCCCTCACTCTCTCCAGCAGTTGTTGGAATAGATCCACCAGACCCAAACATGCTGGACATGAGAAGCTTGTGGACTGTGAGCTGCTCTGTCATGAGCCAAGTTTGGGTTATTGCTTGCTTGAAAGTCCTCGAGGACTGCTGGGTGCAGGCAGCTGAGGGAGGGTCCTTTTCCTCTGCCCCCAAAGCTGCAGATCATGGAACCATGGAATTATTTGGGTTGGAAAAGAGCTTTAGGATCATTGAGTCCAACCCTTTCCCCAGCACTGCCAAGGCCACCACTGTGACAGTAAGTGACAGTATTTCCACTTCCACAGTCACATGCTGGGTTAAGAATATATAAATTAAAAAAAATTATATTATTAAATAAAAAATATTAAAAAATAAATTATCAGAGGCAGAGCACTTTAAAGGTTTAAAGGTTCCCATCAGCCTGGGCCTGTTGACACAAACTCCTGCATCTGTCTGCATGTGCTCTGTCCCAGCTGGGGGAAGGTTTGCATGATAAACAGGTTTCTGTTTATCCCATGGGATGCTTCAGTGAGTCCTTCCTGAAGGACTCCTGTTCCCAGGAGCATCTCCCTGCAGGACAGTGGGTGTAATCTATAAAGTGACCTTTGCTGGGTGTCTCTCCTGCATGGATTAGGGAGTGGCTGTTTGTCTGGGGTGCCAGTCAGGGCCTGGCCCAGGCTGCCCAGGGCAGGGCTGGAGTCCCCATCATCCCTGGAGGGGTTTCAGAGCCCTGGAGATGTGGGGATGAGGAACATGGGGCAGGGGTGGCCTTGGCACTGCTGGGGGAAGGGTTGGACTGGATGGACTAATAGCTCTTTTCCAACCCAATATGCTGCTCTTCTGTACTAATCTGTTTTAGAGACTCAAAATTTTGTGTTAAAATTACAAAACAAAATGGGTCCTGGTCCATGTCCTCCCACCCAGCACTGGGGAAACAGAAGCCAGGCAGATGGTGAGCTGAAGGAGCAGCTGAAACAAACCATCCCTCCCTGGGGTGCAGCACAGCTCCCACCTGCAAGGTCACCAGCTGGAGGAGTGTGCAGATAAAACCTGCTGTGTGTCAGCCTGCCAGGACCTGCTGGATCCTGGCAGCAGGTGGGGCCTCTGCACAGCTCCCTTCACCATTCCTCACCTGGCTCCAGCCCCTGGGCTGGGGCTGGGGCAGGGGGAAGGTGAGTGAGCACCCTGTGCCTCCTGTCCCCACTATGGACCTGCTCAGCCAGGGCTCCTGGACAGGGACAGGACAAGGGGTATTGGTTTTCAACTGAAAGAGGGGAGATTTAGGTTAGATACTGGGAAAAAAATGTTCACTGTGAGGGTAGTAAGACACTGGAATAGGTTGCCCAGGGAGGCTGTGGCTGCCCCATCCCTGGCAGTGTCTCAGGTCAGGTTGGATGGGGCTTGGAGCACCCTGGGCTGTGGGAGGGGTCCCTGACCATGCAGAGGTTGGATCTTGATGATCTGTAAGGTCCCTTCCAACCCAAACCCTTCTGTGATCCTGTGGGTCTTTGAGAGGCACCAGGGGCTGCTGGAAGCTGCTGTGACACTGTCCCAGGCCAGAGCACACTGCTTGTTCTGCCAAACTTTTATTCTGACTGATACAACACACATGGATTTGGGACACAAACAAGAAGAGTTTTTATGACAAACAGTGATCTCAAAATCATTCTCCCATGGGTGCTACAGCTCCCACACCAGCTCTGACAGAAGTACAACAATATTAAAGTCAGCATTAGGAATCCTACTGCAGTGGAATTTAAATACATCACATAAAAGGCATCTTGAAAGAAATGCAACAAAAACACAGCTTCCCACCCCCCCCCGAGAGGATGGGAAGGAAGAGCTTTCATTCACCTGCAGCTCTTGGAGTTCCTCTTTGGAAGTGCTTTCCTGCAGCCACGTCCCACCAGGCAGCCAGGCCTGTGCTTCACTCCTCTTCTGTGAACCTGCAGCCTCTCCCCTGTCCTCAGAGTCCAAGCAGCTTCTTCCCAGGACTGCACCATGAGGGACAGAGCTGCCTTCCTCCCAGGAGAACAGTGCATGTCCTGCTCTGCTCAGGACAGGGGGGACTGAGGTGCTGCAGGGCTCTGAGCTCCCCCAACACTTCAGAGCAGGCAGCCCACCCAGGTCCAGCCTCTCCAGGGCTCAGGGGCTGAGCTGCTCCCTCCTCACCACTGGGTTTGGGTTCCTGGCAGAACCTTCACTGCCCTTCCCAGAGGTCCTGCATTTCTCCTCTCAGAACTGCCTCCACAAAGAATGATTCAGCCCAGCTGAGGTCACCTCGACATATTTTACAACCAACTGGCTCTGTTTATTTGTTTGGGAAACCTGATGTGCACCAACCAAACTAGACAAATCCTTTTTAGACCCCCAAACCTTTTATTTATCATTATTTTTTTTTTAAGTACCGATCCTGCAAGGCACCTGCTCAAAGGAGAACAAGTGAAATTTGCATTTCACCCTGTTCCCCAAAGTGCTGGTCAGGAAATGACCAGGGGCTGGCAGGGTCCTGCAGCTTGAAGGATGAGGTCAGCTCAGGACTGAAAAAGGGATTTATTTCATTAAACTGAAGAAGATGCTGAGAACTGATAATGGAAAGGCAGCACCTTGCAAATGTGGCCCTGGGGTTTTGGGCTGGCTCTTGAACTCAAGGCAGATGTTAGCTCTTAGGCTGCACTCCAATGCCACTCAGATAAAACTGGATTTATACAGACAGTGGCTTTTGCTGCCAGGTTCATTATTTTTGTTTGACTGATATGAAGATAAGGAATTATACAATGTGGTAGCAGAACAAGAAAAGTGAGTAGCCAGTTTCTTTTTTGAGCAGTTACTTCTATAAACAAAGAAATCAAAGTAAAACTAAAGGTTCTGTGCAAGGAACTGCTGGCAGGTGCAGGATCCCATTTGCCTGTAAGGCCCCTGAATTCAGTACTCTGTGGCACCTGGTGTACACCAGTATCACATATTGTATTTATTGCACTTACACCTGATTTCACCCAAGAAGCCATGAAACAGGAGGCATTAGAGGCTCTCATCTACAAAAGGGTGAAGAAAATGAGGAAAAAAATGTAGCCCTTGTAAAAGTAAACTTCAGATGTGACACAAATGGATCAGAACTCAGTTTTCTAATAAAACCTGAAAGTAACCTGGTGGAAAGATCTAATGCAGGCACTTCCACCCACCTCATCCAGTCTGTTTTGTTTCAAGACTTCCCAAACCTGCCATATCTCTCAGATTTGCCTTTTTTTGGAGGAAAAGAAGAATTGAACTCTTTTGGGGTGCTATTCCGGGCACTTTGTGGGACATTTTGGTGATGAAGAAGTTTGGGGTGGCATCCCAGTTCCTTAAACACCATTTGCTGTTTGTTTTATCTCCGGGCGTGTGCATTTCCAGAGAAAACAACTCATATGAAAACAGCACGTTTGGCTTTGTCAACCTTTAATCTACAGGAAGGAGAATATTTACTGTCTCTTCCAACCTGTTTATCACCCTCTCCATCTGCTCAGAGAAGCTTTACAGGGTGCTTTGCAAACAGCAATGCTCGTGATGCCCGCGGTTTCACAGGATGCTGTTTGAAGAAATAAACCAGAGGTTTCTCACGTGTGCTCTGACCTGCTGCTCTGTCCTCCTCAGCACAGCATCTGCACAGAATCAGGAGTTATGGGGACAATGCTGTGGTTTGCAGGAGGGAATGATGTGCATGTTGGCACTGCACAGAACCCTTTGAGTCTGGAGCCGCTGTCTCCTAATCCTTCAGTCTCCTGATTTTGTCTTCCCATCATTCTTGTGATTTTTGTTTTTCCTCCCCTTTCTCCCCTTGTCCCTCCAGGACAAAGGAGGCAGAAGGATTCTCTGAAGCTACAGTCTTAGTATTAAAACATTTATAGGAGTGGGTCAGTCTGAAGAGTCAGTCCCACTTCAACCTCTTGAATCCATTCCAAGTAACCCCAATAGGAAAACCATTTTTTCCTCCTTTATGCAAGAAAACTCCCCCCAAACTCTGTTTCAGGCACACAAAATGTCACATTCTGTTAGGGAATGGCAGTAACAACAGAATGCTGAAACAAAACCAACTCCTTCTTCTGTTTTTGAGGACTCTGGGCAGGCTGGATAAGCACTGACTGAGCCATGCAGGCACTGCCAGCTACAGACACCCCAGCTCACAGGAAGGTTTGGAAGGGCTCCGGGGCAAAAGCAGTTTCCATGGAAATGGCTCCCTCAGGCTGCTGTCCGTCGGATCTCCTCTGACAAGGTGATGGATCTCTCCTTCCACTCGTTGTTAGAGCACTTGGAGACAGCACTGGCTGCCTGACAGAACTTCTGGAGCAGAATCTTCCTGAGGAGCAGGTAAACCCAGGGGTCCAGGATCTGGTTGAGCGAGGCCAAGCGCACGGCGGTCAGGAAGAAATTGCATTCCTTGTGCAGGTCTGGGCTTTGGGCTGCACTGGAGAAAGCCCTGCAGTGCTCAAATGATGTCTGGCTGAAGATCATCTTCAGCATGGTTATCTAAGGAAAAGCAGGAGGAGAAAGGGATGTATGTTAAGAGGCAGTTTCCTGGACATCACTAGATGCAAATATGCCTAAAACCAAAATCCTCTCCAGGATTTTTCTTCCTCCCTCATACAGTTCAAAGTGTGACCAGAGCACACAAACCCTGTGGGAGCAGCTCACTTTGTGTGTGTGTGTGTAAAATGAGTGACAACATGAGAGCTGTCAGCCATCAGTCCCATCATTTGTGGCTCCCATGCTCAGAGAGGGCAGCACACGCTGCTTCCCTGCTACATCCTGGAGGTTCAAGATGGCCTTGGTGGGAATGGGCAATTACTGACCCTGCAACACCCACTGAAAGGGACTCATTTTATCATGATCATATTATAACAATTCCAAGGAACAGCTGAATCGCTCATGATGAGTAGAGCTCCTCAGAATTAGGCTATGAAAAGTAAATGTCAGAAAAAAGGATTACAAATACAAAATCATCTTTTAAAGCTAAGATGTTTGTATCTTCTAAATTTTAGAATTTGATTTTGAGGTAAACTGTTCAGCTTAGGAGCTGAGCCAAATTAAAAGACAAGGAGACAAGATAACAATTAAGGTCAGCAGAAAAAAAAAAGATCTTTTGTCAAAAGCCACAGAGTGCATTTTGTGTTAACCTGACCTATATTTCCTCCTTTCCTCCCCTCAGCTCAGCTCCTCCAGCGAACAGAGGGAAATATTTAGGAATCTGTTTCCCACAGGACCCAGAGACACTCTTTATTTACACTGTGCACTGTTTCATACACAGAGAAGTTTCCCTAGCTGAAGTCTCCCACACCTCAGAGCAGGGGTCAGCCAGCTCAGCCCAAAGCTACAGGCAGGCTGATTTCTGGGGGGTGAAATGCCCCCAGGCCTGGCAGCATGGTGAGGTACAGCTCTAGGTACAGAGCACTGGGCTGGGGGGGTCCTGCAGGACATGAGCTCTGCTCAGCCACAGGCACTCGTTTGTCCAGAAAAGCCAAAAAGAGGCAGGTTTGATTAGTACCTAAAGCCTCCAATCTCTACTCTAAGGTAGTTTTATCACTCATATTTCAAAGATTAAGTGCTGTTGGTCTGGCACGGGCAGCAGGGAGGGTCCATTTGTCTCATGGGCTGCTACAAGGCTTGAAAAGACTTAGGAACTGAAGAGTGCACTGGAATCAACTCAAGTAACAGCACTTGGTGAATCTTTGTAAACTTGATTTACAGGTGTCATTACTCAACACAAGGACAGCTTGAGTCTCTCTGTGCTACAGACTAGAGAGAAACCTGGGGCTGAGGAAGAACTCAGCCTGGTCAGGGCCCCAGGAGCTCTGGTTTAGAGGCTGGAGCACTGGGGTAGCCCCAGAAGCTATGGCTTTGTTATCAGGCTGCTGCTTATTCAGGTAAAACCAGTGAGGAGCTTTATTTGTTTGGTTTTCTTTCACAGCTGATGAGAGCTCAGCCGTGCTGGTGCTGTGCTGCTCTCCTGTCCCAACATACCAGCAGGGGAAGCATGAATCACATTTTGAGATGCCAGATAGATAAAATGTTCCGTGGTGTAGGTGGGTGGTATCTGTTCCTTCAAGTTTTCTCCTGAGCTTTCTGTACCAACTACAGCTGCTTAAAAATACACAACTTCAGAGGCTTTCAATTGCTCCTCTCCTGACAAGCTGCCTCAGATTTTGTGTTGCAATGCTTTTTTTCCAGGAACCTTTAAACACAGGGATCAAAACTTCTGAGCAGACACTTGCCATGGGATTTGCTGCCAGCTGCTAACACCTAACATTTCCTGGACAGGTCCTTTTTCTTTTTTAGCTTCTAAATCCCTCCTGGCATGACCTGAAGACTCTGACAGTCTGAACTGATGGCCTGGAGACCCTGCAGGACTGAGATGCATTGGGTCTGCAGACACTGTGCCTGCTGTGCATGCCAAGGAGAGGGCACCCCCTGCAATGGCTCTGAGCTAATGTCCTCTCCTTGCACAGGTCAGTGGTGCTGTACCTGAAATAAACTGGCAGCTGGTCCTGAAAAGCCGTGAACAGCCTGAGGGATGAGACTGGCAGCCAGTTCTTCCCAGAAGAAAGTCTGCTTGACTGCAGCCTTTGGAAAGAACCAAGAGAACCCCCAGCAGCAGCACCAGGGTGGTCCCAGCTGAGGCTTTCCCACAGAAAGCTGTCTTCAGGGCAGGGTGTCACCCAGGGAGGTCACGCCTGGACTGCTGCTGTCCCCAGAAACTGGGACAGGCAGAGCAAGAGTGACCAGGAGCAGAGGCTGTGGGGAGAAGGTTTTTCCATTCAGAGGGATATTCTGGGTGCCAGATCAATAACCATGTGTTGACTTTGGAAAGACTTAGATGAGCCCCGAAGGCAGGGCAGCTGGGATGGCAAAGCAGAATTGTTTTTGTTTCTTTAAACAGAAGCAGTCTGAGGATTCCATCTACTCCACATCAAACTTAAATAAAAATGAGAAGAAGAAACCATGGGTAGAGGTTTTTCAAAACACAGCTTGATTCAATCCAGACCACATCCAACAGCCACTTGTGCACCAGACCCACACAACCACAACTCCACCACTTCCCCTGCCACCTCCGGATTCAGGAGACTGATACTGTCACTGTCAGTGTCAGTGTCAGTGTCACAGCCTGGCCCAGGCTGCCAGCAGCAGCTTCCTGCCCAGCTCCTGATGGGGACTGCAGCATTGCCACCCCCTAAGGAGCAGCACTGCCTTGGAAATCGGCTGTGCCCATGAGGCAGCCCCTGGAAACCACACCACACTCCCCATTCCCAGCCCTGGGATTGCCTTCTGCCAGCTCAGCTCCTCCTTTGGGAGCTCTGCACTGACTCTTCCTTTGCAGCCCTTGTCTTGGTCTTTTGTGAGCAAACCCATGGAGCTACAAAAATACCAGGCTAATAAAATACGTTTCCCAAGCAGACAACTGCTGCTTATTTTCAGTTTTATTACATAAGATTCCTTTACTGGAATATTAGTCGGACCAAAAACTGCTTTACTGGAACTTTTATCTCTCTGATATCCTTTAGAGATCATTTATCATGGCCTGTCCTGGTCTTCTAAATGAATTAAAAGAAAGATTGCCAAAGGTAGAGGAATGACGTCCGGTAGAATAAAGCCAACAGAACAACACAGTTAATGCCAATAAAAAAAATTGGTTCAAAATGCATAGAGTAACAAACTGATAATTGGATTCAGTCAATTTATCAAAAGAGATAAAACTTTACTGTTGGACTGCAGAACACAAGAACTTTGCAGGGTTGTTTCAGAGGCTCCCTAGCTGGCAACCAACCTGAGGCACCCCCAGGCAGCTTGATGCAGAGTTAGAATGAGCTTCCTCTTGTGGTTAGGGGGAAGGGAGAAAACCCAAAAAGATAAAAAATACACCCTAGAGGTATTTTTCAAGTTCTACAGACTCTGTTGGAAAGGCTGCTCTCTGCAGTAAAAGATGGAGACTGAACCAGCTGATGTGCTCAAAGGTTCCTATTTTTCAGCCAAGCCAGTGCTGAGTAGCTGGTCTGGAACGTGGGGCAGGAATCTGACAGGGAAATTCCTGGCCTCAGACAACAAAATCTTTTCTTGAGAGTTTTCGAAAAACCAAACATGTTTTCTATGCATTATGAAGAGAGGAGGAGTCACCCTCTTACACTGTGTCTCTTCTCCCTTTAGCCTGAACCCGTTGCTTAAATAATTCTCCCACACGTGAAGCAGCAAGAGGTGGAGGGGACAGAGGATTCTCGTGGGCAGAACAACCACAAGGAGCTCCTCTCTCTGGTTCTGAGGAACACACGAGAGCAAAATCATCTGCAGTCCTCCTGGAGAAGGCTGAGGATTTCACCAAGAACGTGCTAACAGCAAGATAAAGATGCAGAGAACCATGACGAGGTCTCACTTCATCAAATGGGGTCTAATTTTATTCCCACTTGGTTGTGACCTTATCTAGACAAACACAGCCCAGCAAAATCCAGGCTGCTGGCCAGACTGGAAGGAAGGAAGGGGCAGTTTGGAAGGAGGTGGCTATTTCAGCCCCCGGGGGAAGTGGAGCATCAGAGGGCAGAGTTACTGATTCAGAGGAAAAGAGCCTTCGGGTTTCCTTGCAGCTCAGGGGTACTACTATTTTTTTTCCAAATGAAGGCATTTTCCATAACTATGTTTTGCACGTCTAAAAAGATCAGAAAATAATATCCTTTCAGTAAGAATACCTGTAAACAAGAATGCATTTAATTTCTGTCTGACAGGTGAAGATGCATTTGACTAGGACAAGCAGCAGAACACCTGGGCATTTTGCCTTGAAACAACTCTGTGAGTAATTCTGTAGCCTGGAGCTCTAAAAGAATGTGGTGAGAATTCCAGTTTGTGCTGCACCAGAGTTTGTGTGCAATCAAACCCAGCCTCCTCTGCTCTACCTCAGACTCACTTCAATCTGCTGTCAGTTGAGTCCAACAGTTGTGCTCCACAGCTGAGCACCTAAATAAATAGAAGATTAGAGTCAACTGGAAACCACTTATGATAAAGCAATATTTTATTAAAGTGGAGCATTTTCCCAGGTTCTCCGAGCTGATTTTAAGTCAGAACTTGAGTACACAATGCCTGCACTATGTATGCACTCCCTCTCTTCCAGCATAAATCAAGAGCAGGCAGAACACTTCATTAAGCTGTTCAGAGCACAGCCACTATCACCAGAAGTTTCACTTTTCTGTTAAATCACATTTGATTTTGTCATTTTCATCAAACAGATCAAGTCTGAAAATACTGTCTGTGTAAAAGGGCATTGTTTACCTAATAGTAAATGTAATAGTTGTCAGACTCCATTAATCCTCAGTTACAAAACTCAGATTTTTTTTTTTAGTGCCAAAAATCTCCTCTGAAAAAAAGCCAACCCTGGGTTCTTATTTTAACTAAATTTCTTACAACTGCTGAGTGATGCAGCTATAGGTTAAACGGGTTCTACAGGCTGGCTTTCAATGACAGAGCCTTTGGGTTCCACCTTGGTCACTCTGCCAAAAAACTAGCTGCTCATTCCTAATTTGTACTTTGTAGTTGTGCAGAAAAAAAGCTGAAGTGTATGTGTAAACATGCTGCTGCTGTCATGACTCTTGATTTCAAGAATATGAACACTTGAAAACATGCTGACTGAAAAAGCAGCTTTGCAGAACTCCCCAGAGCCCGTGGGGACAGCATGGGCAGTCTCCTGGTTTAACTCCCCAAACCTCAGGTTCCTGGGGTTCTGGGGAGCAGAACGTTGCTCTCTGCTCTCACCTCCTCACTGGATTTGCAGGGTGGTTTCAGATTTTACTTTCGTCACAAGCTGTTAACGATCTCTGGAAAGTTAACCAACAGCTTACTTTGGGGCTGGGTGATTATGGGAGTTTGATGGAATTTTAATTAATTTACTAGGGTAGCATTGCTAAACTAGATTTGTTTTCTGGTTTTACGTCAGCCCCTGGGTGGGTCAGCAGTTCCTCCTGTCACAGACCCATTTATGAGAGATCAAGTTCTCCGTGCACAAGAAGGAAGGAAAATTCTCCCCTGGCCATAAAGTACCTCTCACATAACTTTAAAATTACCGCAGCTAAATTCAGCCCTTTCCTGCTCATGGATCCCAAGTACAAACTAGCCAAAAATCTGAGAGCAGAATAAGCTTTTAGATGGGGCACTGGGCTCCTGGCTGTGCCCGTGTCCCACATGGCAGAAAGAGACGTGGATTCAGCCTCATAAATCATGAGGAGAGGATTGATGAGAAAGAAGAAGTGTGAGTGAGGAGTAATGAAATAGTGGGAACAGATGCAAGCGTCCTGTAGGAAGAAACCAGAGAAACCTCAGAACGTTGGTGTGAAGAACAGAGAGTGAGCAAACACCTCAGCCCTCTCCCAGCTCCTCCACACCCAGCAACCCCCAGGCTCTGTCCTCAGAGGCCACCGATGGCCACACTGCCCCTCAGGAACCGGAGCTCCGGGTGCTTCCCCCCCTGCCTCCTGCCCTGGGGAAGGGATGGAGGAGCCCCGGGGTTATGACAGCCATGGCAGCAGGGGACCTACCAGCAGCGGTGACCAGCAGGCCGAGAGGACACACATGATGCCCAGGAGCTGGATCAGGGTCTCCATGGCGATTCGCCCCCACTGCTTGCTGGAGCGGGAGGCAGCGCCTTTGGTCCGACAGCGAGACACCAAGGCCTGGATGGTGGCCAGGTTGCAGGCCACCGTCACCACGAGGGACAGGAGCCCCAGGACGGCGAAGGCGGAGGCGAAGAAGAGGCTGTGTCCGGTGCTGATGAAGCACCAGGTCCCGGGCCATTGCAGCGTGTACCGGCCCAGCCCAGCGATGGGCAGGAGGGCGAAGGCGAGCACGGCCAGCCAGATGGCCAGCAGCACCAGCTTGGTCACCTGTGTCTTCATGTGGCTGGCGTACCAGTGCGGTGCGCGGATGGCCAGCGTCCTCTCCACGGCCATGGCGCTGGCGATGAGGAGCGGACAGAGCCCGAACACCGTCATGCTGAAGCCGAAGAAGACGCAGAGGTGGCCCGAGGGGTCGACGGCGCCCCAGGCGCGGTCCGAGAGGTAAACGGAGATGACGATGGGGCTGGTGAGCAGCTGTCCCAGCAGGTCGGTGAGCGCCAGGCAGCCGATGCAGAGCAGGAAGGATCTCTTCCGACGGCTGCCCTTGGCCCGGTAGCTGCGGGACACCAGCAGCATGGCCAGGGCATTGCCCACGATGCCGGCGATCATCATGGTCAGCGGGAACGCCACCGAGACGGCACCGCAGCCCTCCGCCCACCGCCCCGTCGCGTTGCCCCGCATGGCGCCGGGCCGGGTGCCGTTGGGCTCGCACTGCGGCCACCGGCTCATCCCGCCGGGGCTACCGGGGCGCCGAGGGACCGGCCCATGTCGGAGGGCAGCGCCGAGGCAAGGCGGGCGGGCGGCCGGGTTTATAGGGCGGGGGGCGGGCGGAGGGGCCGGGCCGGGAGCCGCCCTGAGGGGAGGGAGCGGAGCGAGGCACAGCCCCAGCGGCCGCCTCAGAGCACTCTGAGCGCGGCGGGGAGAGCTGCCCGTACCGGGGGCTCCGGCAGTGGGGTGACCCCCTCAGGCAGCCCTCCGAGCCGGCACCGGTACCATGGGGGACACGGGACATGCTGGGGAGGGGTGGCGGGGCCTGAGCTGCCTGTCCCTAACCCCCCGAGGGACACCGGCGCCCCACGACGGCCCCTCCGAGCTGAGGCGGCGGTGAAGTGTTCTGAAACTGAGCGGAGACTGCCTGTGGGCAGGGGCATTCCCTGTGCTGGGCACTGCTGGGGCTGCACCCCCAATCCTGGGGTCAGTTCTGGGACCCTCAGGAGCAGAAGGAGATTGAGGGGCTGGAGAGTGTCCAGAGAAGGGAATGGAGCTGGGGAAGGGGCTGGAGAGCAAGGAGAAGGTTTGGAGAAGTTGTGAGGAGCAGCTGAGGGCCCTGGGGGTGTTGATCCTGGATCAGAGGATGCTGAGGGGAGAGCTTCTGGCTCTCTGCAACCCCCTGAGAGGAGGTTGGAGCCAGGGGGGGTCGGGCTCTGCTCCCAAGGAACAAGGGATGGGACAAGAGGAGCTTTTGGCACAACTCAAGTTGTGCCAGGGGAGGTTTAGGTTGGAGCTGGGGAAGAATTTCTGCCTGGAAAGGGTTGTCAGGGCCTGGCCCAGGCTGCCCAGGGCAGGGCTGGAGTCCCCATCATCCCTGGAGGGGTTTCAGAGCCCTGGGGATGTGGGGATGAGGGACATGGGGCAGGGGTGGCCTTGGCACTGCTGGGGGAAGGGTTGGACTCAGTGATCCCAAAGCTCTTTTCCAATGAAGAGTGCCATGCTGCCATTTAAATCCAAACATCTTTCCAGTGCTTTAACAATCTAAAGATTTATGATACCTACAACCAGGTAAGTGCACATCCTGCCCTTATTGCACTGCAGTAAACAGAGTAACCACCACAAAATGATCTGTTAGTACCAGTTATACAGATTATTTGCTTATGGTTTTTTCCCAGAGAAAGCACTCACTGCAGAGTTGACTCACAGGTTTTATTTACACTCGTCTACAGAATCAGTTTACCTTACATTTTGTTTAAGCCAAATGAAACCATAATTTTCCTTTCTCTGTAGCCTATTGTTTGCTAAATTTAAAAACTTCCATCTGTTAAGTACAGCAACAGTTTTAATACAAAGCACAAGGAGAAAACCCAAAGGCTAACAACATAGCATCTATATCAGATCTGATTTTTACAATTTAGTAGTTGGACGTTGAAGTCGTCAGAGGCACAGTTACAAGACTAACCTGCTCTTGTGCAATCTACACATTTAGCATGGAAATTAGATAGAAAAGAAAGCATTAAAGAAGAAACTGCAGAGCATTTTTTTTTTTTGGAAAAAAAATAAATTCCTACACCGAAAACATTTTGCTTATATACCAGTCCAAAAGAAGTATCTTAAAAGAAAAAAAAAACAATGTAGTTTTTAAATCATGCTCCGTTTGTTTTCCTGCAGTTCATTTAAAAAAACAAAGTCAAAATATGGGGAATTTTACCACTGAAATCAAAGCAGATATATTGCTGTTTGCTTGCTTAAAGAGAAGGATTTTCCTTAGCATACTTACCTTGTGGTGTCACTGATGATACTTAAACCTTTCTTAACCAAACGGAGCTCAAGAGAGACCAAGTTTTAATGTGATATTGCTAGTAAAATAGATCCAATAGAGCATTTTAAGCCATAAATTATGTTTAAGGGAAAAAGAATGAGTGATGAAGAACACATTTAAGATGGCAAAACCTTCTACATAGTTTATTAACTTTCATGTAAAAAAAAAAAATAAATAAAATTCAGATACCTTGGAAATTTTAGTCAGCCCCAAATGAATTTTTAGAGCCGGCCAGCCGAAGCTTCGCTTCATTCCCAGGAGCTAGATCCAGATTCCTCCATCTCAAGAGTAGATCCTAAATGATCCTTTTACAAGAAAGGCTGGCAGAGTCCAGGGTCCATGTGTGTGGCCATACCAGCACCAGCTGCAGGGAGGGCACTTTGCTGGCTGCAGCAAACCATCCCTACGCTAGAGAGTCGCTCGTGGGTGATTAACAGCTACTGTGCACAGAGCAGAGCTAAGGGGAAGAGGGGCATCCAGCTGTACTTCAACACAGAAAAACAGAAAATAATCATACCTAAAGCACTCGCTGCTGTCACCCAGTGGGTGACACCACCCTACAGCTATCTTTTGTGGTCCCGTAAGAGCTCCATCAAACAAGCTCAGGAGCTGGCTGCAGAAAGCTCGTGGGTTCTCCTGTATCCCCCAGGTTTTGTGACTGACACGTGAAGAGCAGAGCTGTGTTAGAGCACACCCAAGCTGTGCCTGCTCACACGTGTCAGAGAGCCATGGGTTGAGTAACTGAGTCTTTAAAAATAATAAAAAACCCTCGTACTCAAAATAATAAAACTGCACGTGCCTCCTCTGGGGAGTTTATGGCTTAAAATGCTACCTCACTTTTTGTTTCATGGATGAACAAAGCTGCAGTTTTCCAGAAAGCAAGGACAGACATGCACCTCTACTAGCAGATTTAGCACTTCTGACCAAGTAAGACACCAACTTCTTAAAAATGTCTCATGCACTGACTGGAATTAGGTTTGTTTCTTTCCTTTTTGTTGTTTTTGTTTTGTTGGTTTTTTTTTTTTTAACTCTCTTTTCTTTTTGTTTTTCTTTTTTTTTTTTTTTTTTTTTTTTGTCTCAATGTGACCTTTAATGCATTATTTCTTTTTAGAACTTGTGCGGGAACCAGAATGGGAAGATCCCGATGAAGATCTGCGGCGTCTGTAAGATACAAATGGAGAAAGCATGCAAAGAAATAAGTTGACATTAATTTTAGCATCCACGTTCAGAAGTCTGTATCCTACAATAGCTGGAAGCCAAGTATATCTGAGAGGGGCCTTATAAGAATTTAGGAATAACTTTAAACCACTTTAAGCTCACGGAAGCGAATTTCATACTAAAAACGCAAACTTAATACTGAAAGTAGAATGCAATTTCTAAATGCAGTATTTATTTTTGAAAATAAACCAATGATGTAGATATTAACATACACTGGAGAATGGTGACCCAGGTCTCTCTATGGGACATGCTGCTAGCAGGAGAAAGCTTCTGGGGGAGAGGGGGGAATCAATTACAGGGGCTTTAATGGGAAGTAAGAGCAGGGGAAGTGAGAAAGCTACTTTTAGTATCAGAATAACTGAGGAGATTAAATTCTTTCCCAATCCTTAAAAAATAAATTAAAAAAAAAAATAAAAAAATCACACATTTCAAAATACACCCATTCTTATTCTACATAAACCCAAACCTTTCGGGTGACCGGGATCTCGATCGTCTTTTTTTGCGATCACCGGGTGAGGAGGATCTAGAGCGACTTCTCTTCTTGCTTCTCTCGGGGGAGGAGGAGGAACGAGAGCTTGAGTAAGATCTTTTTCTTGGGGTGGAAGACCCCCTGTAGGACCTGGAGCTGGATCTTTATTGATTGAGAAATAAATCAGATTTAATTCTGGTATAAGGCAGGAGGAACACACAGACAGTTTTCACGAACGCTCGCTACTCTACTGACATCAGTGTTTTACCAAAGAGATGTGGGGATGCTTTGATACTTACTCCATAGTTATCTGGCAATAATGACTTCTACTGCCGTGGTAGTTTTCTGAATAAATCTTGCTAAATAGGGTTTCTTGACACACAGACCACCAAAGGCTTGGAAACCTCTTGCTTCATTCACCAAAATGACACGGTTTGAGAGAGAAATGAGGGGAGGCTGGGGCAGGAAGGGGCCTACGTGAGGACCTTCCTCAGCAGTTCAATTCACAGAGCAAAATGGCTTGAAAACCACAGAGGTAGCACTGATTAACAAGGTTTTGTACTAATGGCTATTTTGCTCTTCACCAGAACAGCAGAAACCCTCAGAAGGTACATTTACAAATCTCAAAAGAAATTTGGGTAGACTGAGACATTCCACAAGCAAAATTATTAAAAAAACCTCTTAGACATTTAGTTTGGCATCCAAGATAAGATAAACAGCTTCACTTAGAAGCTCTCAAAAATCATTTTTGCTACCTAAAAAAATAAACCAAAGATAAAAAAAAAACCCTTACAGAAAGTGAGCTAGAAAATCCTAAACTCTAAATCCACAATTATAAGTAAAAACACCCAACAGGATTTTTTCCTTCAGTGAGATGGATAAAACATTTAAAAGCCCAAACCAACACAGTGTCTATGTTGTTGGCAAAATCTTTTCAGGGTTCTAATTGTAAACAGCAAAGCAGTCCCAGCTCACCCACACTGATACACTGGGTGGACTGCTGTGTTTGTGAGCAAATAACCCAGCTCAGCTGGCCAGTCCCTCAGCACACAGGGAGGGCAATTTTTCTCCCCAAAAGCAGCCAGCCCACCTCTCAGTGGCCCTCACAGGCTAATCCCTAGCATGGTTTCTGCCACCAAGGGGCAGTGGCACTGTGTAGGGATGGGTCCTCCCAACCCAAACCTCCCTCACATACACAGTAAGGGCAGCACTGCCTTGTGGAAGTCAGACATTAAAAATGATGCCTAAACACAAACCCAGAAGTACAAGGTGTTCTCTAATGCTCCTCCACATCAAGCAGCCCAAGTGGAAACAGTAAAACCAGCAAAGATTACTGCAGCAAGCAAGCAAGGATTCAAATTCTTCTTCCTTCAAAGTGATGAACTGTGGCGTCCACTTGTCTGGCTCAGGCCAGACTTAAAACTCTTCAACCAAAACCTGGCATTGCCAAGAAACACATCTCTAGTGCAGAGCCCCCAGGAACTCTGACTTCCAAGACAAAAATGAGTTAATGTTTTAGGGTTTTTTGACCTGAATAATTTTATGATGAAATCAACAAGTGGTTGGTTCTTCTGCCCTGTTCTCTCTCTGCAAGGAGAGAGTGCTACCTCATTCACCTTGATTTCGACCCACGAGATCTAGACTGTTCTCTGGAACTGGAACGAGATCTTGATCTGGAACTGGAAGAACTTCTTGAATGGGACCTGAAACAACACGGAAGATTTTTTTTTTCCAGTGTCTGACTGGTACTTAGCAGACAAAGTGCTGCTGTTAGCAGCAGAGACAACAATGCATCAGTACAACTGGGCCCAGAACCACCAAAGAAGTGACAGTTTACTCCTACCCCCCCAGGATCACCACAGGACATTTTAAAACAGAAACTTTAACATAGCAAGATGGTGCATGAAACAATTTATAAAGTTATAACATTTCCTAGAACAAAGCACAAAAATCAAGCAGCACTGCAGTTACTTGGCACTGCACATCTCTTACCTATTTCATGGCACCAATGCCCTAACTTTTAATTTGTGCTTCAACCTGAAGCCCATCAGTTTGTTTGAAAAGCAGAGCAGGTAGGAGTATGAGGAGCAGCTAACTCAAGTATTCCCCAAGTCAGCCCTCACAATTTAGAAGCAATTTGTAACCTGTTGTAAAGAGTTTTTTCCTGCATTCAAAATGAAACAGCCCTTAATGCTTGGCTAAAATCTGGAGGTACCTGACACTGCTTGGAATTTGGCAACATAATTTTCAATTTTTTCCTGCTGATGGATTTTCTTTAAAGCACAAACCACATAGAACTGTTGGCAGACTTGCAGCAACCACTGCAAGAAGGCGGCACTGCAATCAAATGTGAACAGTCTTTGCAGGAAACATGAATTACACGTGTTGTCAGCCTCCCAGTGCATGGTGTTAACAGGCCCTGTTCACTTCACTGTGCAAACCAAAAGCAGTATGCACACAGGCTAACTGGAAAAGGGAGTTAAACCTTTTTAAAAAACATTAAAAGTACAGAGAAAGGACAACTGACACTTCTAAATTATCTGCAGGTAGAAGCAAGTTCTGCAAAGCTGACAGATCCCCAGGAGATTTCAGGAATGACAAGTTGTCGGTTTGCTGTTCACATTTGTGAATTAGCAAACACAGCTGTGGCCAGGTGAGGTTCTGTCTTCTCTGACCCCTCACTACACCTGAGAGCTGCCCTCAGAGGCTGCCCCTGCTGGCTGCATGCACAGGAGGGTGTAGCCACCCCCCAGGACCTCTCCACACCTCACTTGATGGACAGAAATTGCTGCCAGCCTTCTCTCAGTGCTGCCCCTGGGAACCAGGCAGCAAAGGCAGGGCTCAAGGGGGCAGCTGAAGGACTGTGAGCAACATCACTTGTCACAGAGGCAGCAGGGCAGCAGTGGGGAGAGAGGTAAAACAGAGGCAGTGGCTGACACCTCATTAGTGAGGGGCTGAATTATCTGGGGGGTGCTCCCAGCAGTGAGAGCTCCAGTTACAGGGCTGGGAAGAGGAGAAGGAACTTGAACTTCATGACCTTTATGGACAAAGTTATGAGCCAGACAGACTTGGGGTCTTCAACCTATCAGCACCATCCTCATGGTAGCTGTAAGGCAGCTAAAAACTTACTATGATAGATTTACAGCACACAGCTACAGAACTATTTATGGAATTACCACATTATTGCATTTAAATAATTATGAGAGATGTTCAATCTACCAAATAGACTTTTTTTGTGGCCCCAGGATCAACACAAACTTTTAGTTTTATTCTGACAACACTGCCACTGTACTGAAAAGTTTTGTTTGTTGCCATCAAACTCAGTTCAAGTTCCTTGTCTCTTTCCAGGCTCTTTTCCATCCTATCCTTGCAACCAGTCTGTCTGGACTGCACCATCACCGCCACCTCAGCAATACCACCCTCCTGCTTCTCTGTCCAACAGCTCTGCCCCACACGAGGCTAAAAATACTACTGAAAGTAATTTTATATTTATTTGAAAGACTGAACCATCAGCTTAGGTTTACTAAACCAAACAAGAGAAGGCAGGAAGCCTCCCCCTGAGGATCTGCAGCACAAGACATCACCCACCCCTGCGAGTGCTCGACAGAAAATCATGAACATCATTCAGCTAAACCCGTAAGGCAATCAAGGAAAAAAACAAAAAAGTAAATGAAGAAGTTAGATACTGACATTTTGCCTGGAGTTACCCTTGACCTGTGCCCGTTTACCTGGACCTAGACCTTGAGCTTGAGTGAGAGGATGAGCGCGATGAAGATCGGGAGTGGGAAGATCGGGACTTGGAGCGGCTCCTCCTGTTGGGTTTCTTCTTCTTGTTACTGTCCTCTTCCTCACTGGCATCCAGGTTGTACTTTGAAAGGTCTGCATCATCTTCATCCTCATCCTGAAAAAAAAAAAGCCAAACATGGATTCACAAAAAATGCTTAAGAAATGTGTTGATTCTTTCCTTCAGTGCTGCTTTTTATTCCGAGCTTTTCTGCAGCCTCTGGAGGAGTTGTTGGTGCACTGAGTGAGACACAAGTATTTAAAAATGACCTGAAATTGCCATCTCAAGGCAAACTCCTAAAAAGCCTGCAAAAAAACCACCTGAAGTCCCATTTTCTGATATTTAATGGATTTATTTTATGTTTTTAATTAATTTATTACCTGCACTTAATGCAGTTAATGAAAGCAGAGATATTGATTTTCAGCAATTAATTTAAATGAGTGCCTGGAAGGATTTTCTGACTCAAAAATCTATAACCATGGCATAATTCTGCAGAGAAATGTTTCAGGTGCAGGATGTGGTGACTGCTGTGTTAAAAACAAGCACACGTGCAGCTCTCTGCAAGGTGCTGTCCCAAGATGTGGACAATCCAGTGTGATGAGCATACATCTGAGGGAAGATGAAGAAAAATCAGTATTTTATGAAGCATAAATCTGATCTGGCTTCAACCACATACCCTAACAGGGTAACCATACATAAAGGTTCCAAGTAAAGGTCTTATTTTTTGATTCTGATTCAGATAAGCTTTCAATTTCTTAGGCTTTAAAAAAAAATTGCACGTTTGAACATCTCAGAATAAACCAGAGGCTGTGGAGATGCTCTGCAGCAGCTGCAGGCACCATCACTCTGGTGGCTGCTCCTCAGCTGCTGCAAGGCAGCCCAAGCCCCAGCCCCAGCCTTACCCCTGCTGCTAAACACCAGGGTAACCAGAATTTAAAAACTGATAGGGAAAAAAACAACAACCAAGGCATGTTACCTCATCCAATTTATACTTGGAGAGATCTTCATCCTCATCCTCCTCATCTTCCCCTTCAGACTCCTTATCTTCCACCTCCTTCAGGATAGAGGCAGGACCAACCGGCTTCCCTCGGTACTTTTTCTTTTTGCGTCCAAACTAGGAGATTTTATTCCATTAGAATACAACTTAAGTCATTGCCCACTTATTTTTTAACTACATGAGAAAATAAATATCCATCAGTTTTAAGTGGGGTACTGCTCAAAGTAAGAAGAATCAGGAGCTGTCAGTCAGCAACAAGAAACTCTCTGTGGAGATGTCTGTGCTCCACACCACCAGCACCCGCTGATGAGACTTACAGAACCCTGAGTCTAACAGAAGGAGTATTTTACATTTGTGTCTGGGGGACATCTGTATAAACCAATGCTGACCATCTGGCTGGAAACAACGCCCCTGACCTTAAAACCAACTCCCTAAGAAGTTTAATGAACTTAGCCTGTCCCAGTTTAACCTGAACTCAGCTTTTAACCCCCGGAAGACGAAACAGACGGATTTGCTTTCAGCTCCAAACTTCCACACTGGAGCACTGGACAGACAGACACATCACAGCCTATTCCAGAGCAGTGCTTTTCCCTTTCCACATGGGCATACCCTAAAAGCAGCCCCCCAGGCTCCCCGTGCCCCCTCCTCACCTCATCGTACTCCCCGTCCGACTCCTCCCGCTCGATGTACTCAACGTTCTCCCGCTCGTTGAATCCTCCCCCGTAGCCTTGGGACAGGGACAAAACAAAACAAAACAGAACCTCCTGAGCTGCACCAAGTTAGGAAGCACAAAGCTCAGCTCCAGCTTTCACAGAGCTCCCATCAGCGTGGATTGATAGACAGAAGTCATAAAGAGTGTAATTACCATCTCCAGAGGCTGTTCCCACCCCCTGACTGATGTGTGGGGATAACCAGCTGGGCTCAGACACACCAAACACACAGGGATCCCTCAGGAATGAAGAATCCCATGGCTGCACTGAGTCCTGCAGCTCCAGAGCTGCCCTGAGAACCTTTCTGCTCCTTTCTGTAAGGTGAGTGGGGAGCTCCAGCTGCTCATCTGAACTGCAGCTTTGCCACCCACTGCACGTGTGCGCAGCAGGCTGGGTGTGCTGCCTGAGGGACACCCCACTGGGAAAAACCATAAAGTACCCAAAAAATAGTCACTATTTAGAAGTATTTAATCATAGGAGGTATTATCTGAGATAAAGGAACACATTGCTCATTAATATTCTGACAATAGCAAAGAATATTAAAAAAATCTTTTTCTTTTTGAATCACCAGCTCTGTGCCCTTCTCCACACTGCCCCTGTCACACCTCTCTGCACTGCCTGATCCTGTCTGTGGGGCAGCAGTGCAGCCCTGCCTGTGCCCTAAGGATCTCCCTGCTCCAGTTACCACTGGGAATGCAGCAGGAACTCCAACACCTCGGTGTGAGCAAACCTGCAGGCTGGTGCAGAGCTAACACCCCTCACACACCCCTCCTGGAGCTGACACCACACCCACACCACAGCTTTGGGAGGGTGATGAAACACTGCAGTGCCCCTTCCCCAGAGTACCCACACGGGCAGACTGAAGCTGAACATCCCTTCCTTCCACAGGAAACCACCACAGACTCCACAGACCAGGAGCTGCAGGTTTCTGTACATGTAAACATCACTTCTGTTCTGCTGGGAAACCAATCCCTGCAGTGTGGCTCAGTGCAGCTTTCCTTAGAGGAATGTGAGGATTTTCTGCTGACACCTTCACAGAATGTCAGGCTGGAAGGGAGCTCAGGGATCACCTGGACCAAGCCCTGCAGGTAATGCTGCAGTTTGTATCAGACACCTCAGCACCCTGGAGAGCTGAGACTTCAGAACTTGCTTGAAACTGAGAATCTTACCAGTCCTTTCCTCCAGCTTGGCATACTTGGGCGTGTTGCACATGTTGCACTCTGATCTCCTGGCCCAGTTGACATTACCACAGCTTCAGGGGCAGAAAAGAACAAGAAAGAAAGAGGAAACATTTTCCTTCCCATCAAACAGCTCAAGTGTTGTGTTGCAGAACCAGCATCCCAGTGCTGCCCAGCCCAGCCCAGGGCAGAGGAGGAGGAGGAGATCCACCAGAAACAGCTGAGGTTTGGGGACAACCCCAAAGTGTGCCAGCAGCTGGGTGCCCTCTGCTGCCACCCAGCCTGAACACAGCCCCAGAGCCACCCAGGTGCCACCCTCAGACACCCCAACTCCACCCCCAGAACCTGAAACCTTCCCTGTGCTGCACAAAGCTCCCTCCATAAGGCAAAGCACCCAACCAAAGCTGCCCTGTCCTGCTTTAGGTCCTGAGATCCTTATCTGCCAGCTGGCAGAGACACCACGGGATTTAACAGTAACTGAGCACACTGCAGCAAACCTGTGACTCCTACCTACTCCTTGCTCCTGAGCTTGGGAAGTGCCTCAGCTCACCAAAGAACACCAGGAGCTGTTACCTCTCTAGTCTGGGATTTGTCTCCACTCATGTTCATTCCCAGCCATGCTAATTAGGCAGCTGCTGCCCAGCACACAGGAGTGAGCAGTGTCCTGGCAGCAGAGCACTGCTGATGGGGCAGCTCTGATGGAAATCCTCTCCTCTCCCTCTATTCCCTCTCCTCAGGTCCCAGGGAATTCCAGCTGCCAGGCCACCCCAGGGAGCAGTGTGTGAGGCTCTGGGCAGGCTCTGCCCTCCCTGGTTCCTACGTTTTACACTGCCAGTCGTTTGCACTGAAGAGGCCTCGGCTCTTCTCAGCCAGGGTCTTCCCTATTTCAGTGCCTCCAGCTTTCATCATTTTGGCCTCCGTTGTTTTTTCTGGAAAAACGGACAAAAACAACAAGTCAAACCGCGGCTCTCCCGATGACTCAAAGGGTTTAATGCTGTTTTGTCTGGCAGAGGCAGGAGCAGGCAGGGATCCTCACCTCTGCCGCATCTGTTGCAGCTGGTTCTTCTGGCGAAGTTCACATTCCCACACCTGCGAACACACAGAAACAGAGGGAAAACGCGAGTTAACACCGCGCTGGGGGGGAGGCACGCAGGGAACCGACAGAAACCCCCTTTTCTGTGCCACAGCGACTCTGCCGGGGATCATAACGCCGGGTTCCTCAGGAGGGGGCCGGGAGATGGGGAACCGCGCGGGGCAGGGACAGAGGGAGGGCGGGCAGAGGCCCCCGGGACCCGTGTGGCGCGGCCCGCCGTGCCCCGGCGGTGTCCGTGGTGTGTGTGGCGGGGGTGCCGCGTGTGCCCCGCGTGTGCCCCGCGTGTGCCCCGCGTCCCCGCTCACTTCTTGTCGGGACAGATCCAGTCCCCGTCGCTCACGCGGAAATTCTTGGTCGACATCTTGGCCCCGCCGAGCCCGGCCCAGCGCCGCACACACACAGGACCCGGGGCCTGCGCCCACAGGGCTGCCCCGCCGCGCCTGAGCCCTCAGCAGCACCGACACGGGGCGGCCGCCGGGCAGGGTTTTCGGTCAGGCAGCGACGCGGACGCCTCGGCCCGGGAGAAGGATGGAGGCGCCAAGGGAGCGCGCCCCCTAGCGGGGGGAGGAGGCCGCGCGCGTGCGCAGTGCGAGGAGGCGCCGTGACTGAGGGGAAAGGGCGGGAAGGGGGAGGGAGAGGGAGCGCGGACACGCGGACACACGGACACACGGACACAGCCCACGGGGGACATCCTGCCTGCCTGCGAGTGGGGTGGGGTGCAGCCCGTGATGCGGGTCTGTTAGCCCAACGTGGCCGGGCTGGAGGTGCGGCCCAGGAGGGGACCTGAGGTGGATCCGGAGCGGAGCAGTGCGTGAGGAGCCGGGGAGGCTCTGAGGGGAGCTGAGGAGCCTCTGTGAGGGGAGCTGAGGAGCCTCTGTGAGGGGAGCTGAGGAGGCTCTGTGAGGGGAGCTGAGGAGCCTCTGTGAGGGGAGCTGAGGAGCCTCAGTGAGGGGAGCTGAGGAGCCTCAGTGAGGGGAGCTGAGGAGCCTCAGTGAGAGGAGCTGAGGAGCCTCAGTGAGAGGAGCTGAGGAGCCTCTGTGAGGGGAGCTGAGGAGCTTCAGTGAGGGGAGCTGAGGAGCCTCTGTGAGGGGAGCTGAGGAGCCTCTGTGAGGGGAGCTGAGGAGCCTCTGTGAGGGGAGCTGAGGAGCTTCAGTGAGGGGAGCTGAGGAGCCTCTGTGAGGGGAGCTGAGGAGCTTCAGTGAGGGGAGCTGAGGAGCCTCTGTGAGGAGCCCAGGAGCTGAGGAGCCCAGGAAATGAGGGGCCCAGGAGCTGGGTGTCTGTGGAGCTGAGGATCTGTGGAGCTGAGGATCCCTCCTCCCCGGGCGGGAGGGAGATTCCTTCCCTCAGGCCCGAAGGTACCCCCGCAGGACTACCCAGAGGCTTTTAAATACCAATAAGGCAGAGCGTGGGTATAATTGTTAATGTTAGGGTGTGCAAGGGAATCCGTTATTTAACAAACACACAAACTTTATGATGCCAAAGCCCCCTGGCTTGCAGGTGGGCTGGCAGGGCTCTGGCTGCCATTCCCCATCCCTGCTCTTGGCAGCTGCTGCTCCACACCCTCAAACCACCTTTTCTTTTCTTTTCTTCTCTTTCTGGACGGGCAGTGCTCTGGTGAGCTCTGTGGCACTCAGGTTGATCAGCACTACCCAATTACCTGCCTGCAGTATGTGTGTTTATAGCAAATGTTACTTTCCTGGCAGTTCTGATTCCCTCTCCTGTGCTGTAGACACATCCTGTGGAAAAAATCATCTGGATCCTGGCTTGGGGACTGGTTTTTATCACATCCACTCTCCAGTTTGTGAGCAGTGTTGCTGCTGTTTATTTATAAAAGTATAAAGCAGTGTGAGCACACTGGAAAGATGGCTCTGGTTTGTCTGCCACAGGAGGTTGTGTGCAGATCCCAGTTCTGAAACGTCCAGAATCATCAGAAAGGACTAAACCTGCATGTTTCCTGCAGCTGGAAGAGATCCCAGGTGAAGGGCTGGGCTGGAATTCTGAACGAGGGCTGTGAGAAATAGCAGGGTTTCTGCCCCAGGATGAGGAGAAGTGGGAAGTACCAGATGGGAAGGAGATGGTAGCTGGGCAGCAGCTCCAGGCTCACCAGCTGGGACTGCAGCAGTGCCCAGGCTGGGGCAGGAGTGAAGCCTTGGGAAGCTTTAAACCTCAGCTGGCAACTTTATTTGTTTCTCCCAGTGACATTCCTTCAGCGCACTGCCCCACCAGCCTAGGATTAAATGAGATCTCAGAGTCCTCCTGCTCTAGCAGAGGGCAACAAATCTTCCTCAGTCACTTTGTCAGCACGGATCTGTAAAAGGAAGTAAATAAAAAGGGCTTGAAAAAAGCTGGAGATGGGGGCTGCCTCCTGGAGAGCCTGGAGGAGCCTCTCCTGCCATCCCGTGCTGTGCAGGCAGTACAGCAGGTGGCACTTCAGCAACACACATTTCTCCAGGTCCTGTTGATGCAGATTAAAAACTTTTTTTTTTCTTTTCTGTGGAATTCAGAGGAGATATTTAAAATATCAAGGTATTGATAACTCTGCTGGAAAAGAAAAAAAACACCAAAAAAGAAGGCAACAGTATCACCATGCCTGACTGCACTGGAGAGTGGATGGGAGACTGGTTTTGAGTTGTAGATGGACCCAAGACCAGAGCAGGTGGTTCCTTCCTGTGCCCTTTGGGAAGGAGCCTCTCCTGAGGAGCAGGAATATCAGTGACATCAAGGGAGACAAAACCCTCTCCAGACCCAGGGCACAAATAAATGGATGAGTGATGGAAAGTTTTCTTCATCTCTGCATCCACCATGCAAAGGAAGGGTGGCAGCAGAACATCAGTGCCTGCTGGCTCTGGGAAGGATTGTGTTGAAGCTCAGCAGGCTCAGGAGAGGCATGGATCTGGAATCCTGGTTCCTGTGGTGACCATGGAATGAATTCTGATAGTCCCCAGGGTTGGGTCTCTCTCCTGTCTGCAGCCACCCCAGGAGGGGCAGAGCCTGTGCTGAAGATTCTGTGGCCTTTGAGGGGCATCTCTGGGGCTGCAGGGATGGACTTGGACAGGGTAGGGTTAGAAGGAGCTTGAAGGGTGCCTCCCTTCACCTGGAATGAGAAAATCCTCATGCTGTTCAGGTCAAAAAAACCCAACTGACCAAACAACCAACAACAACCCAAACCCCACACCATTATTGATGATTCCAAGGACAGGAATTAATTCATAATCCCTGGGTTTCTCTTCAGGGAGCACAAGACAGAAAAAGTTGCTTTTTGCCTTAAGATATGGAAGAGCACATGCACTGTTTTAAACATAAGCAGAGGTAAAACTGTAATTCACTGGAAAATAATTTCAGGCTTAAATATTTGAAAGGCTGCCTGGTTAGAATGAGAAGAATATTAATGTGGTGCTGCTTTCCTGCTGGAAGGAACCCCCAGAGGAGCCCTGGCCCCCACCTGCAGCCCCAAGTCTGAAGCCATCACCTGCACTTTGCAAGCTGGAGTTTTTCCTGTCTGGGCAGAGAGAGCATTTCTGGAACTCCCCTTTGTTCAATTTACTGCAAAAAGTGGATATATTAAAAGCTGGAAAAACAAGTGGGGACTGGAAAAAAAAGTAGAATTATCTTTTCTGAATAAAAGCAAGGCCTGAGGGAACAGTGGGAGGACACAGCCTTGTGTGCCACTCAGGGAGTGTGTGGGATGTGCCCTGTGTTTAACAAACCAGCAAGCTCCACTGGAGGGATTTCCCAGACTCTGATCTGCTTTCCCTGTGTCTCTCACAAAAAGTTTTGTTTCAATATCTGCTCCCCACCTCACGACAGCTTATGGAGAATTTCACTGGATGCCTCTGCAGCTGCAGCTCTGGGCAAGGAGCTGGCAATACCCAAGTAAAGGAGCAATAAATACATCACCATCATGGTGACATAATGGAACTGTGTGAGAACCCTCTCATTGCCCTGTCTCTGCACAGCCAGTTCCTCCCAACAAGCCCAGAAAATCAGTGTTCTGAGGAGAAATGAAGTGGTACCAAGGGCAGCCCAACCCAAGCCAGGTAATTGAGTGAAGGTTTCCTGTGCTTCCTGGCTCTGCTCTTCTCATTCCCCTCTCTGGTACCACAGCTGCTCTTTAGTCAGCACCTGGGGACCCTGAGAGGATTTTCAGCATCACTTAGGACAGTTTTGGTGCTTTGCAAGACATCAGAGCCAAACCCATTCCAGCTCTAGGAGTTCTGGCTGCTTCCCTCAGATGCAATCTGTGTGGGGGTGATGGGACACACACTACAGCACACCCCCAAGGAGTGTCAGACTGCTCAGAGCACATCACAACCTGACAGGCTGGGTGAAACAGGAGTGACTGTGTGTTTTGTTAAAAAGTGCAGCTGCTGTGCAGCCCCCAGGCTGCCCCAGAGAGCACAGGGAGTGCTGGAGAGCAGGGCTGGGATGTGCCCTGGCCTTTCCCTTTGTCACCTGGGACACGTGTGGTGATGGACACTGAGGTGTCACCCAGGCTTTGGAGGTAAGATCTTCAGAGTGTGGCCTCTCCAGAAGGTAAGACACTGCCTGTCATCCCATAATTTAATGGTTATTGAACAATTCGTGTGCAAGAGGACATAAAATCATGGAATAACTGCTTCAGGTAATAGTTTAAATACCTTTGTTTCAGTAAGAGCAGAGTTGGCAAATCCAACTGATTTAATCACTTCTCTTAGAAACGTGGATTCACCAATCCTCTTCAGAGCTGGGATTTTAAAAACTTTCCTCCTGGGCCTCCACTGGATCTCCATTGCTGCTGTTGCTTGGCCCCTGGCTGTCCCCCCTCCACCCCAGAGGGCTGTGCTGGCTGTGGTGGCTCTGGTGGCTGTGGTGGCAGTGGCACAGGACTGTTGGTGCTTTCCTGCAGGGCTGCTCTCTGGCCATGCTGGATTTTCCCCCAGGGCCTCCCCTTGTGTGTCTGTGCCCAGCCTGTGAGTGAGCAGGGCTCAGGGCTCAGGGCTTGCCGCAGCCCTGCTGCTCCTGCAGGAGGTCACCAGTCCAGGCTCTGTGTTGGATTCCTCTCCTCAAAGGATTCCTGATGCCTTGCAGGTGATCTGAGGCAAAAGTTCTCTAAGCAGCAAGGTAATTCTGCATGTTCAGCCCCTCTTTCAGATGCCTTTCGATTTGCTCTGTGATTCAGTCTGGATTTTGTTTCCTGCCCCTGTGCAGGGAGTGTCCCAGAGCCAAGGTGACAGGCTTTGCTCTAGTGAAGGCACATCATGCCTGGCCATGGCTCCTGAATGGGCTGGAGGGAGCTGTAACATAATGTGTGCATGTTCTATTCTAGAAAAGCCTCTTCTCTTTTTTGGCACTCTGTTATTTGCTGTTCTGCCAGACACTCAATAATTTTACATGTCATTAGTAAGGCAGTGACAGGAAATATTTTGCCTAAAGAGCGTGTGGAACCACCTCAGGTCTGAGAGGAAAAGTGTGCATTACCTTTCCAGCCTGCCCACGTGCTCTGCACGAGGCCCTGCCTTCCCCTCCCAAGGTGTAATTTAGAAATAGCCTGGAGTTCCAGTTGTCAGACCTGCAGGGACAATGAAAATGGATCCTATTTCATCATTACCTTTTTACTCCAAAACAATAACAATACATTCTCTAACCAAGCTCAGTGTTGTTGACAACAGCCTTTGTGATATAGGAACATTATTTTCTCCAGCAAATTTTACCTGTCAGACAGTTGTTTTAGTTCTAGTGCTCCTTCTCAGAAATAAATAAGGGCTCATGATGCTCTTCACTCTCTTGACAGGAAAATCCAAACATGTATTTGCCCACAATTTAGTTGACATTTGCAATCCAGGTTTGGATTTTCTTTTAGAGCCACAGGAGATCTGCTTCAGGTTTTTAAACTTAACCTCCAAAGCAGATGTAAAATAAAGTCATTTTCCCCATCATTTAGGAGAGGCAAGAAGAGAATGGTGAATGGCAGTGAAGGATCAGGGCTCTCTGAAGCCCTGGGGGATAATGGCCAGGACCAAGCAGTTAAGAACAGATTGTGAAAAAGCTGAGATAGAAATCAGAAAATGGGGTCTAGGCATGCAGGAAGGAAGGTCTGTAATGGTTTCCCAAATAAAAGGGAGGAGAAGGACTCTTAAGTAAGATGAGGTGGAGAGGGTTGTTTGATTTACCAGAGGACTTGCTGGAAAGGGAAACTGGTGCCTGTGCTGTGAGAACTTGTGAGCATCACAGACACCCACTTCTCCTGGGAATTTGAAAGGGGTTGGATCACTGTTTTCCTACACTGTGCTGCATCAACATGATGCTCAGGGTCACCTGTGGAGGTCCTGGAGTACTTTTTGTCCTCTGGGCAGGAGGGATTCCAGGCTGTTGCTTCTCCCAGCTTTCTGTGATGAGCTGATGGTGATGCTGAGACCTGGAGTCAGGGGGAAAAGCTGCTTGGTTCACTTCTGGGCTTGCAGGGTTGCTCTGTGTGCTCTCACCACCAGACATGGTGGGATGGCCAGCTCATCTGTGGGCCACCCTAAGGGCTTGGGCCTGGGATCAGCTGCAAAAGTTCTTTCAGCTCCCATAATTTACAGCACGTGTTTTTGTTGGGATACGTACTCAGAAATCTATAGCAATGAGGAAATCTTTTGTCGGTGCACCTGGAAGCCCACCACCCCCTGCATCCTGCCAGGCTTCCCTGTTCCCAGCAGGACACGTGCTGTGGAAAGGGGCAGCTTCTCCCATGGGTACCCAAGAAACTGCTCTGCAGTTGCTGGATTTCTCTCACTTTTTATTCTGCTCCCCTCTTCTATTTTTTTTTTTATTTTATTTTTTTCTGACTCGTCTCACCGTTGCTCAGGAAGGGTGGCAAGGATTCCTCTCTGGAATCAGAGGACTCTGTCAGACAAGAACAACCCTAACAACTTGTCACTTGTTCCTGTTCCTTGGCAGATCATTATGTGGGCATCCTTCCTCTGGCACCTCAGTGTCTCAGGGAAGCAGAAAAGGCATTTCCAGTGCTGAGACGTGGGGAGGAGGTGTGCAGGGGCCAGGGAGGTGGTGGCAGGTGTGTGGTGCTGGGGAGGGAGGATGGCTAATGGGCTCTGAGCAGGGAGAGCTCAGTGCTCCTGAGGCACTGCGAGAATAACAAGCTGGAAAAGCAGGGATGTGCTCCAGACCTGCTGCTTACAGCAAGGGGATGCCTTGAGGAAAAAGAGCCATAAGGAAGCCAATATTTCTCATTTTCAAAGGGTATCTCAGAGGACTGTGTAGGTGAGGTGCAGAGTGACTAACACCCCAGTGCCTGTAATTACCATTGTTCCAAAAAGCTGATTTTATTTGAGCATAAGGCACTTAATGGGCAAGTGCAGGGGAAATAAAGGCAAGGCATGTAAAAAGGAGATCTAATATAGATATATATTTTAAAAAGCCGTGTTGGAAAGGGCTCATCCTTTAAGGAGTCATTGTCAAGCAAAACAAGATGTGAGTGACCTTTCTTCTGCTCATCTCCCTCTGCTCTCCTGGCTCTGTGTGCCAGCAGTGATAATTAGTGTGGGGCTGAAGGGTCCCTTCCATTTCCTCAGCTCACCCTCTCCAGGAGCATCTCTTGCCGTGGCACCCCAGCAGCAGCAGGGGCTGGGGCTTCCCTCAGACCTCCCTGGGGGGCTTCAGAGCTTCCCCAGCTCTCTGGGGGCTGTTTTGTGGCCTCCCCAGAATCTCCCGAGCTTATTCACAGACTGTCCACAGTGGAACCAGCAGCACTGCACTGCAAACTTGGGCATGGAACTAGTGAACCCTTCCAAAGCAGTTCTTTTTGATCAGTAGGGTCTGATGTCTGCCTCTGCATAGGGGTGTTGGCCAAATTATCAATTACTTTGCCATTTTGTCCCTAAAACCCGAGCCATACAGTGCATTCATGTCCCAGGTGGAGGCAATGTGCCAGTACTGTATTTAAAGGGCAAGGAAGACTTCCAAAAGAAACTGAACCTAGAAGGTTTTGCACTAACTTTTCAATATTTTGATATGTATTTTTGTTAATGGACATGGAGTTGTACAGGCTTAGGGCTCTGTGAATCCAGAATCAGTCTCCTCTGGTTTCTGAATGGTGTCTTTACAGCTGCAGTTCAGTTTTGCTCTGTTTTTTGCATCACACTGAAGTTGCTGCTTCTCCAAATTCTCTTTTGCCATAATAATAATAATTTTAAAAATTAATAATTTGGTTCAGGTAAGGAGCTGAAGACACCCATGGGCTGAGCAGCCAGGAGGGTCCTCCAGGGTTTGCTGGGTCATTTCCTAGAGGTGCATCCCTGCAGCCTGATCCTCAGGAGGTCCAAGGATGTCCAGGAGTGTTCCCTCACTGCCAGAGAATCTCTGAATTCTCATACACTGCTGCTTAACAGCCAGAATGCAAAAGCAATTTCATGTCCTCATTTTTAAAGCCAATTCTGCTACAAATTTGCACATTTCAGTGAAGACAGTCTCTCTTTTTGCAGAACACTCAATTACAGCAACATCAGACACAGAAAGTCATTTTGACAAGTGTCCTATTTACAGAGAAATGAATGCCCACAAAGCAGAAAAATTCTTTTTTTCCCCCCCTCTTCTTTATTCTATTGTAGAATAGAACTCTTGAGTAAACTTTATTTTTCCTTGAATTCATACTGCAATTTCCCTTCACACCATGCTTGGAACCAACATCCCATGCCAAACCAAACCAAGCCAAGTGAATCCTGGCTCAGAGCCCACTGCAGAGAGGTCTGGGGCTCCTGGTCAGAGCCTGGAGGGATTTCAGTGGGCTGGAAGTGCTCTGCACCTCCACAGGAGAGAGCTCTTGTTCCCCCAAAGCATTCAGAGATGTGTTAATCACACTGTTCCAGGAGGTTGGGTCAGATCTTGGGTTCAGACTTGCCTTACAGGTGCTGTTTGCCCAGCAGTGAGCCCTGCCCATCCCACCCAGCCTCCTCTCTGGGCTCCTGCACCTCCAGATTTCCCTCAGCCAAGAGCTTTTGCTCTTGTTCAACACACCCAGCTCTGTTTCATGCAAGTAGAAACAATTTTTGTCCTTATTGTGCTAGCAACTCTGCTTTTTTTGTTAACAAGAGCAACGCTGAGTGCTGTGCAAGATCCTGCGTTGCTATGGTTATAGGAGAGCCATTCCCCACATCTCCCTGAAGTAGCTGGAAATGAGGAAAATCCAAAGGACACTCTGGAAGTAATTCCCAGTTACACGAGGTGTTCAGATGCTTCTCCTGCTGTCAGGAGGAGTATGAAGGTGGCAAACTGGCTTAGTGCCACCCTCTGCCTTCTTAGTAATAGAAAATTCATTTGCAGCTGGAAACTGTTCAATGAGAATGACCTCCCAGGAGGCAGCCAGCTGGCAGCTTGGGGCTTTCATTTCTGCCTGCATGCAGGTTTCCCCCCCTCAGGCTAAAGCCATCCATGGATTCCCTTATCTCCCCTCTTCACTCACTGCTTTTCACTCTGCCTGCTCGTAGCCTTCTCTGGCTCTTTCCCAGCTGTGAGGACAGTCCCCCAAAGTCCCCAGAGTCCTTGTTCCCAAGGAGGCTCTGAGGTCCCTCCACACTGGGCTGTGACATGGCTCCTGTGGTTCCTTGGGTGAGGGACCCTGTGCCCATCCCCTCCCACCCTGTCCCTGTCAGCAGGACATCCCAGGCCACCAGACTGGGCACTGCTGGTGCCAGCTAATGGTGAGTGACAATTCCATCTTTAAGCCATTTCTCTGTTGGTGCTCTGCACATCAGGTGTCACAGGAACATGACAACTCTTGTCAGGGAAACGAGAGGCCTGTGACAGGCTTTCAATTGAATTTCTTCACCCAGCACTCCCAGCATTAACACTGTTGAAACAACTTCATTCATTATTCAAAAAAGGGGAAAAAACCTCACCCCGGTGAGATCCTGACAAAATAGAGAATTTTTTTTTTTTTTTTGAATCCTAAAACTGCACCTGATCCTTGTTCTTCAGTGCCTTCAGAATAACCTGCCTGGGTTCATTAAGAACCTCTTTATTTGTTGCCAGAGAATAAGCTAACCATGGGTCATCTTGCCAACCTGTGGGAGTCACTTGTTTGCTATGAATGATTCATAACTCAGGCTGCCTTTTAATAAAATGCTCCTGTTAAATTCTACATATGCTCAGAAGGAAGAAATAAAAATTCCTCTCTATATTTTCACTAGAATTTATAATAAATGACAGCCTGGAGATTTATTTTCCTGCCTGCATGTCCCTTCTGCAGAGGCACCACACTTGTACACAGGCTCCTCTTGGCTGCCCACCAGCCCTAAAATCACCTGCAGAGGTTCCTCCCATACCAACGTTTTACAGTGACAGTTAAGTCTGACTTTTATCCTGTATTTTAAAATATACTGAAAGGGAAGAAGAGGAAGTGAAGGCTCCAGGAGGTGGCATTGTTCCTGTGCCTTCTTCCCTGGGAAAGAGCAGCAGCAGCAGTAGTGGGACGCGTGCCTTCTCCCCCTGCCAAACACAGTCAGTGGAGCTGGGGAGGGCACTCTGTGTGTTCAGGAGGAGACTGCAGGAGCTGGGGGTGTCTGGTTATCAGGGATAACTCCAGCCTCCTCCCAGCTGCCCCTGGAGCTTTCCCAGATGGGCTGGGGGAAGGTGCTCACACAAAGCCTCAGCAGTGGCAGTGCCAGAGCCTGGTGCCTTTGTTTCCTTCTGTCCCTCAGCTGCACAAATGTCCCCTCTGCCACCCTCAGGACAGAGGGCTCAGCATCCTCTCCAGCAGGGGCATCCTGAGTCTCCTTTGCCTTTCAGTATGGAATAGTTTTGGAATAGTTTGTTCTGCACCTTGTACTGTACCCCTCTGGTAAAGCCAAACATCAGCTGGGTGAGCAGAAACCTGCTTTTCATTTTAATAAATCTCTTATCTTCAAGGCAAAGGTTTTCTTGAGGAGTATTTTTCCCCGTGAGGACAGTCAGACCCTGGAATGGTCTCCCAGGGCCAGCGGTGGATTCCCCCACTGTGGAGAGTCTGGAGTCTCAGCTCAGTGGGGTGCTGGGACACCTCACACCAACAATCATCAGAAGGGTTGGACCAGTTGCTCCTCGAGGTCCCTCCCACCCTGACACTCTGTGGTTCTGTGATCCATGCACCTTCTTTTGTGAGCCCTTTCCCCAGCACCTCATCATGAGAAGTTCAAAGCTGCAGTTAGAGCAATGGCTCAGGTACTGGTGGGACAGTGGGGACAGCAGAACCACAGCTTTTCCTTCTGCCCCTTCAGCACAGAGAACTGGCAGGCAGTGTTGGCTCTGCCTGTTCCATAGATCAGCTTTATGCAGAATTAGTATTCTGCATGGGACCACAAACCAGAAATTGCTGTGGCAGGTCCCCAATTAATCCTCTGTGGAGCAAAACGTACTGTGCTTGAACTGTCTGCTTAAAGCCCCAATTAACAAATTGGTACCTGCTCAGCTGAGAGTGCTGAGTGATGGGGTACAGAGCCTCTTTGGGAGCACGAGGACAACAAACAGCAGAGCTTCACACACTGCAGGTTGCCCAGGTCTCTGCTGAAATAATTAGCTCCCCTTTTCTCCTATGTTTTTAATTTTTAAGACTTTTTCTCCTGCAAAGATTTTGGTCTTTGCCTGCGTGCTGCCCAGAATTTGATTTTAATAAGGATTCACCCCTCTTGCTCTGCCACTGCTCTCCAGCTTCACTCCTGGCCACGAGGGTGCAAACAGATGCCCACAGATTCCTGCATCTCACCTGAACACTTTCTTCAGGGTTGCAATTCTTTGTGAAAAGATACCCAGTCCTGACTTGCAGGCCTCTGGGGACAGAGAATGAAGCACTTCCTGCTGCTCTGTTTTCAGTAGTTGTCTTTTTTTAAGAAGTGTGTACAATCCTATATATAGTTTGTAGTTATTTGGGCTTTATTTTTTGCTCATTTGATCTAGATATCTCAGAAAACAATTTTTTCTCCCTGAAGCCCCTGTGGGTCTCCTTGGTTAGTGTGGAAGGGTGCTGTAATGTGGATAAAATAGGAATCAAGAGTACTCTAGAGAATTAATAACCACCCTAAGTGCTGGTCTCATTCCACTGCCTGCAATCCCACTGCTGAGGAGAAGTGACTAGAAAGGAAAGGTCAAGGTGTTGTGGCTTGTTTAAAAGTAAAGAGCTAAATAGAATACAGGTAGATGGGAACGAGGTCATTCCAAACTGATTTGGAGAGCCAGGAGGAAGGGAGCTGGGTGGAAGTTTCATGGAGATGCTTGTGAGGGAGCTGGTGCCTCCCCAAGTTGCATGGCAACACGCTCAAGACAAAAATAAAGCATCCATATGGCTTTGAAAAATCTGATTTATTTCTGAGGTAAAAGAGGGTGGGTTTTTTTCTCTTTGTTTAAGGTTAAAGTCTCCTGAGCAAAATGAGTAAGTCCACTGACAGTGGAAAAAGTTACCAAGCTCTGAATCTTTCAAGGATTCCTATGAATAGCTGGTGCACTCCTGTTCCTGCTGCCTCTCCATCTGCTCTGCTCTGCACTGACCACTTCCCTCCCAGCTTGCACACACCTCAGCCACCTCCTGGTGTAAGCCATTCTTTCAGATCTGGGGGCTCTTTTCCTATTCTGAATTACTGGAAATGAAGAAAAACACTTCCCCAGCTCCTTCCTGTGGAGATGGGCTCTCAGGGCATGGTCTGATGCCAGCGGGCTCCTCAGGACACAGCTGGGGTTGTTGGTACAGTTCCTGCAGCATGAGGAAAACATGAGATGTCCCCTCACCCCAGGCTGGTGTGAGCTGGTGTGGTGTCACAAGGGACTCCTGTGCCTGAGACACTGCAGGCTGCCAGCAATAAGAGCTGTGAATCATTCTGCTTCCCCCCTGGGACTGTCTGGGCAAACAGCTGTAACAATGGCAGTGCTGGCCTTGGACAGGACGAGAGGAGCAAAAAGACACAGCAGCTCGTGGGGAGGGGAAGTGTGAGCCAGACCTCCATCTCAGCACAGAGACAGACAAGGGTGGATGTCAGGGTGGGGTTTGGGTGGTACCATCCCCAGGGACTGGCAAGCACCCTGCTGGCTGCATGGACATGAGAAATTCCCATCTCATTCCTGAGGCTTGGAGCTGGGCAAGCTCATGGACATTGGAGGTTCACAGGACTGCCCTCAGCTTCCTGCACAGGGTTTGGTTCAAGGGGAGGACCTCTTGTCCACAAGCTGTCTTTGGGCACTTGGGATGGGGATACATAAGGAACATTAAGGTGGTTATAAGTACCTGCTGGATGTCTTGCTGTGTGTTGAAGAATCACAGAATCAGCAAATGGTTTGGGCTGGAAGGCCCAAATGCCTCTGAAGTCATCTAGTCCAGTCCTACTGCCAGAATCAGGGACATCTTCAACTGGATCGGGTTGCTCAGGGCCCCATCCAACCTGACCTGGATTGTTTCCAGGGATGGGGGGCACCTCCCAGCTCTCTGGGCAGCCTGGGCCAGGGTCTCACCACTCCTCATAGGAAACACTTTCCTTACTCCAGTTATCCTTTGTGCAGGGGGATGGAGGTGTTGCTGCTGCCGGGGTCAGGTGCTGGTCACCCTTGCAGTGGGTGTCATGGCCATGCTGTGACTGTCCCCTCCAGCCCTGCCTGCACAGCCACTGATGGACCAGAAATATTCAGTACAGGATACTCTGAGCTGTGAAGCTGCAGGTGCAGCAAAGCTGTGGGGAGGATCCGTGTAAGGGCTGAAGGATTCAGTATTCTATCTACTGAGCAAACAACTGTCTATAAAAACTCCATCTGTAGCTTTTTATGAGATGTTGGGTTGGTTTTTTTTTTATTTTAAAACCACTGGTTTGAAAAGTACAGCTACTCTTGTTGTGGAAGATGGCTTCATACAATTAAATGGCAAAGTGGATTAAGCCATTGATAAAAATGTAAATATTTGAGTAATTTTAGGTTTCATCTGAGAACATTCAGGAAAAAAACCCAAAACCTTGTCCCGTGCTGTTCTTCATGTTCCATTCCTTATGCTAAAATGCTTGCCAGTAATTACTCTTTTTCTCTTGGCCCATTCTTCCTTTGTTTCCATTTCCCCTCTCCTTTCCCCCAGCTCCAATCCCTCCTTATGTTCAGCAGCAGCTCTTCATCTGAAGGGGAGATGCTGTCACATCTCGCTCTGAGCCAGGCACCTCATCAGCTTCCAGCACTATACTTTACTGGAAAGCATGCCTACTATTTCCTTTTCTCCCTCATAAAGGCTTTACAACACTCCCCAGTGCTCATCTTATCTTTCCTTGGCTGCAGTTTGTAGGATTCTTGACATTTAGGCAGTAAAATTCCAATCTTTAGATCAATTCGTGCTTCACAGATCTTATTAAATTACCAATGAAGTCAATGAATGGCTTGACTTCTGCTAGAAGCTGTCACACTGACCCCATTTTTCTTTCCTCCAGATTTGTAGCGGCTGCGATTTTATAAACAGATGAAATTTTATCTTTTTATTTTGATCAGAAGCTATGTAATGAAAATAATTTATTTTGGCTGTCTCTGGCAGTAGGCAGGGCAGGGACTCCGTGGGCTCCGAGCTTCCGAGGAGAAGCCAGGCAGAAGATGGCTCCTGCTGAGGGATGCACTGGGGGCTCTGAAGGGGCTGAGGGGTGACAGGAAATCTGGCTCGAGGGAGGCAAAGCAGTGGGAGTGACAGGGAATTACTTTATTATTCACACTTGGGAGGAACTTCAGACCTGGCCCTGACCCATCTTTGATAAAAGCTGTTGTATTTCCCCGAGCCATCTGCTTCTGCAGATCAAACCCTCTGTACTTGATCTCAGACAACAGGAACTGACACTTAGAAAGTCAAATAGTCACCATTTTTCTACAGCCCGTGCACCACAAGTGAACTCCATGCTGTTGAAATGCAAAGATAAACTTGAAAAGAATTATTTTCAGCATAACTCTAGCCTAAGTGAAGTATTTTCAGCCAGAAGTATCCTATGTACTCAGCCTTTTGCTGTGGACAGTTTGAGTTTTTGTACCTTGCTGTGTAAACTCACTGCATATCATCTGGGTTCTTACGGGGTGAGCCTGGGGCAGAGCAGCTCATACAGATGTGGGCAAAGGTTATTTAGGGAGACTTTTTGTAAGACTGGCTTGGGTTCCTGTTGCATTAGGGTCCCTTTCCATCAGCAGATCTGTCCCTCTTCTCCCACAAAAGCTCGGGGTTTGCCGGGGCAGCGCTCCCTGTGTCGGTGCAGACAGCACCAGTCCCTGCTGCTGATGCAGGAGACATTTCTGTTCCTCATCGTGGGCTGTCAGATCCAAGGCATCATGCAAATGGAGTGGGGCTCAGCAATAATTCTCATCTAGCTGGAGCAGAACTCCCAGAAATATTTATCTTGCTAGGAAGAAAACACAGCAAATGATGTGGTCGCTGCTGCAGAAGCAGTGAATGTGTACTGGGGTGTTAGCTGGGACTGCTCACAGAGCTGACTGATTGCTGTGCCCACTTGGTGCACAAGGGTGTTGCTGGGTGTTCAAGGGAGCTGTCTTGATACAACAGAATTTTGCAGATATATACCCTGTAATTAACTATTATTATGTATACCAATACATACTGATCATTAATTACTCTTTCGGAGGAGATAACAATCACAGCCCTGATTTAAGAGCATGTCTGTTTCTCTGTGTTTTCTCAGTGACCTCTGATATTTCAAGGCATTAAAATATTGATGTTCCAGTAATTGGCTGTTACTGCTTTGCAAACCCATTAGCTACTTGATTATGGTCAGGAGGGTGAGGGGCTGAGTCACAACTGAGAACAGGAAAATATATTTGATGCACTCGAGTCAGATGGGTTGAACTTTGATTATGCATCATCATTTGCAGTTGCTACTGGTAGCATTAACTTTGGGAATCATTCTGTTGCCTAGAAATTAGTAAAAACAATGAAAATAAATGTTGTTTCCAGAAGACCCTAAGCGGAACTGGAAGGGTGGAAACTGATACATAAATTGTCAAGTTTATGAACTGCTGGTCTGAAAAAGATGGTGTAAGGGTGAGTTCCAGGTCTGGAATCCACTCCGAGTTCAAGCAGGGTGTGGGGGTCAGTGCACACAGCAAGACCTGCACTGCTACCTGCTCAGCCAAGTCTGCTCAGGTTTTGAAAACTTTGTAAATTTATTATTCTCAGCCCTAGCTCAAACACAACAGTAGAAAAGCCATTTTCTGTGCATTAGCTGCTTGCAACAAGCTGCTGTATGTTGATTGCATTACAGGTGAGATTCAAACAGCAGTGAATTTCACTTGTACAGGGAAAGTCTTTTAGGAATTAATTAGGGAAAGTCTCAGGATGTGTTGAAAGGAGTTAAAATGAATAATGAGTTTATTTTGAAATAATGTGTTGATATTTATCATAAACTGAGGGCTTTCCTAATATAGGAATATAGAATCAGGAGGGTGGTGTGATATTCCTGCTCAGACTGTTTTAAGAAATCAGGTCAGAATTATGATGAACAAAGTTCCAACATGAATGTTCCCAATCAATCAGTGATCAGTTATAGACAAACTGATTTGTCCAGCTTGGATCTCTGTGGCTTACAAAGTGTTTTAAATCCAACCTCTTTCCATTTGGCTACTCGTGAGGTTCCTTACAGCACAAGAGGGTAAGTTTGGAAGTTTCCTTACAGGCTGAGGTGACAGCAGTGGCCAACCTGGCCGACTGCTGGAAAATGGATATTTCTGTCCCACCATGCTGAGACAGAACTCTTCATCTCACCAGATGAAGCAGCTCTGAAGAGCAAGTGATCAGTAGTTAATCCATTCCCCAGACTAAATCTGCTGCTTTGGGCTTCTGAAAAGATGCCTCAGAATGTTTATTAATTTTCTTTGCTATGTGTTACATTCTTGTTGTTTCGTTTTATCTGTATTTTTTTCATTAAAATGAAACTCATCTGCATATCCTTTCTTCCAGGATTAAGCTCTTTTTATTTTATTTTCCCTTCAGACTGATTGTCAGTTATGTTTCAACAGCTCCAACCACTGATGGATTTCTGCTCAGCTGCCTGGGCATCTGTGGCAATGAAATATGAATGTGTTTAAACAAAATCCAAAGGCTCCTGCTAGGGTGGCAGATATCCATGAGAAGAGTGTTCTGGAAAATGTTTGCCTGTTCTTCAAATGTAGCCTGACAAATGATTCAAGCTAAAGATCATTTATCCCCCAAGAAACTGCAGACATTATTCTTTGGGTCTTAGTGAGGGAAAAAAAAAATCCTCCCTTCAAAAAATCTTTATATTTTGAGCTTCATTCTCACAGGAGTCAGAAGATACAAATCTGGAGACCTGTAAGAAGCAAAAAGTCCTCCTGCAAGGCATGACAGACACTGGCTGGTTCTGAGCTCAGGGAGGGGAGGAAGGGCTGAGGAGGGGAAGGGATTATTTCAGTGTGTTTTGGTTTCAGCTGCTTATGATTTAGTGCTCTGTGCATGCACAGCAGATACCTGGGGGTGAGAGACTCTGTGAATACTTCTAGAGATTAATGTCCACATCAGGCTAATACAGGTAAAGTGAAGCCTTTTCTTTTTGCTGAGAAGAGATAGAGTAGCTCCCTTCCAACCCAGCCCACCCTATGATTCAGGGATTATAAGGCTAATGTAGGATAAGAAAAGGGTTTTTCTGAAGAAAATCCACACTCCTGTGCTTTCTGGAATGCCAGAGCCTCAGAAGACACCGACAGAGCTACAAACTAAATTGTGAATTCATCATCCAGCTCACTCCATAGTAACATTATCATGGAACAGCTGCTTTTAATGTTTAATAAAAGGTATTTATAAATTACTGTAACAAAACTGCTTACTCTGGATGACCTCTCATGGCCTGGGTCATTAGCTGTCATTAGAAGCAGTTCACAGCACCCGTTTGGCATGCAGAAATGCTGAGCAATGCTCTGTATTCAGTCCCAGCTCAACTTCAGCTGCTCCTTTCCACCTTCTCCTTCTTCCCCACCCAACTCTCAGAACTCTCCAGCACAGGAGGCCTGTCACCAGGTGCCTCATTCCCTCACACTGTACTTCCTATAGCTTTTAGAAATTACAACAAAAAATCAATGAAGAGCTAAAAAATACATGGCATTTACCAGCCAGTACTCTCCTTTATTTCACCTTTTAATAAGAGACTACCAGATTCCTCTAATAAGGTATCATGTTCCTGCAGCCAGTGCTTTGCAACACCAGCTTGTAATTTTACTCATGTTGTGACCTTCTGTGCCAAATGGGGAACAACTCCTAAGCCTCCTCTTGCCCTGCAGGTGGAACTTGTCTCATTAATGCCCTGTGGCAGCCTGGAAAGGACAGGCCATGCCCTACCCCAGGCTCACATTCAGCACCGTGATGGTGTTTGTAGAATGCTTTTAGAACACCAGTGCTTTAGAACACTAATGGTGTTGACTTGGTGGGGTGCTGGGTGCTTTTGTGTGGTTTTCCCCACCAACACAAGGCCTGGAAGAGCGGGAGAACCAGAAATGTTAACTCAAGGTGATGATTTACAGCAGAGAAGGATGGCAAACATGTTTATCCCATGCCTTCCCCCCCGGGACTGCTGCCTCCTCTGACACGGCTCTGGCTGCACGTGATGACAGAGCTGCCACCACCTCCAGCCCGGATGCAAAGCAGGGATGTGTGAAGATCCCAGGCAGAGGATCCAAAGTGGGGAGGGACAACAGGGGGGGTTGCATGCAGGAAGCATGCAGCATGCAGGAAGCATGCAGCTTGCAGCAGCAGGCCGAGCAGCAGGGCTTGCCTTGGGGACAGCGCTGATCTGGGGCATCTTTAGTGGCAGGAGCATCACAGAATGGTTTGGGTCACAACAAACACTGAGCTGGCAACTGAATTAGTTTATGTTTTAATCTAGGAAACATATTTTTCGACGAGGCAGGATCTAGGCGAAAGGCTCTGAATAAATTCAGTGTTTGTGTGTTGCCAAGGCTTCAAGAAGGCTTCAAGAAATCCGAGTGAGAAAAAGAGGAAACATTTTGGGGTAGGCAGCTCCCAAAACATTCACAGCAAAATGACAAGTCAGGCATTTCTTGTCTGCACTCCAACTGGCCAAGGACAGATATCTCAACAGAGTAAGTGTTCCTACCAGCTGGCAGGAAAGGCAAAACCACGTTTCCCTTTGCAGGGGGACAGACCTTGCCCTGCCTGAGGATGGCAGCTCCTGGCCAGGCTTTCCATCCCCATCCCTCTGTGCCTTCTGCCCACAAGTGCCAGGGTTGCAGAGCAACTTTCTCACTTTTTTTTTTTTTTTTTTTTTTTTTTCCCATTTGGAGGAAAGCCTCCACTCCATCCCAGTAGCAACAACCCATCTAATCTCATTCAGGATTTAATTTATGACATTTAAACCAGAGGATGCAACTTGCCCAGGTGTCAGGGTGAAGGACATAACCAGTGCACTCAGACATTCCTGATGGAGGATGAAGCCAGAAGGCAGCATTCCACAGCTCTGCCCCTCGTCTTCCATCCCTGCTGGAAGAAAACCTTCAACTGAGGGTTTGCTCTGGCTTCATGGTGAGACCAAGAGGAGTCCTGTCCCCCTGTCCCCCTGTCCCCCTGTCCTGGCAGAGGGGAAGGTGGGATGAGTGGAGCTGAGGGAGAGGTGTGTGCTGGTCCCTGGGCTAACACTGCCTGCTCTCACCTGCCCAGGTAACCAGCCTCGGGGCACCAACTCTGCAGAACTGCTGCTTTGTATGGAAGTAACAACCCACAAGCACCTTTGCAATGCCAGCTCCCAGGCTGGTGTATATTTATTCATTTTCATATTTAAAAAGGCACTGAGCCCCCGTGCCAGGCACACCACCAGCCAGTGCCTGTCTGTGCCCCTCCTGCAGCGTGCCAGGGAGAGCAGGAAGGCTCTGGGTAAATCCAGGTCCTGTTAGACACTTCACAGCCTGTGTGCTCATTGTACAGCACTTCACCAGGGCTTTATCTTAAAAAGAGAATGGAACACAACACTCAGGAAAATGGTTTGCTTACAATCAGCAGAGAATTACTATTCTGGTGCCGTGCTAATACATTGTCATACAAATGCCAAGGCAGCCTGATAAGAGTTCCACTGTTGAAGTTGAAGGCTTCTGTTCTGTCTTGAGATATTTGGACTATATTGTTATTCTTAAATAATTTCTATTTATAATATGGAGAGCGGGTCTGAATTGAAGACAATCTTATGCTTTTTTTTCTTCTTCTTCTGTTCTGGTTCTAACTGTTCAAGGCCATTTCCAAATGTGTAGTTAATTAATATAGTCTGAATAGTTGGTATTTTTCAGTAACCAAATCCAATCTTCTAGTGGGTTTCAGTAAATCATCCCTGAAAGCTTTTTTTTTTTTTTATAACTTAGATACTGGTTTTGCACAGCATCAATCATTCCACTCTTTGACAGGAAAAAATGTTTTCTGAATCTGGCTTGCTTTACTGTTCTCTATTACATAAATGAAATGATTAATGGAGCAAGAAAAGGAAAGCAAGAGGGAGGAATTGTCTGGTATTTTTTAGAATTATTTTTTCTTTATCCCAAGATGCACATTCTTTGGTTTCTTTCTCCTGGATTTGTGCATGCAGATTCATTGATGGCACTGGCTCGGACAGCCAGGTGGCAGAGGGCCACAGGAATCCTTCATCAGGGTTTGCCTCCAGCTCTCTGCAGCTACAATGGAGTCAAAGATACTCAGAGAAAAGGAAAAAAACCAAACCTGTAGCAGACTCTGGGCTGTGAGCTCTGGCTGCCACGCAGGGCCTGTGAGCCCACAGCACATTGGTGTAGTTGGGGTTCTGGTACTGGCCTTACACCACCTGCTGACACTACAGTTTTGTGGGGCTTTTCAGTGTAGACTCTTAAAACAAGCAGGCAGCACCAAGTGTTGATGTCTTGCAGGACAAGCAGCGTGCAGAGGAGCATGGCTGGTGGTATCTGCTGGAGAGAAAAGGTCTGGAGGAGAAAAATCTTAAAAGTAACAACTGGCTTTGGTATAGCATCTTTTCTGGGCCAGCATCCCTATTTATCATAGGGATATTCTTGAAATATTCATAGAAACAATTTTTCAGCTGTGTGTTATCTATTGCTGCTCCTTTTATGTTTTTATTGCTTACTGTGAGCTGCTGCTCAAGAGAAAAGAATTAAGTACATGGCAGAGTGATTGGAGCCCTACACACAGTTCCTGTGTGATACACTGCAGTATTTTATGATTCCTCATAAGTATTTCTAAATATCAGTGCCTTGCAGGCTGACTAAGAGAAACTGGGTTTGCTTTTGTTGAACAGGAGTACATCCACATTATAGAAACGGAGGAGCAATCATATGGGTGTGGGGAAAACTTATGAAGTCTGAAGGCAAGGAGCAGCCTGCTGTGCTTTTTAACCCTCGTGTCACCACAGCTCAGAAACAGAATGCAGGATGAGAAGCCAGAGGTGAATGCTGCTCACAGCCTGTGGCTCAGCCTGACCTTGCCCTCATCTCCTGGCAGAGCAGGTTAAACCTTTCCTCCTCGGAGCAAAGCAGCAGTGGCAAAGGCTGTCCCCGTTTGGTGGGGAAGGGAGGGCAGTGCTGGGGTGCTGCAGGGGGGCAGGAGCCTGTCCCACACTGGAGATGTTTTGTCTGTCCAGCCTCCTCCTGCCAGTGCCTGGGGTTTATCCCTGCAGCCACGGGGAGGGGGGATGCAGAGCAGGAGGAGCTCTGGGACCCAGCACCAGGTCTCTGAGGTTTGGAGCCTGAATTCCTCAAGGCTGACCCAAGATGCAGCAGAGGGGAGCAGAAACTCCTCCCTCGGCCTGGTAGGAGCTCAGCAGGCACCAACCTTGGAGGGCTTGCCAGAAGCTGCCGCTTTTCAGGGCAAGCCTGAGGAGCAAAGCTGATGCTGAGCAGAGGTTTTGTTTGCTGTGTCCCAGCTGCTCTCTGGAGCAGACACTGAGGAGCATCTCAGCTCCTCCTGCCCACCCTGCACTACCAGGAGTGGTCTCTTCAATTCCTCAGTTGTGGCTTTTTAGAGCAGCTCTGTTTAACACAAAATTGTGATCAGGGACCAGTCCATCTGAAGGGAAATCTGAATCTTGGGCAGCCGGGATGAGGAAGAGGAAAACGTTCTCTGATGGGCAGCCCAGTGCTGTACACTTGTAACACTTGATTAGGAAATGTACTGTGCTCATGTATGAGTCTGAAAAAAGAAATTCCATTTCTGGTTGTTGTCAAGATAGAGAGAGAAAATCCTTTTCTGGAACAAATGAACAAAAGAAAACAAAAACCAAGGTCACAGCTATCTATAACAGGAAAAAAATAAAGCAAGCAAGTCCAGTAGGCATCAAGTAGCTGTTTGGATACAGTAATGTAATGAAACCAGTTGTGCCCGACCTATTATTCACTATTCACTATTAACATTGTGAAAATCTCTTCCAGGTTTTGGAATAGGAACAATTTCATCCTTTCTGACCAATCTGCCAGGAGAGGCAGAGCCTGCAAAGCCAGGAGGTTCCTCTTGCCTCTTGTGAAGTGGTGGATGTGGTTTGAAAAGCAAGGTGATGGCTTCCATTTCACCTTCAGCCTTTTGGCATATGGAATCTGGAGAGAAAAAAATCACTAATGGAAATTCCTGGGCTGTCAGCTGAAATAAAATGAGAGGCAGAATATGAAAAACATCAGGAATTTTCTTAATGCTGAATATAGATAATAATAAGGGGGAGAAAGTGCTAGTTAACAACTGGGCACTTCAGATGAATGTCACCTAGGTTGTGGGCACTCATTTGCTGCACAGATTGTTCTGACAAGTCCCATTCTGGACAACATGTAAGAGCAGGGACTTGTGCAGTGTTTCAGAGCTCAAGGTGCATGGGCTGGGCTGGGAGTCCTTGTAGGTGCTTTGGCTCTTGTGAGATTGGGACTTGAAAGTGCATTTGTTTATCTTCAAGCACTACACAGGGCAGGGCCCCATAATTTGCATTTCAAACTTGGCAGAAGGAGAGGAATAGAAATATATAAGGCAAATTTTACCATTATCTCTGCATTTCTGTGGTTTTATTAGCTTTACTCAGTCTGGAGTGTCTCTGCAAGGCTGTTTTTCAAAGATAAAACTAGGAATTCAGATTGCTAAAGCAAAATGTATTGATAAAATAAGGGAAAAAGTAATTGGAGGAAAAGCACATAGCTGTGCATTAAAACAGCACCCCAAGACTATGAGCACAAAGCATGTATTCTTCATTGTGGGGAACACTTCCTGATGAGTCAGTCACAGTTTTTATCAGTCTAAGACTGCTTCTTGTTACTCCTATCTTGTGTTGGAAGTAAATACCCCTCTTCTGCTCTAAGAAAAGAGCTTTGAGGTGTTTTTTAATCCATGGCAGAGGGGTTACAAACGTGTGCATGGGCTCTGAATCCAGTTGGTGTCTCCTCCTAAAATTCTTTCTAAGGACAGTGAACGTTCCTTTTGACTCCTCTGCCAGCTTTAGCCATGTCCAGGTGCATTTAGGTTTACTTAAAAGTAAAGCAAAGTTTACTCTGCACTTTCAGGAAGATTCTGGGGTGTGTAGGTTCCTCAGTGATGAAGCCTGAGAAGTCAAACATCTCTCATACTCCTCCACCTTTGAAATTTCACTCCCTGGAACACATCTCCTGATTGGCATCACAAATCATTTCTGAAGCTTTTCCATTAATTTCTGTTATGAATTTCACATGCAGATCATGCAGACACAGATCAGTATTTTGGGAGTAAAGTGGCTTGAGCAAAAGCCTGACTAATACCCCTTCCTTCCAGAAGCTGAGATAACTCCTACCACACCAGACCATCCCTCCTGCCCTCCACACATTCCTCTTCAGCTCTTCAGGGAAAGCACCATTTTATTTGAGCTGATTCTTTCACAACCTAGAGAGTATAAAACTTGGTCTGCAGTGGGAGAGAGAAGGAACAAAGTCTCAGTTATTTTTCTCCTTGAAGCTCACAAAGCTTTTTGTTAACAACACACTTTTATTTGGATAAGGGATCTTTACCCTTTTATAGGACAAACCTGTTCTGTTCCCATTTCTCCTGCAGCAGAGGGGCTGTGTTCCATGCTGGGAGGACACAGCACACAGCAAGCACAGCATGGAGACACCAGAGGGCAGGAATCTGGTAAAAGGGTGAGTTTGTGGTCACACTGAGACCTCCCCACCCTCTACAGAAAAGTAGAACAGTAAAATTCTCTTCTCAGTCCCAAGTTTGCACTGGGGGCTTTCAGCCTGTTCAGCCTGTTCTACTTTCTTTCAGCAGGTGAAGAAAATCAAATTAATTACCTATAGGTGCCCAAGTGTCTCAGGATGACCCTAAGCTCTCCTCTCTGAATATTCTTTAACAGCTCACAATGATTTAAGAAGATGCCCAAGAGCTGGGGCAGCTGGGGCAGCAGGCTGGCAGGGATGTGAAGGGGTGAGGAGGTGCTTGCTTACCCAGCTGAGGACAGTTACACAAATTAGGGGCTTTGTGCAGGTGCAGCTCATAGAGATAAATGGCAAGAGGCTGATTGGGGCCAGTCCTGGGGAGTTCTGGGGCTCAAAAGGAGGAGAACTTGAGGAAGGAACAGGCACCTTCCTGCAACTGCTGGTAGGATTCTGATTTTTTTTTTTTTTTTTTTATTTATTTATATGATTTTTCCTAGTGAATTTTGGTGAATATTTGGGGTTGCGTGCTGCTGGTTTGTGAAGGGTTTTGCTTTCTGACCACTTCAGCTTGGTTATTTTATGTGTTGGTGATTTTGTGTTTATTACTTGAGGGAGCTTTATTGGGGTGGTTGAAGCAAATGCTGTTTATGAACTGGGTCATGACTGTGGCCTTGAGAATGAAAACAGAAGTGTTATGATTTAATAAGAAAAACTGTCATTAGGAAGTCCTCTGTGTTGCTTTAGTGTTTAAAAAGGAGAGGTAAAGCATTTCTAGGTTCAACAGAGCTCTTTGTTTTCTCTGGCTGCAGTGGGGCTGGGTGGGAAATGGGGGCTGGTGTTGAGAGATCTGCTGCTGCTCCCCTGAACTGGGGAGCAGCTCTAACACCAAACCGTGGGAGCCCTCCCCAGAGCATCCTCCTCCTTAGTGCTGTACTTCCCCCAGAAGCACAGAGACCTTGCTGTGGGTGTGGGGAACGTGTTGAAGTGAGGGGCTGCTCAGTACTAAACCCGCTGGGCTGTTATCCTGAGCTTGGTAAGGGCAAACAGTTTGCAAGTTCAGGTGCCTCCTGCTTGGGCTGCTGCCTAGACCTGGGTCTGAGGCAGGTAATGTGGAACCTGAGCACACCAGCTGGGCTGACTCTTCATTTTCCTGTGCTCACCTTTTGCTGCAAGCACAGGAGCTGCAGTGAGAAATTCTCAATGTAGTCCTCAGCTAAAACACAGGGGAATATCTTAAAGGGTGATGGTTTCCTGGCATGATGCCCTGCCTGGGGCATCCTGGGTGTCACCTTTTTAGCTCATCTTGGGTCTGAAAGTGGTGGGGGGGAGGAGGCCTGAGCACAGGTGAGTGCAGCAGAGAACTCTTCACCTGCACATGGCCCAGCACAGGAGGGCCCCCCAAAACTGGATCCTATGTAAATGTCAAGAAGTCAGGTAGAGGATCTGGTCCAGTTATGCCTAGAAAATTACATGAATGTGTATTTGGAGAGATTGTCTTTCCCAGGCAGGAAAATGTCTGCAGGGGAGGTCAGTCAAGGGGCCAGCAGGCACTCTGATTTTTGTTGTGTTTTTCTTCTGAAGTACCAGCACTTGTGTGCTGATTCCTGCCTGGGTTTTGGGAAGCAGTTGGGTGAGGCAGAGCTGTGGGTTCTGCTTTCCATGCAGTGCTGCAGGAGACATTGGGTTCATTTCCCCAGGGCCCAGGTAAAGTGTAGCAGAGGTGGAAGCAGTTGGTACTGACCCAGCTGGGGTCCTGGCTTCATCTGGAACCTGGTTATTGTCAAGGTGGGACTGCTGGAGGGTCAGAACTCCCTTGGGTCCATTGGAGCTAGGAAGGGGCAGGTTCAGTTGTGAGACACCCAGCAGGTGGGATCCTTCCCCAGATTATTGCCCAATGAGTAGAGAATTAATGCTTTGGAAAGTGAAACTGTGAGGGCTGCTGCTCTGGGATGGCTGCAGCAGAACTGCTTCAGTTCCCTTTGGGGCTCCTGGGGATTAGCTGATGCTGTGTTATTCCCCAGGGATACACACTGTATTATTTATTGCTGTCATCAGGAAGGTTCTAGTGCCATAAATAACTTCGCTTTGTTTTCTGGCTCCAGATTAGCACATTAAATTAGATTTCACTGGAGATTGCTTTTCTTGCAGTGTGTCCAGAGAACATGTGTGTAAAGAGGCAGCTGCTTGGATGACCTTGTGTGTGAACTTCTTTCTTCTTTGCAAAAACCCTCAAAAAGTGGTTTTATAAAGAAGAGCATAAAGTAGGTTCATGGAGGACACAAAGCAATATGAGGCTGTGTTTCTTTCTTGAAGGCTCAGGTGGTGAACACCCCCAGCTTTTGTAGTCCTACTGCCTTCAGCTGAGTGGGAGCAATCTCTAACAGGGCAGGCAGGGGGCTGAAACTGCTTCTGTGGAGATCTGGTGCAGGTGAGCACCCTGCAGAGCTCTGCCTTGCTGGGACGATGGGCAGGCTGCTCAGGAGCCTGATTTTTCCCAGGGCTGTGGAATTGCCCCAGTGTGGGTTCACCTGGGGTCCCCATGTCTGAAACAGGGTCTGTTCTTGGTGCCTCAGCCTGGCAAGGGAGAGGGACTCAGCACTGAGGAACAGCTGCCTCAGGAATGGTCTTGTGGTAAAAATGATGGTGATGAATTAAGATCTGTTATGAAACTACCTCAGGGGACACCTCCCCCAGCCCAGGGTGCTCCAAGCCCCATCCAACCTTCAACACTGCCAGGGATGGGGCAGCCACAGCTTCTGGGGGCAACCTGGGCACCCAGGGGCTCAGCACCCTCACAGCACAGAATTTCTCTCTGATCACTCAGGGGTGTGGTGGTTCAGATGCAGAAAAGTGAGCTCATTCCCAGGGTGCTGATGGGTGTTGTGGCTCCTGAGTCAGCCTGGAGCTGTGCCAGGAGGAGCCATGTGGGGGTGTTGGTGCCAGAGCCCTCCTGTCAGCTCAAATCCCAAGTGCTGATAACTTGGAGCCTTGTGTGGTCTCATGTGACAGCTGCTTCGTGCTGGTGCCACCAGTGTGTGACACTGGGAGATGTGGTCACCTCCTTCTCCTCCCAGCCAAGGAAGCCCTGAACTTGTGAGCCCTGGGGATGCCCCAGGGCTACTGCAAAGCAAAAGTGCCAGGGAAGGGCAAGAGATGTTCCCAGGTCGGGGCCTGGCTGATCCTCGTGATGGATGGGACTGGCTGCTTGTCTGCTTGTGTTCAAGGGGTGATGTAAATGCACAATCCCACTGGTGTTCTCTGCAAAACAGACCCCAAAGGCTGCTTGCAGTAAAGAACTTTCATCCTTCTCATCTTTGTCCTACAAGGGAGAGCTCCCATTTTAAGAGGCAGTTCCCTGGCACTTGTGCAGGACTGGAGGAAGGTGGATGTTGGCTTGGTGGTGAAGTGGCTGAGCACTGGGGAGCTGCCGGGGTCCATAAGGCACTGGAGAAGGGAAGATGCTGTCCAGAGGTGAGCTCTGGCACTGGGTGGCAGAGAGGACTCCTCAGAACTCTCCCCTGCAGTATGGGAGGTGTGATGACCCCCAGAGCAACCTTTGATGTCTCCTGTCTGACAGGAGGGGTTCTGGGCTACCCCAGCATTACAAACAGTGACTGGCATTGTGGTGACCTCAGAAACAAGGCAGCTCAGCAAGACAGTTTGTTTTGTGCTTTTTGTTCTTTCACTTTCTATGCTTAAAAAACCCCACTACTCTTTCTGCTTGGTTATCTTAGAAAAATGAGTGTTTCTACCAACAAAGTTAAAAATGGAGTGGGGTATATAAGACATCAGCAGATTTTTATTTTTCTTTTAAGAAAGAACAAGAAAATGGTGTAGCAGCAAGATTTGTGCTTATTAACAGATAGTACCAGGGCTCCAGGCTGCATTTATCAGGCACAGTGACAAAAGTCTCGTGTGGGATTTACCACTGCCTCTCACTGGGGAAAATAACCAGCAGCTAATGAAGCCTGAGTTTGTTGAAGCAAATCAAATATCCCATAAAAGATCCTAGTTGGCATTTCCAGGTGGATGTGAGGCTGGGAACCAGATGAGACATTAGGAAGAATTTCTTTCCTGAGAGAGCAGTGGGTGTGGGAGCAACCTGCCCAGGGAGGGGCGGGAGTCACCAGCTCTGGTGGGATTTAAACCCCGTGGAGATGAGGCACTTCAGGACATGCTCCAGAGGGCATGGTGTTACAAATACTTGGTTTTGTTTTGGTTTTTTTTTTGGGGGGTGGGAGTGATATTGACTGTGGGACGTGGTGATCTCAGGTATCTTTTTTAACCATGGCAATTCTGGGAACTTTATTTTAGCCTAAATCTGCTATGGGATGTGTTTTGGGAGAGTTTCCTCCTCCATGTCTGGAAACTCCTCTGTCCTGTGACACCCCATGGAAGCAGATGGAGCCTGTTGTCAGCATTTAACTCGCTCTCAATCAAGGTGTTCAAACTACTGTATTTTAGCTATCACCACTAAAAATCCTCAAAGCCCCCACTGCCATGGGTTGTCTTTTTATTCTCCATTTGCAGATATCTTTGAGAAAAACCAAGGCATAAATTTAATGTTTAGTAAGGGTAATAGTTAGGATGCTTTAGTAAAAGATGATGATTGAAGTGTTCCTGCACACTTCTCCCTGCCCCAGGACTGAATGTACAAGTTGTTGTCTCTTCCTCACAATGTGCAAGCTCAGGGGTGAGGAGTCTGTAAGAGATGTGAAGAGTAAGTGTGGGGGGGACACACAAAAAGAGGTTGCAGGCTAGTCTTTAATCCACTGGGGACATGGTTTTAAGGTGACATTCTTTGCTTTCCATGTATTAATTAAAGCATAAACTGGCTGCTGAGCTTATCTTTACCAGTAGGAACTATTAATATTCCTTTTTTTTTCTCTTATTGGTTTTTCAGCTAAGGCACAGAAATGCCAGCTGAGCCAATTAGCTTTCTAAAGTTTAAGGCTTATTACACATGCTAAGAAATGAAGTTCTTGAATGTACAGTAATGAGCTACCTTAAAATGCAAGAGAGTGGGCAGGTGCAATCAATCAAAATAAATCCATCAGTGTTACTGTCTTTAACATTTTATTGGTAACTATAAAGTGAAAGGAAAGTGGCAGTGATCAGAATAGAAACCTTCTGATTAAAATTCAATTTGTTTTGCCTTGCTGTAGTTGAGCAGACTCCATTCAGCAGGTGAGGGTGAATGCACTCTGGGAAAAGCAAACAGAATTAAATGAAGACATCATCTGATTCAGATCCGGAAAATAAACCTTGTGCTTCTCCCTGAAACCAGCAGCCTGACACTACCCATTAGCATGGGGAAAGGAGTGAAATAAACCTGACAATGGGAGAGATTGGGTGTTTTAGATAAACATTTTTGTTGTTGCCCGTGACAATATATTTTTTTCTCCTCATTAACCTGCAGACAGAAATTAATTCTTGGGGCTGCTGTAATGCTGTTAGCAGGAGTGCCTCTGGGATTCAGCTCCCCAGCCCTTGGCAGCAGTGCTCCCAGGGTGCTGTGTGTGACACAGCATCAGCTCTGCCTGGGGTGGCCAGGGAGGAAGCTGAGCTGCCTTCCTCAAGCTGATTCCACCTCCAGGTGTCTTCACCAGGTGACCTTGTCCAGGCAGAAACTGTGATTTGATCCAGGGAAGCCTCTTTCCACCAAATGAAGATTTTAAAGAACCCCCACTGGCATCCCCATGATTAATATCTCTGCTTCTGATAAATCTTCTTAAAGAGAGGCATTGGAGTGGGAGCTGCTCTGCCACCAGACTTGGTGCAGGAACCCCTCAGCCTTCTGAGGCAAGGCCAAAGATGCTGCAGGGAGGAGTGCTGACAATTTTGTGTATCATTTCCCAGATGTAATTAATGCTATGTTTCATGGCATAATTAATGCTATAATGTCATCTATCAAACGTAGAACTGCTTGGGAAAGTGCAGCATCACCACCTTCAGATCCTGTGCTGATCCCTGTGAGTATTTGTGTTGGGTTTGCCTCTGTTCCCTCTCAACTACCCATTTATCAAGCCAGACTCATTTGGGATGCAGCTGCTCAGCATCTCCTGGGGTCCTGCAGATCTCAGTGTGCAGCCTCATTCCCACATCTCTGCCATCAGCTCCCACCAGAGCAGTGTGCAGTTATTGTGATGTTCCTCATCATGTCCCTGAGCTGCCACTGGGTGCTCTCTTCTTCTCCAGTTAATGTCTTTTACCCCCCAGGCAGCTGCAGTTCAGTGCCAGGTGAAGCAGTTCCTGAGCATGCAAATGTTTCTACAACAGTTTTAGACCCTCTTGAAGTGAAAGTGGCTTCCTAAGACCTGTTATGTTGTTATTCTGCTTCTGCAGAAACATTCAGATCTCTTCAGTTTTATATCCTTCCTTACAGAAGAACAATGTCAGAGAAAAAGGCCATGATGGCTTAAATGCCCCCATCACCAGAGCACTGCATCTCATCTCAAGTTCTGCCTCTGCAGGGGACCCTTCACTGGGTCCTCTGAGGCCTCTTAGCCTTATTCTCCCAGAAGCTCTCTGCTGACAGCTTGTGCTCTTCAGCACTTTGCTGTTTAATGGTAAGAAAAGCAATGTGCAGAAAACAAGTGGACTATCACCCAGGGATACTGGTTAATTCACTACAGGCACCACCCAGGAAATTCAGGAATTCCTTTTTTCCCTGAATACAGTACATGAGTGAGAAATAAATGCCCTTTCCCCCTTTAAAAAAAAAAAAAGTAACAGTTAGGAACAATACAGCCAAAATGTTTTATTTGGGCAATACAAATACAATCAAATCAAAAATATCACAGATTTTCATACATTAGTAAGAAGTTACTGTACACTTGAACAGTTGCCATTTTTACAGCTAACAGAGCTTTACCTTTATTAAAATGTATTTTCCTCTCACATAAAATATACACTTTTCACTGACGTATTTTACATCATACACCTCTCTGGGATAAGAAACAGTTCACACACAATGCACGACAGAGGCCATCTTCTCTAACCCCATACAAAATATTACATAGAAGCAAGAAACACTGGTATATCCTACTAGGCTGCAGCCCTCAAATGCCATAGTCTGTTGCTACTAAAAATACTACATGCATCATCAAATGCTGTACACCCTTAGGAGTTTGGCCTTGGCAGGTCTGTCCTGGTTCCACTCTGGGGTGAGTGGCAAGCACTGACTCATGGCTGGCTCTCCCCTTGTCTTCACATCTGCAATTAAACCCCCTGGAAGGATCTTCCTGCAGCCAGGACAAAACCCCCATGGCTTGGCAGTGGGACCCCAGGGCCACCAGCTCTTGGCCCTGCACTGCTCTTACATTGCCCTCCCAAGCAGTACCAGGGGAGGAGAGGGGGGAAGGAAAGTTGTGGGAAGGAAGGAGCCCTCCAGGTGCAGGCACCACTCCTGCCCCTGCCCATGGGAGCTTCCCCAGGGAATACCAAGGACCCTTTGTTCAGCAGAACAGAGGCAGGGAATGAATAACTGGTCCCTCCAGGCTGGAGCTGAGGTTTGGAAAGCATTACAGACTCTGTTGACTTCAGGTTGAACTAATTTTAAAAAGGTAGGAAGATATCTTTTAATCCTGGGAGAAGTTCTGGTGTTGACCTAAGGAACAAAGTGGTGGAAAAGTGCTTTTCTGCCTCCCATTGGACAGCAGTAAGGTTACAAGGAAGCTACTGAGCTACTTCAGAAAAAAAAATCCCTCTATTTTAAAGAGGCTTTTTCTTTAATTGCAAAGAGGAAGAGCTGCCCAGGTACTGAGACACAGACTCCATGTGCTGCAGCATTGTTCTGCTCATGTTCTTCCCTCCTGCTGCCCAGCCCCGTGGCTCCCATGGGACAGGGAGCTGCTGAGGTTCTGGAGGAGCCAGCCCAGCCCTGGGGTCCAGGAGCATCCTCCCCAGCCTGGTATCCTGAGGCTCCTTTCAGCTCCTTTTGCACAGCTTGTCCTATCCTGCTGCCAGGACACTTTTCCACAAACCCCCTTCCTCCCAGGAGGGCATCCCCTGCCAGCATTTCTTCTGGGACATGTGGAGAGAGGGTGGTTTCTCTCCAAAAAAAAAAAAAAACCAAACCAGTCCTCAATAAATAAGGCATCTGTTTAATCTAGTTACTGTAAACCACTTGTTAAAAACTAAACCCTTGCTGTGTCCTGTCATCTCCAGATGATTTATTTAGAAATGAATAAACAAGAGTAATATATATATTTATATAAGTATCCCTTTCTAAACATAACACAATGTACAACCTTGGCAACCTGATTCTGGAAGAAAATACAATCCTTAACAGAAGCAATGTGAACGTAGGGAAAAGCAATTCAATCATCTCCCCTTTGTGCATTTACTGTCAGAGATGGCTTTATCTTCTCTGGGGCTAGTGGCCACCCAGAGGGGAAAGGCCACGGTTTGCCTTACACCCAGCCCAGCTCCTGGGGTCCTCCTGGACCCCCCAGGTGACTCTGTCAGGCTTGGAGGGGCTGGATGGGATGGGGACAGATTTGGGGTGAGGGATGCTCTGACCTGGCTGCTGCTGGAGCTGGGGCTGTTCCCAATCCCTCAGCCCTGGAGCAGCTTTAGGAAAGGGCTTTCTGTGCTCTGATGGATGATGCTTAAAGGGAATTTGATGCACTTGGGTTCACACTTGTCACGGGAATCTGTTTGGTGGTTTGTGGTTTGGTGTGTTTGTTTTTGGGTTTTTTTTTCCCCAGCAGTGCAGGGGTGAGCACTGTGCTGTGATGAATTATGTTTCCTTGGATTCACTTGGCTTATGGTGCTATCAGCTCTGAGCAAGCTAGAAAGCAAACAAACCCAGGAGCTGATCTTTTGACACAGGTGCTGTGTGCTGGGCTCCAAGCAGAAATTTCATCAGCAGAAGACAGATAAAGGTGTGATGGGTGTCATCCATAATGTGAAATCTGGCTCTGAAATTCTGTGAATGGCACATTATACAGGAGCACTTCCAAGTTCTTGGATTTACTGTGTAATTTAGGCAACAAACTGATTTGTGAGAGCTGCCCATGCACAAACACGGGCAGGAGTTGGCTTTTACCTACTTGCTACTTGGTTTGGCATAAAATCCAGTGTTATTTGCTGACATTTGCCAGTACCTCAGCTAAATGTTCACCCATTACAAGTAGCTTGTCAGGGCTGGGTTTTGCTTCAGTCTGATCATCAGTAAAATCAGAACAAATTTATTTAATCTAAACTAAACTGAGGTTTGGGGCCCTTGTATGAAAGGGCTGATTTCTGGAGCAGTTGGGGTGAGTGTCTGGGTACCCTCTGCACACACAGTCCTGTCTGGAGGCTTTGGTTTCCATCCTGTGTGTCCGAGGAGGGGAGCAAGCAGTGTGTGCCTTCCCTGCAGCCAGGGCTGCTCTTGGCAATGCTTTAGCATTTCTTACTGTGAACCTCTCTGTTTTACTGAGCCCCTGAATGGGAGTCCAACACCTCCCCTTGCAGGCTAACTAATCCTCTTTCACATATTTTCCAGTAATAGTTTATTTTGCAATAGAAAGAATAGCTGTTGAAAAATCTTTGCTGAATTGCAAAAAGTTCTTGGTTCTGTTTCGTTGGTTTGTTTTTATTTTTTTTAACATTAAAGACACTATAATGAATGGAAATCCATTTGTTTTCATTCATCAGTGTTAGGCAAAATGGACCCCCCTCAGATTTTCAAAGGCAACGTGATATAAAGGGGTCCCATCAATCAACAGAAGGGACAAAGCCTGACTACCCCCATCCTGAATTCTTTCCACCTGGCTTTTCTTTGCTTTTTTTTTTTTTTTTTTTTGGTTATTGTTGTTGTTGTTGTTTTAAGGCCTATTTTAATAAAGACTCTTTCAGTTCACGTTTGCTCAGACTCTTCTGCCTGGGAGTCCCATGGGCTGTGCTGCATCAGCAGGAAAGCTCCAGCTCCCTCTGTCAGTGTGCAGGGACTTCCACTGCAGTTTGTCAAACAGAACCTCAGAATAATTTGGGTTGGGAGGGACCTCTAAAGCTCACCCAGTCCAACCCCTGCAGTATCAGGGACACCCTCACCCAGATCAGGGTGCTCAGAGCCTCCTCAAGCCTCACCTTGAACATCTCCAGGGATGAGGCCTCAACCCCCTCCCTGGGCACCCTGTGCCATTTTTACCCTCATGGGAAAGAGTAGGAACACCAAACAACTCTTCCCTCTGCCCACAAGGGATGAGGTGATGGAGTTGGGGTCTCCAGCCCAGGTGTCCCTGATGGGGTGGAATTGCAGGGCTGGTGCCTGGGGACAGTGTCACCCCAGAAGGCTCTGTACCCCACCTGTCCCCTCATCTCCCACCTCCCCAGAGAGGAGGTGTTACCCCAGCAGTGGTTCCCTGGCACTGATCAGGTTTCCATGGGTGTAGGATTGTCCAGATGTACTTTACCTCCAGCAGCTGACATGGAAGCTTTCTGTTCTGCATGGCTGAGTCCTGCCAGGCTTCTCCTCCCTGCTCCTTAATGTTTTTTTTGACCTTATTTGCCTGCTCAGTGGCTTTTCCCACCAGAGCTGGGATCCTGCTGCTGAGTGCTGTCTGGGTGAAGGAGGAGGAGGATGAGGATCCCTGCTGGGTGATCCCTGCCAGCCTCCAGCTCTCCCCTCCCCAGCCCTGCTGCTTCCAGCCTGAGGATGAAACCCCAAACCTCACACCAGGTAAAGGTCAGACACATCAAACCTGTCCAAGCAGGGGCCCTGCCTGCCTGGGACTGGGGAGAGGAGACCCCAGTCAGCATGGCTCAGCTCCATCCCATGGCTCAGCCCAGGAATCAGGCCTGCCATGGGAAGCACCCAGGGTGCTGCTAGGATGGAGCTCCTGCACCTGGCTTGGGATCAGCTTTAGCTTTGTAACCTGCAGCAGCTCTGCTCCCAGCTGCATTCATTTTTCTGAAAGGGAGGCATTAGCACCACTGTGACTTTGCTTCTGCCTCTGCTTTGATCTTGTTTTTTGAGCCGTGTAATCGAGAGCTGGAGCCTGATAGCTGAGATTGGGGTTTATCTGTCAAGCTTTTTTTTAAGCTCTTAGAAGCTAACAGGGAGATTAGGTTGTGAATATGGGCTTCATATCCTAACCCCTTATGCAAATCAGTTTAACACAGATGACAAGGCTGCTCCCTGGGTATAATGCAAAACACACCATGTTATTATATATTAGACCTGCTCTGTAACACAAAAAGAGTTAGAGGAGCTTTACTGTGTCCATAAGTGTTCAGAATTCATTCTTCTTGTCCTAGAAATGAGCTTTAGCCTGTCTCTAACAGAACTCATCCTGTCAACTGCTTGTTTTGCATAAGCAGAAAGAATTTAGACCTTTTCCATTGATTTGCTACCCCAGTTTTTATTGGAAATGCCTGGGCTGATTCTTACAGGATCACAGAATGTCAGGTTGGAAGGGACCTCAAGGACCATCTGGTCCAACTTTCCTAATGTTATCATGGATGTGAGGTGTCCCAGCACCCCCTCGAGCTGAGACTTCAAACTTTCACAGTGGGGGAATCCCCCATTCCAGGCCTGACTGTCCTCATGGGGAAAAACTTTCCTCCTGTGTTCTTGCTTCATTCCCTTCTCCTGGAGTTTGGCCCCTGGTCCACAGAGCTCAAATCGAGCTGCAAACCCCCCAGCTGGACTGGCATTGCATTTAAATCTGGGCATCTCAACCTGGTGCAGGTGGCTTTGCCCTGCACACAGGAGGCAGATGAAATGCAGCAGGGAGGTGCTGGGTGGGTGTACCTGAGCCCCCTGTGAACACAGCTCTGGCCTTACAGGGTCCTCCCCAGCTGGCTCTGCCTTGGGGGGGTGGCTCCCATCTCCATGGGGTCCCCCAAATACTGCATTTTGTTGTTGAAGAAGAACTGAGAAGCAAGTATTGTGCAAAACCTTGTTTGATGATGCTTTAAGATAGTGGGGGGGTTGTTTTGTTTTCTGTTGGGTAGGGTGCAGGACTGAACGAGCCACATTTCCCCAGGTGCCAACACGTGGGGTGTGACAGAGCAGGGGCTCCTCTGGTGCCAGATCTTTATCTGTATTTATCAAAGGGGAGATAGAGGAGTGGAGCACATTGTTTGACTCACTATGGTGGTGATGAAATACAAAAATGGTAACTGCTGAGTAAATGTTAATAGACAGCTGTGTGCTGGGCATGGTGAAAGAGCAGTACCCATTAAGGAAAAAGGAAAAAAGACATCAAATCCCTAGGAAAGCTGTTTTCCCTCTTGTCATAATGACCAATGCTGGTAACAGGATTTCTAATGGATGTTTTATACTCTCCCCTGAAAGTATCTTCCTAATGAAAGTCTCCCTCTGTCATATTTTATGTATTTATTTTCAGCATATAAAAATGTGGCAGGCATCCTGTCTGCTGAAATGTGCTTGTAATTGAGCTTCAAAAGCCTGGGCAAGCTGCTTCACAAAAGGCACTGATGACAATTGGCAGCCCAGCCCCTTGGAGCTCCAGCACTAAGTATTGACATGAGATGGAGAGGAGAGTTAATTCTGAGAGGAGTGGGGACACATCTCCAGCTCCCCTCCTCAGCCAGGGGAGGGCCCAGCTCTGCAGCTGCCTCTGCTGCTCAGCCCCAGCACTCAAACACTCTGAGCCCTGCAGCCCAGCCCAGGAGGGAGCAGGAAGGTGGCACTGAGCCTGCCAGCAGAGCAAAGGCTGTAACTAAGGGTCAGCCCTCTGCAACACTCCAAGTGGTGTCTGGCCATGTGGGCTGTGGAAAGCCACCAACCAGCACATCACAACTGAACTTGGGCAGAGTTTGGTCTTGTTTTGTTCTATTTTTTTAAACTAAATTTCAAACGAAATAGGCAGGCACAAGGCAGCTCCATGGAGAGCTCCAGGGTGCTGCCACCCAGGCTGGCTCTGGGGGGTCTCAGGCAGGGATCTGCTGGAAGAGAGAAGGAGGACAAGAGGAGCTTCATTCCCTCTGTTGTTTCACATGGGAGGAAGTTCTGACTGATAATCTCATTATCCACAAACACCTTCCCTGAGAGGGCTGCTCTGGCCCTGCAGCTCCTGCCTGGGAAGGGGTCAGTGGCTCTTGGAGCACCCAGCCTGGAGCAGCACCCTCCCTCTCCCTCCATATTCACAGGGTTCCATTCTGTACCCTGCCTCTTTTGTTACATAGATTAAGGTTTCATACAAAATCTGTCCTTTAGCTCATGGACCTCCCTTGGCAATCAGTGGGCATGTTATACAGACAGGTGGGCTTAGAGCAAGTTATTAATGCAGCAATATTATTTTATTTATTCCAATTTCACTGCTCGTAGCTCTGCACAAAGCCAGGACTGCTTCATAGTTCCTAATAAATCACCTTAAAAACATGCTTTCATTACTTGTCTGGATGTACTTTTGTTTTTCTACTCTATTTTTAGCTCTAATATATGCAGTATCACTCTGGTGTTATTGCCATCTTGGCTTTTTTTTAATACTGAGCTTTATGTTGCAGGACTTATTTATTCTTTTAAATTGTCTTATCATATGATAATGTACTGAGCCTTGTGCTCTGGATCACCAAGGAAAATATATTTGTGGAAGGAAGAACAGATGGTGCTGAACCAAGGCGTTTTTTGGGGTGCTGCTGTTTACTGCTCTGCAAAATCCTCCCTGCATTAGCAGAGGAAGGGAAATTGAAGTTAGATGCACCAGCAGCCTGGGCACTTCTGCTCCAGGCTCCGTATCATCCTGTATCCCTTAGGCTTCCCAAACACTGCAGTGTGAAACGGGAGAGGAAAAAGCCCAAGTCTGTCAGGGAGAGGGATAATCAATAGCTGCAAGCTGTCTGTGATTACCAAAGCCAAGGACCTGCTCAGCCCTGTCCCAGGGAAGGTCAGAAGGATCTGGGCAGCCCATCCCTGGTGCCTGGCTGTGCTGGGGACAGTGACCTCCTGTCCTGCCCTGTCCTGACCCAGGCTTGTCCTTTCAGAGCAGTTGGCCAGGGTGTAAGAGGTGTGGAGCACCCCGGGCTGGGGCAGGGGGGTCTGCAGGCTGCAAGGAGAGGGCCTGCCTGCCTGTCCCCAGCCTGTCCCCAGCCTGTCCCCTGCCTGTCCCCAGCCTGTCCCCTGCCTGTCCCCAGCCTGTCCCCAGCCTGTCCCCAGCCTGTCCCCTGCCTGTCCCCTGCCTGCCTGCTGGCACCCCAGGCTGCTGAGCCCAATGGGAGGTTCCAGCCCAAGGCCCTACAGCAGCTGTGGGGTTTGGCAGCCAGAGGAGCCCCGTTCTGGCTGTCACTGTGTTGTTCCCATGCTCTGGCACCAAGCACCAGCATAGCAGCCCCAGCAGTGCAGGGGGCACGGGGGCTGGCAGGGATGGTCAGGTCAGTTTTGAGGCAGAAGTGCTGTGGAACTGAACTCTAAGCTAATTTAAGTGCTAGGGGTTGGTTTAACTCCAAGCTGTTCTGTACTTCACCTAACTTTTCATCCCAGCCCAGGGCTGATGTGTTACATGACCCTGGCTCCACCAGGGCAGCCAGCTGGGACAGCACAGACAGACTGACTGCTCCCATCCTGCCACCACCCTGCCAGCTGTACCATGGTTTTTCCATGCTGCTATCACACAAGATGCTGCAGAACAACAGCCCTGGCTCTTCAGCTTGCACCTCTTGGATTATTTCAATATTCACATCACCTCTTTATCCTACTACATTTTAAGACTCTGTTTATGGAGAAGTGCTCACAGGATGTATTAGCATTTGACCAGAATAGGGTATTTAATTCAGCATGCAAGCCTTGACAACGAAGCATATATTATGCCTCCTACACAGCAGTTACTGTCATTATAGTCGCCTACAATATATTAAGTTATTTTGTTGATGATTATGGATGAATATTAGTGAAAGAACTTTGTGCAAAATAAAACCAGAGTTGCCCACCACCCGGGAGCCAAGGAGAAAGGGGCATAAACAAATGGCTCAGCTCACAAATGATAAACTCTTTGTTTTGAAGCCAATTTTAGGAAAATGAAGGCTCAGATCAAGTCATCTGTTACTTGTTGCAGCATGGCATAATCCTGATGCCTTCGAGGTTTTCTTCTGCTCTGATTTCTGCCTCTGCCCCTTTCTGAAGGCAGCCCCAGAGGAGGGACTCAGACCAATGCCTTTTCCAGCCCATGTCAGTCTCTTGACTGAGTCAGCAGGGTAAAAGATCATGTCATTTTGTAGGGCTGCTGCCTTTGTCAGACAACTGTTTTCTCACTCCCATGGCTCACGAGGGATGAATTAATTCCCCACAGTGTGCAGATGGCACCCTGTGGGATGGGACCGCAGTGGCTGCTGTCCCTGTGCAGTGCTGGGGTTGTCATGGTGCTGCCCGGGCTGTTTGTCAGCACTCGTGGCATGGTGACAGAGCCCTGGGCTGTGGGGAGGGTACTGGGGACAAACTGGGGAGGCTCTGGAAGATTCACCACCAGCCTGCTGGGTCCTTGGTTGACTTGATCTTCTGTGGTCCTCATCAATGAGTCCTGAGGTTCCTGCCAGGGTGACAGCAGTCCATGGTATTACAATCCCAGCCTGGTGTCTCTCTGGCTGGCTGGTTCTTGTGGCCTGACATAAAACTGAGCAGAAATTAATGCAGGGAGCTGGGAGCCGGGAGCCAGGTGCTCCTTCCCTGCAAACCAGGAGTCTCTTGTGCTTTCTGACTCCATTGTCAGCCCCACTTGCACACCTGCCATGCAGAATGATTTTTCTTCCATTCCTTACCCCATTTGGTTTATCCCTTCTCTTCCCCTCCAGCCCTAAGCTGACATTTTGCTGAGGTGAACCTTGCAGTGCCTGAGCAAACCCCAAAAAAACAGTCCTGTAAAGCAGCAGAAATCACCAAAACTCCTGTCCTGGGGCAGGGGGTGCTCCCAGGTACCCCCCAAGCTGCAGCACAGGAACTGGAGCCCTGGTGAAGTTTGGAGGGCAGGTAATTATTCAGTGTCACCCATGACAAGGCTGGTGACTTTCTTTACTGTTATTAATTCAGTGATTTTTCTGTGGGCATTTGCTGCCACCAGAAAACTCTGAGCCTTAACTTAGAGTCTGTGCCACTGACCTTGCTGCCTCTCCTGCCTCTCTCTGGGGATCAATACTCCACTTTGGGAAGGCAATTAAAACCTTCACAGTGGTTGAAGGCAAAACCCAACTTTTTCTATTCCGTTTCCTCTGATCTCTGATTTCTACAGACACAAGAGGCTTCAGCTCAGGATCCCCCTTCTCTGTATGTGGGCTGGGCAGCAGCATGTGTGCAGCACATCACTGGCTTTATTTTCTGTGCTCAGAGCACTAAAAGTTCAGGATACCACTGACTTGAAGCAACTTTCCATTTATACAGACGTGTACCATGAGAAGAATCAACTCTATTGCCTATACACTGCTTTACATCTCCCCCAAGCACGTGGCAGCTGGATCTGTTCCAGCCCTGGGAACTCAGGTGGAGGGAGAAGGAAGTTCCCTAAAGCTCTGTCCCTGGGCACTGTGCTCAGCCCTCACCTGGCTCAGCTTAATTCAGGAGCTCTGCTGCAATCCATCCCTGGGAGACAGCTGCCCAGGGAAAGGTCAGCAGAGGAGACTGAGCCCTTCCCCATCCCCCTGGCTGTGTCCCCACCATCCCATCCCCACCGTGCCTGGCTGTAGAGGTTGTCTTGGAGGAGGTGGAGGGGGACAGGGTCTGGCTGGAGGAGAAGGGATGCTCGGGGAGGAGGGGCATCTGCTGGTGCTGCTGCTGCTGCACTGAGCCTGCAGCTAAGCCAGGAAACACCTCTTCACCATCTGAAGTGCTGGCTTTTCACAGAATCACAGAATGATCAGACTTGGAAGGGACCTCTAGAGATGATCTGCTCAGCTCTCCCCCCAAAGCAGGATCACCCAGAGCACATCCCACAGGAGTGCAGCCAGGCAGGGTTTGAGTATCTCCAGAGAAGGGGACTTACATCTTCTCAGACCAGTTCAGCACTGAGTGGTTTCCCAAGCTCAGACATCTTCCTTTGAATTGTTCTGTTACCTGCTTTACAAATTTCCCTTCCCCCCAGCTGCCCTGAGATGCTGGGCAGAGCTCTGTCCCCAAGCTGCCCACGCACACGGGGTCAGGTGTGAAGTTTCAGTGGGTGTGCAGGTTGCAAACAAAGGCCACTGTGTGGGTCACAGGTTTTTCCAGGTAGCTCCTCATATTCTTAATGTGTTAATTACTAAATCTTCCATATTAAATATTCAGGGACACTTATTTTTGAATACCTCAGGTTTAATTTTGGTTCTTTGAAATTTTAATGTCTTGCTTTAATATTTAATGCTGCCCTGACACGAGTACAGAAATCTGAAGTCTGTTCTTTGAATGAAACAAGTCCTGAACTTCTTTATGGGAAAAGCTGAGACAGAGAGGTGGGGAAAGGCTCTGTCTTAAAAGGATGGAGCTCTCTCCCTGTTTTCCTCTCTGTGTCAGGCATTGCAGTGTTTCCAAACAATTGTGTTCTTTGTGCAGCAGGCAGAGGAATGCAAAGCATTTTTCTGTCTTCCCTGCTAATTATCAAAAAGCTCAGATCAGTCTGGGTCCTCTGCATCCCCCTCAGGCCCTCAGTGCAGGGGGATGTGATGCTGGGGGCAGCAACAGGACAGGAGCCTCTGGTCCTTGGGTGCCTGCTCAGTGCTCGTACCAGCTCTCATTAAAGCCTCTTCATTATTAAAAGATCTTTAACATGTATTACAGTGTAATACCTTCAAATGAGAAGCACTAGAAGTTTTTTTACTTTTTTTTTTTTTTTTTGGTGGGGATTTAACTGCCTAATCACCAGGCACCATTAATTTGTGAGCTGCATTTGAAGTGAAATGAGCAATACAGGCATTGGGAATATTCTAAGGATCTCCATTAGAGTCAAGATGCATAAAACCACTTGGAAAAAAAAAAAGCTGCTGGAGTTTAGTGTTTAAAAGATACAAGAAAGGCTGTAGCTGGGTGAAAACTGCATTTGTCTTTGGGTTCATTCTGAGGACAGAGTCTGAGACTTGCATGGAGGATTTTGCTGCTGTCTTATTTACAATGCATGGGGAAAAACACCAGCTGAAGGTGATGGAGCCAAGTTGCTGGGTGCTGAGTGTCAAAGAGCAAGGAGAGAGGTGTGACCATGCAAAATGATTCCCACCAAGGCTCTCTGGGAAGAAGAGGGGCATATAGTGGGGCTGATTGGGAAAAGCAGTTTTGTCCAGCTCTATGCCTGCAGTTTGACCCCAGCTCCCTGTGCATCCCCTGCCCCTCTCCTGCTGTGCTCTGACACCACCAAACAGGGGGCACAAAGTTCAAAGCAGGTACAAGGAGTCTCCTGGCTCTGCTGGTACCACCTGGGCTAGACCAGGACATCACCCCTGGTGCCCAAGTCTCCCTCTGTGCTTCCCCATCCCAGTGACACCAGGGTATTAGTTATGGTTAGGAGGACACAGGGTCACTGGAGGCCCTGGAAATGCTGAGTGTCTGCACACACCCTCCCAGCATGGGGGTGGTTTGTAACCACTCCTTGGCAGTGCCAACAGATTTTAAGGGTTCTTTGTGGCCTGCATCTTTAGTGCTGGACTGGATGATGGTTGCAGGTCCATTTCAACTGAAATAGAAGATTCCTGTCTTTATTAATTGAGAGGACATGCATCCTGTGGGACTGATCTGGTGTTTTCCTGGAGCTGTGGTGGGAGGGGAGAGGAGAGGAGAGTCCTGAAGACTCAAGTGCCCTGGTTAGGTGCCTGCAGCAGGCTCTGCAGCCAGGCCTGAGGTGGGGTAAAGCTCAGCTTGGCTTTTAGAGCATGAAAAAAGTGATGGTGTAATGAAACTTGAGCTGAACTCTGCCCCTGTGTCAGCTGTGATAAAGGCCCCTGGGCTGGGGATTTGTCCCTGTGAGAGGAGATGGAGTTTGGAAAGTGAGGCCAGGTGGGTAAGAGAGAGATGAAGGCCTGAGGAGGTTCCAGAGTGGGGGCTGCTGCTGGGATTCATTACCTCCAGGCTGAATAAGTGACTGTGATTCCCTTTGAATGCAAGAGCTCTGCCAGCTTGCAAAGGAGCAGATGTGCACACAAGATGGATGGTTTCAAATAGTCAAAATACTGTTTTTTGGGGGCTTATTTTACTTCAGTGATTATGTTTTTTCATCTAAAATAAATCCAGATTGTGCATAGTCTGGAAAACAAAATAACAATATTTGGAGAGTGGGAGTGTTTATTTAACAGGTGGCTTATTTAGCAAATGGTTCCCTCTTATAAAAATAATATTCCTGTAGTTTTCTGCAGCAGTGACTCAGAACATACGAGAGCAGGCAGGCAGTGTTGGGGGTTATTACTGGGTGTGGGTTTGGGTTAGGTTGGTTTAAGGCAGAACATCTGCAGGAGGGGTTTGGCTCTGGGCATTTGCAGACATCACTGAGTCAGAGCTGGGTGCTGCTCCTTGGGGAGCTGTTCCCCTCCCTCCTCTTGGGGATCTGGTGATGAGTTTGCAGGGACATGGAGCTGCCTGAGGAAGGGGTGTTGGTCCTGGATCAGAGGATGCTGAGGGGAGAGCTTCTGGCTCTCTGCAACCCCCTGAGAGGAGGTTGGAGCCAGGGGGGGTCGGGCTCTGCTCCCCAGGAACAAGGGATGGGACAAGAGGAGCTTTTGGCACAACTCAAGTTGTGCCAGGGGAGGTTTAGGTTGGAGCTGGGGAAGAATTTCTGCCTGGAAAGGGTTGTCAGGGCCTGGCCCAGGCTGCCCAGGGCAGGGCTGGAGTCCCCATCATCCCTGGGGGGGTTTCAGACCCTGGGGATGAGGGACATGGGGCAGGGGTGGCCTTGGCACTGCTGGGGGAAGGGTTGGACTCAGTGATCCCAGAGCTCTTTCCCAACCCAAATGGTTCCATGGTTCTGTAACAGGATGTTATTCCTGCTATTCCCAGGATGTCTCCCGGGGGGCAGGGGCTGAGCATGCCCCCTCCCAGCCCTTCCCTTGGCTCATTTTATCAGCTGCCTGTGGTCTCACCAGCCCTCACACCTCAGCTCTGCCAGGGGCTGTGGGTTTGCAGCCAAACCCGTGTCCCCTGTGCCTGGTGCCAGAGGAGCTGCCATCCTCACCCCCAGGAGCACAACCACCTTCCACTCCAGAGTCAATAAATATTCTTTCAGATCCCCCAGGCTGGTGCCCCAGCTGCACTGAATGGAGCTGGGAGTTACTTTAGTAGCAATATTTGGAATAGCAGAGGGAGAATCACCCACAGATTTGTCTCACTACCTCCAGCAGGTGTGGGTTTTCTTTTCAGGTGGCTTCTCCCTGTTTCTGACAAATACAAACTGCTCTGTGAGGCTTTTCTCCTGTACTTGTCTCATTCTTATTAACCCTTCCAAGGGCTCTGGTGCAGTGCTGTGCAGCTGGCCTGGTTCTGAACAATACCAGCACCATAAGTGGGGGTGGTAGGGGTTGGATTTTGGGCTTTTCTGCCTAAAGAAGGTGGGAAGGGGTTTATTTCCAAAATATTTTTAATTTGCTGGAATAATAATGAACTTTTCACAACACTCAGGTGTTGCTAATAGTGTGAGCTTTAAGTTCAGGTAAAATGCCTTTAATGAGGAAGCAGTCATTTAAATTGATGAAACACACAATTATTAAATAATTATTAAACTGTAAGAGCCCTGATTCTTGGCATTGATTTTAAGGCCCCATCCCTGTATTTACTGCTGTTCTTTGCCATGTGCAGCAATGGTGTAATGGTGTCTGGGTGGGAGAGGAACTACAAGTTGAGTAAGTCTTGGGCAGGGGAGATGTTGGTTTGTTTTGTGTCTGAATTGGCCAGATCCCTGGTTATCAGTGCTCAGGAGAGAGAATTGTGCTCAAGGGGACAGTGCTGGGATGCAGAGCCTGACAGTGATCACTGCACATTGCACCAGATGGGAAAATAATTACTGTCAGCAAGCAGCAACTTGATGAGGAAGCAAAAAAAAAAAAAAAAAAAAAAAAAAAAAAAAAAAAAAAAAAAAGAGAGAGAAAAAAATTGTATTTCAAGATCAGAGTTTGTCAGAAAAATGAAGAGCCTGAAGCCCTGAGAGGAAGGTGCTGGGCTGTGCTGGGCTGTGCTGGGGCTGCCAGGGGCCCTGGCACACGGGGACAGTTCCAGCTCCTCACCTGGCACCTGCCTGGCCTGCCCAGACACCTCCACGTTTCAAAGCCCAGTGCAGAAGGATTTCAGTCAAAAATTCTCTGTTCTTCTCTTCATTAACCTTTACCAGAGTGCTAATTCTGTATTCAAATATAAGGTCAAAGCCCCTTAGCTGAATCTTTTTCAGAAGACCCAAGTGTCTGAGCTGGAGCCTGCTGGGGAGCAGTGCCAGCCCAGGAGCACTCCCTGGTGCCTCCCTGCTGCACCTGCCCTGCTGAGGGACTCAGGGTCATTAACTGGGGGAAATTAATTTTTAAAATGTACTCTCTTACGCCGTGGCCTTTCGCAAGAAGGGTGCTTAAGGCACTGAAACAAAGACCAAGCCACTCAGCAGAGCTCCCATGAGACAGATGGATGTGCAATGAAGTCTCGGGTGTCTTTTCCACTCCATCTCATGTGGTGCAGGGAGGGGAACCAGGGCTGGGGCACTTCTGCTCTGCTGTGTCTGGAGACACAAACTCCAGCACCACCTGCCAGGCTCAGGGATGGTGCCAGGGATGTGTCCAGCTTGGGGAGGAGAGTTTTCCTGGGTCAAAAAAGTCCTCCCAAAACTTTCAGGTTCTGGCCCTGTTTGAGCAGAAGGTGGGAGCTCGGGGCACAAGGTGTAACTCACTCCCCATCTGTGTCCCCTCAGCTGGGTGCTGTTTCTTTTAAGGTCCTGTGGGTTAGGGGCTCAGTCTGAGGGCTGCACCCTCCTCCTCTTCCCACCCCCTGGCCTCTCCCTTCCCCATGGCTGGGGAGAGAAGGAGATAAAGAGATGGGGACCAAGGGATGGGGCCAGCAGTGTGCCACCCCCAGGGAGGGCAGAAAGTGCCAAGTTGTGCTGATGCCTCGATGGGGATGATGATGATGATGATGATGGGGCAGCAACCAACCCTCTGCCAAGGATGGAGCCTGACCCTGAGTACTGAGCATCACCTCCCCTGTGACAGCACAGCTGGTTTGGCAGCCTTGGAATTAAATTAACGTGAGAAAAAAAGCCCTGACAAAACTAGAAAAAGGCACAAATAGCAGAGGAGGATGCTACTTGTTCACTTTTCCAGGGTACCTGGAGGAGGGAATTGCCACCTTCCTGCATGGGGTTGGTGCTCACCAGCAGCCAAAGCACGAGGCTGCATCTGCAGAGACTTAAAAGATTGATGCAAATCACCCAGCAGCAAACTTCCAAAGCCTGTGACAAGCACGTTGTTTAATTTAGCTCAGAATTGCCTCAAACTCCACATGGATGCCTCAGCAGCTTGTGTTCTGCTTACTGGGAGCAGGATGGGAACCAGAGCCTGGCTCCAGGGAGCAGCCCAGGGGAAGATGTCCCAGCCCAGTTTTCTGCTCCTAATACCCAGGTAGGAAGGAAGGAAGAACACGTGCACCCAGCTTGCTACATGCAGTTTAGAAATGATTCATAGGGACTATGATCCTTAATTTTTGGCAAACAAATGTTAAATCCTCTTTATAGAGAAAACAGCAGCAAATGAGATGCACTGTTCCCCTGGCCCAAACTCCCAGGCTCCCTAATTTTAAAAGCTCAGAAGGAGTGAATTTGCAGCAAGTTACTCCAAAGTACCTACTTTTCTTTTTTTTTTTTTTTTTTAATTTGCCTTAATGTAATAAATGCCAAAAGGTCAAAGCTAATGAAGAAAAGAGTGAGTCCAGAGTTCTGTGGAAGAACAACCCATTGCTTTCAGCAATCTGCTCAAATGAGAGAAGAAACCCAGTTCCTGAGCACTTTAAAGCTTTCATAGCCTAATGAACCGTGCAGCCTCCTGTGGCTTCTCCAGAGCCCAGATCCCTGCTGGCTGCTGGCCCTGGGAGCAGGACCTCAGCTCAAGTGACATCTCAGAGATGATAAGCACCTCTTGAATGGCTGCTCCTCCCCAGCCACCCTCCAGAAGTGGCAAAGTCTATTTTTTTTTTTTTTTACATGAGAAATCACAACAGAGATGAGGCAGGGAAGAAGTGTCCCTGGCAGCTCCCCGTGAGCTGCTGCAGGGCTCAGGGGGATGCTCACTCGGGGTCCCCATCAGGTGTTGGGGTTAGTGGCAGCTGTGGGCTCATGGCCAGACTGGTTTGCTAAGAGGCAAAGCTGATGGGATTGCACATAAACAGCTGTGTGGAACGTGCCAGTTGGGTTTGGGCTGCAAAGATACCATGGGGATGGATGGATGGATGTGTGTTACAGAGACCAGATTTCACCCTCTGGATACCAAGTACAATGTATATCATCATTTTAGGCTTTTAATTTTTTTTTTTTTTTTTTTTTTAAATCTGGCAGCATGGAATAAAAGCAGAAAGGGGTAGTGGAGGAATAACAAGAACTTTCATTCTCAGCAGTAAGAGTGGAAACCCGTGTGGCTGGAGCCCGTCCCCTCCTGGCCTGTCCCTGCTCTGCTGGCTGCAGAAATCACATTTCTTCTCCTAACGGGGCCGAGGTTTTCCTGCCCCGGGGGCTGAGGGGATGGAAAGGGCTGGGAGGAAAATGACTCCCAGCCGTGCTGCTTTTCATCCCTGTTTGCGGGTGGGTTCCAGGTTCCCCGCCTGGGAGAAGCGATGCTGGAGCCCGAGCAAAGGAGGGGTGGAACCCTGCTGCACCCCTCCCATCCCCGGGACAGCCATCGATTCAGGGCATCACTACAGCAAATTCTGGGGGTGATGAGCAGGGTGCAGCTCTGCAGCCCCCCCCCCAGCTCGGATGGAGCCCAGGGGGGGTCAGGCAGGGCAGGGAGGGGTTTGGTCCCACAGCTCATCCTGGGGATGGGGTTTACACCCCCCAGCGCCTTCAGGGGAATGGCTGAAAGCAAAGTTCCCGGGAAGGGGGAGATCTGCTCAGCTCTGGGGTTTTTAAGAGGGGACTGCCTAATACAAAGGGACCTTGGAGCTCTTCCTGAATGAGGCATGAAGCCGGCAGGGAGTGATAGGAACAAACAGGGATGGGCTCAGTGCTGCCCTGATAAACCCTCCCCACCCTTGCTGCTGCTGCTGAAGATTTTTGGTGCAGAAAATCCCTTCCTAAGGACCCTGAGTGCCTCGTGCTGCCCCTGGATTTGGCTCCTTGCAGCTGAGGAGGTTTCTGGCCACAGCATCACTCCCTCCCTCCCTCCCTCCCTCTCTGCTCCCAGAGACACAAAAGAGGAGTGAGAAGCCCTGCCCCGGCTCCCAGGCAGCTCCTCCCTTCCCTGGCAACCCTGGTTCCTCTACTCTCAATATTAAGGCTGAATGGAGACATTTTAATTCCTGGCTTTTAAGATTAATAATTCTCTATTTAACTATTTTCTTGTTTTAAAGAGTTTAGTGTTGCAAGCTGTAGCCTGGCCAGAGAGGTGGGAAAACCCCTTTCTTTTCTCCAAAGAAACAAACCCTCTGTGGCAGGCTATGAAATATGGATTATTTACCTCCAGACTGGGCACGGGCTTGGCCCAGTCTCAGAAGTAAATGCATATTTAGTCTTTAAGGCATATTGTTTTATCCATGGAAATAGTTATTTTGGTATATGCATCCTTTGTAACACAGTTACTAGGGACTAAGGGAAGATTTTGGTAGGCATCGTGCTTGTCATTGTTGGTCTGGAACGTTAGCTCTGAAAATGTGCAAATCAACAGCTTTCACTGGTGATGGTCTGTAACACTCCTGTGTCTTAAAAACAGCATGGTTTCTAAAAAAATATATAATTAAATAAATACATATATTGAAAAAATTAAAAAAAGCTGTCTGGCTATGAAGGATACATTTCCTGCCAGGCTATAAACCCTCGAGGAGCTGCATTTGCTGAAGAAGCTGTGAGGCATCCTTAGTTCTGTACCAGATCAGACCAGGACCAGCAGCTCTGTCCCCAGCTGCCCCTGTGCTGTGGCCCCTGCAGACCTCAGTCACTGCACCAGCTCAGGGGGTGACAGGCTCTGGGGGGCTCCCCACAGGGACAACAACCTCAATATAAATATTCAGGTGTACTGCTTGGAGCTCAGCCATTTATTTGTCACGTTTGAAAGGTGGGAATAAATATAATAATATTTGCCCGACAGAGATGAACGCTATGGGTTAAATCCTTTGAAGAAGCATAGGACATACCTCAAACAGTTGCCTAAAGCAAAGACACCCACAAATTAAAGGGCAGGTAGGGTTTGTAAGATGCTGTGTTCAGTTTGCAGCAGTCTGCACCGTCCCAGCAAGGCCCAATCTGCACAATTCCCAGTTCCCCCCATGGAACAGATTCACCAAGAACCAAGTTTCTTTATTTGACCAACACCACCTACAGCTCCAAACCTGCCAAAATTCAGGCTGTTCAGCTCTCTCTCCTCTGCCTGTTGGGTTAATGGGTGCCTGAGGCTATGCACTGCTCTGTCCCTGGGGGCAGAGGGCTGAGCCCCCAGGGCAGCTGAACACCCCCCCTCCCATCCCATCCCACCACCCTGAGCCCTGCACACACACACCCCCCACCCCTCCACACTCCACACCCAGGCCTGACCCAGGGCAAACACTGACTTTAGCTAAGGAAACACCATTGGCACCTAGAGATGTCTGTGGGCTTTGTTCTGTTCCTTTTTGGGCTCAAAAATAAGGCTGAAAGGTTGGACCAGGGGGTCCTTGAGGGCCCTTCCAACCTGGTGTCCTGGGGTTCTGTCAATAGTAATGTCCCCCCAAATTGGAGTCAAAATTCAGAGATGGGACTGAATGTCTCATCCATGTTATCCACTGTCTCTACCTGGTACAAATGTAAACAGTCAGTTATGTTCATTCTATTCTGTTGCTGGCCACACCAGGTTCCAGCTGCCAGGAACCCCTGCCCTGAAATATGGCATCAAAATCCAGAACCAGATCCAGCCACAGCATAGAAAGAGCTCTTGGTTTGAGATGAGGCATCTGAGTTGGGCTTTGTGTATCCTCTTTCCTTTCCTTTTCTTCATAAAACTGCACTGCCACGATGCTTCCTGCAGCACCACTGTTTCTAGCCAATGGATTCTAACACAGAGCACTTTAAAGCTGCAATACAAGAGAGATCGGAGTGAGCAGGGCTGGGAGCAGTGTAATTTGGGTGGGGTTTAGTCTGTCTCCTCAAGGAATGGATCTTCTCATGCTATTCCAGGTTTTAAAAAATGCCACAGTTCTGAAGAGTGACTGCTTAGCACATGGCTGTAAAGAACAGGGTAGGAACAGGGCAGTCTGTCACCAACCACACCCAGGGGGGTGACGGGTGTGGTCTGCAGACAACAGGTTTTGGCTCACACCCTTGCCCTGTAGCTACACCAGACTGACTGTACCTCAGCTTGGGAAGGGAAGGGAAGGGTGTGTGGAGACTGGGGAGCTCAGCCCCTGCCTTGCCAAAAAACTGGGGAGTCCCTGAACTGAACTGGAAGCTGTGCAGTGCCCCTGGGGTGTCCCTGGCCACAAGCACCTGGGTTGTACTCTAACTGTTCTCTAACTGTACTCATTGTGTCACCTGATGGAGTTTGGATCCAAACCACGGGGCTGATACCATTGGTGATGGGTTTACTGGCTTTGTCACCAGTAGCTGTGCTGTAAGGAAGGTTTACTGGGGTCCCCAGGACAGCTGGCACCCAGAGGCTGTTTGGCACAGTGGTGCCCAGCACTTCACACTCATGGTGTTGGTAATTCAGGTGTAAACCCTCAGCAGCCTTTGGGTGTAACCACCACCTGGGGCTCTCTCAAACACATCAGTGGTGTTTGTTCTGTGCCATCCTGATCCTCCCCTGAGGGCCAGGGGAGAGATCCTGATGGGCTGCAGGACCAGGGCATGGAGTCTGGGGCCTGAGCTGCCCTGGAGACAGGGTTGGGCAGGGTTAGTGCAGCAGGAGGGAAGCCCTGCCTGGGGAGATGATTCCATCCTGGATGGCAACATGCACTTCAGTACAGTCATTGGAGCAACCTCGTTTTAATATAGATATATGTATTTTTATATATATATATGTATATATATAAAATTCTGCTCGATACTTAATGTATTTTCAGATATCTAATATTTAAAAGCATCCTTTATCATTGCTAAATTAGCCAAACCAGTACAAAATTAAGTGCAAGAAAAATAGGGATTCACATAGTTTTTGCCAGTCATACAAAAGGGAGGCTTGAGCTTCTCACATTTACAGCCAGTTAGGAATTTGGATTGAGGATGACTAAAGGACTTGCTCCTACATTCAGAAGATGTCTCAAAATAATTCCTGTGCTCTGCTTTGCAATGGGAAAACCAGTTGTGACAGAGGTCAGCTCCTGGTTAGTGGTGGATGGAGAACAGAGGAAGGAGTTGGTGCTGTCCTTGACTGATTGATTGCCTGACACTTAAGTCTGAAGCAGGTTGATGACCCCCTGGAGGTGGCAGAGGGTTTTTTTTTTTTTCCTTTTAGCCAGTGGCACCTTTGTCCTCCACTAGAGATTTCTTATGCTCAAAAGGATGCGTTAGCATTTCCCAAAAACATTCCAGATTGGTTGGAGAGGAAGAGGAAAGGAGTGTTTTATGAAGGCACACCCATGCTGACTTTGCAGGAGAAAGGAAAGAAAACCAAAAGCAGTACTGCACAATGCAGTTATAATACAAGGCTCATTCTTGAAACCTGAATATCATGCTAGAAGAAAATCTAGATATGTGTAATATTTTGAAGACATTTTTTGAAGGCAATAGTATTTGATTTTTTTTTTTATCAAAAAAGAAAAAATGCTTTCGTGTAAATGTGGATAGAATGCTGTTTAAGTAGGGAACTGAATATTTGTATTGCAGCCTTAAAGAAGCACATTTTTACTGCAATATATCCTTTTTTTTTGTAAACTACGGCCTGCCCCTCGGCAGCCCATGACTGAATGCTTTTGAAAACGTGTAGATTACAAACATGAAATCACAATTAATATCCTCTAAAAGTAATTTCAGAGCTTTTCACGTCTTAAAAAAGGACAATGTGTACTGCTTCACAAGGTAATGCAGCTAATCAGAAAAAAAAAAAAAAAAGGAGTAGAATTAAAGTATTTACATAATGAGCAATTCTACAGAAGGCGATCATCCCCGTGTAAGCACCGCTGATTATATCCCACGCTGCTTTTAACAAACTCTACCAGATTGGATCCAGTCATCAGCACTTTCAGAGAATCCTTAAAAGCCTTTTATGGGTCTGTACACTTAGTGCAGAATGATGTTCTTCAGGTAGAATATGCTGGTGAGGGAGGACAGTGTCAACACGAGGTACCAGCAGGAGAAGAGGACTTCGGCGTCACCGGTGATCCCGTACTGGGCTGTACTGGGAGCTGCAAAGAGAGGAAAAAAAAAAAAAAAGGGTTAAGTGAAAATTCCCACTCCTAGACCTCCACATTCTTCATCTGCATTACTTGTTCTAAGAGGACAATTAGGGCAGCAAAATCCTCCCTCTGAAAAACAGAGGGAAGGCTGGAAAGGCAGCCCAGCCCTCCTGCTGCCCTGCTGGGAGGCTCTTCTCTTCCCTTCCCATCCCTTCCCCTCTAGAGAGAAGTGGTCATTACTGCAAACATTTAAAAATGGGAGCCCTTAACATCAGATGAGCACTTCACATTTAAACATCTGAATAATTTATCTGCTTCAAAGTTACTGAGCATTAAGATCCCCCCTGAAATCAATGAGAGGTGAATATATTTAGACCTTTGAGAAAACAGCTGGGTTTCTGTCTGACTTCAGAAGCCAAAGTTTGACAATTTTGCTTAGCCAAGGAGGTTCATATTTATTTTCAGTCTCTTTAAAGAAATTGTATTTACTTGCTTTAATACAAAGCCTTGCTCAAATTCCTGAGTACATATTACACTAAGTACATAGGAAAAAAAAAGTTGTAAGAAATCAGGGAGGAGCAACAAGTGTGGAGACAGTCACTGGCAGCACCTGCTGGATGTCCAGGAGCTGCCCAGGGAGGAAAAGGTGATTTTGGTTTGGAAAAGCCCCAGGCAGGAGAAGGCAAAGGCCAGAGAGCTCTCATGTCAGCCTGCACTGAGCTGAAGCTTTAGATGATGCTATTGGGCTGTGCAGCTGCTAAATAAACCAATAAATAAAAAGATCAACACCACAGGCTTGCTTTGGCTGGCAGATTTCTATACAGAATTTCTCTCAAATCAAATATTTTTCTTGTAGCTGATGCATGAAACCCTCACCTCTCACAGATGTGTGCAGCACCCTGTGCTCTGTGGCTGCACACTGGCATCAGAGCTTGGACTTCCCAGACTACATGAGTTTAACAGAGATTATTCTGACCCATAATCTCTGGGCAGGTCTGGTGCCAAGTGCCCTGTCTAGGAGCAGATGTTGCTTCTGTCCTGGGCACTTTATTGAGATACAAGTTGCAGAATTTGGATTTTCTTTTTACTAGACTGAGCCAATATCAGAAACATGGTGGATGCTGAGCAAGACTGAGGCAGCTTAGTGCCCACATCCTGATGCTCAGGGCCCTTCCCTGCAGAGGACAGAGGTGCTGGAAAGGCAGGAGAGGAACAGAAATTTCCAAGCTCCTTCCTAATGACCCATCTTGGGTGAGCTGGGGGTGCTCAACCCAAAGCCTTGGCTGCAAAAGGAAGAAACCACTCAGGTGGTGACTTTGAAAAACAGGTGAGAAGTGTGCAGAAAGAGGGGAGGTCACCTCAGAGCTCAGGGCTGGTGAGGGGTTGGATCCCACGTGGAGGATCCTGCCTGAAAAATAAAGAACTAAAGCAGCATCCCTGAGGGCAGGCAGAGGGATGGAGGGTGTGGGTCAGGTGCCAGGGGGAGGATTGCTTTGGCAGGTTGCAAATTTCAGGTCTTGAATTACAAGCCTTGAATTTCAAGTCTTGTTCAGCTTGAACACTGAACCATGAACATCCCTTCACTTTCTGTACAGCAACCCGAGCTATGTGCTACCAGGTCCTTTTTCAGCACCTGCCATTTCATTAGGCACAGAGTGTGTGATAATATCAAACCCCATTCATTCTGCCCCTCCCTGAAAGGTTCAGGTAACAACAACAAAAAATTAAATTGTAAGATGAAGTTTAATTTTTGAAGCTTAATTTAGTGACTTATAACCATGACTAACTGCAGGACAGGGCACTCTCTTCCCATTAAAAAGGAACTTTCTGTGATAAGTCAGTATGACAAATCAACATTTAATTTGTTATGAAAGCCTGGCCAGCAAGCTGAAGCCTGGCATAGGTGGTATTTCATTTTATCATATTAAAAGTTTCCCCAACGTAAAGATAATTCCAACTACAGTGGCTGTAAATGAGAGTGGAAAATTATGTAAATCTGCTTTCCTGTGTGTGAACCAGTCCTATCTTCCTAAAGCTTATTAAATCATATCAGGATTGTTCCAGCACAAAGGCACCAGGTGAATTAATGGGGGGAAAGACACAGCCTTGGGTTGATAATACAAAGAGTTACAGCTCCTGAGCTGCCTCACCAGAAGTTGTTGTGAAAGAAACCTGGAGGAGAAGCAAATCTGGACCAGTTTAAGTGACTGAACATTTCTGGGTTTGAATGAAGTGCCCTAAGGGCTGAGCTCAGGTGGCACAGAGATGCCAGTGGAGGGCACGGTCTGGTTTTGCTCATCCATGGGCAATATATTGCCCCCCACTGAGGAGCCAGGGTGTGGGTGCTGTGGCTGGGCCTGAAAAACAAGATTTCAGTACAAAACTGTAATTTAATTAGCTCTCAGAGATCCTTTAAACCTGCCTGTGGCCTTACAGTAAGGAATGAAATCCATCTGTGCTGCATGGCTGCCAGGGTCACTGAGACTCTGAATGGGCCTGGGCTGGGCTGGGGAATTATTCCCCATCCCCTCCCTGCCTGCTCAGAGAAGAAATGGTTGAACTATAAAGGAAGATGCAAATGGAGCAATGGGATGAGGGGGAATGGCTTCAGACTGCAAGAGGGGAGATGGAGAGGAGCTGGGAGGGAGAAATTCTGTGCTGTGAGGGTGCTGAGCCCCTGGGTGCCCAGGTTGCCCCCAGAAGCTGTGGCTGCCCCATCCCTGGCAGTGTTGAAGGTTGGATGGGGCTTGGAGCACCCTGGGCTGGGGGAGGTGTCCCTGACCATGGCAGGGGGGCACTGCAGGAGCTTTAGCTCCCTTCCAACCCAAACCTGTCTGGGATTTTGCACCATGTGCCCATGAGCAGTATCAGATCTCCCTTAATACACTGAAATTAGGGGTAGATCTTTGTGAGCAGCAGGGAACATGAGCCCAGCAAAGGTGCCAGGGGGGGTGAGAGATGGACCTGGTTGTGTGGTAACTGATGGGACACAGGGAGCTGCAAGGCAAAGGGGACAAACAAAGCAGAAACTTTCTCCACATGTCTGTGGCCCACGTGTCAGGAGGGCAGTGCTCAGCATCCTCCCCAGCTGTCAGAGCATGACCAGTGCTCCAGGCCCCTGGGTGTGTGCCTCTGGAGTCCTCAGGCTCTTATCGACCTCTCCTTTTTCCTTCTAATTTAGTGATTATGCTCCATAATCCTGATGTTTTACAAGAGGCAGCAGTTGTGAAAATACTGGCGTGCGTTCCCAGCCCCGATCGGATTATGCTGAGACGCCTCTCCCGGTGGTGAGCAGAAAGGAACAAAGTAATATTGTATCACTATCTCTAATTAATACAAGAGATTAGGAAGAGTACTATGCAGAAACGTGCAAAGCAACATTTCCTCACGCCGAGGACTGCATTAACCAGAAATAATTATAAGCTTTAGTGCTGATGCCGTGCAGACAAAAGCAGGGACCCCTTTAGGTTGTCTGAATAAGCAAGACTAATTCTGTTAAATGGATTATGCAGAGAGATGTTAATAAGCATTTCATTTAACTGTATTCAGGTTAATGATTTATTATGGGAAAAGACTTAATATATAGGGTTTTGTGCAACGTTTAAAATATGCAGAGCGGGAAGGAATAAACTGACTCAAGGTCAAAGCAGGAAGGGAAAAAAAGACGAAAAAAAGCTTGGGCTGTCAAAAATTATTTTTTAAAAGGAAAGACTGTAAGATAATGGGGCTCTGAAGGCTTGGTTGAGTCCTGCAGATAACATCTCTAAATATTGTTAGACTTGAAGCTCGCTGGGGATTTATAGTGCTGGAGGAATGGGTTGACAGTCCATAGCAGACTGAATTAGGGAGCAGTGGTTTGTCCTAGGGGAGGTGATCTGCCTGAGGAGCTGGGATGAGCTCACCAGGATGGTGACCAGAGGCAGCTTTGTCAAGAAGAGAAACCTCACTCTGTGCCCTGCAGGCCAGGGCTGGAAGAGAGCTTGACCTGGGGAGAACAAACCCTCCCTCTGGGGTGTCAGCAAACACCCACTGGTGTAGCCTGGTGCAAGTGCACCCAACCTGGAGGGGAAAGGCACAGAGGTGGGAGATGCATGGGGGATGCTGAACAGCTCAGCATGAGAGGGGAGCCCCTTGGGCAGTGTGCGCCACATGGAGACTGTGACCATGCTGATAGCACTTGGGTGGTGCTGATCATTTAGAGGGATGTTGGAATGTGTTTGGAGTGGGTCTGTGGCAGCTGGGAGATTTGCTTCTGCAGATTTTTCTAGCCTAGAGTTGAGACAAAGATAGCTGAAACCCCCTGAGGAAGGAGACAGGGAATGGTGCAGAAGTTGTCCATCTCTGCTGGGATGGATTTATGCAGCTGCTTCAGCTCCTTCGAGGGGAGAGCTGCAGAGGACCCAAAGAGAGGTCCTTAGAAAGGTGGCTTTGGTGTTCTCTGTGATGTGAGCTGGGCAGCAGACTGGGCAGATGAGAGCCCCCCAGCTGGGTGGGGGGGTGATCCACAGGAGGCTGCAGGAGCCCTCCAGCAAATGGCTTATGCTGATTTCTTTTTCTCATTTCTAATTGAGATGAATAATGCAGTGTTTTTTGAGTCTTAAAATAGGAATACAGAGAATAAAAGATTATTGCTTTAGCTGCAAAAGCAAAACCCAACTATTTGTTGCACTGAAATATTAAAGCTTGTATTTTAAATATTTGAGAGCTGTTCCTCCAGCAGTGTCTTGCAGTGAAATGTTACCCCTGTCTGTATGCACAGACACTAAGTAAGAACCAGTAACATCCCAGTCATAAAGGCCTTGGCTGTGATCAGCTCAGTGTCTAACCACAAACTGGTTCTTTCCACTGATCCTGAGTTACACTACAAAATGGGATATGTACAGGACTGAAAAGGAAGTGAAGCCAGACTAACCCAGGCACCCAGCATTTCCTAATTGTGGGGATCATTGCCTGGGAGCTGGGGTTCCCTGGCTGTGGGGACACCCATCCAAGGAGGCAGGAGAAGGGACACTCTCCCCTCCCTGCCCTTGCACAGGCAGAGTCACCCTTCCCATTCCCCCCTTCCACAATAACAAATAACTCATGCTAACTATTGGCAACAGCCAAGTTCTAATTTAACACCAGCTAAAAATACACCCAGTAAATGTAAATATTAAGCAAGATGATTTTTTGCTTGCTTATTAACGTGATGGGACATGCCAGACACATCCTGCAGTTGTTCAGAGCAGACCTGCTCAGAGAACACTTAACAGCTGCATTTCATTAAGCTTCCAGAAAAAGCCAGAGCAGAACTGATGGAGGTTGTTAACCATGTGCAAAAGGTTCTTCAGTGTCTGAATTTCTGTGTTCAAATAACTCTCTGGAACAAAGCATTTCCTAAGTCAGCAACTTCTCAGGAGTTCTTGGTGCAGGCATCTCCATGCAGATGGCAGGGGATGGAAGCACCTCCAGCCCCCTCCCCAGCAACCTGCTCTGTTGCCAACAGAGCTGCTCCCAGGGCTCCCCAGGAGTGTCCCATGCTGAGGCTCAGCAGGAGCCAGCTGGAGATCTGACCATCAGTTCCCATCAGGGAACCCCAGAGTACTTTGGGTTGGAAGGGACCTTCAGGGTCATCTCCTTCCATCCCTGTGGCCATGGGCAGGGACACCTCCCACCAGCCCAGGTTCCTCCAAGCTCCTTGTTATTTGAGGTTTTACTTAAAAAACCCCAAATGTGGCAATGTTTGTAATGTAATGTGTGTAAAGTTACAGATGGACTGGCAAATCTGGGCAGGTTCACTGAGAGAGGGTAAGATAAGCTTTTAATTCCAGTGAAGTGAAGGCTGTTGCCAGAGAGTACTGCAGAGGCCAGGAAAGAACCCTTCTCCAGGGAGGGAGGCACAGGGGTGGGGTTTTACTTCTCATGCCAGAGGGATGGCTCTGGTCCTTGTGTTTCCTGAAGCAGTTCAGCATCTGGTTAGAGCCCTCCCGAGGCTGCTAACATTTTCTGTTCAGCACACACCCAGCCCTGAGGTGTGAGGAACCAGGCTGGAACTCCCAGCACCACATCTGAATACAACTGAGTGCAAGCACTTTATACTGCTCCCGTTTCACAGCCAAGAAAAAACATTGTTAAAACTTTATTACCAAGGTGTGATTTGTTTCCAAACTCCCTTTTTAAAGCCTGGCACAGGGCTGCCAGTGGAGAAGTCCCCATTTACAGGCAATTATCACAGAGTGGTACCTGAAGTCCCTGTAGTTACTGCTCACTGCAGTCAGGAGGAATTGCTGCTGCTGTACTCAGTGTCTGTCAGGCTTTCCCACTCCCTGTTCCTGCATTTCCACACTCCTGGATTCAGGGACCCCATGAAAAAGTGGATGCCTCTGTCCAGATGAGAAGTGCCACCACATGGGAACGAATCCAGTGTCTTTGGGAAGTACAGAAGGCTGGCTGGTGGCCTCAGCCTTGTCCCTGACAGAGGGGACACCAGCCCTGGGGGGAACCTTCTGCCTCCAGGGATCAACACCTGATCCCTGCCTTCAGCTGGAAAGGACACAGGGGACATCAGCTGAGAGCTTTGGGCATAGAGCTGAGGGGTGGCCCAAGGAAGCTGTGGCTGCCCCATCCCTGGAGGTCAGGATGGAGCAACCTGGGCTGGTGGGAGGTGGAACTGGATGGGCTTTAATATCCCATCCATGATCCTCTTGTGTCTGCAGAGGCAGAACAAGGTCAGGAGGTCTGAGCTGCACCAGGTGGGACCCAGATTGGCCACGGGGTCAAACTTGGCCCTGGGTTGTGTGGGAAGGATGAGGATTGAAGAGCAGAGGGTATAAATATCTGTCACAAATAACACTGGACACAACTTCTTTTGCCCGTGGGAGGAGGTATTTCTGTGTGTTCTCTGTGGGTCTTTAAAAACACTGACTCCAGGAATGCAGCATAAATGGCAGTGATGGAAACAATTCCTTGCTGGACTCAGAGCTAGAAGGGGTCCCACGTGGGGAGCAGGAGAGGCTCCTGGAGCTCCCCAGCACTGCAGGGCTGCAGCTCACATCCAGCCCTCTCCTAGGAACTGCCTCTCAGTTCTTTCCTCTGGCTCAGGGACATGCCTGGGGTATGCAAACCGCACAGAAAACTTTAAACAGATCTTTAATTCTCAGAGAAAAGCGAGCAGAACCTATAATTAGCATTTGCCTCTTGGCTTATCAAACCCAGCTCTGCTGCACCCTGCCTTCTGAGGCCCCTCATAAATATTTTAAGCTATCTCTCAGAAGCAGTTGGTTGTCTTGCACTGGGAGCAGCCAGGGGAAGGTTTCTCTACAGCTGCACTGCTGAACAGGGAGGAAGTTTCTTATTCCTCCTTGGGTGAGCTCTGTCTCCTCCTGGATCTCCCTGCCCTCTTTCCACAGGCTCTGGTTTCACCTCATTACACCAATCACCACCACCTTCTCCTCTCCTTCCTCTTGTCTCTTTGCGTCACAGAACAACAACAGATCCAAACAGTTTACCTAAACTTGCAGTTTTGACCCACACCAGGGCTGTTAATAGTTAAAGGGCACTGATATTTCTAGGGCTTGAAATAAAACCTGAGCTCCATTTTCTTTGAGTTTGCCAACTTCTTCTCCCTCTTTAGATGTGCTTAAAATAATTTACCAGAGGATTATTAAAAAAAAAAAAAAAGTAGAGATTTTTAAAAATATTATTTCATGTTTTATTGCAGCAGTAATCTCTTTCATATGGTTATCTCCAGCGACTCAAATAACTTTGCCTTTAAATTAAAATTCTTACTTAGCCCAAAGGCCAAGCAAAGAGTGCTTGCTGGGATCAGATCCACCCTGCCTCTCTGGAGCAGAGATAAGAGAAGCTGAATCACTGCACACCTCACAGCACCAGGTCCCAGCAGCCACTCTGGGATCAGCCAGAGGCACTGCCTTAGAAGCCATTAGCAGAACAGGACAACACCCCAGGACATGGTGACAGTTCCAACCCAGGAACCTCCCAGGGGAGCAGCACTGCTGTGTCCTCTGCTGCCAGGGAGGGGGTTCAGCAGTGCAGCCCAAACCCAGGCTGGAGCTGTTCCCACCAGAGCTGTGCTCAGCAGGGAGGGAGGGATGGATGGATGGAGGGATGGAGGGATGGAGGGATGGAGGGATGGATGGATGTCCCTGGGATGTCCCCAATGCAGGGAGGGGTGACATCTCTGCACTGCCCTGCTGCTCCACACCACATCCATCCTCACCTCAGACACTGCCAGGGATGGGGCAGCCACAGCTTCTGGGGGCAACCTGGGCACCCAGGGGCTCAGCACCCTCCCAGCATGGAATTTCTCCCTCCCAGCTCCTCTCCGTCTCCCCTCTCCCAGCTCCAAACCCTTCCCCCTCATCCCATCCCCCCAGGCCCTTGTCCCAGGTCCCTCCCAGCTTCCTTTTAGCCCCCCAGGCAGGTGTCTCTCCCTGGCAGGTAACCACCCTCAGGTGTAGTTTCTGAGGCTGATCAGTTCTGCAGCAGAGCCCTGGAGTGGGCAGGTGAGGAGCTGAGCCCAGAGGTTGGGGGCAGAGCCCTGTGCCTGGGGGGGCTCCTGAAGGGAACTCTGGCAGCCTCCAACAACTGCTGCTCTGACAATGTTGGCCTCATTTGTAAGTGTCACATTTGAGAAAAGGAAAAGCATTTTAATGAGACAGAAAAATTTGACTTGGGAGCTAATTACTTTAATTTGACAGAATTTTTGGCTCATCTGCATACTTGACAATTATTTACAAATTACATTGGTAATTAGAGGCTGGGTCCTGTGCTGAAAAATTGTAAATAGCTTTGAAGACACTTGCTGATCCTTCCAACTTTTAGAGGAAATGAATTTATTAGTAGTTAATATGTAAAATATTTGTACTTCTGACCTTTTGTAAAACATTCTTTCTGTATTTTAAATGACTGGTTGTCAGAATCATTTTCCTGAGAATGAAGTGTGACATTGTAAATAAGCTGGTGAATTAAGCAGCATATTAAATCTATGTATTCACTGGCAACCTCTCATACTTCTCATATATCATGAAGGTTTTGTTGGTTCTGCTGCACTGAGGCAATGTCATACAACATTGTGAATGTTCATTTTTTTTTCACTGAACTTTACAGTTTCTGGACGGTTTCAGCATCATTCTTCTGATCCTGACAAAGGATATTGAGTTAAGCAGGTTAGTACATGATTTCTTGCCTTTTTTATTTTTTTGGTGAGTGTGTCTGAAAAAGGAACTTTTTTTTTTTTTTGCTGGAGGAGCTGACAACCTTTAAGCAAACCTTTCAGTGAGGTGGCTGGCTGATGAGTTCTAAAACTGCTTTTTTTTGTTTTGTTTTGTTTTGCTTTTTTATTCAGCTCTTCTGCTGATTTTCTTAAGCATCTCTCTGGGGTTTCTCTTGGTGATATTTCTGCACAGTGTCTGCACTGCTCTTGTTTCACAGATAAATTAGAAAAAAGGAACCCGTGGCAGTCTACTGCTGAACCCAGCTAAGAGCCAATCACTTAATCATCAGCAGAGATTTTATTGTAATAAGGTGAGGGATGAAATAAATAACAAAGTGGAACAGTTTACTAATTCTGGCAGAGTTAAGGTATGGTGCCACCTTGAATCACAACTGCCCAGCCTGGGCTTATCTCCTGAGCCTCTCTTGTATGTCAATACTGCTTAATCTTGCTCTTTGTAACAGAGCACGTCTGGAACAGAAGGACACTGATAAGTCAGATACATAAATCTACAGCTTGCTGGCATGTGAAATTCCCTAATATATATTTTTATGAAGCTCCCAGCACATTATGTGCTCAGCAGCATAAATAAAGGAGCATGTTACCCCAGCAATTTTACATTTACTGCATTAGTTAGTAAGTGCAATGCCCACCCTTGCTTTCCTATAATAAAACCTGCTGAGCCCTCTCATGAAAGATGATTGCAATTTCCACTGGCCTGGGTACGCCGTGGAAAAACATCACTCATCAAAAGCTCAGCTATTTGCTCTTAAGATACATGAGTGTTTTTCTCCAACACTTGACGTGACATTAACAATTCATGAAAGCTGAGAGTGTTCAGATGCTGCCTGAGTAAAATTGTTCCCACTTTTCAAGTTGATTGAGGTCTGTTCTGAGCTGGACTCTGCAGCAGAAGGGCTCTCAGGGCCTGAGCTGAGAGCTATGGATGTGCTGGGAAGTTGGGTTCCTCCTCCCAGACTGACTGAGAACCTCCCCCGTGGGGGGTGAGCAGTATTTAACTGCTTGTGAACTTTAATTAAATGATTTCTCACTCCCAGCACATGGTTTGCCATCTCACAGCCAAGTCCTGTGTCTTTCCCAAGGGGTGGCTCAAGGCACCCATCCCCTGTCCCCACCACGGCCACCAGGATCAGTGCAGTCCCTTCCTTTTGTCATGAGCATCCCCTGACTGTAACAAATCCTTTCCCCAGCAGCTCTTAGCAAAATGGTTTGCTGTTTGGTTGGGGTTCTTTTGTTTTTGTTTTTTTTTTTCCCTTCCAACAACTTCCACGTTCCTTTTCCATGCACAAATGCCACCTGTAGCTACTCTTACTCTGCCACCCCAATACCTCCTCTGTGCCCACAGTTCTCCCAGGTGCCAGTTCTAGCAGAAAGCAAGGACAAGCTCCCCAGCCATCCACACCTCCCAAGTGACTGTAGAAACGAGGCTTTATTTGACTTTGTGTGTGACTGCACAGCTCTTCCCCTCCTTTCTGTGAGCCTCAGCACAGCCTGCTCAGCTCAGGAGATGCTCTGCAGGTTCCACAAGGCCCATGTCAGGGTAGGAATTTATACCCATCCTCTGCTGCCCTGAGAAGGATTAATCCTGAGGCAGGGAGCCTCCTGCCTGGGCAGGGCCATGAGCTGCTGCTCCAAAGCTGCTGCTTCCATCCTGGGGCCACCATTTGGGAGCTCAGAGCCCTCAGTGAGCACCAGGTGAACTCCAGCCACAGGACACACCCAGCACCCAGACAGCATCTTTGGGACTTTGTTCCTTTTCATTAATGTGCAGATTTTTTTTTTCCCAAAGTGCTTTCAGATTCCCAGCCTGAAGCAAGGGTATGGGTTTAGAATGCACAGTTCCAGTTCTCTTTATCTGCAGTTCCCTACAGTGATGTTTTTGGAGGGGCTTTTCTGCAGAGCCCAAAGCTCTGCCTGCCCCGTGCTGCTGCTGCCAGAGGAGGATTGGTGCTCAGGAAGCTTTGCACACACCAACCTTCCCCACCCGCTTTTCAGCTTAAGCCAGAGGATTTGGGAAACATTATGGCTCAGCTTTGCATATATTATTAAGCAGAAGAGGGGGGAAAAAAGCCCAAACCAACACATCAGCTGAGCTTTTTTCAAAGCTGCCTGGGAGCTTTAGTTGTGAAACTCCCATTAAGACTCATGGCTTTGAAAATATCAATTAGTAAATAGTTTGGTGGAGACAGCACAAGTGAAAATATGAAAGTGTAGAAACTCTTTGGTGTGAGGGTGCTGAGCCCCTGGGTGCCCAGGTTGCCCCCAGAAGCTGTGGCTGCCCCATCCCTGGCAGTGTTGAAGGTTGGATGGGGCTTGGAGCACCCTGGGCTGGGGGAGGTGTCCCTACCATGCTCATACCTGCCCAAAGAGCTGTGCTTTTGGGGAGACCAAGAGGTGCCTTTAAAACCACCTCTGGTATTCTTTGAGACATGGGAGAAAACCCTTTTTCCCCCTACTTTGCACAGTGTGTAACATTTAACTACCAAACTCCTGCAAGTTTCTACAGAAAGAACTTTCCAAACCACGACAAGAGCCCTGGGCAGGGCTCAGCTGCACTTAACAGGCTGAGGATTTTTTTTTTCTCTCTTATAAAAGGTGGCTCCTTCTGTAGTGTCCCATGAACCACGGGGGGGTCTGTGTGCTGGGGGGACACAGGAGGCTGCAGGCCAGGAATCCTCCCAACTACAGCACAGGCACTGCTTACTCCTGACATGTCTCTATAACCAGAGAGCTTTTGCTTTGCCAGGTCACTGCACTGCTCAACTCTCTGTTTGCCTGTTACCAAATCCAGTCCCTGTGAATTCCTGTGCCTGCAGAACCCACTTGTTCCCTGGATTGCCTCCACATGGCAGAAATTTCATCCAGTGTGGGTTTATATCCTGTGTTTGTTGAATAAGGAGGCTGAATGGAGGCAATCATTTCTGCTGCAATCAGGGATATTAAGAAGGGTAAGTTCTACCAATTTATTTAGTTATTTATTTCCCCCCAGATTCAAAGCTCTGTATCCCTGAAGGGTATAAGCAAGACAGAAATGGAAGCTGAGTCATGGACCTTGGACAGTCAGAAGCAAGATGTTAAGGTCAATCATCTCATCCAGGTGAGGACTGAACATCCCTGCATCACCCAGTGCTGCTGAAGCCAAGAAGGTGCAATACAGAGGTGGGTAGGTCTTCTTCCTAATGCCAAGAGGTTTTTTTCTTACAAAAATGTCAGATTCAGGTGTTAAAAAATGGTAAAATGTGTTGCAAAACTTTCACCTTAATGAAAAGCATCTTTAAAACTTTAACCAGATGGCTCCACAGGTTTTTTTGGGTTTGTTTCCTTTTTTTTTTTTATTTTGTGGCACTGTAAAATTCAGAGGCTCAGTTAAAACCAGGACTTTATGAAAATCATGCAGAGGAACAGGTGCCAAAGCAGGGGAACAACTACAGAGTGCCCTTTCCTTGTGAACTCCCCTGGATTAGCACATGGCAAGTGGGGTCTGAGCTGTTCACGTCTCTGTGTCCTCAGGAGGTGTGAGCTCCATCTGAAGCCTTGCTGCTCAGAGCTGCAAGCTCCTGGTGCTGCCACCCTCACCCTGAGCACTGCCCCTTGACAAGAAGTTGTTTATTTTTACATTTTTGACATTGGGGTCATAAAGTCTCACTGGCAGCTGTGCCTGGAAGCAGAGAGGTCAGGGTGCAGCAGAACACCCTGCAAGTGTCTCCAGTCCATGCTATAAACATGGAGCCTGGCATGGAGCTGGGAGCAAACCAGCTTGGGTTTATTCATCACTCAGCTCCACAACCAACCTCTGTCTGCTCCTGGTCTGTTCAGGTCACCCTGGGTGTCCAAGGACTGCTGCCCTCCAACTCCCCTCCAAAAGTATTTCCTAGCCTGAGCAAGGGCTTCAGCAGTTGTTGGTCCTGCCCAGCAGCAGCCTGAAGCCCAGGCAGCCCTGGCCACTCCTCAGCAGACACCACAGAGCTCTCTGTAAACCTTCTGTGCCTGTGACCCTGAAGGACGAGGGCTTGGCCCAGCTGTGTTTTTACCCACAGATTTTTGTTCTGTTCTCTTTGCCCCAGAAGAGACTTTGGGAAGAAAAACCCAACATAGAGTTGTTCTTGGGTTGATGGCATGCTGGAGAGCAAAGCTGGACAGCTGAACAAAGGCCCCAAACCATTCTGAAAGCCCATTTGGTGGGGTATTTAGTGAGGAAAGATGTGGCTGCACAGAGCTGCTTTGAAGCTGAGATCCATGCCAAGGCAATGCCTGTCCCTGGGGAGCTGGTTTGCAGCCCTGGCTGGAGGGATGATGCTGGCAACCCCATCAAAATGTCCACCTTGCACAGCTACTCCTGCTGCAGCTGGCAAGAAGCTGAACTTTCCAGTTGGTGAGAAATTCAGACAGTGAAAAGACAAGAACAGAAGTGTTGCCTGGAATGAGATGGGGAGCCTGGAAGGAAGCCAGGGTTTTTTTTTTCTTTTTTTCTTTCTCCAACTCAAAACTCAACAGGCTTTTATTTGAATTTCTTTAAAACTGACATATTCATGGAGATTTCAAATAGGCATTTTCTGACAAGTCCCCTATTCCCCCAAGCCTTAACAACCCAAGTTAGTCAGATCCCTTCCAACCAGCTGTAGCTGGAGGCTCTTTCATACTCTGCACAGATCTGGGACCCTCCCTGAAGTTACAGCTATGTACTTATATATACATTTTCCATTTCTGCACATGGCTACAAAGCTCATCTAGATGGATATATGCATATTTATTCCTGTAAGAATTACTGCAGGCAGCCAATTCTGGCTGATAAAAACCTTCACATAAAACATATCCTTATGTGATAAATAAAAACAAAGACTGCTCTCTTTTTGCTAATGAATCACTCTCTGGAATCTCCTGCTTCTCTCAATCAGAACGTGTCCTTATACACATCTTTTAGAGCAGCTTTGCCATGTCCTGCAGTGGTGCAAGCTGGAAGCTTTGCACTGGGGGGGTTTCTTGCTCTTAGGACAGCAGCAGGGCCTCAATCCCAGGGCAGATCCATCTGGATGCTCCCTGTGTGACAGTTCAGATATGCAAACATCTGATTTCCTGGCAGATGAAGAATCCACCTGGATTCCATGACCATTCTGTGACGTCTCTGGATCACTGCCCCCAGAGCAGACACTCCCAGGGTGTCAGGTATTATCACCACCCCTGCCCAAAATGGGGAGATGACTCCAGGACATGGACTGAGATGGTCACTCATATTATCTAGCTTGATATTCAATAATCAGAGTGATAAAAACCATTATCTGTCTTTTTTTTTTAAGCTAAGGCTAATGGTAGGGAGCCAGCCCTGTGCTGAGCAGAGCTTTTCCTTGCTCCCTGACACAAGTGGAAAGCTGGTGCCATCTACACCCTCAGGAGTGTTCAACACAGAGCCCTGGAGCCAGGCAGTGGGAGCATCCCCAGGGAGGGGGCAGAGCCAGGGCCTGGGGTCCCAGCAGTAACCTCAGCACCTGCCCACCCAACCTGTTGGGCTAGAGCTGTCCCTGTCACTCCGGGCATTTCTCAGGAGCCCTGGAACTGTGGAGTCTCAGCAGAGTGAGCAGTGTAACACACCCTGGGACACCCCAGCAGTGCTCTCTGTGACACCCTGGGCTTGGCTGGGGGAATGAATCAGTGGCTGTCAGAGCAGCTCCTCCTCTCAAGAGGGCTTCTTGGATTTGTGGGAAAACTCATTACTAGTGAAATCCCCCAAGCCAGAAGGCATGTAGGCAATAACAGAAAAAAATAATATTCTTGTGTTTTACATACTAGTTTAGAGAGCAGGAATCAATGGACTGAAAATGACCTATTTCTAATCCTATTCTTTTCAGCTCTCTTGATATTAAATGATGCATCTATTCAGCAAGCAGTGAATAATGTACTTATGATTTACTGTGTTCAAACAGTCTTCTGAAATGATACAGTCTTTAAATATTGCAGAATGTCACTGAGCACACCCTGGGAGTTATTTGCAACATGCCTTTTTACTTAAACAGGAACATTTACCTAATTCCACAGCTTTTTACTTTGAGGCTGCAGCTTCCACAGAGTGATTTAGAGATGTTCACTTGTTTGCACCAGCAGCTGAGTTAATACTTTACAGGCAGTCACTTCCCATAGTGCAGCTGGTGTGCAATTCCAACCAGTCCTGGTGTGAGCCCCTGCCCTGCTCAGGCAAGGATGCAGAAGGCTTCCCCAAGATAAACTCATTTTTTCCCAGCAGAGAGAACTCTGCTGGAGTTCTGCAATGCATCAGGAATGTCCAGCATATGTTAGGAACATAAAGCTTTGAAATAATTAACAAATAAAATTGGTATATTGATCTTCCTTTAGAGACTAATTAGCTGTTTGCTGCTTACCTATCCCCAGCATGTAACCTCAGACATGCCTTCTGTCCCTCAGCTGGACAAAGGAACCTCTGGGGTTTCTTCAGCTGGGGGTTGGAGAGCAAGACCCCTGCCCAGGGTGGGGGTTTGGGAGGCAGGGAAGCAGAGTCAGGAGTCAGAAGCTCTTTGCACAGACAGACATCTCTCTCTCTAATGCAGTTCAGAAGTTACACCTGCAATGATCCAGGATCTGTTATCCTAGACCTTGGTGATCTTTTTTGTAGTTGTTTAGTTTTTTTGAAGAAATTCCACAAATTAGGGAAAAAAGAAAACCTTTGGAGTGTTGGCTGATGCAGAGGAACCATCAGCTGTTCCTCAAGGCTTGTCACCCTCTGGTGCCTCAGGCTTCATCTCTGCTCCAGTCTTTTCTGCACCAATTTATTTCCTATCCAGATGCAAAATCTCTAGCTTGAGGCAGGAGAGGCTTTCATCATGTAAACAAAATTAATGGCAAGAAATAATGCCATGAATTCTGAGATTCAGAGCCCAACCCTGTGGATATTCCTTCTGTAAATCATTTATTGATTAAAACGGGAATTGCAGCTGCCTAAGAATGGAAAAACTGGGGGGGCTGGCATGTTCCTTGTGAAAAACATAGAGCTTGACAGGAGGGAGGGACCCTGTGGTGTTGTGGCAGAGTAAAACACAGAGGATCTGCAGAGAGCACATTAGGGAGAAGTCACTGAGGCTCAAGGAGTTGTCCAGCATGCCCAGGGTGCTCATTTAAACCCAGGCTTTGGTTCCTGAGAAAATGAAATAAGTGATTAAGTCCTTCCTGCTCCACCCCCAGTTTTTATAAATGTTCCTAATAATGTGTGGAATCATTAATTAAAGAAGATTCCTCAATTTTTCTCTCTGACCTGTCACTGTTCCTTGTTTAGTCAGTGTTAAACATTCAGCAGCATCTTCAAAGGCATTTCAAGGCACCACCTGTGAACTAATTACAGTAAGGGATGAAAGATTTAAAGTAACTACAGCTCCTGGCAGTGGCTGACAAAATAGATACCAGCTGTGGCCCCAGTTTTTAACTTTTGCAGCTAATTGTACAGGCTTTAAGCACTGTCACTTGGAAGTGAAAGAATAAGCTCCCCAGAGCAAGCAGCAGAGGGGGACAGGATGCAGGGCTGGGTTTGCAGTTTAATGGTTTAAGTAGTTTGTCACCTGTCTGCAAGGGGAGGAATCCTTAAGGGCCTTTTGTGTGTGTGTGTGTGTGGGTTTTTTGGTTTTTTTTTAACCAAAGTGGTCTTGGTAGGTGAGATAATGTTGTCATGTGGCTGATGAACATCTAGAAAATGTCACAAAACATCTGTGCTGAAATTCTGCACATGCACCTGATAAATAACTTCTAACAATAGAAGGTCAAAACAGTTGATTGGAGTAATTATCCTGAAGATGAGCAGGGAAATGAAAGGTGAGATGAGAGGGCTTTTGTATGCAGCAGTTTCTGAGCTGACAGAGTTTGCACACAGAGCAGGAAACATTGGGCCCTCCTCACCACCTGCCTGGGAGTCAGGGATATCCCTGGGTGAACCAGTGACAGCAACAGGGGCCTCAGGCAGCACCAAGCCCAGGTTTAAGCATCTCAAGGTGTCAGTGACAGTTTCCATTTACACTCCTGCCTCCATACACACTCAGGTGTTGTATACACTAAAACCAATTCAGAAAAGAAATGCTGAAGGTGGTTTGGGGACAGGGTAACGACTGTGTATTCAGCAGAAAGGGGAGGGGGGCTCATCTTCAGGATTACTACAGCTTCTTCATTTTCTAAAAAATAAGAAAAAAAGACAGAAACAACTTCCTAGCCTGGACTTTAAGAAAGATCCTGGGAAACCTCACCAGTGATGCCAGTGCTGACCACCCCATGGGGCATTTTTACCTGGATTTGTGGGAGCCCCTGGGCCTGCAGTTCTCCCTCAGCTTTCTGCAGTTCCATGTTGCCTCAGCTTGGGGTTTTTTTCATAACCTGTGGCTCAACACTGAAACACTGGAGGAGGATCTCTCCTTCCTGCAGGAAAGCCTCCTGGGCTGCCCTTAAACCAAGTTACAAATCTGATTTCACTGCCATAAGCAGCTACTGACAAATAACCTGGCATTTCAGCCCAAATCTGCCACCTAACACACTGTCTTTCTGCTGGTGCTGCAGCACCCATGGGACTCACTTTCTGGCACTGGGGAAACTTCTGAGTTGCCTCTGCAGCTGCAGAACTTCACAGCCCTCGTGCTGGCTCTGCCCAGCCCTTTGCCAGGCTGCAATCAGACAAGAGGGTGATCAGAGCATCATTTAATGATGTCAGGCAAAGGGAACATTTCCCTGGCAATGCCACTGCTGCCACCACTGCTGAGCTCCAGGAGGAAGGACTGAAGCCTAAATTTTTATCCATTTTGAGAGCTTTTCTTTAAAAATAACCCTTCCTGTTGTCTCTCAGGAACAGATGTTTTTCATTTGCAAACTGATCTCAGAGTCCTTTCCTCAGTCAGTTCAAGTTGGATTAGCTCATGTAGTTTTCATCTAGTGCAACATCAGCTTCTTCTCATTTTTTTCCTCTTGTGTGTTCCAAGCTTTCCATGTTCTCAGTTTCAAACTCTACATTAGGAAAGGTTTAACCTCTCAGTTTAACCCCGTGCTCTGAGAATTGAGGCAGGGAGCATTAGAAAAGGATGGTATTCCTTTCCACCCCCCCCATCTCCATCCTGCTCCCAGAAATGACACAGGGTTTTGCTCATTTGCCATGAATTCCTACAGACAGCAAGAAGCCCAGTGCCTGTTGGAGCCATGTCACCTGAAGGTCAGTTTGTTCAGGTGTGACCAGGCTGTGCCCCTGTGCTGTGGCACTCAGCCCCTGTGTCACTGAGCCCAGAGAGCAGAACCCATCCTTCCCTGAGCAGAGCCTGGGACACCATCAGCCCATGGGCCTCTCCAACCACACCACTGATAAACACCCCCAGGCTGAGGTCCTCCTGTCACCACAGCCACCACAGCCACTGCTCTCTGCTTCTTCCTGGCTTCTGCTGCCTACAAACCCATCCCTCAGCTTGCTGCTGGGGTGTCAAAAGCAACTGTGAGAGGATACCAGGGGGTGAAGTGTTCTTACAAGCACTGTCAGCTCAGCCCTCCCCTCTGTGAGAGGCAGAAGCCCTCAGAGCCCTTTGGAAAGCTGAGTGCAGGGGAAGGGCAGGCAGGCAGCCTCTCTGCAGAGGACACCAGGGATTGCCCTTCCTAAGCCTTTTAATTAAAAGCACAGAAGATTTATGCACTTGTCTATTCTGCTGCTGTTAGGTTCTAAGGTGGGTGGATCATCTGCCTTGTTTTCCTCTTGTAATGCTCTGTTTAATCTGCATTTTCATCTGGGGAGTAGGTGACCTCAGTCCCTCTGGCCTCCCCATGTATCCTTTTTAATTCTCTCTTAATTTGCAAATAAAGGTTCACTCCAGGTGCAGGTATTGCTAGAGGACAACTCTGCTTTGTCTCACAGAGGATCCTGACAACACTTCCAGGACTCCTCTTCTTGGAAGACACGTGAGCTCTGCACACCTTATCCCATGCATGGGACAGACTTACCCCTTCCAAAGCCTCTGAATCCCAGACTGGTTTGGGTTGGAGGGGACCCTGTCCCATGGGCAGGGACACCTCCCCCAGCCAGGTTCCTGACAGCCCCGTCCAGCCTGGGCTGTTGGTACAGCCTGGCCCAGGGCCATCCTCTAGCAGCTCTGGGCAGGGCAGCCCCTGTGTGATGGCTCCACCAGGGGTGTCCTGCTGGGGGGCAGCAATGGGAAACCCAATAAAAAATGAAAATGGGGAACCATCATGAATGGCCAAGATGTCTTCCCAGCCCCAAGCAGAAGGGCAGGCTTGTCAGCTCTCCAGGAACACCTTCTGGCACCCTGAAATGAGGGGGACCTCAGGAGGAGGTCTCAGATCCATCCTAGGGATCTTTGAGTGATGAGACAGCAAGAGAGAGTTGTAAGATTCAAAGCACCACTCACACCTACAGCACCACTAGGGAGGAGTCAGGTCACCAGGAGCAGCAAACATCCACAGCCTCACCCTGGGGCAGAGAATGAGGAGGAGAGAAACAGAGGTCTGGGGAGGGGTCTCTCAAAAGGGGAGAGTTAAGAAGAGGACAAGATGTGAAGCCTGGAGGGAAGACAAAACCAATGGAAGCACAAGACAGGGAGGAGACACTACCACAACCAAGCTGCCCCTTGACATGGCACCGTGTGAGTCCCTGGGGGAAGTACCCAAACATACTTCATGAAGGTATGTGGATACTGACCTGGGCTTGAGACAGGACTAGAGGTAGTAGGCTCAATAATTTCTACAAAAAGGGAAAAGGGAGAAAAAAAAGAGAACATTTGGGAGTTAATCACACATGGAAGACAAATACAGAATGAGACAGCAAACAGTCATGCAACAGACAGGACAATTTCAGCTCCAGACTGGGCTGGCCATGGTGACAAGGATGCAGCTGGCCATGCTCAGTGCCTCTCTCTCAGGACTCCCCACTACACCATGGCACCAGGACAGGACAGTGGCACCACCACACTCCCAGTGTGCACACAGCTTTGCAAAGCCACCCTTGGAGTGCTCAGAAACATCTGTCCTGGCAGCTGCTGAAACCTGCCCAGAAAAAGGGCTTTCTGCTCATTTCATGGGATGGAGTTGCTCAGCATGACAGTAAGTCAAGGTAATGATTTTGAACAAAGAATGGTTTTAAGAAACAGACTTGTGCTTTAGCAAGCATTTGGAAACGTGTGTCTTTCTAATTATTGAAGTCTTTCTAGAAGAAAACATTTATCAAAAACATCAAAAGCATCTTGAAGATGTTTACTTCACCTGGGGCAACCAATACAAACAACAGGGAAAGTTAGGAGAAGAGCACAATTCTCCTGCATTCAGCCTAATGAAAAAATCACCTGTGGCTTTTCATTATAATTTGACTTTAAAATTCATTATTCTGTGCCTTTTTATTATCTTTGAATAGTCCCATGCAAAATGAAATACTGGCCCCAATCAATCTTGCACAGAAGCAAGCGACCATCTCAATGGAGCAATTCAATACTCTTAATAAAGGAGATTTAACAGAATTACCAAGCTCAAAAGACCATTGACCATATCTTGACTATAACAAGAAACTAATGGAAAAAAAATATGAGCATGGTGACAACAGTGGATGTGCAGGTAGGAGCTGAGCACGCTCACCACGAGCATCCCATTTGGCACTTTTCCCCTACAATTACTTTTTCAGGTTAATGGGATGCAAAAAATGATTCCAAGTGAAATAACAGCTAAATATTTACTCACACAGAAAGTTATGAAGTTTCTTTACCAAACTACTGGGAATTCTGCTATTACAGATAAGTGTTTCCAGTCCTAAAACATTCATTTGCCACACATACAACATCGTCCCTGGTAAATCCAAACCACGTTTTAAAAATAAAATGGAATCTCAATGATTTTACTCCAACTTCACCATGTTATTTGAAATGTCAAACCCATGAAGGCTGGTGACCTCTTGAGCAGTCTGTGACATCAAAAAGCCCATGACTGACTGCCCTGCAGCCTGGGTATCCTCCTGGTGCCTTTCACAGACATTAAACAAAATGGCAGAGAGGGAGGGAAATGAGCACACGGTGCAGACTGGAGGACTGAAGTGGTTTCAACAAGACTGAATTTTTAAAACAACCTCCCAGGCTTTGTTACACGGGCATGGATTAGGAAAGTGCTGTAGCCATAGGGATGTGTCTGTGGGGTTTGGATCCATTTGCTCAGGAGAGAGGCAGAGGAAGGGTCCTGGCTGCTGCTCCCTGCCTGGGGAAGGGGCTGGGCAGAGCAGCCCCCCAGGGCACAGCTTTAATGCCTTCCAAATCTTTGTGTTCTGAGGAGCTGATCCTGCTCCTCATGCCTAATCACTGCCTTTGCTTCCCTGCACAATGAAGTTGTTTTTCTGGCTCCCCTCAAACAACAGGATCTGTTTCTTGTGAGTTTAGGAGTCAATCTCTCTTGTTGCTATGGCTGCCTATAAAGGTTCCTCTTGCTGCAGAACAACAACATTCTTTGCAACAAGAGAGTAAATTATCATAATGGGTACAATTTTTCATTAAAAGGCAAAATACCATCCCCAAACCAGCTGGGAGTTCCCTGGGATTGTGCTGCTTCTGCAAACATGGGATCTGGAGTGAACTGTGGGTGCTTAAGGTAGCAGCAAATCCCACACTCAGCACCACTGAGGCTGGAAGCAAAGGTGGTAACACCATGGATTATTCTTGCAAAAATCTCTTTTTTTTACATGCATTATTATCAAGGAACTGATATAATTCCAGTTTTGAGTTCTAAAACTCTTCCTAAATCTTTATTCATTAACTTGTTCAGGTCTACAGAGAGAAAACAAAACCAGCTGGTTTCCTTAGGAGCACACCAGGCTGATTCATTAAAATTAAACTATATTAATGACTTCTGAGTAAGACTGGGAGGCAGGGATGTGCAGGGAAGAGTGGCTTTATCTCTCCTTCATTTTCCTGGGACCCCACTCCTACCACAGCAGGACTGCTCAGATTTTCAAGGGTGGTTGTGGGAGAAAACCCAAACATGAAAGTAGAATAGAAAACTTGATCCCCAGACTTCTCTGGGAAGAGGGGCCAGAACAGCTCCAGCTGAGCAGCACACTTTGGGAAGAGCTGATAAAAGAGAAAGTTTAATTTTTTCCAATGTGTGTACAGGCACACCTTTTCCTGACTGCCTTTTAAGGTTCAGGCCTCTTGACTAGCACTCTCCCCACCCTGCCCACCCCAGGACATCTTCTCTGTGCAATTTCTGAGGATGTGTCAAAAAAAAAAAAAAAATTCTAAGGAGATTCTAAGAATCTAAGGAAAACATATTCTAAGGAGAGCATTTTACAGGAGCAGGAGAACACTTGTTTCATTTCAGCCTACATCAGTAATATTTCAAGTTGGCTGTAATAATATTGGAGGAATTAATAGTACATTGTACAGGGAACAGTGTTGGAGGAATCAACAACTGGTCCAAAATGCAATTGGCAATTAAACGTAAACACATTAGTTTAAAAAAATTATCCTTGTAACTGGTTTTATTTATGACCTTTGATAAGTAAGCAGGCTCATTGAATCTAATCTCCCCTGGGCTTTATCAGCTTTGTTCAAGATTAACGATTTTCTTCTCTTAAATGAAGGGCTCTAAGCCTGGGTAAGCCAGAGGGGGTCTGAGCAAAATGGCAAAGGAAAAACATATTTAATAGTGAATCTTTGGATGGGAGGTGGAAGTTGATTGGGGAGAGACCTGACCTTGATTTATTCTCTGTCTTTAACTCACCATTTATACCCTGCAATTACAATCTGAGTTGTTAAATCTTAATTGCTGAGTAATGGTTTATTTTATTTAAATGGTTTGTTCCTTTATTACAAGATGATCAGTATTTAATAGCTTTGTGTCTAGGAGACGATAAAAAAAAATAATAATTATTAACCTTGAGCTTGAGACCTGAAATTGCTGGGTAGTTTATTCACCCCATCCCTCAGCAATCCTCACTGCTCCACACCTGCTCCAGTTTGGGTTTGCTTGAGAGCAGGAGATTTTTAGTAACTGTTCCAAAGTTTTGAAGCCTGTAGGAAGGACAGTGTAGGAGTGTGTTCTTGTGAAAGTCCAGTGCATGTTATGTTTCAAGAGGACTCAGTACAATCCATGTCTGTGGAGTGCCAGACCCCAGCACCACTCCTGTTCTCAGCTGGCACCTGGGAGAGTGATGGGAGGAATTCAGTCTTAATAAAAATTCCAATGGAATTTGATTTGCTTATGAAAAACCAAAGAAAGATATTAAGATGACACATCATTTAAACTCTGGAGTCCCCTAAACTTCACTCATCTATCTATTTATCTACCTACCTACCTACCAACAGTATGAATCATATTTTATGTAGGATGAACTCATTTATAGTATGAAAAAAAAAAAAAAAAAAGAAATGTAATTTGACTGTGAGGGGTGTGAACCACTTAGAAGCAAAAATTCTATTTCCATTGCAAACATCCCAAATAATATTTAAAATAAAGGTCACACATTTGATATTCTTCTCAGTAAGAGCACACAGATTCTGTCCCCACTGTCACAACCATTGCCCTCCTATTTCCACAGCAGTGCCTCTGCTCTGAGGCAGTGAATAAACTTTATACATTTATCCTGAGCAGAGGGCTTCTGGCAGACACCCCCATTCATGTTCCAGTTTGCTTTTTGAGTCTCACAAACATCTAAGGTCCCAACAGTTGGGGGTTTTTGTTTGGTTTTGGGTTTTTGCTGGGTTTTTTTCCCCCAAGAAACTGAGGCCCTTTCAAATGCAGAAAGAGATGTTTAAAGCACCCTGTTCCCAGCCCAGGGAAACCTGCTGCAGTTTCCAAAATGCCACAAAAACTTTTGCAGAGAGTGACAACCTCCCACAGCACTCGGGCACTCTGAGGGATCCCCCAAAAGGGCAAAAGGAAAGAGCTGAGTCCTGCTCCAAGACACCTGGGAGTATAATCAAATATAAAAGATACTGAAAAGCAAAACCAGTTTGCCATCTCCACTGGCACGGGTCAGAAAACACCCAAACCCCCAGGGACCATCAGTCAGGGTGTAGGAACCAGCCAGGAAGACTGCTGGGAAAAAAACCCCAAACAACCTTAAAATAAATGGCATGTTTTAAATTAAACAGAAATGGAGGAAAAGGAGCAGCTCTGCTGACGTCAGAGAAAGAAGAACATTTCCTGAGTTTTCTGAAAGCATTTCTCTAAATGCTTCATCAACCCAGCCTGCCCTGAACCAAGGCAAGAGCTCAGCTCTGCATCCCCGGGCTGCAGCAGGGACAGGGACAGACACCCTGCACCTGTGTCCTCCTGCTCCTGCCAGGGGCCTAATGATGCTGCTAATGAGCAGGGCACAGCAGACAGAAACTGCTGCCTTCCCCTCTCCCAGCCACCTTTTAATTGTGTTTACATCCCAGGAGCTGGGGGACATACAGTGGTTGCATTTAGCTGTTGAAGTCAGGGTGTTACAGGGGATGAACTGTTTGCTCCTTAGTCCTGATTTTCTGTTTCAGATTTTTTCCAAAGAAAACCAATGCTTTTCTGATTCTTACAGCTCTTGAGACCATAACAAAGTGTAGGAAAAGTGCCAAAGTAGCCCCATCCTTCCAGCCTGCTCTGTCATTCCTGTGTGTAAGGAGCTCATGAATAATGTAGACCTAGAAATCTGCTGGTGTTTTTGCTGTTCAGAAACATATGATTAGCATTGCTCTGGCTCCCAGTAATTATATTCTTGTTCTCAGAGGTCATTCTTTAAATCTGCACAACTGCCACTGTATTTCTGGAAGTAAATAAGGCAAAACAGACATTAGAGCTGGGACACGAGGAATGGCACTGCTCTGCCCCTGAGCCTGCTGATGCTTTTTAAACAACACTTTGGCCAGGTTCATGGTGACAAACAGGTCTGTGAATTTTCTCACACTTGTGCAGATGCCCAGCTCCAAAAACCAGAGCTTGGGTGCAGGGAATCTCCTGGCAGAGCCTCTCTCTGCCAGCGTGCTGCTCATCCATGAGGCTGGAGAGCATCACCCAGTCATGCTTCAGCTTCCTGGGAACACCAAGGGACAGAGAAAGAGAAGCTGTGGCTGTCCCACCCCTGCAAGTGTCCTGTGCCATGGTCAGGGACACCTCCCCCAGCCCAGGCTGCTCCAAGCCCCATCCAACCTTCAACACTGCCAGGGATGGGGCAGCCACAGCTTCTGGGGGCAGCCTGGGCACCCAGGGGCTCAGCACCCTCACAGCACAGAATTTCTCCCTCCCAGCTCCTCTTCATCTCCCCTCTTGCAGCTCCAAACCCTTCCCCCTCATCCCATCCCTCCAGGCCCTTGTCCCAAGTCCCTCCCCAGCTTTCCTGGAGCCCCTGGAAGGTGCTCTGAGGTCTCCCTGGAACCTTCTCTCTCCAGACTCCCCAGGCCAGGAGCTGGTACCTGTGCAGTCAGGGTCCAAGACACCCTGGGTCACAGCTCACTGAGATGCTGTCCCTGCCCAGATGGAACCAGTGGAACTTGCCCTGCCCACCTCCAGTTTCACCTCCTCAAGGCTTTCCCAGCTGAAAGTCTGATTCTTGCAGCTCTGGTAGTCCTAGCACAGACAGCTCTTTGCAAAAGAAAAGTCTCATTTTCATTTTGGTGACATTTTTGCCTGCTTTGTGCATCACCCCTGTGCTTAGAGTAACCCTCCCCTTCTCCACAGCCCTCATAGGTACGAGACATGCTGAGAACCAGACACTGCTCAGCTGCTCTGGTATTTGCTTTCCCTGGCACAGCAATTTGTGAAGAAGTTATTTAATAATTACTACGTAATTATAGTTCTTCTGATCCCTGATGAACTGAAATCTGCAGACAATGCCTATCAAATGAATCATTACCAACCTCTATAAAATACAGAGTGAGATGTGCCAACGCCGTGATGGAATTCACAAAAACATCTACAATTTCTGTAGAAAGAGACTTAATTACACAGGAGCCATGGCTGCACGGCTCCATCCAGAGTGGAGGGAGGGGCACAGGATTGGATGTGAATTCAAACTGTCCAAGAGCAAGCAAGCCACAAAATGCTACTAATCAGAGGGAAAAATAGGAACATGGTGGTGAATCTTTACATGTATTATTCCCCTCACAAAGGACTCACAGAGAGGCACAACTGGTTTTCATCTGGTGGGACAGGAGCTGCCCAGTGCCTGGCCAAGCCATAGAAGTCCCAAGGGAAGGAGGCAGAGCAGGGGAAGCATTATTGCCTGGGGAGCCTGCAAAGGCTGAGCCCCAGGAGCTGGCTGGGGCACAGGGCAGCCACACACCCCCTGATGGTTTCAGATACACAACCTCTGCCTCTCAGAGCAGGGGAGTCAGGTGTATCGGACTGGGAGAGCTCTGCCACAGTCAAAGTACCTAAACAAAGATGTCAGCAGAGCAGTCACACTATCAGATGACTGACTGTTAACATGTTGGGGTCAGCTCCCTGCCAAGGGCAGAGAATCATCACATCCTTTGGCTTGGAAAAGAACTTTAAGGTCATTGAGTCCAAATGTTACCCCAGCAGTGCCAGGGCCACCCCTCAGCCATGGCCCTAAGCTTTGTCATGTCCCCCAGACAAGGCAAGGCCACCTCCTCATGCAGCAGCAGCACAGCTCTGCTGTTGTTCTTCAGAATGCCAGCCACTTACTCATTAATTACATTATTCAGCTAAACCAGCCCTACTGGATGCAGCAGACTGCTCTGAGATGAGCAGGAATCCAGTTTTTAAACTCAGCTCTGGATTAAGAAGGTGAAGAAAGATCCAGAAACACCTTCAGCTGTAACATCACAGCTTGGAAAACATTTGAGTCTCTTGACTCAGAGAAAATGTTGTTAGATCCTTACCCCAGAGTGGATTTCTGCAGCCTGACAGACATTTCCTTAGTTCCTTGAGGACAGCTCAGCAACAGCAGCAGTGGAGGAAAGGGGCTGGTGCCAGATGGACCTTTTCTTGAGTGAATAAACAAAAGCTGTACACATCCTCATATCCCCAGCAACTGAAAAAACATTTTTCAGGATAATGATTCCCCTGAGTGATCAGAATTTAAATGATCAAGTTCTCAGGTTTGTGTTTCACCTGTGAATAACTTCTGTGAAATCTAAATACTTCCTAGTTGAAAAATCTGAATGCATTTTCCAGGCCAGTGCCTGAGAGAAGGGTCTGGAGCAGTGAGAGCTCCTCAGCCCCCAGCAGGATTCAGATGGCTGTGGTAGGTGCTTGAAGGTTTCCAAGTCAAGGTTGCAGCTTTGTTTCCTGTGACAATTTGCTTGGGATGAAGGGATGCTGAAAAACCCAGCATAGATCTGAAAAGCTGAAACACATGGCTGCAAAGTGTGTCCAACACTGCAAGCAAGCCCTGAGCACCCCCTGCCAATGGTTTGCAAACTCCTGTGCTCAGTTTGGTGTTTACAACCCAGTCACAACCTCGACACAGAAACCTGTAGGTGGAGTTAAGGATAACCTGAGTTCCCTGTTCTGGATGCTCACTGAACACCTCAGCAGTCTGTGACTCCTGTGAGTCAGTGAGGTTAATGAGTGTTTGTACTGCAGGCTCCCTGGAAAAGCTCTCACTTTGTAATCTCTGCATCTATTCTTAGTTTTCTTGCAGAAAAATAAGACTTTTTTTTTCTCTCCCAATTTTCTTCTGTTCACAAACTGTTCAGAGGCTTCAGAACATGTAGGAGCTTGCAGGAAAATGAAAATAGAAGCTTTGCAAACCATCTCTAGCTCTTTATTTTTTATTTTAGTAATCTCTAAGTTAGAGGGCACTTGGCACTGGGGAAGCACAGACACTTTTCAGATAATGTGTTTGGTTTCAAGAAACTGCTTTTGTTAAATAACCTAGAATTTATGTGGTAAATCATCTCCATTATGGCCTTCACCCACCTTTTGAACTGCCCTCTTGTCCTGGGGACATGGTGACAGCTCAGGGCTGGGGCTGCTGCCACACACCTGTGCCAAGGGGTATTCCCAAATACTTCAGTATTGACCTGTTTAGATAATGAAGTCTTGGGTTTAAAAATCTGTTCTCTGGTTTTCATGAAAATTCTTGATATCCTTGATCAATAGCTAATTCCTTTTTAAAGCCTCATGACTCCTGGTCTCAATTACTTGTTATGAAAATAACTTCTAATCTTAATAATATTTTAATAAGTGCTTTGTATTAAGTTCTAAAATTGCCACTGATTAGTGTAAGTGAAAGCTCTCTTGGGCTCGCTTTATGAGAAAACCTCCTAATGCACCTTCTCAGGCTAACCCGAATTTCAGAAAGCCTCTTTGCCTTTAGCAGATAGGCAGAAATCAGCATTAATCTCTTGACATGGGAATTTCTTCATCCTTTGTTTCCTAGCACCCCTTTATGGACCTCTCCCCCACTCTGCAGAACTGTGGGGGCCCAGGCTGAAGGCTGTGTTCTGGATGAGTTGTGAAAAGCATTCACACCATTCCACTGCAGCACATCCACTTTGCATCCCATTTGTTACCCGTGGTGTTCCCTGGCTTTCCAAGGTTGCTGAAAGGTTTCTTGACCTCAGGGTTTTCTACCCCTTGAAAAGCCAAGAGCAAGGAGAGCCCTGCCCTCTGGGGGCTGGGGCACAGGCAGCTGCTGCAGTAAGTTCCACCAGCTGACCTGGAATGTTTTAATCATCCCAATTACCTGCTGCCCAGGATGAACATGAAGACATCCTTTAGCCTGGCTGCCTCCTGCTCTGCAGCAGGAACAGGGCCTGAATGCTCTTGGCTACACTTGTAATCACACAGCTGGAGGAGAAAAACACCATGTACCAAAACCTGAGAAAAGGCAATCTGAGTAAGGATCCACTGGGGTTGGGTTTGGAAAACCAGAAAAAAAACAAAACCCAGAAAACCAACAAGCCCTCAAATATACATGGGTACACTCTCAGGCTTTTAAACTTCCTTCTAAATGTCAAGGAGAAAGCAATGTTATGGGCTGGCTCGGGTTCTTCCTACCTGGTTCCAACTCAGTGATGGCTACAGGAGAATTTCAGCTTGATCAGAACCTTATTAAATCAGTAAATATCTTTCCAGCTGGCTGCAGCAGTCCTTGAATAGGCTCCTCATAAGTACAGGAAATATCATTTTAGTTTTTATGTGTATGTATATATCTCTGTATCCTTTTTTTTTTTTTCATGGTGCAGAGCAGCCCTGCTGGCTGAGACATAACAGAACTATGAAAATCTGTTAGCTGTGCTTTGCAGGCCAGTGTTGGAGAAATAAAACAGTAAAAACCTTTCCTGGGTAATTGGAAAACTGTGGACACAAAGGGGATTTCCCTGGAGATACATTTCTCTCTAGAAATGTCCAATTTGGAAGGTCAGGCAAAGCTATTGAGCAGCAACCTGTCACCCCCCACACCCACTGCCACACCACTCCTGTCAGCAGGATGGAGCTGCCAGGGGCACCCACGCTGGAGGAGCAGCTGATGATCCACCCAGGCTCTGCATGAGAGCTGAATTCCTGACCCTGCAGCAGCTCCAGCCCCGGGGACATCATCTGGGACAAGGCCCAGGGAGGTCCATGCCAGGAGAGGTGAGCATGGCCAAGCCACACAGCCCAGACCTGCACCAGCAGAACATTATTCTGGGAGAAGCTCATCCTGAGGGAGGGCTGGGAGGTGGAAGGTGCCCAAGGAGCAAGCCTGGCCACCCCATCACCTCTGCTCTCCACCCTGGTGGTGCAAACACTTGTATTTATCAGTAGAAAAAGTTAGGAACATTGGGTCATTCCTTTGCTCATTCCAGGAGAGGCTTTTATGGACTTGGAGACAATTATTTTACTGCAGCACTGCCCTTCCCTCCCTCTGCCCAGATCTCATTTCTCCCTTCATCCCCTGGTGACCATGGTGGGTGGAAACAGAAGCTTCAGCTTGGCAAGGAAACATCAGGGTTCAGGAAGGAGGGAGCTGCTCCTGGAGGAAGTGTGGCTACTGCCTGACCCCCATGGGCCACCAGAGGCTGAGAGGAGCAGGCCCAGCAGCTGCCGGCAGCTACAAGCAGCCTGTCCTTGGGCACATGGCTGAGGTGATCTCTGGAGTCCCCTTCAGCCCAAGAGTTCCTTTGGTTTTCCTGCCTTGGCACAGCAGGAAATGACCACGTGAAGCAGATTCCTGGCCCTGTGTGTACCAGGTGTGTCACAACCTGTCACAAGGTCATCACCCCCTCTGCAGGAACCTCCACACCTCTGGGGCTTTCACAGAACCACAGAGTGTCAGGCTGGGATGGACCTCAAGGACCAACTGGTCCAACCCTTCTAACATGGTTTACATGAGGTGTCCCAGCACCTCACTGAGCTGAGACTTACAACTTTCCACAGTGGGGGAATCCACCACTGCCCCAGGAGACCATTCCAGGGTCTGACTGTCCTCACAGTTCCTGTGCCAGCAGACACAGGCAGTGCTACACCAGTTGTACCCAGTGCCACAGGGAATGTGCACACACCATTTACAGTGAGTTCATTTACATATTTGAAAGATTTTTTTTTTTTTTCCTGCCATGAAAGCCAATGTGTGAACCCCAGCAGCAGAGCAGTGTCCTCAGTGCTCTGTAGGCAGGGCCCAGGACACAGTGACACGGTGACACAGTGACACAGTGACAGCACCATCAGCACGTACAACCCCAGGGCACGGTCTGGTGCTTCCTGGCCTGTAGCAATGTCTGAGACAAGATCCCAGGCATGTTGCACTAACCAGGAGTTCACAGTTGGGTGCTTATTCAATAAAGTAGCCCTGTTTATCTGCAGCAATTAAATTAGCACAGAAAACACTACCACGTATCCCCCCACACCTTGCCTGCTCCTCCTCCTCCCAAATGTCACTACTGACCTTCCCTGCCTCTCTTCATGATTATTTATGGGTTTGAGTAATTGCTGACAAAATCTCTGAGATTGCTGTGTACACCTGAACATCACCAGCACCTGTGGCTCAGGGATCAGCCAGGGAAAGGAGACATTTCTTTGGCAGCTGCTGGGAAGGGACACAGATACTTCCCCTTGGATGACAAGTTCTCTTCAGATGGATTATTTAAAGCCTTCCTAAAAATACCCAGGAATGTATCAGAGCTGCTCTTTAGAAAATAAAAATACTACCTTTCCTTGAGAACAAAGAGACAGATCTACCAAAGGCATGGTGATGGTGTTCATGCTCTCTGAGTGATGCCTTACACCACCCCAGACTTTGGTGGGTGACCAGAAGAGAGCAGGCACACAGCAGAGACTTTAAAGCCTCCCTGAGCAGTCTCTTAGGGGGGTGATGGTTTCCCAGAGGGATAATAAACTCTACCTGCTGACTACAAACACAGAGCTTCCACACCCTGCCTGAGCAGGTGCTGCAGCAGAGCTGAGCCCCAGGCCTGGCCCAGGGGCTCCCTCCAGCAGCTCCTCAAGGCCTTGTGGTGGCCACATCTCCCCCCACATCCCAGTGCAAGGAGCAGGGATGGACACCTCCACCTTCCAGAAACAGCAGGGAGAACAAACCTTCTGCCATGGCTCAGCTTTGAGAAGGGAAAGGAAGAAATTCAGTACCAAGCACAGCCCCTGGCCAGAGAGAACAGAGACACAGAGACATCCCCTGAGGATGTGGCTGCTTGAGCAGCACTGAAGCCATCTGGGTTTTGGCTGCTTGAGAAAAACTTTTGAACAAAGCCACCTTGGAGCCAGTGGTTAATGATAACTCCCTCCCCTCCCCATGGCCTTGCAGACTGGGTTGTAGAATGATGCCTTTTGTCTTGAATCAGAATGGTGCTCAGGTAAAAGCAAAACCTGCTTTATGAAACAGGGCCTGTTCTGTTCCCCACTGGCTCCTCATCTCTGGGCACACTGTAATGCCTTGTCCCCTGCCTCTCATCAATCACAGGCAAATCAAGCAAACCCACCCTTTATTTTCAGGAAAACACCACGTTCTCCTCAAGTACCAGAAATTCTGGGATGAGCCAGCACAGGCTCAAACCTCTGAGCAGCTGGGCCCATAGATGGCAGGATGGGACTGTCCAACACCACTCCTCACCTGCCTACTCTGGGAGGATCATGTCTTTCCCAGGCTTCCCCACAAAAGATCCCCAACCAAACACACAAACCCAGCGTGTTTGGCTGGCACAGAAGACTTAGCCATGAATAATTAGCAAATTGCCATTCATTATTAATTTCCTGGAAACACTGCTTCTCTGTATTCCCCCCCCAAAGGCTCAGGATTTCCATTTTACAGCTGCTGAATTTATTATTAATAGCTGGAGCTTAGACATGGCCAACAAGTCTTCAGTTAGGGATGTGATAAATTTCATTATGTTCTCAGGATCTGGGCTGCTCATAACTCCCCAGACATGAGGGTCTTATGCAAAGTAACCTGGCCATCTGTCCCAGGGACAGATGGGGCTCTGGGTGACCTTCTGCTGGCCAGTGGGCTTCTCCTGGGTGCTCTGGCCCTGGAGGAGCAGCCATTCCCCAGAGGAGGAGTTCTGCTCCCTCCTCCCCAGGGACATCTCTAGGTGCAGCCCCTTGCTCTGTCATCCCCTTTGCTGGGTCCTTGTTGCAGCCACACAGAGTCAGACACCCTGGTGCCTTTCTGTTAGCTCAGGGCTGCAGTAATGGACCACAGAATGCCAGAGCCCTTTTGGTAATAGAAGCAATAATCTTTCCTCTGGTGTCCTGGAGGATCAGGAGGCAGGCATCAGTTAGGGGGAATGTGATTTGCTCTCTCCCTGAGAAAGGCTCCCAGCTGTGCACAGCTCCACAGCCATTTGTATTTTATCCAGGGATGTGCAAAGAAAGGAAACACAGATTTATTAACTCTGCTGTAAACATTTTACAGGGCCAGGGGCTGCCCTAATGGTGCTATTCCAGCCTCACCTGGCACTGCACCAGCACCCCCAGGGGTTTAAAATATGCTGTGGAAGAAGACATCAATATTTCTCAAGCAACACGATGATAAAATTGTACTTAACCTGATAACTGAATATCAGACTTTCAACCAACCAGTAACTGCTCCCGCTGAACCAACAGAACCAAACGCATGCAGGTGTTTCAGAAGAGGAATTGAAGGGTTAAGGAGCCCAGGCTTAGTAAGTTGCTATCCTGCAATTAATTATTTTTTTCCCTTAGAGATGCTCCCTCTAGATTACACGAATGCAAACTATGAGTAAGACAAAAAACCTACACCAAATACCAAGTGATCTTCATTTCCATCTGAAATCTAGATCACCACCTTTCAGAAACCTCTCCTTGTTTTGACTAGATTAAAATAATAAATTGCAGTATAAAATGAGTCATTTCATCTTGGTCTTCCAGTCCAAGCTCTGAACTAACATCTCCCCATAACCACTCTGTGAGGTCAGGATCAGACCCACACTTACAGGATGTTCTCAATATCTGCATCTCCACGTGTGTTTCAAGGGTAGTTACAGGTACCTCAGCAATTAAAAACTGATCAAATCCTGGCAGCAACTAAGAGATTGCTCTGTTCAGAATTAAACAAAACCTCCACCAAACTGCAAATGCCCCCAGTTACTACCTCCTTCTGTAAGAATATTCCTTTCTGTTCACTTCTGGCATTTTTTTGTTTGAAGTGCAGCATTGTTTCTACTTGGCTAATTATCTCTCAAATATTAAATATAATGTCAGCTGTGGCTTCTTGCTATTTTCTGCTTACTCCATCTCTGCTGCAGTAACTGAGAACATCCTGACAACACGTGTCATGTAGGAAGTACGTGCAGAAGGAAGTTTCCTGGCTGGAAGGCAATAACCCCAGGATTTCAGCAACAGCAGATCTGCATTTCCACTCAATAAGAATATCTTTATGTAGAGAAAAGTGTGTAGGATACATTCTAAGTTTATCTTTCAGTTTTATCACTATTTGAAGAGATCAGCATCAAAGTTCAACCACAAACACCTTCAGATGCCACTGACAGATGGTTGGATATTCAGCAACGTGAAATACTACAAATTCACTGATAAAAATAGCTTCCAAGCAGGATATTTGAGACCTGGTTTAGGTAACCTCTGTGCTGCAGACCTCCATGCTTTGGTTTCCCTATTACAATCCTATTGTCTTTTCCAACAGATTTGTCCTCGAGCCCCGCGACTGCCATGCCCAGAGACCCAGGACCCACACAGAGCTGCATGCTGCCTCTCACCCCACAGCAGGTTTGCTGGTAGGGTTTTTTTTTTAAGATTCAGAACTCACTGATAGCCCCCCAGAAAAGTGTCTCCACTCTCAGACCACAAACCCTCTGCAGCCTGGAGTGAGCAGCCACGTGCTGAGGAACGCACCGGTATTTATACGCCTTGTGTAAGAAACCAGGGGGGAAAAAGAAAACTAATTTCCTTTTTTTGCTTGTTTTTTTGTTTTGGCTTTTGAGTCCATGTACGTGGAAACAAACCCCAGGAACATTTGCCACATGTCCACGTTACTTACGGTTGAGAGGCAGGCTGGCATTGGTCGTCCCTAGCTTGTTGGCAGCGACACAAGTATAGTTGCCAAAGTGCTCTTCTGTCACATTGGTAACAGTAAGAAGGGATCTTGTACTATAATTTTTAATAGTAATTCCTTGTTGACCATTGATCAGTCTAGAAAGCAAAAAGAAAATGTCTGTAACTCATCTACCACAAGCAATAATTTCCTTTTTTTTCTTCTTTTTTCTCCAATTAGTTTTTTCCAGCCCTATTGGGTAGCACGGGGGCAGAACAGCACGTGGGTAAGTCTGGCAGAGTGGGGTTTTTCCCCAGACTCCGGGGTGGCCCATGTCCTTCACCCCTCCAGCTGGAGGCAAGGAGGATGAGGCAGCCAGAGCTGTGCTAGGTAGGCAGGATTGTGCCCTGTTCCCCTTCCAAACCGCTCTGGGCAACAGCTCAGCAGTGAGGGCAGTGGTGCCCCAGCAGCACCAAGCTGGGCAGCAAGCAGGGACTGCAGGGCAGGGCAGAGCCAAACCCTGCTCTGAGCTCCCCAGCCCTGACTCCTCAGCCCTGGGCAGCTCTGCTGGGGCTCCCACTGCTCTGCTGGGGTAACCAGCCAGGCTCACAGCAGGTAAACCATGGCTGGCCAAGCAGTGAGGTGGGAACCATGTCATTAAATACTAGCTGATTACTCCTCATTCCTTTGGTTTCACTTAAAGAGCAGAGTTATGGATTAAATATATGATTTTTGTTGGCTATGTTGAAAGATATCATCATCTGTCGTGGGAATGAATGCAATTTTTCAGCATGCATTTAAGACTGGAAGCCTGTCATTAATTGCACCTGTGGGCTGACTGCTTCTCCTGGTTACACCAGTGCCTTTCTCCCCAGTTCAGCAGGAATGGGGGTTTCCTTTCCCTGCACAGCCCCTGGTGCTGTAAGGGGCTCTGCTCTGTACAGCCCATCCTTGAGAGGGGCTGTGGTACATCCCATGGGCACACAGGATTTGGTGAGAAACATTAAAAAAGGGATTGAAATGCCTGGTTGGGGCTGACTCTGGGGGGGTGGGGTGGTTAGACCTGGAAATGGTGTAACTGGCAGGGGAGAGCTGTGCACACCTAAAGCCATGGCAGGGCACCCCAGAGTCAGCACTGCTTGGCACAGACTCTGCAGTACTGAGGGTTCCATTTGCAGCTGTACAAAGCAGATGTTTTGGGGTGACCCAGTGCCCTGTGCTGCTCTGGGTGGCTCAGCCCAGCCCTGCCTTGGTCACCTCTCTGGGTGTCACCCCTGAGGCTGTCAGGACATGTTGAGCTGCCTGCAGCCCCCCTCACCTCCCTGCCCTGTACCACTGCCACGGGCACTCGGCTCCTTTTGACTCCAGAGATGATGCCTGCACAGCCAACACAGCTCCTGCACCACTGCCAGCCCCAGGGCTTCCTCCCTTTGCTGTCAGGTTTGAATATCTCCATGCTATTATCATATATTAAGCCATGATAATGGCCTTTGTTATTTCAAAACCTAAGTCCTGTTTGCTTTGTCGAGGATGAATATTTTTAGAAAGGTGACTTTTGTGGGATTCATCCCTGTGGCTGTTTCAGGCCTGAGATCTAATTTCTGTAAAACCTATGGCACAAGTCAGGAGCAGCCCAGCCCAGCCCAGCCCCCTCCTCTCCACAGGGACCCACTGAGCAGCTTTACAAGCCACACACTTTTGTCATTTTAAGATGCTTTTACTAACTTTTCCTCCAAATTTCCAGTCCACTCCCAGCTCAGGGTACCCTCAGCCCTGGCTCTGCACAGCCCCCCAGGGTTACAAGGATGCTCTTTGGACAGACAAGGTACAGAATGGCCTAGAACCTGCTCAGCCTGGCTCAGAACCCTGCAGCCCCCCTGGCTTGGGCAGGGACCCCCACAGCACAGTGTGCTTGGGAAAGCTGCCCCAGAGCAACCCCTGGGGGCTGGGCCACTGGGTTGAGGACCAGGAGCTGCTTTTCTGGTTAGGTGGAAGGGCTGCTCCACAATGAGCTGATCCCCCAGGCCAGAAAACCAGGGGTTGGGATTTACACATTTATCAGAGCAACAACAGTGCAGTTTGCAGAGCCAAGGGGCTTGTTCCAGCCACAGAACAGACCCTCAGGGTTTCCAGTCTAACACCAACTGTCCCTTTATGCAATGATTTGTCCAGATTCATTATTTTAAAAAAAAGTCCCAATCCAAGACTAACCAACAAAAGGGATGATCTCTGTTCTGTCAGCAGAGGGTACAGCAGGGTGTGCACTCCCTGCATGCACATGTATGGAGTCTTGGAGCAGGATCCTGCAGGATTCATGCAGATTCCACTCTGAACACCCCTGGGAGCCCACTGGTTGCAGTTTGGCATTAAAACAGGGACTGAGTGTCCAGGGCTCGTTCTGTGCTGGCTTTCCATCAGCCAGAGGGAATGGGACATCCTGCAGGGAACACCCAGGTGTATGTCTCTGCCTCTTCCCTGCAAGGGGGGGAGGATCTGAGACCCCCAGCACCTTTGCAGTCATCTGTCTCACACATTTGGCAATAGCAGCTTAACAGAAAAGGAGGGACTGTTAAATTTGAGCAGTAACACCACAGGGCAGGACACTTCCAGCTGATTAGAGCAAGCCACGGGGGACACCAACTGAACCAAAACACCAAAGCACAACTTCAGTGTCCTGAAATGCTCTGCTTAGCCTCTCTGGCTGCTGCTGTGGCCCTGGATGCATTCAGGAGGAAAGGAATTGGTCAATGTTATGAATAGAAAAGTGATTATTGCACTGGAAATGGCTAATTGAAGCCTGAGTGCTAAAACCTGTGCCACGACACTTTCTACATAAAACATATTTCTGCTGCAGCTGCCCCCAGACACGTGTACAACATCATGTGCATCTTTGGAAATAGGATGCTGATGGATTTTGCCAACGGAATGAAAAAAAAAAGAAAAAAAATTGCTGTTATATATAGTCAAGATCGATTAGATTGTTTGGGAGAATGCTTTAGGGCATGGTCAAAGGGCAGTAGTTATGAGGGCTCTGAAAGCTCTGGAAGGAAGATGAGCAGCTAATGCTCCTAAAGGGGAGCAGCTGGCCAGGGAGGAATGAGCTGCCAGATGGCTCTCTGTGAAAAATGGTCATTAATATTCTTGTGTCAGCTCCCAGGTTTAATGGGATGTTCAAGCTGAGAAACCCAGCACTTGGGAGCAAGGAAATTCCAGAGGCTGGAAGGTGTGTATGGACACACTATGTGGGAACATCCACTGCACAGAACCAAGCTCTTGGATATGCTAAAGCTGTAAAACTACATTGCCTATCCAAAAAGAAGAATGTCTGCCTGTTCAAGGAGCAGCTTTTTAAAATGAAGATGACTGAGAGGTGCCTGTTACCCCTGATGGCCTGAACGTGCTGCTGGCTGCAAGCAGAGCAAACCACAGGGGTGGGTTTTGGGGATGCTGTGATGTGCAGCAGCTCTGCTGGAGCCTGTGGGATATAAACCTGTGGTCCAGACCACTGTTCCCCAGACGGGTGAAAATTCCCACAGACTGAGGTTTGGTTGAATGTCATGAACCAACCTTCCCAGCCCCAAAACCCTCAGCAGGAAACCTATGTAAATGGACTTTAAAAAACCCCCACCAAGCAGCCCTTTTAGTAGACTTTTTAGTGCCTTTCTGGCTATTACACTGCAAAGGCTGTAATTACTAAAGCCCATTTAAATGTTAGGCTCATTATTGGAATGATGGCTCTCACAGCCCAGCCACACACAGCCTGATGGTGCCTCAGCTTTGACCACAGAACCTACCACCACGAGAAGACTGAGAAACTCCCCCAGAAGCCATGCCAGAGGGCTGTGGGCAGCCCATACCTCCCAGAAGCCACCAGTTAAAGCTCAGCATTCATTCCTGGCTGCCTGCTGGGCTTAGGTCACTCTCCCACCGTCCCCCACAGCAGGACAGCAGCCCAAGGGGAGCCCAAGGTTTAGCACTGTCCTCAGCAGAGTTGGGTTGATGGTTGGACTCAATGGTCTTAAAGGTCTTTTCCAACCCAAATGGTTTCCATGCTTCTGTACTTACTTCCTCTCTCCTTTGTACCACTCAAAGACCGGGGCAGGAACTCCTGCACCTTCGCACCGTATCAGTCCGTTCCCTCCAAGCATCACACCGCTGGATTTAAGTTCCTGAATTGTGGGGGCAACTGAAAAAAAAGAATTGTAAAATGGACATTGGCATCTGGACAGGCAGATCGTTCAACGCCGCTTCTCCTCGGGGCCCTCAGCCTGCTGCAGGGTTTCCAGCCTGAGTCCTGTTCAGCCACGGCTCCTTCCAGCACTGTGAGAATGATCCCACCAGCAGCCTGACACATACACATGGATTGGGTGTCTGCTGGTCTGAGACATGAAGAAGCACCAAACCCATACTCAAAAAAGCCTATTTGCCAACTCAGCTACTCAGTGTGTGTGACTCTGGGTGTTAGGGCCCTACAAGATGCATCTGAAACCTGGGAATTGGTGAAAAGCTCAGAAGGCTCAGCCCTGGGGCTGGCTCAGAGGTCACAGGTCCCACCAGGAGATCCCCCGGGGAGGAGGGGGAGGGCAGGGGACAAAGGGAACCTGGCCAGCACCTCACCTGCACTGTGTCTCCTGCCAGTGCCTGATGAAGCCACAGGCTCAGATGGCCTTTGGGATCTTGCTTTGCACATGAAAAGAACAAACTTACCTTCATAATTACCAGCCAGACATAAGCACTCCATAGCAGCTGGGCCAGTATTACACTGGGTATCCAGTGGTTTCAGTGATTTTTATAAAAATAAACATTGTAAATAGCATTAAGCATTTCCACCTTAGAACTGCAGACACCAATACAGATAAAAAGCCATTGTCAGTTCTTCCACTTGCCAGCAAAAGGCAACTATAAACTGAAAACAAACCACAACAAATTCCCCTGGGAAGAGCTCATCAAAGGGATGGTTGAACAACCACTGCCTTCTCCCTGGAATTCCTTCTACGTTTTCTGTTCTTAAACAGTAATTTATGTGCATCATAAAAATGCTATAAAAGCCCAAACACAGAACTTCTAAATACAAATCTGTTTATTATTTCCCCAAGCAGTCTTCCAGCTGTTGCTTTAAGGTGGTTCCGTGCAGGTGAAATGCTCCTTCCACCATCCTGCCTCCACGTCAAGAGATGCTTCACCTCGCATGGGATTGCCCCAGAACTGCTCCTCCCTCACCTCCTGCCCTGACTCAGACAGACAGACAGACAGACAGGGAGCAGTGTCCCACAACTGGCATCACCATCCCTCTGCCCCATCATCACAGCAATCCAAACCACAGCTTCATTAACTTTCAACCAGGAACATGAAGGTTACAGTGGGTAACAAACACAACCAGTTGGCACCACTGCACTGGAAAAACTTTGTGTTACTCCATGAAAATAAGAGGGACAAAGCAAGAGTCCCCCCCGGGGACACAGCAGGGTGTGCAGCCAAGACTTTTAAAAAGTGGCTTTGAATGAGCCTGAGACACAAAGAGCTGGAGCCAGTTCCATTTGCTCTCTGCTCCAACAGCACCCAGGGGCACCAGCAGCTACTCAGAGCACAGCAAAGCCCGTGGATATTAATACTTCTACTAATTGTGCAGCTACTGAATAATCTGATGAATCATATGATGCCTTTTCAGGCAGAAGCCCCAGGCACTGTGCTCCCAGTGCAGCTGGGAAGGGGATGCTGGCCGGATCCCAGCTACAAATCACAATCCCAGGCTTTGCTGCCTGGTGAGGCAGAGTTTTGTTTGGAAAATACTAAAAAAAAACCTTCTTAAAAGGAAGTTTTCTTAGGTCTCCCTTTCAGCTTCTGTTTGTTAAGAACAAAAATCAATACTCTCTGCTGTAGGAAATCCCCAGCTCATGCTGAGAGGCAAACCCACACTGCAGGCAGCTTAGGGTCACCTTTCTCTTCGATTTTTCATTGTCAGGTTATTTTCTTGTTTTTAGTACAAAAAGAGACACAAAGGAACATTTCTGGGCCTGGGATTAGTAATGTGCTGAGCCGAAAATCCCCCGGGCCCTCCTGTTCCCATTGGTGTGGAAGACTGAGCAGCTCCAGCTGCAATTACAGCCCCAAATCCCTGCTGCTGCCCAGGGCTGCCTCGGGAAGGGAGGAGACAAACACGTGTGCTCCTTGCACCTCCACTAGTTCATATCATTTTAAAAAATGTTTTTCCACCTAGTCAGCAAAGGCTGGTTTGGGAGGAGACATTTTAAACTGATAAGTCAGGCTGCAGCCCTGTGCTGCTGGAGCTGTGGGGCTCTTCTCTTTAAACCATTTTGAGGTCTTAGCACCCAGAACTCTGTACTGCTCTACACACACCCCAGCTGGGCAGAGGAAAGCTCACCAGGCTCACTTCAGCTCTGACATCCCAATTCCCTGATAAATGTTGGCTTCTGGTGAAGCACTTCCCAACAGCAGAGCTGTGCAAGGATGGCCAAAGCTCCCAGGAGAGGAGAGGATGGGGGATAACAACCTCCCCCAGGCTGGGGCTGCTGAGGAGAGATTGGGGAGGGCTAGAACGAAGGTACAGAAAATAACATCAGTTTGCCTCCCACACAGCACCCCAAGAAGTTGGAAAACTCCTGGAGCAGATGGGACAATGGTTCCTTCCCCCACACTGGGACTCTGCATATCCCAGCACTGACCACAAGGGCCTGGAGGGATGGGATGAGGGGGAAGGGTTTGGAGCTGCAAGAGGGGAGATGGAGAGGAGCTGGGAGGGAGAAATTCTGTGCTGTGAGGGTGCTGAGCTCCTGGGTGCCCAGGTTGCCCCCAGAAGCTGTGGCTGCCCCATCCCTGGCAGTGTTGAAGGTTGGATGGGGCTTGGAGCCCCCTGGGCTGGGGGAGGTGTCCCTGACCATGGCAGGGGGGGCACTGGGGGAGCTTCAGCCCAAAGCAGTCTGGGGTTCTATAATTTCAATTCTGCTCCATCCCAAAGGCAATCAGGTGTCCTCCAACCCCCCTGGCAGGCTCCCTGCAAGGCCTGGAGCCCCCCCAGCATCACTGCCCCCGTTGCAAGAGGTAAATCCTGCACATCCCCCCTGCAGGGCTGCTGAGGGATCAATGGCCAGGATAAATATGGGATAGATGCTGCCCATCTAGGAAAACGTTTCCATTCAGGAGTTTAATAACGAGGACTTAGGCTATTACAGAAAATCGTTTGGTGTCATTAGTGATGCAGTCCTGCCCTGCTGATGGATCAGAGAGATGCAGAAGTCCTGAGCAGGCAAGAAACTGAGCAAGGGATAACTACAGATGGACACAAGCTTGGAGGCCTGATGAAAGTATAAAAAGGTAAAAAGAGAGAACAGCTGCAATACATTTAAAATAAACTAATTACAGCTGGGAAAAAAAAAAAAGGAGAAGTTTTGGTTAAAGATTCAGCACAGGAGAATGAGAGGCTGGAGGGAGGCATGGGAAAGGCAAGGCTCCAGCAGCCCCTCCACAGCCCCCAGCAGGCTCTGCCCTCCCCAGGGGAGGTGGGAAGGGGTCCCAGAGGGGCTGCAGGGGCTTTGGGCTGCTTTGTTGTAAATAACAATAATAATAACAACAACAATAACAACAGCCACTACCACTACACAGGGGAGCAAAAAGTAACAACTGGACTCAAAGGTGCAGAGTGAATCCCTTTCTCCTGACAGAGGAAGGGGGTGATAGCACAGGGAGACCCCACAGGGGGAGATCTCAGAGAAAAATCAGAAGATGCTGCAGGAAAATGCAGCAGTGATGCTAAAAAAGAAAACCTGCTGTCAGATTAATAATTTTAAGTGTATTTGCTCTTTTTTTATACCTCCTAAATAACAGTTACATAAAATACAAGAGGAGCCCACCCCATGATTATCCCTATGCCAGCAGCACTGCCTCACGTTGGCTCCTTGCTCAATCCTCTCCCATGGCACATCCCTGTGGAGCTCAGCACTTAAAGTAAATGCTTCATTTCTGACTTGAAAATAAATTACTGCAACTTACTTAATATCAGTTTCTGAAAGACATGTGAAGTGCTTCGCTGGGAAAGGCTCTTTCCAGTGGGTGCTCCTGGGCTCAGCTGGGGGTTTGCTCATCTCATGTCTGTCCCTGCACGATGTGGCTCAGGAGGTAAAGCAGCTCCTGACCCAAAATACACATTTATTATCCCCACCAGAGGGATGTGATGGGGAGGTGCTGAACGAGGAGGACAGAACCCAGCAGGATGCAGGATGCCAGAGTTGGGTGTCCTGGGGTTTGGTTCATTTCACGGGAGTCACAGAAGCAACAAATGGTTTGGGTTGGAAGGGACCTTAAATCTCCCCCAGTGCCCCCCCTGCCATGGTCAGGGACACCTCCCCCAGCCCAGGGTGCTCCAAGCCCCATCCAACCTTCAACACTGCCAGGGATGGGGCAGCCACAGCTTCTGGGGGCAACCAGGGGCTCAGCACCCTCACTAAGAAACCTTTGGCCAGAATCTGGTTTAAATGTCCCCTCTCTCAGCCTGAAATCACCCCCCTTGCCCAGCAGGGACCCTCTGCCCCACTTGGCACCATCAGGAGCTGGGGTGCTGGTGGTCACTGCTGCAAGTCCAGCCAGCTCCTGTGCTCCTTACTGAGGGTGCCAGAGCAGCCCCACACACCATCAGGATTGAGGTGAGGGCTGTGCCAGCCCTGGGGACCTGCAGGAGCTCTCAGGATGGAGCAGCACCTCAAGCAACCTCCAGTGCTGGTGCTGAGCTCTCCCTGCACTCCACCTCTCCCTGCTGTGTCAAGGAGAAGGGTGGGACCCCAATCCCTCCCTCTGCTCCCTGCTCCTCCCATCCCACCAGCCCGGGGGGCCTGAGGCAGGAATTCTGTGCAGGAATACCCGAGTTCTCCTACTTGTGTTCCAGCCATCAGAGCAGCACTGCTGGGAGCAGGGGCTGCTGCCCAGAGACTGTCACTGTCACTGTCACTGTCACTGTCACTGCTGCTCCCTGGCTGCTCAAACCAGAGACCGAGCACACAAAAACCTCCAGCTACAACAGGTTTCATCTTTTAACATTTTAATGAGCTTCGGGACTTTTATGCATATTAGTTATGTTGCCCTAATTACTCATTATAATTCTAATGTGCATTTTATATTTAATTACAATGCTTATAAAGATTTGGTATGGATAGTAAATTATTATAACTAGCATGTGCATAATGATTGTGGAGCTGAATTTATTAACTTTTACACTAGCATTCAGGGCTGGCAACTTCCAATTTCACCTCTGTGATTACCCATATTGTCTGATTAAGCTAACATTTTTGCGGCATTAATTGTAAATGTCAAAAAAGTCTTTTATTTCCCCAGTTTTCATCAGACTTTAATTTGGCATCCTCACGTAGCTCTTTGTTAGCAAAATTGCTCTCCAGTGTGTAAAGATAAAGACTTTCAGGTAAGAGAACAGGTTTTCTGAGATCTGTTTTCTGCCTCAGAAAAACAGACACCAGCAATATTAAAATGTATTTTTAGATATTAATCCACCCCCACACAAAGGGTTTTACCCATACAGCAACTCAGCTTTAGAAGTCAAACGGTGCTACTTGTACTTTACACAATTAAGATGCTCTTCCAACAGCCCAGTTTGTTTCATTTTTCTAACTTGCTCAGAGCAGCAACCCCACCTATTCCCAAATTAAAGAGGTGGTTTAATAACCACCTCTTCACATCAGAAACTTCTCCAGTGCGTGGCAACACTGGAGATGAGCCTTCAACAACCACTGGGCTGAACAACTAATGAGCTTGGGTTTTCCCCTCTCTTCTTGATGATTTATTGAAAACAAAACAAACCAAAACAGCCTGAATTCAGTGGGATCTTGAGGGGGACACACACATAAATTTTACATGCAGACACCCGAGGTCTCAGTCAGAATGCAGCTCAGCTCCTGCTTTTCTGGATGTAACCCAGCATCTCCCTTCTGCTTTCCCTTCCCCAGTCAGGATTTGTCTTTATAAACCAGAAACCTTTAACCAGTGATGAATTAAGCAGTGGTGTGAACACCTCACACTGCCCATCAAAACCTGAGCGGATTCACAGCCTTCCCTGTGTGTAATTCACTGAATTTCCCAAACAAATCCTGCCTCTCCCCCAGCTGCACCTGATGGGTTGGGATGTACCAGCCCAGCACAGCCCCTGCCTGCTGGGCAGTTGCTGTTTTGGAATATAAAACCTGAGAGGAAAGCTGAAAATCTACAAGTAATGGTTACGTGGGAGGAAGAAAAAAAAAGCATAAAATACAGCAGCAACACAAAATAATACTTAAAAATAATAGTCTAGCAGACAGAAATTCCTCACAATGTGTTTTACAAGTGTTTGAGTGACAGGGAAGAAGAGGAATAAGCTTCATAAAATCAGTGGAGCAAACAAGAGCCCTGGAGGGAGCAGGGTAAGGAAGGGCTGGCAGGGCACCAGCAGTTGGCTCGTTGTCCATCAGGTGCTACCTTACTGCTTCATCTGAGTCATCCACCCCTTTTCCAACATAATTCTGACCTCATTCCCAAGAAGGAAGCTCTGCAGGGGTATTTTTATTCCTGATAAAGGAGCTGCTCCAGCCCAGGAACACAAACCCTCCTCTGGAGCAGCTCGTGGTGCAGGTGAGAGCAGCCATGGGCCACCTCCAGCACCCACCCCACGTTGGGCTCCCTGGGCTCCTCCTGTGTGACACAGACAGAGCCACATCACACCCTCTGCAGCCTCTTCAGACCTGGATGGAAGCAGCTTGGGGGGGATGCTCCTTCTCACCCTAACTTTTTGCAGAGGGCCTTGTCCTGTTTGATGGAACAAACCCTGCCCCCACCCAGGAATTAAGGGTATGAAGAACAACCTGGGCAGGGACCTGAAAACACCCAACAGGGCTGGGGGAGGACCCCAGGTGAGGAGCAGCCCCATAGCTGCCTTTGGCATCATGCTCACCCTTTCTGCAGGAGTGACTGAAACCTGGATGAAGACAGATGGAGCACTCCCTGCATTTACATACAAGACTTGTTGGTAATTTAGAAGGAGCAGATGCACGGAACATAAAGAGGGAGAGAAATGTTCAGTGTTTGGCATCGTTTGATAGGGTGGAGTTGGTTTTAATCATTCATGGGGCAGTGCAGCTTGATTCAGATTCAACTGAAGTTTTTATGAGGACTTCAGTGGGCTCTGAGAGATGCAAGGAGAGAGAATCTCACAGTTTGCAGAACAAAACAATAAAAGTTAAACCCCACACACACAACTTGAAAGAGCCCCAGTGTAACACAGAGAGCTCTTGTCACATAATCCCTCCTTTGTGCTCCAGCTCTTTCCCTGCTGTAATCTAAAGGAAAAGTTGTCATCCATGCTTGCTCATCAGCAAAGGATGGCCCAGAAGCTGTCATTACCAGAGTCACCAGGCTGGACTTTGATGTCTCCTGGCATAAAGGGTGGTATGGGCAGGACCCAGCAGAACCACTGAAGGGGTCTATCAGAGGAGGGCTGAAAACTGCCTGTGTCCCAGGAGACAGCCTGCAGGAGGGGCAGAGCCTATTGCTGGGCTCTGGGTGCCCCTAGGAGCTTTGTGCTGAAGGGCAGGGCAGGTCTCCTGGGCTAGCAATGGGGCAGGGAGCAGGACAGATGAGGAGAACTTGACTCCAAGCCAGGTTCCTGCTGGAGATGTCAGTGTCCATGTGCAGGAGCATGGGAACACCTCTGGGCAGTGCTGGAGGACCCAAGCTGGCCTGGGAAGGGATGCTTCCCTGTGGGACAGGGGCACCAGCATGGCAGGACATGGGGGGAAGGAGGATGAGGGGCTGCCATGTGAGTGGGCATCCCACCACAACTAGGGGCCAGCAAACCTCCCACCCTCAGCAGCTCCTGCTGGAAAAGCTTCTGCAGCCTTACCAGACCCTCACGCTCCACTGCAGCTCCTGCACCCTGCAGTTTATTCAGACGTGTGTGTGTGGAGCTGAAAGGGGAAAAAATGAGTATCAGCATCCCCAAGGGGCACTGAGGAAGGGGGAGGAGGAAAGGGGAAGCTTTCCTATGTCTGATGCCAACCCAGAAGGAAGAGTTGGCCGGCAGCCTGGGTGCGAACAAACACGCCAGCGTTTGCTGGGCTATTTCTCTCCCTCTAAGGAAGATAAAAGCAATGGACTTCAACAAATTCCAGGAATTACTGAGTAGATCTTTTGGCAGCAAAGCTGAGGAGAAAGTGAATTAAAGCAAGCTGGTAGTTTTCCAAAGGAAGAAAGTTTGAGACAGAAATGTAAGGCTTCTGGGAGTAGGTCAGAAACACGGCCAGGGGGACCTGGGCACATCCAGGAGGACAAAGCAGCAGAGCAGAGGAGGCAGGCAGGGCTGGGAGGATCCATGCCATACCTACACCAGCAGCATCACAGGAAAAAGGGACCCTGCTGCTCCCCAGACCATGGGGACACTGGTGGGGGTCAGTCTCTGGACCCCCACCCCACTGAAAACTCAGCAGGATAGTTCCAAAACCTGAACACAGAGCCAGAGCAAAGCCAGAACCCACAGCCCTAGCAAGGAGCCTTTTGAGGACCCTTTTCTATTATAATTGTGTACCCTCACCAGGGGTATTTGTTCTCACCAATGTGCACCTGCAAGTGCCAGATGTCCAAAGCTCAGGAGCACCACCACAGGACATCCTCTGCCTCCCCCAGAGACCAGTGGGCAGCAGTGAGACATCCCCTGTGTTGCTGATGGATCCGTGGGAGCTGCTGCCCTCCTCAGGTTATCTCCCAGACACAAACACGTTTTGTCCCAGTTCCAACACGTGTTGGGGACAGGAGACATGCCAGGTGACTGACAATCCCCTCCCAGCAACAGGGCTGCATCCAAGGGCTCAGAAAGGATGGTTCCATCATCCTTTGCCTTCTGTAGATCTTTGATGAAGTTTATTGTCCTCATCTGCTGATCTGAGGCAGCCACTAGCTTACAGGAGGCTGTTCCCTACCTGCTGGAGCTTTGCCTGCTCCTGGGGCTGGCAGGTGACCACCCTTCCCTTCTGCTGAGCAGGGAAGGCAGAGGGCTGGGAGGAGAGGCTCAGCAGGCACCAAACCCCTGCTCTGGGGGCAATCGTGTGGTCCCAGCTGACACTTCAGTAGTTCAGAAAAGCAGAAGGGATGGGGATTAGAGGAGCTGGAAGAGCTGATTTACTGGGGATGCAGCACATCACTAGACAGACAAGCCAGCAGGAAAAAGGAATCATCTCTTCCCCATCTCCTCTAGGGGTGAGGCAGGCAATAATCAACCAAAATTGCAGCAAGGGAGCTTTAGGTCTGGGGAGCTATTGCTGGAAGAGATTGCTAAAGGAGACTGTCAAGGTGCTCTTCCTTTTTTTTTTTTTTTTTTTTTTTTAATTTTTTATTTTATTTTATTTTAAAAGAAAAGGTTGACAAATTGAATACCACCATCTGCATCATCAGCCCAACTCCTCCATTCCTTCTCTGGGTAGAAATTTTGTGATCTCAAAGATCCTGAGATTATTAAGCATCAGAACAGTTCCTATAGCAGCACATCCCTTGACTCACTCCTGTAGCTACTGGTGTTGTGTCTAAGGTTAGATGTCATTTTATAACAGAATGAGGAAAAAAAAAGAATTTATGCTCTTTGCAGCTTCAAGAGTAATGAAATCTCCAGGCTCCTGCTCAGCTCCAAGAACAAGGTAAGTACTGAAACTGGATGTGGATTTCAAAAAAACAATTCAAAAGACAGAAGTAGAACTTTTTTGCAGAAAACTTAAGCTCATACACTTTGGATCTGATTTGCTATATTCTAGATACATAACAAAGCAGCTAGGTGTACTCACCAAAATGATAATTCTAAGGACAGAACTCATTACTACTGTATAATAAATGGAAGCATAAGTCAGAGTTAGCACTGAACAGATTGTTTGGGGTTGCAAAGACAGCAGCTGTCACAGCTTGACAGCTTTCTTGTTAGTGAATCAGCTTTACTGACAGTCTTTTTGATTGAAAACCACTGTTCACTGACAGTGTGTTATAGCTGATATACATATGTAGCTCAGGAAGAATGAGAAAGAGCCACAGAAGGGCTAGAAGCTATTGCTCTATATTAAAAAGAAGTGAAGTTTACATAAAGGGCTTCTTGGTGTCCCGTCCCTCCCCAGCAATCAGAGCAGATGTAAGGTGATGGGAACAGGACCATCTCCCCTGATGGGTGACAAGTACAGGCAGAGGCAGGCCCATGGGGGTGGTTCTAGCTGAAGGCAGCAAAGCCACAGAAATAGCTGGTTGCTTTCAAACACTCTCAGGGAAAGTTGGTTTAATTGAAAACAAAGTTTAGAAATAAAATGATGGAAATAAAAGTCAGGGCAACCCTGTCAGGGGCTTCCCAGACCCCCTGCTGGAGTCTAAAAAGAGGGATCTGTGGGAGTAGATACATCCATACCACGTCAAAACAGAACCTGCTCACTCTGAGTCACATTTTGATTTCTGACAAGCCCACCTGTGTCACTGGTTTGGACTGGCAGCTCCGTGGGACTGGGAGCCTTGGCTCTGCCTGCCACAGCACACTAAATACCTGTGCCACCAAAACCTGTGGTAGAGGAGGGAAGAGATGGAAGCAAATGAGTCTCCAGGGTCTCTCCCTCTTCCCCCACCTGTATTTATTTGTAAGATTGTCCACAGAAAGCAATTTCTTCCTGTCTGGTGCTATTTCAGCAGATAAAAGCCAATGAACCGGGTACAGTGGATGTCACCTCCTATTCCAACATCATTACTTAAAACAGGGCACACCCGGTGCTGGGCTGGGGAAAACCAAAGCTAGAAAAATAAGAGTCATTTACAAACACCAGACATGCCCAGGGCTTTGCAGTTTGTTCCTGACCATCATTTAATAGTCTGATTTCCAAAGAATGCCACGTGCTCCTCAAGAAGAGGCAACAGATCCTGGCAAACCAGCGCCTGGATGCAGCCTGACTTTGCAGAGGGAGTCTGGGGCTTCCCCACTGAAACACTGAACTGCTGCATTGAAGGATAATTCCTGATTAGCTTTTCTCCTGGAGAGTCTCTGTTGTCATTAACAATTCCAGGTGCCAAAGCAGGGAGCACCTGAACTTTGGGACATTTGCTATTGAACAGACTTTAGTTCTAAATATGCCGGAGATGGTGCATTTGGAAGGGAAGTTTTCTGAGTTGTCAACTGAATTTTTCAGTCTAGAAATGACTGTTGTGATCTCTGTGCAGAGTGTGCAACAGGCAGCAAGGCAACCAAAGCCACATGGCCCTTAACATCACTTGCCTTTGGTCTGTGGCACCTAGCACAGCCGTGCCCGCGAGGCAACGGAGATCCCATGGCAAGAGCTGCTGCCTGCTCCACAGCTCCAGAAAAGGTCACAGCAGCCTCAAAATAGTTTGTTTTCATTTGAGAAGAGGCAGAAAACATGAAGAGAAACAGCTTTATGAATTATAATGCCTGAAGAACGATGCTGGCAATTCTTCTTTCTTTTGTGTCAACAGCACAGCTTTGTTTTCAAGTAGCAAAGCAGAAATAGGGCTTCTGGAAGCTCCCCGAGCTCAGCTCTCGTTCCTACACCACACACTTGCTAATACCAGCCAAATTGCAGAAGTTATTAAAACCTAATTTAGCAATCCCACCAGGGGACAAACAAGTTGTAGCAATATCATTACAGCCTTAGCCAGGACTGGATGTCTGACTGAGGTGCTGAGCACAGCCCGGGCAGGAGCCAGCGGGGCCGTCACGGCGCGGTGCCACAGCCCTGCCCGGGCACCCACCACTCACACTAAGGGGCTCTCTTGGCACAACCATTTCAAAGCAGCAACAACTGCTGCTGGGAAAAGAAAAGTTGAAAAAACTAAACAAATAAATGGGGGAATCGAGAGTTTTGCAAGGCTGACACAGAGTTCAGACTTGCCAGTTCATGGCCCCCGTTAGTGTCACCAGCGGCACTCAGAACCCCTTTAGATTGTCACCTCAGAGGCACCATGTGTGCAAGGGAGAGGGAAGGATAAGTCTTAGGCCAGCACCACAAGGAAGAGGACAATTACCAGGAGAAATATTGCTTTACAACATGTTGACTATTATGAGAAATATTTTAAGTAATTGTTTTGCTTGAAGAGCAATCTGGGCAAGTGAACGCTCCTGGAAGCTGAAGAGCTCTCCATTAATTTTGGCTCCAGTTTGGAGCTGAGCACAGCCTGCTGTATACTTCAAATTGCTTCTTGAAATGCAGAAGCTCTTTAGAGATGAGTCAGCTTCTATTAAGACTTCAATTGCCCTGTGCTGTGTTCAGCTGGTGTTTAAAGTGGGATCACCTGGAGGCTGAGGAGCAGGGAGGAGGCTCCAGGCAGGACTGCCTGCCCAGAAGGAATGCTTCTTCATTAATTCTTATTTTTTGTTTTCACCCCACTAATTCATGACCTAGTCCCCACTCTCACCAAGGGCCAGAGCCTTTACCTGGTTCCTTTACAACAACCATCAACACCACCTCCATGAGAATTCCTGTTTGTATTAAGGAGCACTTTGTGGATGCTCCAGGATTTGTTACAGCCCAGTCTCCCAGAAGTGCATAAACACAATGAACACCATTTACTGCTACACCATAATTAAACAATATGTAGACCTGTAACTACTGGCTGAGTGTAAATACATTGCAAATTGGTACAGTTATTTTTATTTCAAGGACTCATCTTCCTGGAGACAAGGAACAGAGATTGCTTTCAAATGGGTAATCATGGCAGTCCTCAGAATTAACCACTGCAGCAAAGACAAATAATCAGCACTCACAGGCTTCTGGAGCAATAAATTCCACATTTGAATAATAGAAACAACCTTTTAATAGCAGGGCCAGGCACGCTGCTTCCTAAGAAAACAGCACTGGAAAAGGCACATGGATTAATAGCTCTGCACCTCCTCAATGTGGTTCACAGACTGGTGCTGGGGACACCCTTCAGGTAGTGAAGGGAGAACCTGAGGGGGTTTTTTTGTGTCTTAAGCCCATCATTTGCCTTTGCAGCCAGAAGCTGGGTCCCTGTGGCAGCAAGGCTGGTGTTACCCTGGTGCAGCATCTCCTCTTCCACTTGGAGGGGCCAAGCTGTGTCCTTGTCCTGCATCCCCACGTGCCACTGGTGAGGCTGAGGCCTTTGTGGAGAGAAGGGGCAGCTCACTGCCCAGCCTGCTCTCCTTACACCCCTGGCAAACACAGCCTGCAGCCCTCCATACCCCCAAAGTACCCCAAAAAGCACTTGGAGGAAAAGAAGATAATGCTGCTACTACTAAGAATAATAAAGAAATCAATTGGCAGAGTTAGGCAGAGATTTTCTTTAAGAAGCTGAAAAATGTCCTCCTAATCTGCTGGAGGGATACCTGCAGTACTAATACTCTAAGTTCTTCTGATACAAAAAATTGTTTCATGTTGCCAAAGCCCTTGATTATGTGCTGTGGCAGCAGAATGCCATCTACATGAAGGAGCATTATAATCACTTTTGTCACACCTCAACACGAGCCACATGCTTTCCAGAAACCTGCAGGAACTGTGCAGCAGTTTGCAGAACCTAACAGTAAACTATTACACAGCAGAAAGAAATCAATGTTCATTTAGGAGCCAAATTACACTCGAGCCAGAAACCTCAACTATATTGTTTTAATCTGACTCCTGAAATGGTAATAAAGATACCTGAGGGACATAAAATGGCCTTACTTTCATAAGAAGCTTCTTTCCCCACCAGAGAGGAGAAATACATTCTCACTGAATCAACAATACTCTCTTTATTTTGCACTGGTTACACCAGAGATACTGTGCTGGCAGCTCCTGGTCTGGATGGCTGCCCCCAAACCCAAACTCTGCTGTTATTGACTTAAACCTCCATCATCAGCAGAGATGAATCTCCTTTAGCAAAAGAGGGTGGCTTTGTGTTCTCCTGTACTTGCCCCACCAATACAGAAGCTAATTACAGACAATGTCTCCACCCCCAGGTGATCACTGCAGGAGAGATGTCCTCTCCAGCACACCTCTGGAGGCCTTCCCACATCTATTTCCTTCAAGTAGCAGCTGAGACACAAAAGTGATAAATACTGATCTGGAACCTCTGCCCAACACAGAGAATTTCTTATTTTGAGCTAGATTAACATGTAACAATAGCAGAAAACAAAGGCACGAGCCCCACTGATCCACTAAGAGACTCGAGTATGAAGCAGCAGTCAGATTCCCAGGAATCCCCAGTGCCATTTAGAAGCCAAAATCCCATTTTTTAGAGGTAGCCTGAGAATGGAGGAAAACGTGTTCCAGAGAAGGCACCAAAACCACACTCCGGAGTGCTTTTAGCTTCTCAGATGTAATTCTGGTCCTTCAACAGGGGATTGCAAAGTTCTGCCTTCCCAGGCTCCACACAGACATGGACCACTCCAACCAGTCAGGGGGAACTGGGACAGGAAACACATACTGATCAGAGCAGCTTCAAGTGTGAGTCTCCTCCAGCTGGAGGATAAGCAGCCACTGCACCACCACGAGAAGGTCTCTGTGTTCCATGGTCAGATATGAACACAGGACTTCAGCTCATGTGGTACAGCCCAGGCTGGCTGAAGGTGCTGGGTACATAACTGGGTACAGGAAAGCTGAACTGGTCAGTGCAGTGTTTGTGTTGGTTTAGGGAAAAACAAAACAAAACCACATTATGGATCAAAATACATTTCTGTAAACTCCAACAAAATTATTCCTGCTCTCCTAAAGCAAATGCTGACCACAGCCTCCAAATTCAGTCAGGGATACAGGCATGAATCTGTGTATCTTTAACTATTAAGAATTAAAAGACTCAGATATATTTATTTATGCTTAACAGAAGCCTCCCCTATCTTACACCAGAAACTGTGGAAACTGAAACTGAGAATTGCTCTGAGTTACTCTATACCCAAGCCAAGGAGGACTGAGACCTTCTGAGAATATTTGGGCTTTGCCTTTTTATTTCATAACCATTCACCCTGATGGAGGAAAATTTTCCATGCTGAATCCACATAAAAAAAAACCCTTGCCAAGGAAGTGTTTCTCATAGGTCAGCAACAGCTCACAGCAGGACCCTTCCTGGGAACAGCAAGTCCCAGGAACCTGTCCAGGCATCAGGAGCCCCAGCACACACCCTGTCCTGTAACAGTGCTCCCAGGAGGTGGGAGCTTACAGAGATAACTGGGTTAGAGGGGCTCGTACAGTACGTCTGAATTCAAAGTGAAATCAGAATATTATGCATAATATTATGCAAAGCACCATAGCAACAGTCAGGCAGGCTTCTAAGAAATGCTAATGAGCTAAGCTGTGCTGCCAAAACCCTAACCTGTCCATGGAAAAACTAGGAGCACAGCACTTAAAATTCATAAAAGAAACTCACACATTCCTCCTGTTAAAAAAAAACACCAAAAACCAACAAACCAAAACCCACAGCATAAACCATCTCAACTCATCAGGGCAGTAAGAAGGGGGCACACACCATCCCTTCAGCAGACACCTGGGAACCACCTGGCTGCTCCTGGGAAGCCCAGCCCTTTGGTCCCGCCAAACACAAAATGCCACAGATCCAATAACCACAGCTTAGTGACTTCTATTTGAAACACAATTAAACAATTCTTTTTCCTGTTAAAACAGGGCAATAACAACGCAGCAATACTTAAGTGCACCAAACTGATAGGCATCCAAAAATATACCATCAGTTTATGTAACTGTCAAAAAAGAGCTGGGTGAAGGAAATGCAGAGCCAGGATGTTAGTCCTGAGGTGTGGGCAGCTTCCCCCAGCCCTTCTTGGAAAAGGAGAAAGCAACAGGAGCCAGGGAATGACAGCCCAGGCCATTATTGCCAATCCTCATAAAAAAGCTGTTCAAGCAATCAAAGATGTGAAAGCATCTGGAAGATAACAAGAAGATGAACAATTGCCAATGGGTTTGTAAAGAACAGCCTGTGCTGGGTCATCACTTCCTGCAGGGAATGGCAGTGGATGCCACAGCTGCACTGAGCAGGCATTCAGCTTGGCTCAGAGCTGCCCTCAGAGATTGCTTTGGGTTGGAAGGGTCCTTAAAGCTCCTCCAGTGCCCCCCCTGCCATGGTCAGGGACACCTCCCCCAGCCCAGGTGCTCCAAGCCCCATCCAACCTTCAACACTGCCAGGGATGGGGCAGCCACAGCTTCTGGGGGCAACCTGGGCACCCAGGGGCTCAGCACACTCACAGCACAGAATTTCTCCCTCCCATCTCCTCTGTCTCACTTTAAAGCCATTTCCCTCATCCCATCCCTTCATCCCAAGTCCCTCCCCAGCTTTCCTGGAGCCCCTTCAGGCACTGGAAGGTGCTCTAAGGTCTCCCCATTGCAGCCTTTTCTTCGGGCTGAACACCCCCAACTCTCTCCCCATGGCTCCAGAGCTGCTCCAGCCCTCCCAGCAGCTCCTCACATGGGCAGACATTGCCTGGAAGGTTGTGCCCATTTCTCATGGCTCTGCTGTCCTCTCTGCTCAGCTGGACATCACTCCCGAGCCTGCTGCTGGGGGGTTCCATTAATGCCATTATCAAAGGTGAGATCCCTGAGGCAACCCTGAGGAATGGAAGACAGCACCAAAGAGCAACAGAACTGCTGCAGGCACAAGGCAGCAGCACCGCCTTCAAAGCACCCTCTGCCACAACAGCTACTTGGGGTCCTGGCTCAGGGATGAGCCCCATCCCCTCTCCTGTCCTGCCAGGAAGAGGCCAGGGCAGCCAAAGTCCCCAGCCCAACCCCACCAGAGCTCCTGCTGCCCTTCCTCAGCTCAGGAACAGCCACTGCCACCTCCCCAGGAAGTGCCAAGGAATTTGGCCTTCAGCTTGCAGCAGGATGGGCTCATAACTGGTGAAATTAAATTAGTGTCTTTTAATTGCAATGAATAGCTTTGTTCCTACCCAAAGTTGCCAGATCTGAATTCAGACAAGTCTGCAAGATCCAGAGTTGCTGGAGGTAGAGAAAACCAGACCCTTGGTGCACATCAAGTGAAGAAAGGAATTCTGCAGCACAGCTCTGCTTTACAAGTCCACACTTCCCATTTATTCAGCTGACAGGTTTGCATTTAAACAAATGAATGCCAGTTTGCTGTGCACACACATCACAGTCCTCATCTCCACACCCCTGGAGGTTCTCCCATCCAGGAGCAGCTCCCAGTGCGGCTCAGCAGGGCAGGATGAAGGCAGAGGAGAGCTGGAGAGGCTGCAGTCCCACAGGCACAGCTCCAGACCAGCTTGCAGATGACATATTAAAGCCCTGCTAATCCAGACTGGTTCACTCAAAGTGGGGTTCAATATAATCATCTATAAACCAGTATTTGCTTTATAAAGTGTAATGGAAAATCCTCATAAGATTTCCTTGTGAAATGAAATTGGATTAGAAGTTATCTATTTTAACTTGCTCTGGTACAGCATTCCTGCTGCAGAAACCACAATTTATTTCTTCCCCCACCTCCTCACAGACTCAGGCAGACAAATGCACCACAGATTCTCAGGCCACTGTTTTTAAAAGGCAAATTATGGGGAACAGATGTGTATTAAGTAGAAAATGCAGATTATGCAATAAGAAGCAGTATAAAGAAAAAAAAAAAAAACAAAAAAAACCCCAAGCCCTGTAAAGTCATTAGAGTTGTAATTTATGTGCTATACAGAAGCTGCTTGTTTATGTATGGTTGGAAGGTGCCCAGCCAAGAAACTTGAAATTCAGAAAGTAATTTAAACCTGGTAATTTTCCTGTACATGCTTGGGTGACTGAGCAGCCCCTACACGAGATGAATATCCATATTCAGAATTGTGCTGATAGCCCCCTAACTGCTCAGGGCTCATTGATACATTCTATTAACTGGGCACAATAAAAACCTTGATTTATTCTGCAGTTATCAGGTCTGCAGTAAAGAATGTTCCTGTTAATAACAGGGAAACAGCACTGAAAATGGGCAGGAAGTGGCAGTTTGGGATTGGATCCTCATCACTCCCTGTGCATGGGATGGGGTGGGATGGAGGAACACCCAGGTGGAGCAGGGATTCCCCAGCCTTGGGGGTGAGGAGATGCTCACCCACAGCAGCACACAGCTCTGCACACCCCCTGGGGACCCAGAGGCACAAAGCCACAGACATCACATCCCTGGTGAGCACTTTGTGGGGCTGAAGGAGCAGGGCTAGGACTCCTGGCCATGGCTTCACTGAGCTGTGAGCAGATGGACCAAGCCATGCAGGACATCCCTCAGCAGAAGGACTGAGGAGCACCAGGGGGGCAGGAGAGGTGGAGGCTGTGGAGCTGGTGCCCAGGGGCAGGGCCTCACCACAGGAGCTAAATCACCTCAGAAACCAGAGAAATAAACAAATGGGTTTTGGGGGGTTTTTTGGGGGGGGAGGAGGGCTGGAAGGAGAAAGCCCTGCTCCTCACTAGCTCCTTAGGCAAACAGATATTTTCTTAAAAGAAGAAACAGGACTGAAGAACATTTGACAACAGAAACTCTGCCCAGCCCAGGGTAAGAAAAGGCCCTGATGGCATCTGCTGTTATTCTGTATTTCTCGTTAAGATCTTTCCAGATTTAAAACTTTAAAATAGATTTGACAGACATTCCTCCTAACGAGTGACAAGCAGACAAGCCACAGCTCTCCTAAATGAAACGTTTAGCTTTGACTGATGGAAAGCCAGCCTGCCAGGCCAGCTCAACAGGCAGCAAACGGGCAGAACTCTGCTGGTTTGGGCACACGCAACACCCCTTTTTGAACAGGGCTGCCCAAACTGAGGTGCTGGGACAGAAAGCCCACCCCAGCAGCATCAGCCAGCTCCATCACCAATGCCAAGAGCCACTTTTCTGCATGGTCAGAAGGGATGAGCATCAGCAGCAGGGAGCAGATGTTCTGAGTGCTGCTGCACTGTGCTCATCTGGCCAGGGGACAATGTACCAAGCCAAGAGAAGTGCATTAGCAATTAGCTGACTACCACTAATCATCCACGTGTGCAAACCATTTCATGCTGTAGCCAAGATGCTAGTTTTACACCACTTGATTTTTATTCCCCCCTCCGTTTTCCTCTACTTTTAAGAGGCATTAAAAAAAAAAATTAAAATACTCCACATGTTCCCAGTGCAGGCTTGAAAGCTTGCTGGGATCTGGCACAATTCCACCTCCATCCACACTACAGCCAAGCACACTTCCAGATTGGCCTTGGTAGAGAAAGATCCACTTGGACACTTTATTCAAGTGTTCTCTGAGTCACAGAATCATACAACCCCAGGTCAGAAAGCACCTCAAGGGTCACCTGGGCCAACCACTCTTGGCCAAAGCTCCATCTAGACCAGACAGCCCAGCAGCCTGTCCAGTGACATGGGCTGGAGACCTCAGAAACCCCTGGTCAGAAAAGGTGCTAAGGCAATTCCCAAAGCAGGAACATTTACAAACCAAACTGATCCCTGAGTCAGAAGCACCTTCCCAGTGGCAAAGCCCTGAGGGGCAGAGCAGCCAGGCCCAGGTAAAGGGCCACCTCGATGGTCCCCGAGATGGCTGCAGAGCACAGAGAGCCCCTCTGGTCCCACACCAGGGAACTCCTTGGTGCCCCTCAGCTCTCCATGGAGCTCCACCACCACCTAACCCCCAAACCCAGGACTCGAGAGAGCTCCTCACCTCCTCACAGCACCCCAACTCCTCACAGCCTGCTCAGATCAGGACTCCACAGCAGCACTCCCAGGGCTGAGCCCCAGCCCTGCAGCCCAGCAATGGCTGTGCCCAAAGCTGAGCACAGGGCGGCCTCAGCCTCCATCTCTCTCCCCCTTCCTCGGGCACCTCAGCCCCACACACCACACTGACACCTCCAGGGCTCTGCCCTCTCAGCCACGAACGCCATATTTAGAGATTAAAAACACCTCAGGACTTACAGTTTACTGTCACTTTGACTTTTTTCACGTCCGGGACCGAGACGTCATTTTCCGCACTGCACTCGTACTCCCCGGCCTGGTCCCTGGTGACCCCGTAGATGTCCAGGTACTGCCCGCTCTCAAAGGGCTTGGCTGCAACGAGAGCAGGGACAGAAATCACTGGAAGCACAAAACACCTCAGCCTCACCACCAGCTGGAGGGACCTGGGGGAGCTGCAGGCCCCAGGGGCACCAGGCAGAACCCCCCGGGTTCCAGGCCAGGCTGCAGACCCCTCCCCAGCTCCAGGCCAGACCCCACACCCCTCCTCAGCCCCTGGGGATGGCCAAGGGTCCCTCCTGCCCCAGGGCTGCCACCCGGTCCTGACCTGAGGGCTCCACAGAAGATGGAGCCCAGGCCTTGGGTGCAGAGCTGCAGCAGCCATCAGGGCTCATGGGTTGCACCTGAGCAGAGAGCTCTGAGCACACAGCAGGCAGGAGCAGAGCCAGGGATTGGGCCAGGGAAAAGGAACCAGAACCCAGGGATTGGGCCAGGATAAAGGAAACAGAACCCAGTGATTGGGCCAGGGCAAAGGAACCAGAACCCAGCTGTGCAGCAATCCCCCCAGCCACACATTCTGACTCCTTTAAGGAAGCTCTGCACAACGTTCCTGTGACAGATTTGCTCCTCTAAATGAACAGTTTGTGTTCCATGACTGGTTCTGTAAAGGCAGCAACACAGCTCTTAGTCACACTGGGCTGAAGTAAGATAAAGTCACAAAACCATGGAACCATTTGGGTTGGGAAAGAGCTTTGGGATCACTGAGTCCAACCCTTCCCCCAGCAGTGCCAAAGCTGCCCCTGCCCCATGTCCCTCATCCCCACATCCCCAGGGCTCTGAAACCCCTCCAGGGATGATGGGGACTCCAGCCCTGCCCTGGGCAGCCTGGGCCAGGCCCTGACAACCCTTTCCAGGCAGAAATTTTAACATAACTTATGCTGCAAGATCCATGTGCATTTGTATAGTGCTGTAAACCCCATGTGTGTTATGCAGCTCATGAACAATTTAAAATATTAAAACTGAGCCCTTTTTAAACCTTCCCATCCCCAGAAATTTTGCACCTGGCTCACGTAAGAAAGCTTTCAGTAAATATTACAGATAAATATTTTTCTTAGGGAAAACACAAGATACCACATTTCATCTTCCCTATTTGCCTGCACAGTGTTTCATCTTCTTCAGCTTGTTTTGAGTTGTAGAGATTTCCCATGGCTGTGTGGGAGAACATAAATCGTGTCATGTAGAATATATACCCATAAGTAAATGTGAGTGTATTTAGGTTCTGTTGCATGCACATCCAGCTCAGAAAGAGGCAGTTCCTAAGCAGCAGGGAGAATAAATTGTGTCTGAAGACACTGGTGACTGAGGATAAGTGTCAGGAGCAATGCAGATTTCTCACTGTTTTTTTGGGTGATGTCCTACAGCCCGGGGTACCACACCTCCCTCTGCCCTTCTGCAGACCAGGTGCATTTTCTGGACCTACCAAGATGTCAGAACATGGCAGGATGGCTCTGCTTGCCTGAGAGACAACAAACTTACCAGACTTGGTGTCTGAGAAAAAGAAATCTCATTAGATTATCAACCAGAGGTGGGGTCAGCAAAGATCTTCCATCAAAAATGGGGAAAAAAGTTGAGTGTTTCAGAGGTGGAGACAAACAGGGTCACACTTATGTGTGGAATTTATGGGTACAGACATATGGGTTGCCTGGTGTGGGCAACGTGGGTCTCAGCCACTGACCAAGAGGCTGTAGGTTGGTCCTACAAGAGCAGGTGTCCCAGCTTGCCTCATTCCCTAAAATCACATCAGTTTCTGCCTCTGGGCAGAGCAGATACCAGGCTGAAAACGTGCTGGAGATCCCTGGTGTGCTGATGGTGTGGAGCAGTTCTGAATTCACAGACTTGATGGCAGGGTACCTGTGCTCTGCTGCCTGCAGAAGGCAGAGGCAGCAACACCTTCCCTCTGCAGGCAGCCTCCCAGCCCTGCTCTGTCCAAACCAGCTGGGGACAAGCAGGACAATGATCTTTTAAGAAGAAAGCTGCAGGATTTAAACCTCCTCTCATCTTATTTATAATTCATGGCACTTAAATGTAGGGATTTGGATGGGGATAAGTGTTTTCAGGAGGCCTGGGGTGGTTCCTGGAAGAGGCTTTGGGGGCAGGAACCCCAAGGGTTGCCCCAGGGATGTGGTCACAGCTTCTCCATCCCTCTCCTGCTGCCTGCCTGGAAGGGATGTCCCGAGAGTGAAAACAGAAAAAGGGAGCATCTTGTTGCATTTTAGAGATTATCTGTTATTTTTCTTTAAAAAATTGGTGCAAGCCCCGAAGTTTTCATGCTCTGTTCAAAAGATCAGAACCTCCCAAAATAGCTGTGAGGGACCTGACAGTAATGGAAGGGGAAAGAGGAGGAAACCACAGTGGTTTGGGTTGGTTTTGAACATTAAAGATTCTGTTTCACTGAAATATTTTCTATGATTCATAAATTGCTCACTCAGAAGTGCAATATTTCTCAAATAAAAATGATCTAATATCTGAGGGAATAAACTAAGCAAGTATTAAAACTCTAATTTTCATAGCATTTTATGAGTTATTAATGAGTTCATCTACTTTTATTGAAAAGTGAGAACTACTCTCCATTTGTTATAAAACAGTCAAAAAATCTATCCTTATTTCCCTGCAATACTTTCACATGGTTTTAGCTGGAACCTCCGTATTTTGCTGAGATTATAATTTTGCTCCCATTTGTCAGTTCCTTCAAAAGACCCAATTATGGGACCATCTTAGTTTGAGTATTGTCCTCCTGACAATGGTATTTTAACAAGAGTTTTTTCCTAGCCTGTTCAAAGACTTTAAGAAGACATGAAGATTTCTAGGAACACCTCCAGTCGTTCCTGAAGCGATGCTCAATCTTCTGGAACAGCCCCAATAAAAATGACATCTTTCTGAGATGCCTTCCTCAGAACTTCCTGACCGGACAGTGGGATGTCACTGGACCCTGAATGTCACTTAACTGGATCCTAATACATTCATATGAAATATTAACCTCCAAACTTCAAGTCCCCAGATGGCTTTAGCACAGACCAACCCATCTCCTGCTGGGGCAGGAGCCAGCAGTGGGAGTTGGTGTGTTTTGGATGTCCAGCCACCCCAGCAGAGCTGCTGTCCCCATGAGGAGGGTGCCCCAGGGATATCACCACTCTCTGCAAGAGCCCAGGGCCCTGCTGCTGGGGTTCCCACCAGGCTGGGAGATTCCCCCACTCCTGGAGGTCCCAGCTGGCACCCACCAAGCACTGGGCTTGTGTGCAGTGGTGCCTGAGCTCAGCCAGCAGTCAGGAGCTGACACCAAGGCAGGAAAGGAAGGGGTGCTCTCTGTGAACTCACTCCAGGAGCAGGATGGGGAAGCACTCTAACACACAGAGGCATCTGAGCCCTGAATTGTTATTTTTGACGAGAGTAACGTGCTGGCATCAACAGCACTGCTCCTGAAGCATCTGGTGCCAACAGCCCAGCCAAGAGGCAGCCAGCAGGTTTCTCTGGTGGCTCAGGACAGCTGTGAGCACATCCCTGTCCTTCCCTGGGACAGCAGCTGCCAGGAGCTGAGTGCAGTGCAGAGGAGCCAGCGGGAACCCTTCCTACCCCTCTGCTGCACAAATAAAAACCTCTCCAGTTCTGCTGACTCTCAGCCCGTGGCTGCTGCTGGTCCCTGCCCTGGTGTCTCCCTGCAGGTCCTGGCTGCTCTCCAGCCCCTCTCAGCTGGGCTGCAAGGAGCAGATGTTCCTGGGATGGAGCTGTTGCCTGTGAGCTGAGTGATGATGGCAGGAGGGAGCCACAGCACTGCCACTGCTCATCAGGTTCAAGTGCTGAATTCCTTCACATTCTGCTTTCCCAGCACCTAGAGGGAACCAGCCTGGCTGGCATACAGCATGGCAGCAAAGCTGAGTGGGAGAGGGGAACATCCACGCCAGGCAGCCCAGCAACCAGCAGCCACTGGTTTGAAGGCACCCAGCACAAAGCAGCTGGAGAGCAAGAGGTCTTTCTCCATGGTGGGTTGGAGGATCTGCTATTTGGGCTTTGGATTATGAAGCTGGGTCCATGGTGAGATCCTTTGGGTGCCCTGCTCAGCTCCCGGAGAAGCCAAGCAGAGAGTGGGTGAGGGCAACTTACAGGCCAAAAATGACATCATGTAAGATTGCAAAAACATAGGGGAGCAGCAGTGGTGTGACAAAACCCTCACCAGCAATGACATCTGCCAGATATTTAGAACTTAGGAGGATGAAATTAAAAGGTCAGAATCCTCTGTTCCTAAGGCTTTTAGTTTTAAAACTGTTTTGAAGCAAGAGATGGAGCATTCTAAAAGATGAGCTCACACCCTGTACACACACAAAGCCCTGGAAATCTGATAATAATTCTTGTTGGTTAAGTACTTCCAGCCTGGAAATCCAGGTGAAGAGTTCTTCCACTTGAACAAAACACTTCTTATTTCTGTCAGGTGTGGGTCACACCTGACAAACAGTGGCTCTCCAGCAGAAAGTGCAGGTGGAACACAACATTTGACATTAGCTGTGCCTACAGCAGGTGTAGTTCATTTCTCAGCATTTAGCTGGAAGGTTTCAAACAGCCTCTTTGCTCCTCCCCACACCCTGCCCCAGTGTCAGCTTTCTGGGGCCACCACCTCAAGATGTTCAAGTGTAAGGTGCAGCTTTCCTTGGGGCTACAGAAAAATCTGTTCCTTTGCATGTGCTAAAACAGTTCTTACAGGCTTTTGGTTGCAATATTCTTATTCCAATGATATTATCATCATCATCATCATTATTATTGTTGTTGTTGTTATGTTTATTATTACTACTACTACATTTTTTAATGCTTCAGCATGACTACTCTCTGGAAACAGGGCTGAGTGAAGAACAGGAGTGTCCTGGTGCCAGGGGTTTGCCCTTTCCCTCGCCACAGGATAATTTTTGTTCAGCTAAACTCATCATTTCTGGAGCCCTGCTCTCCCAGCACACTCATGCACACAGCCAGGGTCACCTCTAGGAAAATAACTCAAAGCTGGGCTGGAAGCAATGGGGATAAAAGTGTGAGAAAAGAATAAGGAAGAAGGGAAAAGAACTGGAAAAAAACAGTGCAGAATGAGCCAGGATCCAGGCAGAGGGGAGGGCCGCAGGACACAGAGATGCAAGGAAAGCAGGAGATGCCTACATCTCAATCTTTTTCATTTTTCCTTGCCTGCAGCCACAGGCTGTGATCCCAGCAGCTTTTCAAACCCAGCCCTGGAGCACACACCCGTGCAGACCAGTGTTAAAGGCTGGAGGGTTCTGTTCCAGGCAGACCTGAAATCTTTTAAAATTCTGGCTTCATTCTTAAACTATTGATGCTGCACTTTGCTCTTAAATGTCAGAACAAAATAAGTAATACCTGCAATTTATTCAGATGACATTTCAACAATAGGAGAATCTCAGATTACAAACTCCAGGCCTGTGTTCCTGCCAGTGCTGCAGGGGGTGGGCAGGGGCTCTGGAGTTCCATGAGGGGTTTGTACAATTAATATTTATCTAATGAAAGCATTTACATAATGACTGCGAGTTAAATGTGCACAATAAAGATTCCAGGCCAATAGTTTAGGTAGTAGGTGAAAAATCATCTCTGAATACATTTTTATTTCTATGAAAGGTTCATTTTTCTCCCTTGTTCAGAAAAATGGGACCCGACTTTATCCAAGGAAAATGATGCAGGTCATGATAAGCTTTTGGAACTAGTCTACACTGAATCATTTGTATTCACAGAATCCTGTTTCTTATCTTTTAGCAGCAGCTTTGACAAACTGTTTCAGAATATCCTAAATATGATTCATTAATATAATTTAGTGTTGCATTCTAGATGTGAGGCTCACACACAAGGCTCATTAGTGCCACTGGGAATTACAGGAGAAAACTGGTAGAAATTACAAAGTGCAGATGAAGCTTATGTTTAGATAAAGGTAATTTGCTGCAGACAGAATCTAAACCATTAGAGAAATCTGGTGCTTTCAGCTCTCTTGCATTTTGTTTTCTAATAAATCCAGGCTTCTTGTTTGCCAGACTGATATCTCATTGGCTTTGAGAGCCATTTCTGTCTGTCTGTGCAGCAGAACACCCACCTGAGGGTGCAGCATGACTGAAATGGAAAATTTCTCCTTTATTTGGTAGGCTGGTGCCCAGAGCACGTGCTGCAAAGTCTGTCTTTGCTTCCACCCCATTTTAGAAGATTTTTGAGCCAACAGTTATTAGGATCCAGGGTCCTCCCTGTCCTGTCCATTACTGATCAGCAGACACCAGGGCACACCCCAAGAGTGGGGCTGGGGTCCTGTACCTGATAAGGGTGTAAAGGGATCCAGACTCTCCTCAGAAGCAACAAGATCTCATTGAGCCACAGGAAATTCCATTAAAACAAGAAAAAAAAGCTTTTTTTAGTGAGTGCAATCACAGATTGCCCAGTGCCATCTCCATCTTTGGAGATATTGAAACCCAGCTGGAGAGGCTGTCAGCAGGAGCTGGTCAGGCTGATCTCCAGCCCACCTCAGCCAGGCTGTGGTTCAGTTCTGTGACTTTACCTTTTTTTAAGCACCAAATTTGTTAAGCCCACAGTTGTGTTTCATCTGACCTACTGCTCCAAGACAATCCACCAAGCCACCCTCTCAAAGAAAGCCCTCAGCAAGGGCACACCAGCATTGCACCCTGAGCCCTTGGGTTGACTCTATCCCTGGTTAGTCTGTCCCTCAAAATCTGTGCTCAGTTCTCAGTGGGGTGAATGTTAAACCTCTGCAGCTGGAGGCTCACTTTTCTCCTCTCAGTCCTCACCCTCAGTCCTTTGGTCAAGATAAAAAATACAAAATCAGTGGGGGTTCACTTGAAGCCCCTTCTCCAGCCTGAGAGCACTAACTCTCCTTTTCTGCTTTTTTTTCCTCTCCAGGAAAATTGTATCAGCTCCTTTCTGTAGACAATCTGATGCTTTAGGCTATTACTCTGAAGTATCGCCATGGTTTCCAATAAAATTTTATTTGACATTTAGTTAAAATCCATTTTTTTTTTTTGCTAGGATGGAATTTTTTTCCGTAGTCCCTTGATGGGCACTTCCAGCAGAATTCATTGTCATTGTCTTAAAGGTCAAAAGTGGTTTGGTTTTTTTCCAGATCTTGCTTTGTGAAGCAAACAGTTACTGAGGATTATGAGACACTGCTGTAGGCTGTGCCAGTCCAGGGAACTGTTCCTCCCTACCACCACACAGGAGCTGTGTGAGCCACCAGAAAGACCTTCACTGCAAACCCAGAGCACAGCCCCTCGAAAAGAACCAGCCCAAGGGCAGGTGCCTCTCCACCAAGTCACTCACCTAAAGGTCTTCCCTTATTATGTTATGAGGAATTATGTCAATATTAAAGAGAAACTGTGCTTTGAGGTGTCATTCTGTTTGCAGCTTTCCATGCCCATAATTTAATTTGCTCAGTGAAGGTGTTTTGATAAGCCACGCCGTGTTGGGGCATAAGGGTTCACTGGGAGTCACATTAAATTCAGCCACCAGTGGTTTTAACTCCACTCCTGCTTCCAGAGAGCCCTGGTGCTCTTGATTATTTCCTTGGTTTGGTTTTAAATGGAACTGTTTGATAAACACCTGGAGCCTGTTACAGCTGGCTTTAGAATACCCTCATTTGTTGGGGTGCCTGTACTTCTACACCCTCGTGCCAGAGCAGCACTGGAGCTTTCACCCAGCTCAGCTGAAAGCTGAGGAAGGATTTGATTTCCTAAAAGCCTGGTGGGGCACAGAGTTGTTAACACCAAGTGATGGAAAGAGCTGGGGGAGCTGCAGGGGTGTGGGTGCACTCACCAGAGGGGGAGATGTGTCTCCAGGAGATGGAGGGCTCAGGCTTCCCCGTGGCCAGGCACACCAGGGTCACATTGCTGCCTTCATTCACCACAATGTCGCTGGAAATGCGGAATATCTTGGGGGAAACTGGAATGAAACAAGGAGAAGGTTGTAAGGGGAAGGCTGGGGAAGGAGAGCTGGGATGCCCACCCCCAGGAGTGAGCAAACACAGGCAGCTATGGAACCAGGACCATGGCAAAACCTGCCCTGGGGCAAACACAATGATTTCCATGGGGTGTGCAGAACCCCAGCCATGGATTTCCAGTGCTACAAACAGGCAGGCAGCAGGAGTGCCTCCATTTAGTGCACAGCAAGATGTTATTGAGTTCCCAGGAAACTGCCCCTGATGGATGCTCTTCTTTAAGAGGAGGCTGAGCACCCTTCTGACAGTTTGAAAAGATGATGAAATTAAATTTTTCTTGCACTTTTAAAAAACAGTGACACCTCCTACATCCACTCTGTGTGGCCTTGGAGAGTCCTCCTGCCTCGTGGAGAAGACTGCAGCACATTTGCTTCTGGTGCTTTGGGTTTCTCTCAGGCCTGCACTACAACCCACCCCCCTCCTTCTCAGTGCCCTCTCCTCACAAAGAGCAGCAGATCACCCCTCAGATCATCCCTGGAGCCCCCCAGCACCCCCACCTCTTTCCCTCTCCCCCTTTTCTTTTAGGATGCCCACCAGCTGTGGCTGCCAGGCATGACTTTTTTTGGTGAGGGAGAGCTTCTCCAGAATGCCCCAAAGCCCCTAAGTTCTTCATCCCAGTGCTGGGCTGCACTCCCCACCCTGTTTTGCAATGATAACCTAATTTTTTTTTCCTAATTACAATTTCATAATTAAGCAATAAACGCAGCAGGGGGAGGAGAGAAGATGCTGCTCTCAGCAGCTGAACTGACCCTTTCTTTTGAACTGGAAATGATGTGCAGCCCAATCCATCTGTGCAACCACTTCTGCAAACACCAAGGTGCCCAGGGGTTTGCAAACCACACCCCAGAAGATGCTGCCTGGAGCCCCAGCAGCCTGTTCCTACAGCAGAGGGGACACAGCAGCTTGGGGCATGCTGACTCCTTCCCATAACAATTCCTACTCCTTCCCATAAATCCCAGAGCCAGACGTTGTCCCCCAGAGGGCAAATCAACACCATCAATCCTCCTCCTGCAGCTGGCTGGAGGCAGAGCACACTCACTGCCCCATCCCTACCACCCCAGCCCCCAACAGCCTCATGTAATCCCCTCGTACAAACCCTAATTCAGCATTTTGGAATGGCATTGATAAGAGACCAGACTGGGAACATAGACATCAGGCCCCCTGCATCTCATCAGGGTGGCAGAAGCTCCCCCAGCCCCACCATGGGGGGATCCCCAGCCCCTCTCCTCCCCAGCTTTCCTGCCTGGGTCTGTAAGACACAAGATTGGAGCTGTGAGTGGGAGAAGGTGGGGAATTTTCCAGACTTACAGATTAAGTGATTTTACTCTTAAGTAAATGTTCCTCTTCAGTTAGGCTTTGTTCATTTTCTAATTGATTGGGCTCTTCTTTAATCTAGGTTTTATAGCAGGGAAATTAAATAAACTCTAGCAGAGATGTCTGTAAGTCTGATTACGATGACAAGGAGCAGGCTGCACCATTTATGCATTTCCAAACTAGAATTAGAAAATAAATGAGCACAAGCCATACATTGCCTAAGATAAGAGACACGTGAAGACACCAAAGCCCAGTCCTGCTGCACAACACAATCCTCTGAAACTACACAAATAATGGGATGATCTACTACTCAGGAAAACTTGTAGATTCTATGTTTAGAAATGATTTCCTAGGAAGATGATCTATCCCATGACAGGAGCTTGGCTTCCAGAGTGTTTCTGGAACCTCACAGTTTGAGACAAAACCATTTCTGACATATTGGGATGCTGCTTGCTGACCAATAGGGATCACTGCATTCAGATCATTAAAATCTGTGGAGCTGATTAATTATGAATAGAATACAGATACATAATCACAATGGAGAGTTAATATTTAATAAGAATTAAAAATGTTCCTTTTGCATACGTAGTTCTTAGCACTGTCTCTAAAGACTCTGATCTGTGAGCGGATTTAGCCCTTAATATCTGCAGGGCTGAGCTTCCCGTGCAGATTAAATCCGTGGCAGAGCTCCTCTCCACTTTGACAGCTACAGCCTCTCACCCAGCCCACACAGCAGCCATGAAGGTCAGGAAAAGAATTAAATGTAGCAGTGAATAAATATTTATTTGGTGCCTGGATTAAAGGAATACATAAGAAATGTTACTAAACATCCTGGAGAAAAAGCTTTGCATTGCAGTGAAGCTGTGTTAGGTGTTGGGAAGGCAGCCTGTTCCATACATTGCTTGCCTAAATTTTGATTAACTGAGAGAAAAATAAGGAGTAAAAAGAGAAACGGGGAGAAGCAAAGGAGAATTCACCCTGCCAGGCAAGGCAGCATCCCCGGTGTCCCCCCAGGATCCTGGTGGGCACAACCCCTTCCCATGCCCTCCCCTCCTGCAGGATTCATTCTGTGCCAGGTTCCTGCCCATGACCAATTACAGCACAATTCCAGCATTCTCCATTATTCCCTTTCCCCAGCCCTTTGCTGAGAATACTTATGGCCCTCTGCTTTAATAAGCAATTTGTCAGCATTATAGGAGAGAAAAAACAACCCCAGGGAACACACTTTAAGAAGCTGTTTACCTCTCTGGCTTGCGTGGAGTTTTGCTGCAATATTTACCAGAGCTCACATGCACTGAATAAACACAGCCCCTTGACTGCAAGTGCCACCAGCAGAGTGTGACACCAGGGACACAGCCACGTGTTCCATTTCCCTCGGGCTGCTTAGAGCACAGAAAGAAATCTGTTTCTGTTTCTGAAAGCAATTAAAGCAAAATGGCAGAGGCAGGATGGGCAGAGAAGCCTCAGTGCCAGCAACCAACAGTGCAACAGAACCAGAACCTCAGCAATAACCAGCAGCATCTTCTGACACCAGCACCACCATCCACCCTGCTGCCACCCAAGTGCCATCATCCGTGGAACCATTCCACCAGCTCCTGGGTGACAACAACCCCAAGGCCTCCAGGACAAATGAAATGGAGACACTGGGCACTTGCTGCCCTGAAGGACCTCCCAGTGACCTTCACAGACCCTGCCCTGACCTGCAAAAACCTGCCCACAGTGGGGTCTGCCACCCAAAGTGAGGGCTGCCTTTGCTCCCAGCCTGGTGCCCCAGCCCTTGCTGTGTCTCAGAGGGAGAAGGATGGGTCAGGATGTGCAGAGCAGCTGGGGAAGCTCTGGGGACGGCTGGGTGCTGATCCAAGTGGCTTTGCAGGGTCATTTGTTACCATGAGAAGTCAGGAAAACACCACCTGGGCTGCACCCCCAGCAGAAATCCAGAAGAACCACCCAGAAGAGGAGGAGACCAGGATCTTCTGGGGCTCCCAGCCATTTCATTCCCTGGCTGGGGCGTCCTCTCTGGCACTTTGGACCCTCTGATCCCACCAGCCCACAAGAGGTTGAATGACTCCTGGTCCCTGCTGCCCCTTCACTCACTCTCCAGCAGGACCCAGGCCCTCAGCAGGAGGTGCTGGGGACATCACCCCTGTGATGGCACTAACGTTGTGACACCACATCTGAGAGCCTGTCTTTCAATGTAGATTTTCCCCCAGGTACCCAGGGAAGTTGTGCTGTTTCCTGTACACCAGCCTTACCCAGCTGTTCGGGCTGTTAACCCAAGACAAGCCCTCACCAGGGCTGATGCTCTCTAGCAATCCATCCCCCAAAGCAGGGCCAGCAGGTCCTGGCTTGGTTCCCCTTGGGTGGCCCACAGGGATGGGAACAGGGGACAGGGACAGCCCTGGCTGCTGCAAGAGCCATTCCCTGAGCTGGCCCAGGGCCACTGGTCCATCACCCTGGGCTACCCAGAGCAGGGGGGGTGCTGCCTGTCCCAGGGTCACCTTCCTCTGCATCCTGCCTTAAGGACAAACAGGTCAGGGACCTCTCTGCCCCTCCTGCCTGCTGCAGCTCCTGCAAACCCACATTAACACATTGATTTCTCTCTGCAGACAGAATAATTTATTGCTTGGCTTTCCAATCTGCATATTGATTTCATTAGCTTGCATAATATCTAGAAATCACTAACGTGACATAAGAACTGGATTATTGTTCTTCTTTTTATGGCTTGGACATAATAATTAGTTTTTTATGACAAATACATGGCAAAATTAGAACGTGCTTAGCAGGGTTATTAAAACCAGGGCTGAACTCCATTTGCCACTGATTGGGAATCCATACAAGTGTTCAGTTTGCAATCATCAGATCCCTGGCATCTGGGAAAGCTTCTGCTTTACAAATGAGCCCAGTTTCCAAAAGTTTTCACAAATTTTAGCATATGCCCTTGCATGAAGACTCCTTGTGGAAATAAAAACCTAACTTCCCATTCTTTCTTTTTTTCTGTTCTTCCTATTTGAGGCAGGAGGGTGGAGCAACCTGTGATGGCATCACCAGGCACATCCCTTACACGTGAATTGGGGGGGAAGAAAAAAAAAAAAGGAACAGCTAATCAAAGGAAAGTTTCTGTGAAAGAAAAACAATCCCAGGTTGAAGAGTGGTGATCAGGAATAGATCATAGGTGTGAACTAAAGGTGAGAAGAGGGGGTGGCATTTATGGACAGCAGGTTCTTCACAGGTGGTTTGACCATCAATACCTGTCACCAAGCAACCCCAAATCCTGAAGTGGCACCTGGAAGCTGCCAAGGCTGCTGCCAGGCTCATTAATGAGCACAAACAGATGGAGTTTCTCTCCCAGAGCTGGGATGGCTGCTGACCCCCAGCAGCTCCTCCGTGGCGGGGACCCAGCTGGAGGTGGCTGCAGGTACCTGCAAGTGTTGGTGCTTGTCCCCCACCCCCAGCCCAGCCACAGACCCATGGGGTTTGGGAGGGGACATCACACACCCAGGGGCTTCAGACTGAACACCAGAGATGGCAGATGCTGGGGACCCCAAACTACAAGCAAGAGGGTGGCAAAGAATTACAGAATCATCATGGTGGGAAAGGACCTTCAAGATCCATCCAAGTCCAACCATCAGTCCTACAGCACCTTAACCACTGAATTATCCCCCAAAGTGCCACAGCTGCCTGGTTTTTGAATGCCCCCAGGAAACCCCCCTGGCAAGGGAGCTGTGCCCAGGTCACTGACAGTCAAGTGGTTAGTGACCAAAGTCACCCCCTCACCATGCAGAATTCCAGAGTCATCACCATTGGATGCCTCAGATGCCCCAGGAAGCAAGAAACCATCTCTCTGTTTTAAAGTGCCCTGAATTTTTTCAAGATTTCAAAATGACTCATGCCTCCAGAAATCCTCCACCTCTGGCAAACCTGTGCAGTGTTCTCATCCTCAGGCCTGTAAACAAATTCCATCCCCTACACGGCTCTAAATGCCACATCTAAAATACCTGATTATAAAATGGAAAAAACAATGGCAAACATCACAGAAGAGATTTTTTTTCCAACAACATAATTCATGTAGTTGAACACATTGCACCCTAGTATTGAACTTAAAAAAAATATATAATTGTGCTTTTTAGAGCTGTAAAATAATTTGTCACCACTTGAAAAAAAGCCCTTGCTCTACTTTTACATGTTTTTTTATTTTAAGAATTCATTATTTGCTACACGAGAAAAATTACTGCCTCCTCCTCTGCTCAGCCCTGGTGAGACCCATCTGGAGGGCTGGGACCAGGAGTGGGCCCCTCCTGGGAAGAGTTTTACCAGGGTCCAGATGACACTTGCATCAAGCAACAGCAGATGAGCAAGAGCAAATCAACTGCAAAGACTTAAATCTGCTGAGCTTAAAGCAAAATTTAAACTGCTGCATCTGAAAGGCTCTGGGTTTCTTCTCAGAAACCCTCTGTGGTGCAGACTCATCCCAAGCACCTAGCTTGAGGCAAGGGCAAGGAAGGTTTTCCTTTGGGAAGATCCTGGAGCATTTCCCAGGGGTGTTTTCAGTGCAGCTCCAGGAGCAGCTCACAGATCCCTGGAGCAAGGTGGGAGCCCAGGGGGTGGGATGGTCTCACAAGACAGCAGAAAGCACACACAAAGCCCAAGCTCCAACCTGGCTCCCTCCACCCACCTCAGAAATGCAGGTAACCACCTGGATGACTGCCCAGGAAGCAGCATTGTTTGTCCAGCTGAAGTCTCCTCATTAAAATCAAATATTGCCCAAAGATAATCCACGTTTTTTGTCACGCTTAACAAAGTAAAACAAAATCATCAGCTCAATATTCAGTCAGTTATGAAATACCCCCCAAACATCCCTGAGTTCTGGAGTAAGGCTAGCAGAGGTTTGGAATCAGTCAGGACTCTCCAGAAGCAGAGAGCAGCCTGGGCTGGGGTGGCACAAACCCTCATTCAGGTGGCAATCAGTCCCCAGCTGGGAAAACTAAGAATAGGTTTGGTTTTTCTTTTTCCTTTTTCTGCATTTACATGATTAGTTCCTTATCAGCAGAGTGATTGAAGAGCAGTGCCCAGAGGTCCCCACCTCCTGCTCATTAAGCACACTCTGCCTGGTTCTCAAGGGACACCTTGGCACTGCTGCTGGGACAGAAATTACGGGTGGGCTGTGAAGAAAAATGGCTGGATCTTGAGTCATCATTTATTTCCCATTCATGCCAACACTGAAGTGTGAGGAAAGCCTCATATGAGTACTGCTTTTGGGAGGTTTTGATTAATCTCTTTCCCTCTCACCTCTTGTTAACAGCACAGCCCTGATTGGTATAAGCCAATGTAACAGCCTTTATGTTTTAACCAGAAAGTTATTGTCATTATTATCTGTTATCAGAGATCAATTTCTGCTAGACCAGCTTGAAAATCAGTCTTAGATGATAGAAAAAAGACCCTCATTGCCACAGGAACATACCAATGGAAGGAAAAAACCAAATAAACCCCATGTAAGCAAGTGTTCCAGCTCTGTATTCACTGTGCTCCTGCCAGCAAGGAGCTATCAGCTCTATCACTGATGGATTTTTCACTTATCCCCAGAATTTAGCTAGAGACTAAATAAATTGAGGATTTTTCATAGTTTAGTGACATTTAGAAAATGTAACAGAAATGAGGCTAAAATATCAGGTGGGCTTTTCATTTAATACACCCTAACAGTGCTTCTCAGGGACCATTTTACACTCTCATGCTGCTGCCCCCAGTGCTGGTGTCCCACCCAGCTTCTTCAGAGCTGGGAAGTAAAACAGGTCAGTCAGACAGTGTGTGATCTGTCTGAGAGAGCCTGGCCCCAAGCTGGAAGCAAACCACCCCTTCTCCAAGGAGGACTGAGAGGTGTCTCCAACCCAGATGCTTCTGGAAGCAGCATCCTGGCCCGAGCCCCAGAGTTTTAGCAGAAGCCCCAGAGCTTCACCCCCACCCAGGTCCTGCTCTGCCAGGTGGGCAGGACACTCCCTGATGGGCAAAACTTGTGATGATGCTGAAGGTCCTTTGAAAGACACCCAAGGCAGGTTGCTCTCTCCCAAGCAAATCGAAGGGTCTCCTTCTCTTCCCCACAGTTATTTTGTCATGCAACCATTTCTCCAGCAACGAAGCAGCAGACTCTCTGCAGATAATCATTCTTCAATTTCTGATGCCATAGATTTTCCCTGTTTTCTGTGACTCACATTGTTCACTCAGTAAATGCAGAGAGAAGGGAAAGGACAAGCACTTGTTCTCTCTGCAGCCCTTTCATCACTCTCCTACATTTTTTCATTACTGTACCCAATTTATCACTGAGAAAGTACAGAAAGAGAAAAGCCATATTCTGTGCCTCAAGATGGGTTTGTTATCAGCAGCTTGGTGCTTTGTAAAGCAGAAGAAATGTAGAAAATAAATTCGCCATCTCTATTAATTGATTTGTAAAAATCTCACTTCAAATCAGAAAGACCTTTACTGAACCAAAAGATCTAGCAACCTGTCATTTTTCTCTCAAAGCTTCATCTCCTTCCCTTTAGGCAAGGCATTCCCAGGCACACTGGCAGCAGCAGGAGCCCCAGCACCATTTCCCCCTTGGAGAGGTCTCTGGGTTCCACCAAGGGAACACTCGGAGGGGTGATGCCACCCTAACCCCCCAGGACAAGCCCCAGCTCCTCCTGCAGCCCCTTCCAAAGGCTGCTTACATGCTCACCATTCCAGCTGTGCTTTGCACACCAGGAGTTAATTAAGTCCTTTTTTGCTGACTGTGTAATTATTCTCTTTAACTTTTCTACACACAACTGAAATTGGTTGTGGTGAAAAGGAAATCACTTGATTTAGGAAAAAAAACCCCCACCCTTTCCTGATCCCTGCTACTGAGAGCACTGTGGGGCAAGGATGAGGTGGTGGTGTTAAGGCTTTGTGAAAAAGTGAAATAAAAGGCAAGGAGAAGAACAGGGCTTTGCAGGCACCCAGCCCCCAGAGCAACATGTGCCCCAGGGGGGTGGGCAGGAGGCTGCCCAGCTTCAGAGGGAATCCCTCCTCCCAAATAAAGGCTGTGTGGAAAGGGAATGCACAGGAAAAGGACACTTTGGAAAGGATTACTGTGGACATGGGGATGAGCTTTCCTAAAGCAAAGGTCAGCTCTGCTGCTGGAATGTCCTCGGGGCACCCAGAAGTTCCAGAGCAGGGCTCCCATCCCCCAGAGGTATCACAGGCTACTTTCAGCGAGCATCACTCCTCAATCAAACCACAGCTAAGGATTCAATCATGAAAATGTAAAATAAAACATGATAAAAAAAAAAAAAAAAAGCAGAAAAAAGGGGAAGAAAAAAAAAAAAAAGCAGTAGCCTACTGGCTAACAGGAAAATTTTCCCAGCTGGTGACTGATTGCTGTCTAAAGGAAAGGCCTGAGCCACAGACAGTTTTCTATTTTAGTTGCATTGTTTAAGCTAATTTAGCACACACAGATCCGAAAGTGCTCTGAAAAATCAGGGATTCTTTCCCTGTGGCTGACAGACCACTGGCTAGGTGATTAATTTAATTATTTCCTAGGCAAATGATGGCAGATTTACTTCTCATTTTGATTCTGAGAAGGATTATTCCCTGCTTCAGCCCCTCCCACACGTGCCAAGGTCCAGGGGCTGGTGTCTCTGCTTCTGGGAGAGGAATAATGTGAATAATGTGGGCTTGGGAGGGGTTCTGGGAAGCATCATCTCAGACAATCAATGCAGCAGCAGCAATCTAGTTTGATTAATGAAGTTATTCCAATCCATTAAAAATGTAACTAAAAGTTCTGTGCAAAGGTTATTCTTGAAAATCCTTTCCAGTTCAGTCAATTCAAACATCTAGTATATCCACAGCTGGCATGCACTGCCATTTTCATGCTGTGTTCTTACAGAAAATGGGTACCCAAAAAAAGAATGGTTAAACCCATGAAAATTATCAAAGGTAAAAATAATCCAGCACTCTATCTAATTTAAAGACTCCCCACTATTAACTTTGGGTGGCAGTTTGTCAGGGGAATGCTCACTAAGAAAGGACAAGAAAGGAACAACTGGGTGGGATGGGATCAACAATTATCATTTAAAACACAGTCTGAATAAACCTGCATAAACCAGAAGGTTTCAAGGTCTGTAGAACATTCTTGGTGACCTCTGATTACCCAGGCAGTGACAGGAAGAGGACAACAATGCACATCCCAAACCCTACAAACACATCTGCCCCAGGATCTGCTCCCCCTCTCACCACTGACACCCATCCCTCCAGGACTGGGTTTAACCACCTCTGCTCCGTGCTGCCTGCCTTCAGTTTTTGGAAGGGAAAGCCAGGACTGGCTGTGTGACCATCACTCTGACACCAAGCTGTGGTTCCCATCTGCTGCCTGACCTTTCCTAGAGGGGGAAATCAGGCTGGTCTTTCATAATCCTGCTTGAAAAATTAACATTGCTCGTTTGTCATCTATTGCCATTTGATTGTTTATGAGAGGCTCCTTTTTTCAGCATGTTAATTCCAGACTTTTTTTTTCCAGGGCAAAAGTTAATTTCACTCCCTTGTATTTTGCAGGCTCTTCTGTTTATTGCTTTTTAAAAAAATACATACCAAGTTTTATGTCCCCCCAGTTTTCCTAAGCAATTTCACAGAACAGAATCAGAGAGTGGCTGAGGTTGGGCAAGGCCTCTAAGATCATCAGGTTCAACCATCAACCCCACACCACCGTGCCCACTAAACCATGTCCTGAAGTCCCACATCCACAAGTTTGTGAACCCCTCCAGGGCTGGTGACTCCACCACTGCCCTTGCCAGGGTTCAGAGGTCTCTTCACTTCAGGGGGGTCAGCAGAGGACAGGACCCCCCCAGCTGCTCCTGGCCTCACCCTAGCATGGTGCTCAGCTCACACACATCTCCTGCAGCCCTGGGACAGGTTTGATCTCAATCACCATCCTGACTCACCCACCTGCTCCTGCACACTGAGCACAGACCACTTTTACCCAGGAAAATGGCTCTCTGGTGACACCAGATCTGTACTGAGCAAGTTTCCAGTGAATTGACTCAGTTCAAGTGAGTCAGGGCTTGCTCCCTGAATTAAGTCTGCTGCTGGGTATTTATTCAGTATTTATTTTTCTTCTCACTACGTCGCCTAGAAATTAGTAATGATTATCTAACATTTAAACTTGGAATTGCTTTCCAGGTTATTAATCTCATCTGCAGAGCTGCCCCGTGGCCCAGCAGTGTGTTGTGAGCACTACGATTTCATCTTCATGACGCTCCAGTGACACGGGGAGCATCAGCACTAATGGGGATTAATGGGATTATTAATATTCACATTTTACAGACAGCTAACACCAAATTAGACCCAAACTGCTACCTGCCCAACAGTTCTGGGTACCTGAGCAGAGACAGTGCAGGCAGCAGGTCCTGACACAGTGTCAGTGTCCAGCAGGACCCTGCCGTGGGCTTCAGGGGTATTTTGACATTTACACACAAAAAAAGATAAAAAATGGCCCCAGTTTCCTAACTTTGCAACGTGAGTATTATTTTGATGAGGCTTCTCTAAACAGTATCAGCAGCAAAGAAGTGGTTTGACCCGACAGCTAGAGCTGCTCCAGCTCCAAATGACCCAGAGGGCTCTGGCCAACACACTGCTGTTTGTTCAGCCGAAACAGAGGGAGAGTTCATTTCTGAGGCAGCTGCAGAGCTGCTCTGCACGTCTCCAGTATTCCTGCCCTGAGCTTCCTGCCCTTTGCTGTACTACCTGTAAACCAGGAGATCCCTTCTGGAGAAAAACACAGGGAGTTTTTCTGCTGTATCAACATGCTCAGCCCAGCGTAGCCGTGAGATGATGACAGGAGCACTCCCTGAAACAGCACTGTCATTTTAATTCAATTTACAATGTTTTAAAGCAAAGTCCTGCAGCATTGCCCAAGCATCACCTCCAGACCATTGAGTGCCAAAAGAGCTCCAGCTCCCTGGTAAGGGATTTGATTTGACTAAGAAAGGTCCAAGTGACAATTTTACCACCATTTCAGCCATGGAGCCACAGCAATGGATTCAGCTGCTGCTTCCCATGTTACAGTGACACCTCCACTGTGTCAGAGCACACAATTACCATCCTGAGTGTCTCTGCTTACAGAAATCAATAAAAATGAAAAATGTGAAAGGATTCTAGGGGCTTGTCCCTATAAATTACACTGATTGTGTAGGACTCCAATAACAATGGATAAATCAAATCTGTCCTGCTATGCAAAAGTACCACAAGGACCACAGCCACTGCAGCAGGGCACTTATTCCAGTTAACATGGACTTCCAGAGCTGAGAACTCAGAGTCCTGGTTAATTAGGGCTGCAACACCTAGCTAAGGACAGGAGGAAATCCATGAACTCCTACGTGACACAGAGGAAGGCAAGCAGGGCTTCTGTTTACCTTTTCTCATGCTACTACCACATTACATGAAAAAAAAAATGCCCTCAAATAGTAAAGCAAATTAAAGGGCATGAGGAAGAAATTAAAAAGATGCAGCATGTAAACAATGATTTCCACAAGACCTCCCAGAACTACAGAGGAAGAAGGGAAACCTTGAGTGGCAAAGCAGTCAGCACCCCCCTGTCTGCAGAGGGAAACACCATGGTTTGCCCTGGCTGAAGCTGTTCCCATGCCAGGTCCATCAGGGTGGGCAGGAAGGGACCTTCCTCACCCAGATGCACCTCTTTAATGTAAAAATGCAGATTCTGCTGCTGCAGGGTGTCTGGGGTGTGCAGACCCCCTGCATGGAGGGAAAATCCACCCTTGGCAATGCCAGGGGAGCATCCCCAGGTGGGAAGTTGGCACTTCCCTGCTTGTGTACAGAAATTAATAGAAATTCTGACTGGCAATTACTCCTGGCTCACAAGAGACTCTGTGTATCTGCTCTAAGTGGAGTCAGGATGGAAATCAGTCCCCTCAGCTGGAGGAGGGCTGGAATGTAATGCCCTAGCACAGGGCTGAGCCAGGAGCTGTAAGGCTGAACTCAGGTGGTCAGTCTGGATGAATAGTACAGGTTTGTTTAGAAGCAGATGAATTCCTAAATTTGAAAAGAAATAAAAAAAAAAAAAAAAATCAGTTCACATACAGCTGAGACGGGGACTCTTTGGCTTTGAGGATTGAAATGAAAAATAATAAAACTTCCTTGGGGAAATGGAAATGGTTTGTTCAATCTAACCCAGCCCCTGGTTTCTCTTCCAGGGTACAGAATCCTGTCCAGCTCCAATAAATGCCACCTAGAAAAGGACAACTGAAAAGCTGAAGGCAGGAAATGCTGGTGCCTGAAGAGTGACTCTGATTATCTGTTCCTGTGGGACATTTTAGGGTCTGTATCCCTGATGGCCCCTGGGGCTGCATGGTGTGATAAGTGATGATGCTGTTCAGGCCCTGGCTTTTCAATCTCAGCACTGACTGCAACGGGAGCACAACTTCAGAAACTGCTGTAAAAACCACATTCTTTTTGACAAAAAGGACCCAGTGCCTACAGTGAAACCTTCCTGGCTTCACCTTATTGTGTCAACCTCAAACTTAATTCCTGCTTTTCCATCTCCCCAGTCTGGGCCAGCAGACCCACCTGTGTTTTGTTCACCAGCACTATTAAAACATTCCCTGCAGTGTCCCAGGGACAGACTTCCCATTTCTTAACATCATTTAAGCTACAGAGGTGGCTTCTGTAGGAAAGCTTGTTAGACACAAGATATCCACCACGTGGAGTCATTTTTATTTTAAACCAAGCTTCTATACCCTGGGGATGCCTGATGGTAGAAATAACCAAAATCTGAGGTCTCTGCCATTCCTGGGGAGAGGCCACAGTGGAGAAGAAGCAAATCAGCACCTTCCAAGGGCTGAGTTCAACACAGTGTCAGGAAGGAAACTGCAGCAGCACCTGAAGCAGAGAGCAATGGATGCTGAGCTGGGACTGGGGGTGTTCTGCAGCTGACTGGCACTGAAGAGCCACACTGCTCACACTGCAATAGGTGCCCTATGACCTCTGCTAAGGAGTCATGATTAATATTTACAGACTGGCACTATCCCTCCATTCTGTTCAGCCTGTTTCACAGCAAGGGGCACGAGCTGTTCAGGACAAGACTTCTCTGGCCTCATATTTAAAAACTGTCTTACTGGAACAGACTGGTTCAGCTGGACACCTTCAGCTCAGCATCCTGACCAGCAGCAGGCACCCCAGAGGCAGGAGCAACAGCAAACACTATTTCATGCTATCTTTGCACGGGAGTGATGGAGAAGGGGCTCTGCAGAAAGCAGTTTAACTTGCTGAGACCTTGTCACCTGCAAAGGGACACAGACTGAGGGCAATGAGCCTGGGGCATCACCAGGTGAGAGGCTGTTAGCACCCAGGCTGGGTCTGGGATCAATATGGGCAAAATATTTGAGTGTGCTAATTACATGCAATTCACTCTGAAAACATCTTCCCTTTGAAGTCTTTCAAACAGAAAGATTTTTTCCTATAAAACAAACCTTTTTATTGCATAATGGAACTGTTGAGTTAATTATAAGTTTTCTGCCAAAGATCTATTTTACATAAGAAAGCAAATCTGCCAACTATTAAGGAAATTTTCCAGTTTTCTCTCCCGGATGATAGAAAGGGAAATAATGTCATATTTTAAATTCAAAGTGGGGATGATTAAACTTTCAGCCTAAATAGAATAAGAACATTTCTGAATCCTGAGGACAACAAAACGAGTAATCTGCTGAGGACAATATACAACCAGCTTAGAGTCCTGTACTTTAGCTCTTACTATCACAAAGCCTTACAAGCAAGCAAAAAATTAACTATTTGTTTTGTCTCACAGTAATGTTTGCAGCAAAGTTGGCCTTTAGGCAGGTTTAAAAATCACAGGCTTTTGAGTGCTCTTGTTTGATCCAGCTCCCAAAGGGCCTTTTTATCCATGTAAATCTGGGCACTCAACATTCAAGTTCACATCTCTCTTGTGAGATTTTTGTTTAACTTTTTCCTTTTAAATGAACATATTAACCCGAAGGGATGAATGTTCAAAACATCAGACAGAAAAAAAGGAATGCTAGAAAATACAGTAAATTAACAGATTTTGTATACGCATCTCCTTGAGCACAGTTTTCAAAATGTACCCATGGGGCTCAGCTATTCTGTTTGCAAAAATCCTAAGCTTTTATCTGAATAGCTAAGGATAAAAGATCTGTGATAAGTAGGTATAATAGAAGTCAGAGTCACATTATAGGACTGTATTAACAATCAGTGCTATATGGTTTTCATTTTGCTACAGTTTTCTTGTATGGTGCAAAAGATCTTGCACCATTTATCACCCTTGTTACAGCTCTGCAAATTACAATATGCAAGAAACACAGCCCCAGGAATTTCAGCCCCCCAGCCACACATTCTGTGACTCCTTTAAGGAAGCTCTGCACAACGTTCCTGTGACAGATTTGCTCCTCTAAATGAACAGTTTGTGTTCCATGACTGGTTCTGTAAAGGCAGCAACACAGCTCTTAGTCACACTGGGCTGAAGTAAGATAAAGTCACAAAACCATGGAACCATTTGGGTTGGGAAAGAGCTTGGGGATCACTGAGTCCAACCCTTCCCCCAGCAGTGCCAAAGCTGCCCCATGTCCCTCATCCCCACATCCCCAGGGCTCTGAAACCCCTCCAGGGATGATGGGGACTCCAGCCCTGCCCTGGGCAGCCTGGGCCAGGCCCTGACAACCCTTCCCAGGGAGAAATTGTTCCCCAGCTCCAACCTAAACCTCCCCTGGCACAACTTGAGTTGTGCCAAAAGCTCCTCTTGTCCCATCCCTTGTTCCTTGGGAGCAGAGCCCGACCCCCCCTGGCTCCAACCTCCTCTCAGGGGGTTGCAGAGAGCCAGAAGCTCTCCCCTCAGCATCCTCTGATCCAGGACCAACACCCCCAGGGCCCTCAGCTGCTCCTGAGGGGTAATTCAAATGCTGAGCACTATCTGGTGAAAAGACAGCTGTGAAGACAAACCCTTTAAGAATCAGAATATTCTACCAAAGTAAGGAGGGGCAAACACATCAACCATGACTCAAGGAAAAAAAGAAACTCTGAATTTTTGCTTTGTAACCAAACACATTTTGCAGGGTATTTTAAATGGAAGTGCCACAGAAGCATAACAGCAACTTAAGACACTGCTTTGGGTCTGGATGAATCCCATGGTTTTCTCCTCCTGCCTTTCCCCCATCTATCCCTGGCTGGCAGCTTCTCCCAGTCCCCATGGTGATTTCCACTGGTCACCAGCACTCCTCCCTGGCTGCCTGCTGGGAATCCCAAAGGGATCCCAAAGTCTGCAGCTGTAACTGACCCACATGTGGGGGTTATTGAACAGTTCCCACTCATCACTCCTGTTGCTGAAAACACACTTGTGTAACTGGATGAATAACAGCTCATGGAAAAAAACCCCAACCCCACCAGCTCAGGAAAGTCACTGCCATGCCAGACACCCAGCTCTGCTGCCCTGAACTGTGTGTAAGACGTGCAAGAATGCTGTAAAATTAAGCATTTGGAAAATGAGCACAAGAACAGCATCTTCCTGCCTGTTTGCTTCAAAGGATGCTCTGATTTTCCTAATTGCCTGAAAGAGGGCTTCGATTTACTGTTTGCTCCAAACACTGCTCTAATTTAGTTTACCCTGTGAGTCTGCAGCTGTGCTGGGGATGCTTGAGCTGTTCTTCTGCAATTCATTCCCTCAGTTCCTCACCTGACATGGTTTATGTCTTTGTAGACTGGACTCAATACCTTGCACTGGATGAAGACTTAGACATACTGACCTTCAACATAACCACATCTCCTGGCTGGAAACCCAAAAACACTTTCTTTGTTAATCTATCCTAAAAATCTGAATCATCGCTGTAATTATCAATTAGGTTGGAGAAGGATAATTTAGATTTCCCTATGCCATAAATATTATTTTTTTCTAAAAGTGAAGAGAGAAGCATAGTTCTAGGACAGCTCCAGGAGCTGCTTGAAGCATTGCCAGCAACACGAGAAGCAACTTGACTTCTTTTTTCAGTTTTACTCACAAAGCCAGGGCTAGCTGATTATGTCTGGTGCTGTAATTAACCCCTGATCCATCTGCTGATTGAAGACCACTGACTCCTGACCAGCAAGACCCACTTTGTCACTTTTGGGTGCTCATGCCTCCTGGGTGGGATGTAATGTCATCAAAGTATTAACAGATATTAATACTTAGTTATCCATTAGAAATACTTTTGGTCTGTTCTTTCCTTCACGGGATTTCAAATTAACTCACACGTTCAGTCACCACCAAAGTGCTCTAAACAACCTGTTAGTGATGTGGCAACTACTGCTTCACGTACCATGCCTGGGCAATTCCCAGATGGAAATTGCAGCTCCTCAATGACACCAGGTGAGCCACTAGAAATGGGATATTCTGGTCCCTGTCCTACAGCTAAGGGCTCCCATGCCATCCACACACTGTCCCAACCCTGGGGCACTGCCCTGCAGCAATTCCCTGGTCCTGCAGCTGCTGCTCAGATCAGCTGCTGTAGGACACCCCTTGGGGAGGGCTGGGGAAGAGGCTGGAATCCTCTCCCCACAACCACTGCCAAGGGGCAGCCCTCTTCTGACAGCCCAATTCCCAAAACCAAAGTCTGAGAGATAAAACCTCAGTGTGATGGTGTTTAATGACAAAAGGGGGAAGAGCAGCTTCCCTGCTCCCCCCAGCCCCTGCCAGTGCCTCGGGTTCGGGCACCTCTGCACTCCCTGTCCTACAGGCTTTTCAGATGTAACAGCTGAAACAGTTCCCTTTACATCTTTATGAAAGCTGCACAATCAAAGCTCAATTTTTTTCAAATGGAGATTTTCCAGGCAGGAAACATTTAATCCACATCCTTTAAAGCTTTCTTTCAAGTTTCTTACAATTCACTATTACAGTCTGAATCTGCCACTTCACTTTCCCCTTGCTTTAAACCCTTTCCAGAATATTTCCTGAATTAGCTCTGCAAGTTCTTTTTAAAAAAACTGCATTTAATTTTGCTCTTTCCAACCGGTGGATTTTACTGCTTGTGCATACCAGATATTGTCATCATCCTCTCTTACCCCCTCCTAAGCTATAAAATCAAAATTAAGCTGTAGAGGATTCCGGAAAGAAGACAGTATATGAGAGGAGATGCTTTAATAAATCCTTCCCCGTGCTTCTTCATTCCTGGTAATTCTCCCATAACCACGAATCCAGCACAACTCACAGAACAAAATATTTCTCTTCTGCCAGTGCCCAGCACATAAACTCAGGAGATAGCATCCAGGAAGCTCAAAGGGAAGAATCACACCTCTGTGCACGGGAGGGGGGGATTTAAAGAGCTAAAGCACAACCCTTGTTTTTCCCTTCAGTTCATCAGCTAAGCAGGGCAGATGAAGTCTCAGCAGAAGACATACCCAGACACAGTAAATCCTTGGCAAGAGGCTGTCCTCTCTGTGAGCAATTGGCAGCAGGGGCCATTACTGTCACTGCAATGGGCCTCGCTCTGAGCGGGAATCACTCGTTACAAGGAGGAGAGGAGTGAGGACTTGGATTTATTCCAGCACTGAACCCCTTGCTGATACCTAGAGATGGTGCCTCTGGGGGAATGGAAAGAAGGTCCCACCATTTAGTACTGTGTGTTTCCAGGCAAATGCTGGGAATGTTTCCCAGTGCCTCTGGCTGCTCTGGAGGCACAGGGCTCTCCTCCTCTCACACCCAATATTCTGTCTCTCTGATGGAGCCTCTGGTTGTCAAAGTGCTGCAGGGCTGTGCACTTATTTCCCTCTTTCATCTGGCTTTCCTCATGAGATCTTTCCATCCCTTCCTGCTTATGGATTTTTATTAATGGCCTGGACACTGGAGGCAGAATATCCCTGCCTCTGGATAATTTGGTCAGCTTTGTGAAGAGCTGGGCACGCTCAGGGGCCAGGCACCAGCTCTCACTGGAGCAGAGCAGAGCGAGCTGCAGGGGAGATAAATCACAGCCCTTTGCACTGTCCTGGGTGCCAGTGCCAGCTCGCAAGGACATGGTTAATTTAAAAGCAGGTACACAAGCTTCCTTCACCATTTCTTCAGAGCTGCCTACTCCTGGCAGCCCAGCAGCAGTGGGAAATGCAGGCTGAAAGCTGAATGTGTCATGGAAGGAAATAAAAGCAAAACTGAATTCTCCTGCTGTCAGCTCCTCCAGCATTGCACATGGGAATGCAGCACGGCTCGGTTCACTGCAACTCTTCTATCAAAGTCCTCCAAAGAGCACTGCTCATCGCTGCTCACAACTCCAACTCCATTTCTGCTGCTGCTTGGCCTAGTTTCACTCCTACAGCTGAGGCTTCTTCAAAGAAAAAATGTGTGGGAAGAGGCTGACACAGAAAAATGAATAGCAGAGTATCTAAAACAAAACCAAGAAGAAGGAGCTGCTCTGCGTTAATGATATTTTATGTTCCATTACTACACTTAGCCATTTCTTACTGGCAGAAAGACATGTGGGGAATGCTATTTGCATTTTCCTCCTCATTTCATTTTACTTCATTCTCTTTCCTCTTTAGCTCTTCAATCACCACTCTTTATGCTTCTTCATCCTGGGAGGTGCTGAGTGACAAAGGTCACACTGTAAATGGAACTGCACACTTAGGACAGTAACCAGGAGTATGTCCCCTCCATCTTGCTTGTGCTCATAAAATGCTTTTTATTTCATTTACAATTGCTCATCATCTGTCTGTTAAAATTATAGAAAACCTTTTGCATTACCTGTCAGCAAGTATTTCTAATGACATCTAACATGGAGCAGAACTGCTTTGCTTCTCTAGGAATCCTCCACTCCTCTCTGAGAACCATTTCAACACAACCCAGTTTGGGTTAGCAGTGTTTCCACAGCACAAGCTACTCCCAGCTTCTGCATTTTCCAAGTGCCATTATCCTTCCCAGGCAGGTGAGGATGAGTATGATCCCCAGAGGAAAACAGGTCACAGCAGCTGGACCAAGATGCAGGAGCAAAACCAGAAGAGAAGTCAGGCTGTCTCACTCCCAGATTGCAGGACATCCTCATAATTCCACTTCCCATTTCAATAAAACTACAAAACAATTCTTTTCATATTTTCAAAAGGTGAACTGCATCAATTACTTTGAATAGATAGGAGTTATTTTTACTATATTAATATAATTGCCTGCACTGGTACTTGGAACAGTATTTCCAGTGTTTATAATTACAGTTACTTAACCTTCAAGATAGCCAGGTGAGGAGTTAAAAGGCAGCTGGAATTTCATTACTGCAGCAAAGGAATGGGCAATTCTCAAAGCTTTGCTGTTAACCAAGCAAGGTCATGTCACACAGCACAACAAAAACCAGAACTGCTTCTCTCCTGATGCTTCCATGATGCTCTTCTCTCTAGTTTTAAGAAAACTGTGAAGGGTTTGTCTGTCTTTTTTTTTTTTTTTTTCTACTCAGAAATTACCCTAATGCCTAATAGAGTTGCCCTGAAAGGGAATTTTGAATTACCAGACATTTATGTTCAAAGTCAGGCAGCAGAATTCCCACAGAACCAATTGCAATGCATTTGTGGGGCCATCTAATTGTACAGACAGTGAAATTATTTCCTGTTGGCACCCTGGAGCCTTGAAGAAGATATTTATTACTTTAAATAAATGCTTGATTCTGGAAGGGCAGAGGGAGCTGCTCCTGGAGCAGGGATGCTGCAGGGAGAGTCCTACCCCTTGGGGAACCTGGAAATTCAGCTCTGTTTCCATTGGTCTCGCTTTTTAAACATTAACTGGAGTTGACAAAAGGTTTTTATCAGATTATAGCATTTCAGCTGGGATATTTAGTGTGTCAGATGTTATTAGGTTTAACGAGGCTAAAAAGCAAGATGCTGACCTGAGCCCTTCCCGTGGAGACACAGCCTGTGCAGCTTCTCTCCTGTGGTGACAGGACACAGCCCTGCCACTGAGGAACCTCTCACGTGGCTCTCGGGTTCATTCCTCACTCTCTGTCCAGTCTGGTTTTACAGAAACACCTTTCACATACAGATCCATTTTCTCACTGGTTACAACAAACAGAAACCCTGCCATGGCATGCTGTAGTTAGAGTCTTGTGAGGAAGAATTCACTAAAAAATGTCATGTGCCAGAACTTTGACCCTAAAATAGCATGTTTTTTCCTCAGTCTTAAGAGGATCGAGATAAGGATTTCCAAAACTCTTAGGAATTCATCTGAGGATAATCAATGGTTTCACACCTCCTGAGCAAGACTTCACTAAACATTTAGATCAAAACTCTTTTTGCAAGGTGAATCCAGCATGTTCCAGATCTGCCCTGCATCAGGTGGGGAATTTTCACATTGCCTTTTGGATCTGGGTGATGAAAAAGAGGACACTGAGTAAGAGTTGCAGAGATGGCTCTACAAGGCCCTCCAAGGCTATTCAGCTGTCTCTGTTAACATCACTCCAAGCAAAAATTAGGCTTTTAAACACAGGACAGGTTTTTTTTTTTCCTCCTGACAACTGACAGTGTAACAGTACAGAAGTTGAAATAACTGGAAATCCAGTGAAAGAAGAAATCAGATAAATCACAGTAATCACAGTGATCTGTGACAGGCAGCAGAAAGCTCAGCACACAAACAGCACACGGCTTACTCAGGGCACAGAGTTCCAAAAACACTTGCCATGTGGAAACAGTGGCAAGGAACAGCAAAATAATTACTATCTGACAGCTTTCCCAAGCCAGCCCAACTGCATTTTGCAACCATAGGCCGAGGAAGAGGCGTTCAGAGAGGGAGGAACAGAGCCCCTGGTAAGGGCAGTCAGAAGAACACGTACATATATTTAACCAACCCCCTGAAAGAGTTATAAGCCAAGTTCTGTGTCTTTACAACAATACTCCTGCCATTCATCACCATTACAAAATAACATTCTGGAGGATCTGTTCCAATGGAACTGCAGTTGGGTAAAGTAATTGTAATTAAAATCTCTGCAGTGCTGCACTCCATTTTCAGAGGACAATTGTGCTTCTGAGCTACTGCAATGGAACAAACCATTCCAGTTCTCCTCTTCTGCACAAGTGTTGGCTCTCCAGTGAAACTCTCAGGATTTTTGCCAGTTTGGAGTTTGGTGGGTGCAGCCTATTCAACAGAGTAACAGATTTGATCTGAATTTGCCTTAAAACCAGCCAGAACCAGAAGGAACCCACCACACAGGGTGGGCAGAGAGAGGAAAAGTACCTAACAAACACAAAGCTCAGACTTTTATCAATCTACCCTTTTTGCCATTTGCCTTAGCTTACCTAAATTGCCTTCTTTAACCTAAATTGTTGGGGTTTTTTTTGCTCTGGCCTTTATTTTTTTCCTCTTTCTGCTTCTGGTGTTGCTGCAAGGGGTTGCCAAAAGCCACCGTGGGCTCTGCTGGACACACCTTTTGCAAGACTTTAACAGGTCATGAAACAACTCATTCAACTTAATTCAAATGTAACAGAGCTCATGTACCTCGGACCAGAGAGCAAATGATTATTTTGTGCAGATTGTCCTTTGCCTGCAGATTTCAGAGGATGGAAATTTCAGGCTTCTAATGGCAATTCCCTTCCAGCCACGGCTGAGAAGCAGCTCCAGCACTGCAGGAGTGAGAGGTTCAGAGCAGTACAGCCCTGTTCTGCTTCAGAGAAAATGGTCCTGATTTACATCCTTGTAAATGAGATCACCTGCTAACGCAAACATTTCCATGATTTAAGCCTTTTAAAGAAGGGGAAGAGCCATTCAGACATATTTTAGAGCGAGAGAGCCCCTGCAGCTCATATGAATGCTAGGAGCGGAACAGATGTGGGAGGAATCTGATGAATGGATTAAAAAAAAAAACAAAACACAAACCCAAATCCTGCAGAAAACTTTCTAGTAGGTCATTAATGATGCACTACTGACCCTGGACTCAGCCCATGGTAACTGCAAGCCCAAGAAGGGTATGAGCTGGGTGGGTGGCTGGGCTGGGGGTCTCTGCCATGGAACCAGCATCCCACAGACACCTCCACTTCCAGAACCATTCTGATCAATCCTTTTGCTGCTGCTGCTGAGCAGGGACAAGACAGTGGCTGGCACCAGCGAGTTAATTTTGTAATGAAAACTGACAACCTGCTTGAGAGCTGGCTCTTTAAAAGAGTAATGGATCATCAGTTTTAGCTGGGAAGCAGTTGTTATATGATTTTAGAAGTCTTTTGCATATTTATCTTGCCCCACTTTAAATAAATTTGGGTGAGACTTATCTCGTTAGCTCCAAATGCAAGTCCCTCTTGGCCTGATTGAGGAAACAAATTAGACTTTGCAAACATTGCAGAGACTAAATCAATACATTAATATTTAGGGGACATTAAGGAGGTTTATTAAGCAGAAAAAGGGCCTTGAGTATTACTTTGGAAATATTATCCGTGTTTAAATCAAAAAATACAGGTTGTGGTTTCTGAGGGGGTCTCTAAGAGGCATTTACACAGATAAGGGAGTGGTTTCCATGCAGGCCCTGCCAGGCCTGGGGGAGCTGCGGCCTGCAGGCCCCAGAGGGTTCCAGGGGAGGCCCAGACACCCCCAGGCTGGGACAGAAACGAAGATGTCAGGGAAACAATGTCAGACAGGGTTTGTGCCACCCATCCCCTGGGGTCAGGACTGACAGGAGCTCTGACACAGCAGGAACCAGGCTGCTGGGGGCGGGCAGAGGGTGAAGCAGAGGTAGGGGGGAGCATGGCGGGACAGGGGAATGACACCGACTACTGACACCTCCGAGTTGCATCCATGGACATCCATCACACAGAGCAAAATACAGCCCTGAAAAACCATCCCTGAGCCCAGGCTGTGGCCGCCCATCCCGGCCCTGCTGCCACCCGGAGCCCGGCCAGGCTCCTCCTGGTGAAGGGGATCCTGTCGTCAGGTCCCTCAGCCCCTCAGGCACAGCACGGACACACACCTCACCCCCAGCCCTTCCCCTCACCGCTCCTGAAAACACACCTCTGGCTCACTTGTACTTGCCTTGGCCTCTAACACTGCTCATCCTTAGCTGCTGTGCTTGGTATCTTTTTCTTAAGTCCGTAAAAATCGGATATTCACAAGAAATTCTGTGCTGTGAGGGTGCTGAGCCCCTGGGTGCCCAGGTTGCCCCCAGAAGCTGTGGCTGCCCCATCCCTGGCAGTGTTGAAGGTTGGATGGGGCTTGGAGCCCCCTGGGCTGGGGGAGGTGTCCCTGACCATGGCAGGGGGGGCACTGCAGGAGCTTTAAGGTCCCTCCAATCCAAACCAACCTGGTTAATTAATAAACATATAACTCTCCCCAAGCTCTCCCTTCAGCACATTAACCAGACCAGGCTTGCTCAGACACAGCCTTATTCCTCCCTCAGCCTGGCAGCTCTCCCTTGGCAGCCTTTTGCACACCCTGCTCTGGCCCCTATCTCCCAGGGGTCACAGAGAAGGCACCTGAGTGACCCTGTCCCTGTCACCCTGTCCCTCTGACCCTGTCCCTGTCACCCTGTCCCTGGGTGACCTTCCCGTGACTGTGTCCTGACTCACAGGGAGACTTTGGGCTCCGACCCATCACTGCCAGCAGTAATGTTGATTCTGAGGGACAGTGGCAAACACGCCTCCTTGTTTTTGTAAATCGAAAAGGAAACACAGCTGGGAGGATGCAGTTTAAACTTTGACAGAATCGATGTCAATTAGAAATGGCAGAAATTGCAACCTTTGGCTGGAAAACCTGTGAGCAGTTCGGCGTGCGCAGAGGTACTGGGTTTTGTTACTTCACTGGGACAAACATCTGGTGTTTAAATCCTCTGCAGTTCAGGACTTTGCAGGTCAAGCATCTGGCACTGAGGTAGACTGAGTCAGTTATTAACTCCTACTTTCCAAATCTTTAATTAATCCATAGTTCTTACTTCCTTTTAATAAGGTCACTGAAATAAAGTTAACTGGATTATCATCCTCTCTTTCATGTGACTTTTCTTTCACTGATGTAAATGTGGGCTTAAGACATGTCGGGCTTTTTCCTTCTTTATGAATTATTTTAATGAATGATCCTGAAGGTCTCTTTCCAACCCAAATCATTCCACAGTTCTGTGATTAATTTTCTTGGTACAAAAGGTTTTTGCTGCATAGTAAGTAACACCCTAAAAGTGCCTTGGTGTTCTTGTGAGGGGTTTGGGCAGGGATGGGGGAGACTGAAGCTCAGCTTTGACCTGAGTCTGACTGCAGTCACCCCCCTGGCCCCAGCAGCTCCCACTGCATCCCCCTGGGATGGAGAGGCTGCTGCTCCCCCTCAGCCAAGGTTAGTGCTGGGAATTCACCAGAACACAATGGGGTTTCATTCATACAGCATGTCCTGCCATGTTGCTTAAACTGCATTTTGGGATATTGTTGGAAAGAGCCAAAAAAATAGATAAGGATGGATTTATGGAGTGTACCATGGGAACTGCCAAGGACAAGCAGTGGCCAGGTACTGGCTGAGCCAGGGAGGCTGGCAGAGGTGTCCAGCCTCTTCACTTCTCTGTGCTTTACTCATGGAAAGTGAGGCATCCCTGTCATAGTATAATGTATTTATTCTCTGAAACACAAGCCCTCAGCCCAAACAGCAGAAGAGGATATTCAGGATGACAGCTGGCTGTGTGTGTGCAGAAGGAGCTCATGCACACACCACAAGAGCTGGATTTACACATTTACACAGCTTTTCAACTGGAGCTCACCATCAGCCTCCACTCATTTAATGGGTCTGAGTCTCCCTCCACAGAGCACAGCCAGCAGGGCAGGGGAATGGGAAAGGGCCAAGACTTTCTTTCCAAATTGCCTTTTCCTTCTGTTTTTTTCCTGTGCTGCTCTAGGTCTGCTGATCATCATTTATTCATGATGTAAAGGGAAACCCATCCCTTTGTTGGAATGATTTTACTTTGGCAAAAAAACCACTCTTCCCTTCATTTCCTTTCTCCCCAGTAGCAGTTGTTGTTTCTAACCCTGAAATGCAAAGTCATGATCACAACTAAAAGGAAACATAAAATTGCTTCCATAAACTGTTCTTGTGCTGCCCCTGCAGCAGGAAGGGCTCTACCAGCAGGTGATGACAGGGGAGGAGTGATGTGCTGAATTACCCTGCAAAACCCAATGCTGACCAAGGTGGGAGCCCACCTGAGTGGGATGAACCATGGGAGACTGATATCTGACCTGCCTGACCCCCCTGCATGCCTGGTAATTATTAATATCTATAATAATAGCTGCATGGACAGAAATGCTCAGTCATCACCAGGGGGATGCAGCATCCTCCTGTGGACACAGGACCCTTCTCTCCAGGGAGCTCAGCAGCTTCCCTGTCACGCTAAATGCCAAGAGAACTAGACTGGAAAAACTCAGGGGTAGTGATTTTTTTTTTTTTTTTTTTTCCCAGTTTATCTTGGAAATGGCTCATTTGTTCTGCCTGTGCTTCACAGAGCTGGGCTTTGCTTCCTACACGAAAGGAAACTGAAATAATACTGGAGTAGCTGAATCTATGTATCTATACCATGGCAGTCGTGGTTGATGCAGTCACTTCCCTCCAGCTTCCCAATCCAGCAGCACACAAACCCTTCTGCAGTCCCTGAACAAGCCCCCCAGCACACAGGACATTCATGGGACTTCACACAACCACCCCCTGAGGAAGCTTCTGGCTTACAGAGGCTGTAGAAATGGCTGTACTAATAAAATCATGATCTTCATGCACCAAACACACTCTGCTCCCACAAAGCAGCAGTCTGACAGTCTTACAAACCATCGGGGTCTAGAGGTCCAGTGGTTAAGAATAATTAGTTTGAGAAGTGCTTCACACAGGTAATTTGTAAGGGATTGTGGTGTGCCATAGGAATTAAGTTTGCCATTTAAATTCTTCAGGTTTACATCCACTGCTTTAGTACTCACAAAAATGCAAAAGAAAATGTTAATGATGATTACACCAAAGACTAATAAGTTAAAGCCTTAGGTTACGCTTTGCATTTCTGCAGATATAAATGCAGTTGCTTAATAATTGTGCATATTTTTAACTATTGCCTTAATTCTCTGTATACTTGTAGTTAGCCTAATTAATTTTAAGCTCCTGTTTATATGTCTTATATGTGCAATTAATTACCAACTTTTTTTTTTTTTTTAGCCCCTTGCACAAGGGCATTAACCACTATGGAGATAACCTAAACTAGGAATTGTTCACCCTGGAACAACAGAATAAATATCACCTCCATGTGTGTAAACTTGACTCTGTGGCTCTGCAGCACTTAAACCAGAAAACTGTATCATGGAGAAATTGTTCTGGCTAATAGTACTGGGAGCTTTCTGTGAGAAAGGAAGAAACAGCTTGTGGGCTGGAAGAAAATGGTTGTGGAGATTCTTCTGGGCTAATGATCTTGCAGAAGCTCAGAGTCAGTGGCTTGGAGTCTGTGGCTACACACGCCCAAGGAAAAAAAAACTTGACAAGGAGCTGAGCTGACATCCCCCACCCACACACCTGGATTTTTCTGACACATCTGGGATAATGCAATGGGTTCAAGCACCTACCTTGTACAGTTAAGTGCACCTGCATGGTCCTGGGGGTGTGCTGAGTCTGCACAGAACAGGTGTATGGGCCATCATCTGTCACATCCACGTCCTGGATCTGCAGGCTGTACTCCCTCCTGTTTGCTGTGGCGATGGACACCCGAGGATCCACAGACCACTTGTCACCCCCAGCAAAGATAATGCTGGAACGGTTGAGCCAGGCACCTTTGGAAGCTCCATCTTCCAAGTAACACCTGGAACAGAAGGTGAAACCATGAGAACCAAAACACAGGAACTTTGGAATACATTAACCTGCTCTTGATTCTCAGACTGAGAGCAGCTACAAGGTGTTGAGTTGAACCTCAGCACACAAATCTTTTGTTAATTCCCAAACCATCATAGAGCCAAAAGCCTGTGTTACAAACACACGATAAACTGGAATGTATTTCTCTGTCCTCCCTTTCTCATTTTCCTGCTGAGTGTCAGTGGAGCAGGAGGTAGAAATCCTTAATTATTTCTGAGCTGGACTGCATGGTTTCATGGCAGCACCCCTTCTCCCCAGCAATGGGTCAGGAGCAGCCCCCTGGCCCTGTGCAGACTTAGTGCCTTTCTCCTAACACACAATAAACTTCAGAAAACAATAATGGCAGCTTAGAACCCAAACTGATACTTGTTTTCAAAGTGCTATGAGGTTTTTCATTGCTACTGATGTCCAGGCCACCATGTTTCACACAGACCTACATGCAGTGCCCAGGGATTTCCCTGCTGGGAACAACCACAACATCTAAAGCGTAGTTCTACAAAGGATTTTTAAAAATCCCTTTCATAGGGTGGTGACTCAAACAAGGTGTATTATGCCACACTCAAGCTTTTTTATAATTAGAGCAGTAACTAAACCCAGTGGTTACTGGGGTGCAAGAGTCACCTGGGTGGAGCTGGGTGAGTAACAGCCCTGCCACCAGGAGCAGCCCTACTCCAGGCAGGTTCTTGTCCTTCCAAATGTTAGCTGAATGACATTTCTCCAGAAAGCAAAGACTGCACTTTTTAAAAATGAGTAAATAGTACAGCTTGAGAACAAACCCATGTATATCTGAGGAGTTTGACAGCATTTCTACACAAATAGCCCAGGGGTTTTAAGCCTGGCCCCGGAGATGGGAAGGGCACAGGGAGCTGAAGGTTTGGTGTCAGCCCTACAACCTCTCAGAAATGAACCAGTGGAGAAACACAGAGAACAAGGCATGCTGAAAATCTCATTTGTAACCCATTTCACCATCTGGAGGATCAGAAACCCGGCTGGAGCATTAAAGGTCACTGTTAATTGAAAATCTTCTCTGTAGATGTGCAACCAAAAAAAAAGCCACCCAGGCCCAGCAGGTGATCAGGCAGGGCAGAGGAGGACTGGAGAGAGGAGATGAGACCTGAGCAAAAGATAAATGGGGATGGGGAGAGGGCATGGGAACAGGACTGGAAGGAACAGCCTGTTTGGACAGTCCCTCTGGGTGGCTGAGAAGTGAGGGGACAAAAGGACAGTGTGAGCATGCAGGAGGAACCTCATTTCCATGAGCTGATGGAAGAGACTGAGCCTTGTCTGTGGTGAGGTTAAGGACACTGAGCTATGGCTCAAAAAACCTATGAGTTTTCCACAGAGGTGACAGCCCAGTTTATGGGAAAAGGCAGAGCAGGTAATGGAGTCAAAGGCAGAGGAAAACCTCCAGGGACTCATGCTTGAGAGCATGAAACTGCAAATCCAGGAGTATATGGGGTTTGTTTAAAAAAATCCAAAAGTGATGCTCTGGCTGGGAAATCATAACCATATCATCGACCTTCAAGAAATGTAGAGAGTGAATCAGGCAAATTTCAGGCTAAGCACCATGCCCACTATGGAATTCAAGGCTTTACAACAATGTTGAAAGTTGAAGGAAAGTAATACAAAGTGCAACAGACTAATGGGACATTTTTCTTTGATAAAAAGGGGTTTTTTTACATGAAGGAAACCCAACAGAAGAAGAGAATGCAATAGATCTCATCTCTTTGATAAAACATTAAAATAGCACAACTATGGAAACTTAGGTGGGAGAAAATGGTGATTTTGTGGCTTAGACATATGGTGGTATTGTTTAAGGGGAAAAATGACATTCCCTTTAGGAATAAGAAACGAGAAGCATCAGGCTGAAATTCTTAGAAATGGATCATGAATATAACTGTTCATTTAATTAATGATCTCGACATGAAATCTGAAAGGGTTCTAAGAGAAGCTGCATGTGATGCAGGACAAAAAAAAAATCAGAGTTTATATAGCAGAGAACTGGTATGTCACAGGCAAGCATCACTTTGAGGACCAGAGTGTGGCTGACACCTGTGAATCCCTGCAGGAAGAGTTTGGTGGGGTCTGGTCCCACTCAGAGAAGACAAGGAGCCACTTTCAAAGTCTCATGGATGTTTTCAAATCTCTTCTAATGAACAGGAGACTGGGGAGAAGCAGAGAAACCTCAGATGTTTTCTACAATGCGTTTCTTTTCTGCTGCTGTTTCTGCATCAGCTGGAGACAGTCTGTCATGAATGAATATTTTGGAAGGTAGCCTGAAGTGTCAGGGACCATTTCCCATTTTACTGAGCTCCCCCTTTGTTGGCACGCATGCACACACCAAAAAACTTGCAGGAAAGCATTAGTGCTACAGCTTCTTCCCACAGGAGAGAAAACCATCCTCCTCCTCTCCCAACACACAATCCCAGCCTCAGACTCCCTGCTCTCTCTGCAGCTTGTCAGAATAAAATCTAGCCTAGCTTGAAAACAGAAGTTGAAAAAAAAATATCATGAAAGTTGACAATTTTTGTTATTAATTAAAGACCAAAGAGGAATTGTCATCAGAAGCAAAGCAAAGCTATTCATCTTGTATGCTGGAATCACATTGGCTTCAGACAATACTGCAAAATAGGGTTCACTGAAAACAAAGTAAGCATTGTACCTCAGAGGAGCTCCTTCAGTACCCCCAGCACTCTTGTCTCTACCTTCACTCAGGGCCATGCAGGTTCCCCAGCACAGTGGGAGGGAACTGATGGGAAAATGTGGCTGAGCTGGACTGGACTGACCCCCCACATCCCAGACTCAACAGGGAATGTGCAGATCTACCCCATGGAAGCAGCAACCAAGTGCTTCCCCTCAGGAATGATCTCTCATCTAAGGAATTGAAGCCCTTTCTGCCTGCACATCACTCCTCAGTTCTGCAGGCACAGCTCCTGCTCCCAAGTGTTCTGCAGACCTTCACCCACCTCTGCTCTGCCCACAGCAGGCACTGCTTCCCCACGGAAATCAGGACAAATCAGGGGCTTTCCCCCTTCAAATGCAGGGCTGGTGCTTTGCTTTGCTTTGCTTTTTTCCCTTCTCTTTATGATTTTTTATGAAGCAGCAGTTTTTCCGTGCAGGTGCAGTGTGACAAGCCCAGGCTGCTGTGTATGGAGCACATCCACACTGCTCCCCGAGTACAGGGAATGATTCCATGGATCAGGGCACACAGATCCCCAGGAGCAGGGTATGGAGGTGCAGAGTTCTCCACAGTTGGTCACCACCCATCAATGGTGGAAATTCCAATGCAGTCCAACAATAAAAGATGTCTTACAGTATTATATGGGATTCAACTTACTGAGAAGATTATAACCTGTAAAACCTGCAAATATTGGTAGCCTTCCCTCTCCTCCTTCCCCTCTCCTTACACTTTGTTGTTTTTTAAACTTCCTGCACATCGTGGCAATGCAATTTTAAAAACCTATGCACAGGACCAGTTCTTTTTAGGAGTTAATAACAGCACCGCAGCACAATTAAAGCAGGCATTACAATCATTAACTAATATGTGACTTTTGCTCTTTTTACCTTTACTTTGCTTGGAAAAGTATTGATTAAACTAGAGCTGAACTCAGGAGATAATTATTCTATTTCTAAACTTAGAAGACTGGATAAAAGAACAATTTATTTTTTAACTGATGATTGTAATCAGAAATTCTCTACTCAACAAGCATAAAAAATAGATTTTAATGTTAGCTGTCACATCTGGCTGGAGGCAATTTATTATTTTCCTGATCATTATTAACGGGGATGAGCTTCTGTAATTTGTAAGTACAGAGAAATACAGTCTCACCCAGCTTCCTTAAAGTTTTTAATCCTCTCTTTCTGACACCTCCCACTTCCCCAGCTCTCTTCTCTATTATTTCCCCATAATTAAAGCACAGACCTATTAATCTTTGTAAAAAAAAAACCCACAACAGTTCTTCCCAGCTGCTTAATTAAAGCTGCACATGGTTTCTTCTGCTTTCTTCCCACAAGCACCTTGGTGGCACAGCCAGGGTTGGAGATACCCCCTCACTGCCCCTAAAACAACCTGTGTGGGGTTGCCCAGAAGGCTTCACCCTGTTCTAGGTGTCACGTGGATGTTTCCATACATCCCTCGGGTCTTTCCCTGCTCCACACATCACTTGGATGTTTGATGTCTGGGAACAGGGGTTCCCATGCTTGCTGGGGTGACACCTTGGGTGGGACTTCAAATGGAAATCATCTTCCTCCAGGTAGGACCAGAAGCCACCATTATCCTGCACTTCTTGTGCAGCTACTTGCTTGGCTTGGGTTACAAAGCTAAAAGGAGAAGTAAACTTTTTACTGTCTGATAAATCCATAAATTCAACCCCTGCAAACCTTTAAACCCCTCGTCCAGCCCCACGGGGTGCTCCCACCTCATCCCTCTCTGCTCCACTCCCTCCCTGGGTGGGACAGCAAGGATGAGGAGCCAGGGGCAGTGCCACCAGAGTCCTGCAGAGCCCACTCTGACTCCCTGTCCTTCACAGCACCAACCTCAGGGGGTATCACACAGGCTCCAGGGCAGAGCAGGACTCACCCCACTGTGGGATCTAACCCGTGAAACCAGTGAAGCTCTCTGAATCCCCCCAGGGTTCAGCTTAACAGTTCCCTCTCCATGGGAAGGTCCTGGAAGCCTTTCCTTCCCCTGCAAACCTGGAAGAGTTGGGCTCTCATGTTTCTGCAGCTGGGTGCCAGCAGTGCTGGGGGTGCTGTGGGTGCCCAGGGGATGGGTGGGTGGCAGCAGCCCCCGTCCTGCAGTGGGTGACTGCTTCCCAGAGCTGATGTGAAGCACTGAACAGAGCTGTTCTGCTTACTGCAGCATCTTTCCTTCTCAGTGAAATTGCTCTTGGCACTGAGTTACAGCTGCCTTCCTACACCACAGCAAACACCTGCAGGAGCCCAGCACTGCTGGGGTGCTTTCTGCTTGGAGGAAGATTGGCTCTGAGCTCAGCAGCAAGGGGAGAGAATCACCAGGGCCAGGGGTCAGCCTGAAAAACACCCTGAAGCTCAGAACACAAAAATTACACATCCCAGTGCCAGAACCAGAAAAATCACTCCAGAAACCTGCTCAGGACTCTTGGCAAAGCCTTTTTACTGCCAATCTGGGAAATGCCTCCTCTAGTTTCTTCTTACAGAGCATCTGAAAACCTGGCACACTAAGGAACCTTCTCTGCACAATAAAAACAACTCGGGTGCAATTAGAGGTGACCCTTTTACTTTTGTGATCAGCATCAGCTTCCTCACTTCTATTACAGCTCAGAGCAGGGGATTCTTACTGCATGAAAACCCAGGGAGCTGCTTATTATCATTACAGCTTTTTTTTTTTAAATTATTCCCAAAGCAGTCTCAGACCTTTGGGGGACCTGAGGCACCCATGGATGGTGGCCAGGCTGGTGGCCACTGAGCCCCAGCTGTCTCCATACCTGAAGCTCCGGATCCCTCCCCAAACGGGGTGTCCAGAGGTGTCAGGATGTCCCCAGTCAATCAGCGCTCCGCGTTCGCGCAGCTTCCGCATCCTGCGTTCTCCTGCAGAGGGAGCCGAGCGTGTGCGGATGGGACCGAGCCCCGCACGGCGGGATGAGACTGGAGGGGAGGGCTGGCAGGAGGGCTTTAACCCCAGTTTAAAGCCCGGACCTCTTGGCAGCCAAAGATCAATCGCTTTGCTTTGCCTGGCATCACCCCTCGGGGCTGAGATCCGTAGAATCGCGGCGTGGTTTGGGTTCCCCAGGCCCAGCACTCCCAGGCATTCCCAGACATTCCCAGACACTCCCAGACATTATTCCCGTGCCTGCAGCCAGGGATTCATCCAGCACCTCTGGGATTGCCCCCTTTGCATGGGGAGCTCTTCCCAAACCTCCTGCCCTCCTATCTCTCCCTGCTTCCTAAACCAGCAGCTCCGAACTGGAGATCTGCAAACTCAGGGAGAAACCAAGATAATTCTTTAAATATTTGCTGACTCGCAGGCTTTTTTGTCCACAAGAACAGATAACAGGATGAGCTTTTTATCTGCCTGCAATAGATGGGGATCCGTGCTACCTGCATTTTCATGAGTGATTAGCATAATTAACCTCCCTGATCTGCTCCAGGGGCACTTCCACCACTCCAGAGCATCCATGTGTAGTTTATTAAGCAGGAGAACCCATCAGATTTTCTGCTCTGTAGCTGGCCAGGACGAAGCTGCTGGAACAAAAGCCAAGGCAGAGGGAAAGCAGAGAGCAAAGCAACTGGAGAGAAAGCAGAATCCCTCTTCTTCCCCACCCATCCCCAGCTCTCCGGGTTTATGAACTCATCTGCCTTGAGATGCTTTAAGAAATTCCAGGAAATCTCTCTGCTGGCAAAGCATGGAAGCAATCCCTACAGCTGAAACATTTTAAATTGAAAACGAGCAGAAAATTAGTTATTAATAGCAAAATTGTTTATCGTGCTCCTTCTCCAGCATTTTAAATGCAATTTGCTCAGCAGCTGATGTTATTTGAATGTTAAGCTGTATGGGTTCCAACCTCAGCACCTGCCAACCCATCCAGTCCTTCCAGGCCTCTCACATCCATCATCTCCACCAGCCATGGCCATTATCTGTATTTCCCTCCTGCCACACAGAAATGCTTTTCTTCCATGGCAAGGACAGAGAAACCATTAGTACCACAGCTGCACTAAATTAACATGTTTTTATAATTATCTTCATATTTAAACAAACAAAGCAGTGTAACTTAAAGCTAAGGATTATTGGTTATTAATTAATCACTTCTGGGAAGCACACAATCTTTCTTCTTTGCAGGCTCAGAAACAACATCCCACAACACTATTGGTTCTGGTAGTCTTGGTTTCATTTTCAGAGAGTAACTCCCAGCTTTATCACATTATTTGAAATGTTAAAAAGGGGCTGGCTGCTTCATTTGCTGTTCCTTACTTCCTACCAATTTGTGACACAGAAACACTGACTTCCAGAAATTACGGTGGAGAAATTTGCCAGTTCCTTGGAGACAAGTCACTGCACAGTTTTGTCCTTGCTATTTTGCACTGAAGGGAGAAGGGTCTCTGAAAACCCAAGAGCCAGGCGTGTTTATTTTATAGGGAGAGGTCAGCTGTTCCTTCTGATGGTGAAAGCCAGCCCAGATGGCAGTGCTTCTCCCCATGGTTGTTTTTGCCACACAACACTGTAACACAAATTAAAGGAATAAGAAGCAACATAAGCTCTGAGACCCTGGCAAGGCAAAGGATTGTGCCTAGAGGATGAGGAAACATCAGGTCCATGGAAATACCACACTACTATCCAAATGTTCAGCAGCACAGCGTGCTATTGCAGGATTCCAGCATCCAGAAGCATAGAACTGAATTAAAACAGCCATGATACTGATTAACAGGGTTATTTTCATTGCAGAGCAGTTCCACCAGCCTTTATTTTTAATGCAAAAACAAAACAAAGGTTTCTTCACAGGCACAATAAGCACTGACAGAAAAGGAGGGCTCACAGCAGGAGGTGGTGGCAGTGACACACACCAAGGGGCAGGAATGGGCCTGGGGTGGCTGTCACTCTGCAGCCACACCAACACCCTCCTTGGGTCCCCATCCCTCCAGGTCCTTGTCCCAAGTCCCTCCCCAGCTTTCCTGGAGCCCCTCCAGGCACTGGGAGGTGCTCTGAGGTCTCTCCTGTGGGTGCTGCCTACACCACTCCAGGGACACGGTGACACAGGCTACAGCTGCTGGAGATTTATTATTAATAACAATAGTAATAAAGTAGTAATAAATAATAATAATGTTTGATGCTTCACATTTTCTTCCTGAGTAGTCTTTTTTTTTTTTTTTTTTTTTTAATTAACAAGGCTTAATGAAAAACCCTCCTTCCCAAGTGCAAACAAGTTGGGCTTTAGCATTTCCATCCAATACAATCTGCCCCAGCAGCAGACAGGGCAGGAGCTGCCTGGGTGCTGGGTGACCCTGCACTGGATCAGCACTGACCCGGGGCTCCTCTCCCAGGAGGAAACCCCAGCCCTGCCACGCTGGGTTTAAGTAAAATAATAGAGCTAAAGGCAGATGCAAAGCTACCTGGAGAGGTGCAATTCATCACCGAGTGTTTCGTGCCATTATCTTAAAAACATACAGTGTAGTAATCACTTGAAGTAGTGATAACACATAATTGTATGCTTCTCATAAATTATAGGTGAATGGGAGTTTCAGCTAATGAGTGCCAAATAGCAGCTCAGGAACAGCAGTGATTACAGAAGATGCGGTGATGAATGCATTTATTATTGGGGTATTACAAATCTTTTTATAGCAAGAGATGGCAAGTTTATAAATAAATAACCAGCCACAGAGGTACCTGCACATCTAACCACGGCAACTAAGTTATCACCCTGCAGCTTAACCAGCCTGCTGCACAGAAACGTTTTAAAGCAGAGCCAAACCAAAGAAAACTGAAGCCCTACCCAAACCCTGGCACCCCCACACCCCTGGCACAAGACCCACTGTGGGAGGACTCAGCAGCAAAGCAGATTTCTGCGGGGTTCCTCGTGGGAAAGCATCCCAGCCTCAGGAAATGCTGTCCCTTGGGGCTCCTCCCAGGGAGTGGAGCAGCCCTGATGCTGGGGGAGCTCCCTGAGCCCCATTTCTGGGGGTCACCTCCTCCCACAGCCACCCAGCCCAAACCAGTAAACACTGAGGATGAAGACACAGATGGGGAAAGGTCCCTGGTGGGCAGGAGCATTTCCAGTGGGCCAAGTGGCCCAGGCTCCTGCTCCCCAGGCAGAACCAGTTCAGGAGCATGGGGCAGTGCTGGGTTAACAGCTGGACCTGAGCATCTTACAGGTCTTTCCCAACCCAAAAGACTCCATGATTCTCAAATGTTTCTGCCAGTGAAGCTGCTGCTTAGAGCCCACCCTTACAACTGGGCTATGTTTGGACTCACTTCTCTTTGCACACTCAGCACAAGAGGAACTGCTCAAAACCCAAGCAGAAACAAAGCAAAAATCAAACAAAAACATTGATACCATTGGAGTGTACACAGCAGTGGCTCCCCTCTGCCCACCTGGAACTGCTGTGTCCTGGGGGTCCCTGAGCCCCCTGCCCAGGTGCTGCCACTCCGGGTTCGCAGGGTTGGATCTCAGGGTCCCTGCCCCATGGTCCCTGGGATGCTACCCCTGCCCTGCCCTGCCCCATGCAGCAACCCTGGGCAGTGGGTTGGTGTTTGTGTGCTTGGAAGAATGGGAAGCAAATACATTAAAACATTTAAAAACCACCCAAATGGAAACATTCTGGCATTCTGTACTGCAGGTTGGCACTTGGACAATGAACCCCTCTCCTGGCAGCTGCTGCTCTGCAGCCTGAGCAGGGGTGGGGATTTCATCCTCCTGAAGATCAGGGCAGGGGCAGGGGCAGGGCAGGCACCCTCCATCCTCCTGAAGGTCCTGACAGGAGCTCAGCCCAGGTTTAACTCCTCCTCCAGACTCAGGAGGATTTCTGGCTGAGGTCCCTGCTCCTGCCTGGCAGGAGGGGTGACACATGCAGACCTGCAGCTGCCAGCCAAGGCCACTTCCACAATTCCATTGTGAAAATATTTGAGCAGGTACCTCTCATCCCTCTGCAGAATGAAAATAAACCTTAAAAAATCTCAAAGGCTTCCACAAAATAGAATTTCCTCCCCAAACCAATAGCTAAATAATTCAATTCATGTGACTTCTACTCAGGCTGATCCATGATTTCTCCTGTGCTTGCCTCCTGGTACATTTAGATGGCTGATATACTGCTGTTTGCAATATTAGTAATAAATTTGGGGGAAAAAAAGGCAAATTTAATTGTGCTGCAGCCCTATGGTATAATGAATCTTTCAGGATTAATAACTCCTTCCCTTTATTTAAAAGAGGAAGAAAAGGTGCTGGAAGGAGCTGTGCTGGCTGATGCAGACACAGGACCTGGCACAGAGATGTCTCAGGCTGCAGCTGCCATCCACAGCCCCTGCTCACCCATCATTAGTAGTATTATGAAGCATCTCCTAGGGCAGATGTGGGGTCTCAGTGTGGGGCAGGTACTCAGGGCCACCCCAGCCCTGCAGGGAGAGCCCTAGGAGGGGTCTTGGGGGGCTGGCAGTGCCCTTCTCCATCATAATTCCTCCTCACATGTACGTGGTGCTGGTGTAAGCAGGAAGGAACTTGGGAAAAGGCCTCACCAGCCAAGGAACCCTCCTGCTGGGCTCTGCTCAGCACCCAGGTAGATGGGAAAGTCCCCACCAGAGCTTCCCAGGGTCTGGATCTGCAGATCTCCAGCCCAAAGCCCAGGGCTGCTATCCTGGATTGTCAGCATTTAAAGGCTGTATCCTGGATTCAATCCCTTCTACACTGCTCACAGTTAAGCTTTAAGGAAGTCTCACCATGCAAGATAATGGGAAAGCTTCAGATAAAGTGTTTCCTAGGATGGCAAATTACAACAAGGAGGCTTTGAACTCGCTGGCAGACAACAAACCTGCCTGAGATCTTGGCTCAGGGGGTGCTAAGTCTCTCTAGAAGAAACCCACTGAACCAGAGGCTTCCTGCCCCTCATCTGGTGGTACCAAACGTGAGGACAGTGCTGCCCTGTGAGCCTGGGCTGAGCCAGGCAGGAGCATGGGCAGCACAGCAAGGCTGGCAGCAGGCAGGCTCTTCCTCTGGCAAAGAGATAAAACAAGAAGATTTGGCTTCTGGAGGTCTTTTAAACTGAATGGGTTGTGATAAATCTGAGAGGACGCCTTGAATATATTATAAGGTCTGCAAATGCTGTGCCTTAACTTGGTGTAGTTTTTTAAGCACTTTTGAAGCATTTTCTCATTTCTCCTGCTGGATTTCCACTTGACTCACTCCCTGTGAAAAGAAGTTCCCCAGGAGGAAGGCAGCTGCTCACACACACACTTCCCTCCCTAGTCCAGCCTGGAGAACACAGCCCACCACCCCTCAGTGTAGTTACTATGGGATAATCACAGCCACTGATCCTGACATACTGAGCATTTCTGCTAAAATCTCCCACTGTCTCCCACCAGACTGTGGAACAGGGCCACTGGACCAGCACCTTGGCAAGCCTGCTCCTGATTGTTCCTCTGGATTCTAATTTAGAACACAGAAAGAATCAAGTGGGGGAAAAGGTGCAATCTTCCTGCTTTCCCCAGGCTGCAGATGAGCTCAGCAGGGGCAGAACTTCACCCCAGAGCTACAACAGCATTGCCTGGGGGAGAGCAGCACCCAGCACCTAACACTGCCCCAGCCTGAACAGTGCCCACGGGCAGCATCCTGGCCATGGACTGCTGGACTGTCTTATGACAGAGAATCCAAGAATCCCAGACTGCTTTGGGGTGGAAGGACCCTAAACACCCTCTCCTTCCATGGGCAGGGACACCTCCCACTGGGCTGCTCCAAGCCCCATCCAACCTGGCCATGAGCACTTAGCACCGAGCAAGCTTCCAGTCAGCCTGGAAGTCATTCCCCAGAATCATCCCAGCCCAGGGTGGGAGGGATGGTGAAAGACAGCTTGGTCTAGCTTTTTGTGGGGAAGGGAGCCTTGGTGGGAAGTGTCAGTTTTATTTTAATTTCACATAAATTGAAGGTACCCTTCACTGGGTGCAGAGAAATGGCATCTGCCAGCATCCCAGGAAGGGTGAGCAGCCTCTCCAGACAGACACACACTGACTGCAGCTGTTCCCAGCATCACTGGTGCCATTTCCATCTCCAGAGGTGACCTCCCCCTGCTCCATCCACAGGGGTTTGGTGCATCCTGACAACATCTGCATAACCACTGGGTAACCAGGAACTGCTCTGGAGCACATCACCTATCAACCAGCTTTTCCATGGCAACAACCAGGGGGAATTCCTTTTTTCTTGTCCCTCCATGTTTTCCCCTTGAATTTAACATCCAGCCTCCTTATTTGTGTTCAAAATATCTCCTGTTCTTTCCCCTTGTAAAAGATATGGAAAGCCAGAATCGCATCTTTCAAAAGCTGCCAACTTCCCATCAGAACAAACAGACTTTTATCAGAGGAATCAATTATTGATAACCTCTGTCTGAGGTGTATTAAGCTGCTGAGTGCATTCACCAGTCAGGTAATGACAGTGGAGAACATGTAATGCACATTCGGATTTGCATTTAGGCAGAAGAGCCACGAACTTTTCTCTGTATGTTTTTAGCTTAAATTATGTCTTATTATGCAGTTCTGACAAGTAAAATGATTGCTGACCAGAGAACAGCCGAGTACACACTTGGTTTATAAACAGCAGCACCAGGAGCAGCACCAGGAGGCAGAAGCAGGACCTGAAATCCTCTCCCCTCTGCCTGCCCTGTTCCTGCTGGGACTGAGCAGCTCTGATGAGAATCAGGGACACTGCTCAGGGAGCAACATTACCCTGCTTCATAATTCCCTGGACACACACAAACACCTCTGTTTGTCAGTGTTTACTTAAATTAATGGCAAAAATGTGTTTCCTTCCCCAGTCTCTGGGGCAGGCAAGAGCTGGTGGCCCAGCACAGCCTTTCCTGAAGGTACTGGGAAGAATCCAGTTTGGCTCTGGGAAGTGAGCTGGATTCAGAGTGCTGGGGGTGAGAAGAAGGCAACCAAACCAACCCCAAACCTGACCACTTTTGGGGCAGAAATAATGGCAGCTCCAGGTAGAACCTCCCCATGGCACTTGCCCAGACAGATCCCTCACACCAGCTCCCTCTGACCCCCAAGCCCTGACTGAGCAGGAGCAAAGGCTTCACCCTCCTACCACCAATATTTTAGAAGCAGGCCCATTTTTCCATAAAAACCAGGGGCAAAGATTTTACCTGAGAATAAAAACAGAATAAAAAAGGTGAGGACTCCCCCCTGGCACTGCCAGCTCTGCCTGTGTGCTGCTGAGTGCACTGGAAATCCATAACTGGATTTATCAGTTGTTCCAAGAACACAATATTCCAATTGTTCCAGGTGGAATACAGCCAGCCCTGGAGGTGAGCTGGTTGGAAAAGATTTGCTCTGCACCTCTTCAGTATTAAAAAAACACAAACCAAAAGCCCAAAACATTTGGGTTGCACCAGCAGAGACAGGGGGAGGATATTAATCTGAGAGCCACACAGGAGTGAGATTAATCAGCCTGTCTCTCATAAGCAAGATCTGCAGAACAAAAACCATTCCCATAAAGAACACACACACACACACACACACACAGGCATTAACCTCTTTTCCATCTCTTAGAGCCACATCTTCATCACAAGATGTTGAGATCTGGTTCCTTTTTCAGGACAGCCAGGCCAAAGTCAAGAACTCAGGCTGATCCATCAATAGCAGAGACAATAAACTGAGGTTTCCAGGGCAGAACCCCCAGGGAAAAGCCCCTGGATGGGCCCAAAGCCAAGCACATGAGCCCAAATACCACACTTTTTTTTGCCTAAAAGGATAAAACATCAAGAGACTGGACCCAGCCCCCTTGTTACTGCCACAGACAACGTTTGTTTTCATTTTGCTCTGCAGGTGTCAGGATGATGCTGTGCTGGACAACTGGTACTGCTCAAGATCAGAACCTTCATTGATTTCACTGTAATGATACAGAGGTGGCTGCAAGAAGGTTGTGGGTTTGGCTTTTTTGGGGGGGGTTGGTTTGTTTGTTTCATTTATTAAAGGAGGTAACAAATATTATATAAAATCTGATCAACCAGAACAGGCTGTCCTCATGTTTCTGAGCAGAGACCCAAGGAGAGCCCCAGGGCTGCAGAACTGGGGGGGTCTGGGAGAGCCCTGGGGTGTGCAGGGCTGTGCCCCTCTGCCAGGGTCTGATGTACAACAAGAAAACCCATGGCATGGCCAGGAAAATCCTACAGCACCAGCTGGAAGGATGGGACCAGTCCCACAGAGGGTGGAGAGCTGGACCCTGGTGGGTTTTAGCAGTAACCATGTTTGGCCTCTTGGTTTTGTTCATCCAAGGCAGAGAGTTTAGGCAGGTAATTGCACACTAATTACATATTTGCAGATCACTGTGGAAAAATAATGACCTCACTTTTAACTGTAACACACACTCAGCTCAAATTAACAACAGTGCAGGCCCTGTGCTTGTAAGAAGGGGGGAAATTTGGCTTAATTATTTCCAGTATTTTTAATACAAATTGTGTTTGTGTGTAGAGAAGTGTATTTATGGCTATCCATGTACTGGAGGATAATGGAGGGCTGACTCTGGGCACTGCCACAGATGCCTGATTGCATATTTATCTATAATGGACACTTCAGTGAAATGACCCAATAATTCTGCTGCCCAGACTTACTGCAATATTGCGTGTTAATTGCTAGAGTGAGCTGAAAATAGATCTTAAAATAGGATGTAGGTGGTTAGCCCCGGGGGAAAAGAGGAATGAAAGATTTCATTAAAAAAAAAAAAAAAAAAAAAGAAAAGCAACAGATGAGCTGGAGAGGCTGCAGGAGTAGATGGGGAGAAGAAAAGCTGCAGGGATCTGGGGAGCTGCATTTCCCCATCCCCCTGACAAGCACTGGTGTGGTGTAAAGGCTGAGCAGCACCTGCCCCAGGGCCATGCTGCTAAAAGGACTTTTTTTTACCAAAAAATACTCTTTCTCCTTAAAAGCAGCAACAACTGCTGAACCAGCACAACAAAGACCCCACCAAAGCAGCACAAAACCCAGCTGCAGAGCTCACAGCCCAAGCAGGTCTTCCCCAACATCCCCCCCATGTTTCTGAAGGAGCCTTCTCTTAATTGTGTTCACATTTGTGGTCCAGAAATTAAATTTCTTACAGCCCCTTAGTCATGTGTCAGCATAACTAAAATTCCTGCAATATTTATTCTCCTCTCTGGATAACCTTGTCAATCTTAATTATAGCTTAGGGTAGGCAAACCAAATTGAATGCATGGCTCCAGATGAGATGTACCATTGTTCAATATGCTGCTGTAATATATTCCATACTTTTAATGCACCAAAGCATTTTAACTGCTGCTGCACACTGTGCAGACAGTCATTTGAGCTCTCAACCACATTTATTTATTTAGATTCCAGCCTATAAAACATAAAATAATACATTTCCAAGACTGTAGGTGCCCTTGACAAATAATTAAAAATGCAATTCCACAAATTCTCAAATAGCACCAGCACATGGAAAACTTTTCCCAGCACAAAACCCCAGAAACATCAAACTTCTTCACCTGAAGTTTTATTTCCTCCTGTCCCCCATTCCCACCAAGCTCCTGGCATTCACCTCACAGACTGAAATCCCCCTGGTGCCAAAGGGAGTGATGGATTCTCCATTTCCAGGAGTTTTCTGCAGAGGGTTCTGCCCGTTCATCATTTCTGCACCAGGGGGTGATGGTTTGAGGGTCCCTGCACACCCAGGCCCTGGTGCTGTGTTCCTGTGTGATGCACAGGAAGGTACCAAAGGGTCTGTTGGAGAGGACATGGACTCCCCCAGCATCCCTCCTCCCTCTCAGTGCTCCAGGACCAGCAGAGGAAAATGGAGACCAGAGAAAACAACCCAACCCCCCTCATTTCCTTCTGCTGGAGGTGACCTCATGGGCTCTCAGACCTTAACCTGTACTTCTGCACAGGACCTCTAACACTGGTGATTTCAGAGGGACCCTGTTCCTAACAAGTGCTCAGGATGTAAAAGCCCAAGCAGTGACAGCAGCCAGGCAGAAGCCAGCTCCATCTTGCACAGCATGAGCACAAGCAGGGGAAAAAATAAATACAGCAGGTAGAACAGAACAGACCCAAATGGACAGGAGATGCTACAAACATTGAAGCCATTTCCAAGCACGTGGCAGTGTTTTTATAGTGCTTAGCTATTAGCAGCATTTTTAACTATTATCAGCATTTCCCCCGTTCTTTCGTTAATTTAAGAACATTCAGAGCTGGCAATTACTATTATTTGAATTATGTGCTTCAGAAGTGCCACCTGAGTCCACCAAGAATCCTCATCTTAATCCTGACCCAGCAGAGCAAATCCTGGCACTGGTCCTGCCAAGCCCCAATTCTGGAGCACCCCCCAGATCCCAGGAGCACACGGACCCTGTCCCTTCCCTACTTCTGGGAAGTGTAGCTAAGGACATAACAAATCTTGCTCCTAAGTACCCAGCAGAGAGCTCCCTGACAGTAATACGCCAGCTCCTGAGTGCATCCCTCAGACAGGGAGGAATTAATCACACTTCAGGCATTCAGGTTGCCTCAGGATTTAAAAACCCCAGTTGTGGAGGAGGCTTCATCGAGGACAGGGTAGCACATGCTGGTGAATATTTAAAGGCTTTTTTTTTTTTTTTTTTTTTTTTTAAGGGCTTAGAGTTTGCAGCACATATTTTAGAGTTGCAAACAAACCTGATAGAGATTAATCAAGGGAATTAGGGAAATATCTCAGAGAGGCTCCTGTGCTAAGGTGAGCCCAACCACGAGGTGATGGCGTGTCTGGGAAGGTGAAGTGCTAAAAAAGTTCCTATTGCTTTAAAGACTTGATTCCTGAGGCAGCACTTCTACATAAATCATATTTTCATAACGTAGACTGGGAAGTGTGGCTGGAGCACTTTCATTTAATTTTCATAAAAAGTGTCTTGAATGAGCAAGAAGTACCTATCCTTGAATAGAGATATTTCAAGGAAATTAAGGAAAAATTGACGTCTTCGTTCAAGCTTCCCTAAGGCACCTTCAAGTGGAGAAATAGAGACTTATTTAGCAAATTATCAAGGTTGAACTTCATCTATACTGCAATACTGGGGACTATCAAGGATTTGCTCAGAGGCCAGGCTCTCACTGCCCTTTGGATTTCTAGGATACGGATGGGGAAAGGACCCGTGTGTTCCATCAACAATAAACCTCTTCCCACATGAGTGAAAAACAAATGAATCCTGGTCCATGTCAGATCTCAGCTCCTGTCACACAGCCTTTTGGTACAATAAAACAGGGAAATTCAGCACCAGTGGAGCCAGTGCCCAGGTTCCCACTGACTCCTGCTAAGGGGACTCAGCTCCCCCCCACTGCCCGTATCCTCAGGAGTCTTACAGACAATTTCCACAGGATGGTTGGGGCTGCCCAGGACCTCCAGAGCTCATCTGGTCCAACCCTGACTTCCTAGGTTTTATTAAATGATATTTAGAAATAAAGCCTAAACTGATTTCCTCATTAATTAACGAGCAAGCTGCTAGAGGAAATAGGAAATGAAATAATTATTCTAATATAGAAGGGAGAGAAATACATTTTTACTGTTTTGACCAAACTTAAGCTTGAAGATGAAAACATACATCCTGTTAAAACATCAAAACATTTCTCAGGAAAAGCAATGATGGATGAAATTCCCAAATTCCAAAGGAGAGGAAGTTACTGTCATTCCATTTGTGGGCAGCAAGCTAGTGCTGAGGAAAACAGAAAATCATGACAGACAATTGACTAGGATTTGCCAAGTAAAACCAGGACAAGGAGGTTTCCAAAGGCTTTCAAGAGCTAAGAGTTTCCTGAGGCTGTGAAATGCCTGAGGAGTGTGCACAGGTACCACCTCACAGGTCTGCTCAGGGCTGACAAGGATCTTGTTGGAAACAAAGGTTTGAAATTAGAAAATTGCTGAAAAAATTCTGCATTGAGGCAAAAAAGCCCCCGCCACCAAGGTTAAATTTGAGGATATTCACTATTTAAAAATCATGCCAAAGAATCTCATCCTCAGAGCTCAGTTTCAGTGAGAGATTTACAGAGTTTGGGTCAGAGAGCACTTGGCTGAGCCACTGCTGGAGCTCCCAGCTGGCCCAGGCAGCTCTTGCAGAAAGGATTCTGTTAGAAAAGGCAGCCTGGGTGTCACCAGAAAAACCCAGCTCCTTTCCTGGGATGGGATCCAGGTTCTTCCATCTCCCCTGGGAACCCCAAAGTGCCAAGGGGGAACTTGGTGCTCTCAGCACTGCCCAGGGACCCGGGCACAAGCTCCCATCTGCTGAGCTGCACTGCTTGGCAAGAAATCCCTATAAATGAGTTCAGTCAGTGGTTTCCAAGCTCCTGGTATTATCCCCTGGATAATACAAATAAACCTTTGGACTATGGCTGGTCTGAGGTCCAGACAAGCTCCACAAGAGCCACCCCTCATGCTTTCAGAGGAGTCAGAGGGAAAACCTGTAGTGTCCCCAGCAAGGCAGCAGCCACCACCCAGCTTTGCCCACCCTGACCCATTGATTTCTGTGCTGTGTGTGAGGGAGCAGCAGAGCAGGCCCTGAGCCCCAAGGGACAGGCACTGAGGATGAGGAGCCCTGATGCTGTGGGGGGGTTATCCCAGCAACCCCCCCTGCAGCCAGGCACAGCACCCCCTTACACCCCATCACATCCCAACACACACCCTCACACCCCACCACACCTCCATCACACCCCATCACTCATCACACCCCCTCATGCCCCATCACACCCTCACACCCTCTCACACCCATCACACCCTCACACCCTCTCACACCCATCACACCCCTCACACCCTCTCACACCCATCACACCCCTCGCACCCATCACACCCTCACACCCTCTCACACCCATCACACCCTCACACCCTCTCACACCCATCACACCCCTCACACCCTCTCACACCCATCACACTCTCACACCCTCTCACACCCATCACACCCCTCACACCCTCTCACACCCATCACACCCTCACACCCTCTCACACCCATCACACTCTCACACCCTCTCACACCCATCACACCCTCACACCCTCTCACACCCATCACACCCTTCACACCCTCTCACACCCATCACACCCTCTCACACCCATCACACCCTCACACCCTCTCACACCCATCACACCCCTCACACCCTCTCACACCCATCACACCCTCACACCCTCTCACACCCATCACACTCTCACACCCTCTCACACCCATCACACCCTCACACCCTCTCACACCCATCACACTCTCACACCCTCTCACACCCCTCACACCCTCTCACACCCATCACACCCTCACACCCTCTCACACCCATCACACCCCTCACACCCATCACACCCCTCACACCCATCACACTCTCACACCCTCTCGCACCCATCACACTCTCACACCCCCTCACACCCATCACACCCTCTCACACCCTTCACACCCTCTCACACCCATCACACTCTCACACCCTCTCACACCCTCACACCCCCTCACACCCATCACACCCTCTCACACCCTCACACCCTCTCACACCCATCACACCCTCTCACACCCTCACACCCCTCACACACTCTCACACCCTGTCACACCCATCACACCCTCTCACACCCTCACACCCCCTCACACCCATCACACCCTCTCACACCCCTCACACCCTGTCACTTCCAGCTCCCCTAACCATGTTTTTCCTCCCCTTTTCCCCACTCCTGATGCTGATGGTGTGCAGCTGCTCTGCTGCCTGCACTATGGGTTTTTACCACCAGCTCTGTAAATATCAATATTTTTGTACCTGCAGCAGAGGAACAGCAGCCCAGCAGTGTCCCCTGCCAACCCCTGGCACTCTGGAGAGAGCTGAGCCCAGCTCAGTGAGAAAGGAAACAGAGAGGAAGAAAAGGGGCTTGGAAATAGGAAAGAGGCAGTGGGGGAGGAGGTGAGAGCTCCCCTGGAAGGGAGAGAAAGAAGGGGGCAGAGAAACTGGAAGCAGGCTTTGGGGTCACACCGAGGGGTCAGAGCAGAAAGCCCCAGGGATGGAATGGGACAAAACCTCTCTTTTTTAGAAGGAAACTTATTTCAGCCAGATGTGCCATTATTACATCTGCCATTAGTTATGTCATTTACTAATTTAAACCTTTTTCCACCTACATCACACAGATTTGAGATTAAATATTCAAACGCATTCAGTGTCTGTAAAAGGGTAAATTCAGCTGTGGAGCAGAGCACATTTCCATTTTCCTAATGCTTTCTGGCATTTGCTGCTGTCCAGTTGCATTAGCCTGCTAAAACCTTTCCAGCTTTATTAGCCCCTAAGTATGTGCCAAAGCAAATGTGAATTTATAATTCTGAGTAAATAAGTCCTACACAGAGTCCTTCAAGAACTAAGAATGGGCAATAGAAGCAGCTGAGACATTTTAAATGCCTATCAACACAACTCCGTATCCAGAAGCCTGACACAGGTTCCACCAGAAAAAATTAGCTTTGCAGGTCAATCCTTGACCAGGCAAAACCTTAATAGCTTGCTGCTTTTTTTTTTTTTTTTTTCCCTGTGCTATGTATGATTTTGAAAGAGAAAACCAGGACATTTCAGACACATTATACATTTTGACGTTAAGTAACTGGCAATTAACTGAAGTACCTGAATGCATCTTAATGCAGCAAAGGGGAAAATAGGAAAAAGGTTGGGAAAAGGGTTGTAAAACGGGTGTGTGTGATGATAGCTAAAAAAAAAAAATAATAATAAAAGGAATAAAAGGAAAAAAAAGAAGAAAAGCAGAGACACTGAAATCTCTTGTAAGGTTAAAAAGGAAGGCAGATAGGATTCCCAAAGCCCAGGTTCCTTGTTCAGCCACATTGCCTCTCCCGTCCTCGTGGCCAGGCTCCCCCAGCCCCTGGACACACAGCTCCAACCCCACACAGGGAATTACTCAGCTCAGACAAATAACATTATTTCTGCCTGCTCTTCTTTGGACACAGCTTGTTCAGAGGGTTTTTGCTGGCTGCACAGCTTTTCACAGCAAGGAAAAGACATAAAAAGAGAGTTGTTTTGGGGAGAAAGAGCAAGGCAGGGCAAGAGGGGTTTGGGAGCTGTGGTGCCCCCCAGGCTGGGCAGAACTCCCCTCACCAACCTGGAACATCCCCTGCCTGCTGCCCCTGCCCAGGGTGAGGCTGGGAATAAATCCTGAAACCTGGAGTTAGGGTTAGGCTCTAATTGTGGAACTGCAGCTGGCAGGGCTCTGTTTTTCATGTTCAAGTCATTAGGGGCTGGATGCTTTTCTTTGACATCTGGGCTTGCTCAGAGTCATCAATAACCTTGTCACTCCTGCTTAGGTTATCTCCATGTGCAGAAAGACAACATCATCCCCCAGCCACCACTGCCAACTCACTGCTGGACAGAGGTCCCTCAAAAACCCAAAAGCTCTCTTGGAAAGGGCCTGGGACCTAAAAGACCCCAAAAGACCCCCCACAAAGCTGCATTTGTTGGGTGAGTGTCCCCCAGGCCAGCCCAGCCCAGTGTCTGCATGCTGGGACACCTGCGCAGAACCAGCCTCCTCTTGGATTGTTCTCTCTGGCTCTTGGATGCTTTGGGGAAGAGTTGTCCTTAATGAAGGTGAGGAGCATCTGCTAGGGATGAGTCTGTTTTAGTTACTTCAACTCGAATTTGGCACAGCTGCCATGGCAACTCTGTCCTAAGCCCACTACAATCAGAGCTGAGCCAGGGGGAGATGTCACCCAGTGGCCTCAGAAAGGGAAGGGACAGAGAGGGGCAGCAAGCTCTGCTGGATCACAGACTCCCTTGGGGTCACCTGGAGCAGCTCAGGAAACACCAACCTCAGCTCAGCAGGTGCTGAGGAGAATTCAGAGGGCACAGAAAACACACACCACTCTTTTTGGGGTCTTCAAACAGAAATGCTGCTCAGCAGGTGATGCTCCAGCAGCAGCACTTGTGTAGAGCTTGGAGAAAGATTAGCAGAGGGATAAAGAAGATAAAACCAGCCAGGTCAGAGAGGATTTTGTGGGGAGCAGGAGCCCAGCAGGGATGCCTCTCATCTTCCCCACGTGAGCTGCTCAGCAGTGATGTGCTGCTCACCCTGTGCTACCCAGGGATGCTCCAGAGTGTCCTTGATCCTGCTCACCAGGTAACTGCAGGTGTGCAAAGGGTATGGAGGAAGGGGGAGCAGAACATTCAAAAAACACCCATGGAAACAAACAGAAAAACACTGGAAAATTTTCTGTGATGAGAGGTGGTGGGGGCAGCTCAAGGTCCCATTCAGAGCAAATCTTAACCAGAGATTGAGACCCCCCCCACTGCAGGGGGATGCCAAGGGCAATGGGGCAATCCTGTCCAGGCACTTACATCTCAAATTGATAGCTGAGCAGGTTTTCAATGGGCACTCAAGGCTCTTAAGCACCTGTATACAATGAGAAATTATAATGACCAATTTTATTTTAAATAAAACTGTTCAATGGCTGAAAAGAGTTCTCATCACCAGGGCACTCACGGTCCTTTACTCAATCTTAGGAGCAAATCTTCCCCCTGCTCAGAATATTGTGACATAAAATAACATCTCTCAGCAAACTGTGTCAAAAAGCCACCAAAATACTTTAAGCTAGAAAAGACACAGCCCAGGAAAATAATATATATTCATAGGTACATTTTATCAGCAAAGCAAGCAAGGTGGTTTTGTACTGAATCCCTAATGAACAAATTTTCAAATAATTTTCCCTCAGTTACCAGGAGCTGCACATGACAATGAAAACCTGATCCTCAGGAAAGTTTCCAGAGCTGCCTCACCCTCCATCATGGTGATGGCTCTGCTCAGCACAGTTTGCTGTCACATAAAAGGCTTCAGCACTATTAGGAAAAATCTGAAACTTGCTAACGTGCTAAATCTGACAATTACAGACCTGTCCCCCATCACTTTTCACACACAAAGATTTTTTTCCCTTTGCTGCCCTGAACAGCACAGACCTCTCCCACATGTTCCCCTTCAGTGCCTGGTTCCAGGAGCAGGGTACCCCTGGGGCTGAACTCACAGCTTTATTCTGCATTGTCAAGTATCCACAATGTGCAACTCATCTGATCTGGAGGTTTTTTTGCAAAACATTGCAAATATGCCTCATTGGCAACACTGCACAGAAATAACCAGCTCCAGCCTCAGCCCTGTGGCACCTTCTGGTGCCCTGGGTACCTCCAGGGATGGTCCCTGTGGTCCTGCTTCCACCCAAGAGGCTGTTGCTAACTTTAACAGTGAATGAATCAGAGCAATCAAGTGCACAACAAGCAGGTGATGGGGTTTGGTACATTGGAGGTACTTTCATTCAAACCAGAGAAGGGTAGATTTAGCTGAGATGTTAGGAAGAAGTTCTTCCCCATGAGGGTGATGAGACACTGGCACAGGTTGCCCAGAGAGGTGGTGGAAGCCCCATCCAACCCTGGAACTTTTTAATGCCAGGCTGGATGGGGCTCTGAACAACCTGATCTGGTGGCAGGGGGGTTGGAACTGGATGAGTTTAAAGGTCCTTTCCAGCCCTGACAATTCTGTGATTCTAGTGCAGCAACCCCAAACCACAGCCTTGGGCTGGGACCTCACCAAGCAGAGGCTGAGTGGTGGAGAAGTGGAGCACTAAGCTGAAGAAGCATTTAGTTAGCACTAAACATTGTCACTGAGTTATTTATTACACAGCAAAGCTGCAGCAGCAGAGGTGCAGCTGCTCTCCAAGGAGCATCCTGCAGCCTCCCCTCCCATTCCAGTCAGATGTGCATCAGGGACACTAAGATAACATTTGCAAAGCTTGAAAGAGCCTTGGATCTTTAACAAAGGGAAAGGAGCAGGCTGGGAAAAGGTAAACGAGGTTCTGAAACACGGAGCATGAAAGACAAACAATTTGCTCAAGAAAAAGCAAGATGATTATTTCCCTGGAGTGGCTGTTACTGTCACAGGAGCCCAGGCACTGCTGGAGCTTCCCATCACCTCTCCCTGCTCTCCTGATGGCACCATAATGACACAGTCACCTTCTCCCCACCTTCCCTACAGCTCACAGCTCCATTTTCTCTCTTCCAGGACACAGCAGCAGCAAGTTAAGAGGTGGCAGACAATGAATCTCCATGAGATTATCACACTTCTCAGGAGCAAATGAAGCCAGGCAGGCTTCTCCAGTGCCACCAGCAAAAACCAAAGTAAAATACATTTTATGTTTAATTGTATTTTTTTAAACTTTCTTTCGTTATTGCTGTCTGTGCAGCAAGAGCCCCCCTTCCCCAGCCTCTGCAGACCTCAGACCCCCCCTGACAGCTGCTGCTGCACATTCACAGCTGGAAACAGAAGAAACCAAGAGGATGTATTTGGGGAGGTGAATTCTGAAGCTCTGGGTTTAGATCTCTTTCAAGTTTTTCCTTTTACGAGTTTCTTTCTGTAGAAATGGGTCCCTCGGCTCCAAGCACCTGGCTGGGCAGGAGAAGTTAGCTAACAAAATTAGCCTGAAGTTTTACAGAGGTAACAATGCCAGAGGGCAAGGGAAGCAGGCAGCAGGTGCTCAGCAGCTTGAGCAGGATGCAGAACACCACGAGGCACAAGGCAGGAGGAGATACACAACACATAAATAAACTCTGCTGCTGCTCCAGCCTCTTACCTGCTGTTCAACACCTCATGGAGGACCAGCAAGCATGTTAGTCTACTGAACAGGATTTTCACTAGAACAGGGAAGTTTTTAGCAATATGAAGACAACCCCAAACTGCCTGTCCCTGAGTCCTGATTGCAGCTCTGTCACAGGAGACTGAGCCACCTCTGAGATGCCCTCTGCATGGCCAGAGGGGAGGGCACCTTCTTTTCTCTGCAAAGTTATCCTTCTCTGCAGTTAGGTGAAAACAGAGGGAAACCCAGACAGTGTGTTCTACATGGCAACGTTACCTGGGCAGCTACGGGAGAGAAAAACAGCTCCTGGGGCTTTCCAGAAATCAAAGCTGCAGTAGGAACGCAAGGAACTGCCTTCTCAGTGGTGAGAGCAGGGCTGCTGCTCTGCACCTGGGGGTCTGCTCAGCACTCACAGCCCATCCATACCCAAAACTGCCCATACAAACCCAAACCTCAGCAGCCCCACAAGGCAGAAGGTCAGCACAGAGAGGTGATGCCCACTCAGCTGAAGAGAGGATGCAAACGCTCGCCAGCATCTCATCTCCTCTCTAATTTCTGGCATCATTATCCCACGTTAGGGAAGATGCTAATCTGAATGTCCATTTAGAGCCCTGATCAAACTGATGCCACTGCTGGAATTCAATTATCTTCTGAGGCTTTCAGCACAGCCACCTAAGGCACCGGGTGAGCCTAACACCACATCAACATCTCTTTGCATGCCGAGATAATCAGAACTGACAAGGAAGTGAAGATTTTTTTATAGAATGGGACTACCTGAAAATGGTTCTGCTTGCTGAATGCATTTTCCTAGCAACATCTGAGAACTGTGAGCCCTTCTGCCCCTGTTTCCCATCCCCAAGACCAGTGTTTGCCTTCTGCATCTGAATACCATCCAAGCAGCCCCAGTCATAGAATCATCACATGGGTTGGGTTGGAAGGGACCTTAAAGCTCCTGCAGTGCCCCCCCTGCCATGGTCAGGGACACCTCCCCCAGCCCAGGGTGCTCCAAGCCCCATCCAACCTTCAACACTGCCAGGGATGGGGCAGCCACAGCTTCTGGGGGCAACCTGGGCACCCAGGGGCTCAGCACCCTCACAGCACAGAATTTCTTCCCAATATCTCATCGATCTGGGCAGAGCTAACCCCAAAGCAACACATGCATAGAGATTTTATGACCTTTTAGACAAACTGTGTTGGTTTCCTTTTTCCTTTGAACCTGAAATTCTCAATTAAACCCAGAATGCTTTTATCTGCCCACAGAGTCTTTCATACTTACATTTATTTGTAAAGTCTGGTATTTGTTTCTATACCAAACATGAGTCTTGGACACCCTTTCTCTCTTTTCCTACCTAATTTTCCACCTAAAGAAAGGTGGCTGCCTGTACAGACTTGCCTTACTGGGAGGTTCTGAGCTGGCCACTGGCAGCACCACCAGATGCTGAAATTGAATGGTAATTGTGCTAAATATTCTCAGCTTGCTCTTCATACATCAGATGTTAACACCACATTAATAACCCAAACAGAGCCCTGGTGAGGAGCTGACCAAGCCACAGGCATCCCAAAGAGAGCAGAGCCTCCCATGGATGTGCCTCCTTCCAAGCCAGCCACTGCTGCCCCAGGGAAAAGCAGCAGAGTCCCTCTAAATAAATCCTTTTCTTGGAGCAAACATGAGCCTGCCCTGGCTGCGTGACTGCTGGTGGCTCCACCAAATGTTCTGCAGCTTCTGGTAATGGGGAGAATTAGCAGGGTCAGGGATGCTGCCCACCACCTGGAGCCTGGGATGTCAGGAGCAGAAAGCTGGGGATGAGCTGGGGGGGTTCTGTGTCTCGTAGTGCTGAGACACTGCAGCAACATTGCTGGTGGTAAAATGGGTAAAGACAATGAATTATTAATAGCTTTCAAAGGAGTAATATTAACAAACGTAGTATATGAAACGAAATGTAATTAAAATTGTGAAGGCACGAGCCTTTAAGGATAAAGTGAATTAACTAAAAGGCTTTATAATGAATTATTATAATACATGAGCTGGAATTGAAATAGATTTTATAGGTATTTTAGATAGTTCCTCTATGGAAAAACAGCAACACATGTGACTAACTTTTAATAGCTTTTCATCACTAGGAAAGAATATTTGCTGCCTTCCTTTTACTTGAATGTAATTTTTTATTTATGCATAATTATTCTCTTTTTCTAATGCTAACAGAGTTAATAGAAATTAAGTGGCTCTGCAAACAGCCTCGTTAGATTAGGTAACCAAATCCATCTCCAGGGGGCTGGGGTACCCCTGTAGCTCAGGCTGTGCTGGAGTTTGTTTCCAGCTGGGCTGAAAATCTCTCAGTAACCAGAAGTGACCCAGCACCCCCTAAGCACTGCCTCCCAACCCAGCTGAACTTCTGCCAGCCCATGGCAGGTTCTGCTTGTCCCACAGGATCTGATGGGATGGAGCACTTGTGCCTGTGCTGCTCCTAAACCATCTCCTGTAGGGCTGGCAGAGCTGCCTCAGTCTGCTGGGCTGCCTGCTGCAAGAGAGATGTGTTCTCTGGGGTCCCTCCTGCTTCCCTGGCTGATACCCAGGATATTGTGTTGTGCTGTACAGGCTGCATGTAAACAGCTGAAAACAATATAAAAGGCAATTTCACCACGACTTGATCTTAAATTCAGAAGGGGAGCAGTTGCAATTCCTCTCTGCAATAGCAAAGCAAAATATAGTCATCCTGAAACAACCAGGAGCACTCTTCTGGCTGTAAAAATGTGCATTAAATGGGAAAGTGGCAATTCCATTAGCACGGGGGGGGGGGAGAGGCAGAGAATAAAATTCCATCCCTGCAGCAGGGACAGCCCAGAGAGCCCAGAGCAGAGGATGCTGCACACTGCCAGGGCTGACCCCAGCCTCATCCCAGCCTCAGCTGGCTTTTGGGACGGGACCTTTGCCTTTGCTGGAAGGGTTTCCAAAGCTCAGCACCTCCCCACACACTGCTCACTTGTCCTGAGCCAGGACAGCAACACCCAAACCCCCCAGTGACAACAGGACAGGCTGCTTGGGTACCAAACCCCCACATAAGCACCTCAGCCTGCATCAGGGACCAAGCAGTGCAGGAACCCACACCTCTGCTGGTTCTGTTCATGGATTCCCCTTGGGTTTATAGTCATAGAAATAACTGAGGTGAGATTCTGAAGTGGAAATTCTGAGACAGCAGCTCCTGTGGGAAACCAGATAGGAAACTGCTGCTGGTGTTGGCTGCAGAATGAGGAGGGGGAGGAGGTGGAGGGTCCAACACAAAACCCAGGCAGCTGTGGCACTTTGGGAGTGATGCAGTGGTTAAGGTGCTGTAGGACTGATGGTTGGACTCAATGGTCTGCAAGGTCCTTTCCCACCATGCTGATTCTATGGAAGGTACCAATAACAATGGGAAATGTCATTACACCCAGAAACCCCCACGGGACAGCCACAGCTTGCATATCAGATGTCCTGTCCCAAAAAGGACTTAGAAGCCTCAGCAGAGGGGTGGAAAACGTGACAAGAAGGGTAAACTCATTGGCAGAGGTTCTGTTCAAAGGAAGATAAAATGAAGAACCATTCAATCTGGGGAAGAGAAGACGGTGTGGCAAAGCTACAGAAAATTATGTACAGCAGCAAAGGTGCAAAATAGCAAACAATTATTTGCTGTGTTTGTCTCAAACTGCAAGAACAAAGGGTTGTCAGAGAAGAATTAGACAGAAGGTGCAAAACAAAGAAAAGACAGTATTTTTCACATAGTGTATAATTAAACTGTGGAACTCATTACCACAGGATGCTGTAGAAGCCAACACATAAATGGATTTGAAAAGCAATTAGACGAATTAATGGAAGAAAAGTCCATCAAAGCCTATTAAACACAAAGTCGTGGGTACAACTATTGACACAACATTCATCATCAGTCACACAGCACTTCCATCCTCCCACATGGATCTTGAAAATGTCATTTCCCAGCCCCAGCAGGGGAGGCAGCCCCTCCAGCTTCTCCTCCTCCTCAGCTCAAGTCCTGCATGGACAGGGGCTCTGCTCCCCTCTGCATCCTGACCTTCCACTTGCCGACAGAGCTGGAGTTCACCTCAAAGGAAGAGAAAACCTCCACTGAAGCACCAGACTACTGACAAATTCATTACACCCACTCATAACATCCACTGGAAGCTCCAGGAGTGCAGGGCTGGGAAATACCACCCTGGTCCTGCTCAGGGATGAGCAAACTGAAGCCTTTCCTGGCTTCTAATAGTCCAGGTCTGCCAGGTAGGGAAGTCCTGGAGCCTGGCACCACCAGGTACCTGGTGTCACTGAGCTGGGAAAGGCAACCCCAGGGCTGCTCACTGGTACTTTTAATGCCATACCAATAATGCTGCTTGCATTTCTACTCAAGGGAAAAAAAAAAAAAAAAAAAAAAAGGCTTTCTGCCTGGAAACAGCATTTTGCAAAGTTTTTACATCTCTTCCATTGAGACCTTTGTAGTGCAGGCTGAGCAGGCTGCAAACCCTCAGTATGCTGACAGGGTTGTACTGAGGGGAAAAACCCCACAACTTACAGCAAGGGTTGATTTGCCAGCTTTAAAAAATCATGTGGAACTGAAAAGTGTTGTTCCTGTAATTCAGAATCCTGACAGGAATAAAATGACAGCAAGGATGAGCCCTGGATTACTGACACTGCTATGCCAAAGCAGGGAGAGCTGAATGCAAACTCCTCTAAACGCACCCATTCCATACAGAACTGCAGAGGAGCAGAGGGAAAGCCCAGTCACAGCTCCAGGAAACACTCCCCGTGGGGCTGAATGTTTCTTATTAAAGCAGACTGACTACTGGGTACTTTTATCTTCCTGTACAAATCCTAGCAGCAGGACAGGACTCTGAGACATCTGCTGGGTTCAAGAGTCAAGATGTGAATGCAGAAGGTGGTACCCAGCAAGCTGACTGCTGGTGTCAGTGGGACACAACTGATGCACTTTGCTCCTAGGAGTGACGATCAGATTTCCTGCTCTGGGACTTGGAAAGCTGTAGGATGAAAATACCATAAGGCTGTCTGGGTTTATGGAAAACCAGAAATGCAAAAGGAAGCCTAACAACTTTATTCTCTCCGACTTATTGACAATTTCAATGAAACAGAAGTTTATATTTAGGATTAGGTGTTTTATCTCACCATTTTGTGTCTGATTTTCTAAACAATTACCCTGATTCTTTTAATATCTATCTACCTAAACAAAAAATTCACACTGAAAATTATTTTTTCCTGGCACGGGGTGGCTGTGCCCCAGGCAGCTGCAGAGGAGGGAGCTGGGGCAGCCAGAGAGGGTCCTCATGTTTATACTGGGGAATAATTCTGAATCTCACCCCATCCTCCAACAAACCTCCTGTACTTAAGCAGATTGCTGGAGGGTCACTGGGGGACTCACAGCCTGAAGGTGAACACGACTTCCACAGACCCCTTCCCCTCTTTGCTCTGCTAACAACCAAACCACCTCTGTGGGAGGAGGAGTTCAGGTGAGATGTGCAGCACACACAATGGAGCTCTTGGGTTTCAGTCTGGGCTTCCACAGCTCTGTTTTGGGGTTTTTAAATCAATATTCAGACCAGCACAAGCTGTGCAGCCTCCTGGCTTTTGGCAGAACAACTTTTGTGCACAATGCTTTAAAACTTCCCTCCCTGCCTTCGTTGGGCCAGCACACCAGTAACACCCAGTACACCAGTAACACCCAGAACAGCAGGGAGTGACACCCAGTACACTAGTAACACCCAGCACAGCAGGGAGTGACACCCAGCACACCAGTAACCCCCAGCACACCAGTAACCCCCAGCACAGCAGGGAGTCCAGCTCTGCAGAATTTCCAGTTCTGCTCAGCAGCAGCAGGAGGATGGACATGGGGAAGCTGAGATGTCCCCAGCATCCCAAAGAGGCTCAGTGCAACCTGTGCCAGCTGGGCTGTGCCACTGTGCTGAGGAAGAGCTGCATTAAATTGAACTGGAGCCTTGGTGGAGGTTTCCAATAACTTTTTAATTATAGCTTAATGCTGCTTCCTAGCCCTTGCAAAATTGAAATTTCTCTTGTTATTGCTGCATTTCATATTCAGTCATTCTTTCCTTTCCCCAGGACACTCAGAAAGCTGTGAAGTTGCATCCCATCAGGCATGACTTAGCTTGGTACCTCACACCACTTCCCTGATTTCTTATAAAGTACCAACCTGCTAAGAACATGTTCCCATACCCTGCTGGAGACACCCCCATGGTGGGAGGGCTGTGTCTGCCACCCCATCAATGGAAAGGAACGTTTTGTGGGGAACCAGAGATGTCTCTGTAACCTCCACCCCCTTTCTGGGTTTTCCAAAGCAAGACAACATGGCTACATTCCTTCTTACACAGAAAAAAAAACAAACCCCAAACAAACCCAAACCCAATAAATTAAAATTCCCAGAGTGCACAGGATCTGCTCTCAGAGTGAATGAATTAATCCTGATGATAATTACTACGGACATCAAGTGGAATATTAATATGCAGGCATTTCCATGCCAGTTCATATTTCCCCTTTCAGCCCAGCACAAAGGGTGACATTTAGGGAAGACAACATACACTGTTCCAGGGCTAAATTCTTGACGTGCAGAAACTTTCTGGGTCTAAAGGGTTGTCCTGCCTGTACTCCACCCCCACAGTATCAGGCTTTAAGAGATATAAAAGATGACATTTCATTTTTGTTTGCTGGAACATTTCTGTTTGAAAGGAATTCTTTCCTAAAGAAAATACCAAAAAGAGAGGAGCCCAGATTGACATTTCCAGCACTACAAAGCTTTGATTCCAGATGCACACAACTCCAGCTCCACGTGTTGGTGGGAGCTGCCAGCCAGACCTGGGGGGCTGGGGAAAACCACCACCCTCTTTGGAAATGATCTTTCTGCAACGGCAGATTTTTTTATTTTTGTTTTTTCTCCCCCTTCCTTTCAACTGCTCCTACTGCTGTGGCCAGCAATTTCCTAGGGAGAAATTATCACACCGTTTGGAAAGGCCACTGAGCCTTTTCAGATTATTAACCCAAGCTTCAGAGAGTCAAGAGAAGCTGAGGGATTCTGCAGGCACAGAACCTCAACTAACACCCAAACCTCAGCCCTCCTGTCCTGAAAGAAGCAACTGGAATTCTGCCCCAGCCACCCGGAGCACTTTCCCTCTCCTTGCTGGTCTGAAGTCATTAGTAGACTGTCTGTGCATCTCTGCCCAGCACGAATAGATAGCTATGATAAATAATTACAATTATTAGTAAAAAAAAAAAAAGAAGAAAATGAATTGTAATGAACAATACAGTGCAGCAGGGATGCACTTTCTGTGTTCATTAGCTTGGAACTGACACAGCTCCGGTTCTAGGAGGATTACATTGACAACCCTGTCCATTAATTGGCATTTCCTCACGCCTGAGATCAAACATAAACACTGATTCATTATTTTTTTACTAAAATGTTGTCCAAAATTACCCACTGTAAAGCTGCTGCCTGCGAGAGGTGCTGGCACAGAGACTGCAGCAGGAGGGAGGGATGAGCATCCCCACGGCCACACACACATTTTACCCCCATTTCCTGAAAACCAGGGAATCCAGACCTCTCTTTTTCAACTTCTGTCTCTGCACAACGAACACTTCACTCTCTTGTCATGGGAGAATAAAACACTTGAAAGCCCTGCTGGTCTGGTCATCAAGCCAATTAATCAGCTCATTTACAGCAGCAATCAATGGGCACGAGTACATCCTAAGTGAGGAAGCAACATTCATTTTACATCACGAGGCAGCTCACCACTCTTGTGCTGCTCTTAGGGTAGAAAATACCAAAACACACCCAATAAATATTCTTGTACAGAAAACACTCCTGGCCTATGACTCTGACCCTGAAAAGAGTGGATACTGGGTCAATTCTAAACTTGCAGCCCCAAGGCTGTGCCAGGGGTCTCCTGCCTGGGCACCCATCCCAGGCACATTTGGTGTAAAATCCAAGTTCATGGGGACCTTAGGGGTTTTTTTTCAGCCTGCCCTTCTTCTCTTTTGAGGATTATTTCCCAAACCAAGAGAGCTGTTGTACCTCTTGAAGGTGGGAATGACATTTCTAAAGGAATCATCTCACAGTGCAAAGAATCTACAAGTCCTGTGCCTTTGTGAGAGAGAAATCTCAATTATTTCTGAACCATCAGATCTATCTAAATGCTGTACAAAGACACACACAGAAAAAAGACTCAGACACTCTCTAAGATTATCTGGTTCATAATTGGCTCTGGTAACAGGGACTTTTTTCCCCCCACGAGAAGAAAGCTCTAATTCTGTAATTATGAATTCCAGAAGGAACAGCTATGATGAAGCTAAACTCCATTAACAACTTGCACAATTTTTGTAGCTTGTCACACAAACCAGACGTTCTTTCCATCAACAATAACTGATTTAAAAGAAGTTTGGAACAGTCAGTGCAGCATTTGACCACCTGTAACACTTAGGGAAAAGCATTTAGCTGGCACAATAAATGTTATTTTTCATATATATTTCATACATATATCTGCCCACCTGGTACTGGTGTGTCTCTATGGGTAACTGGTTTATCTGGACTTGTTTGGTACTGTGAAAAAAAATCTTGCAAAAATGTAGAAAGGATAAAGCAGCATTCACTATTAACAACTCCCCTGTTCAGTAGTTGCTGAAATCATTTCATGGAAACCTTCAGAGAAACTGTGTACTTGAGATTGACTCTAATTATTAACCTCCCTTCCAATCTTACCATGGCTCCTGACACTGAACTCACCACTCTGCACCAATTGATTTGTCTGAAGACCTTTAGGAAATTGACATTTTATCAAATATTTGTTTGTTTGCTTGGTTTTTGTCTCCTGTAAGAACAATTGTTTTCACACTTTATGTGAAGTCTTTTGTTGCCAGACACTCTCTGAAGGTGGGATAAGATCTGGCATTTAGCTGTTTCTTTATTCAGCAGCCTCTGTTCTTGTAGCACCAAGCAGGTCTTTCCCCACATTATACATTTCACTAAAGCTTTTCCAGCCATCACCACTCAGCAGCTACCAGTGAAGTTCTGTTTACTTTCAGGTTTTGTGAGGACCCAAATAATTCATAAAACTTCCCATTCCTGTCTCCCAAGGCCAGATCTCCCTCAGCCCTGGATGTTCCCCAGCTCTCTGGGTGCAGCAGGAGCTGCTGAAGATGCCAGGACTTTGCAGTCTGGAGGTTTCAGCTCCTTTGCACAGAGACAGAAGCAAAATAAGCAAAATAACCAAATGACTTCATGTGCACACCAGGAAAAGTTACCTGGAGGGCTTCACAACCTGACCTGGCATTCTAAAGGCTGTGACTTTCTTCAGCAATGCTTTGAGAAGTGCAGGGGCTGAGAGAGGAAGAGTCCCTGTGGCATTGCCATTATTCAGAGGTGACATATAAATAAACCCCCCCACAACAAGAGCTGCCTTTTCATAGGGAGACTGAAATAATTCTCAGATTGGGACTAACTTTTTGTGAGAACTGTCATATCAATTAGAGGTTTTAAGGGAACTGAAGTCATAGATAATGTATTGAGCAGAGGAAACTGACAGCTTGATGTGCAACCTGCAGACATTTGAGAAATGACAACTGACTACAAAAAGTCCAGAAAGATATTTAAATCAGCAATGCTGAAATGAATAAATTAAACCAGCAATTACCAGTATGTTTGACAAAGCATGATATAACAATGCATTAAGCATATATTAGCTCAGCCTTTACTCACTGATCGTTATCTTCTTATAATTACTGAATTTAATTGACTAGAAGGGAGGTTTAAGAATGGCTTTTTACAAGTCAAGTAGGAAAAATATTTCATATTTGTGAGAGGAGAAGCAAAGGGAATGTGAGTGGCTTCTGAGAACTCCGGGCTGGAGCCACCCCAGATCTGTGCCAGGGAGGAAGGAGAGGAAAATCATCAACCCAGAGCAAAACCATCACCATCAAAGCAGGGAGAGAAGCACACTGAGGGGAGTTCTGGAGAAACTGATGCAGAAATAACTAACATAACACATAATCCTTCCAAAGAAGGAGCAGTAACTACTACCTTTTTGTTATTCTTTTCTTCTTAGCTTTGTTTTCAATTGTAGTTTAAATAACAACGTTTGGAGTTTCCTCTCTTTTCCACACCTGAGGATTACAGTAAATGCTGGGAGTGAGCTAAGCCTAGGACTGCCAGCTGGAGATCAGCACTGGTGCTTCTCACAGTGACTCCTGCCTTGGTGCAAGGAGCAAGGAATTTAATTCAACTATCTGTACATTCATTTTTAAATTAATACTTTTTAGGAAGGCTGAAGGTCACAGAAAGCTCCACAAATTCCCCAGCCCCAACACCAGCCTGACAGAAGGCACAGCACATACCCAGACTTTCATTACTCTCCAGATCCTGGGTGCACACTTATTTTCCTCCAGAATTTTACCACCACAAACCCTAGCAGCTGGAGATCAGCTTCTCCTAAAGCTGGGCAGAGTTTTATACCACAGAACAGCATCTCCTGGCTCCACCAAGCTCCCAGAGCAAGGTGGCTGCACCACCACCAATAATTAATTTATTCTTGCCAGATAAATTAACCAGCTAAACATCTCCCACCCAAAACCCAGAACTTCTCAGGAGTGGCTGGAAAGGACCTTTGTGAGGCAGGACAGACACCTGGATGTGTCTGGGTGGCTTTGTTGGCAGGCAGGTTTGTTATTACCCAACCACACATCCAGCATTTTAATAACCCCATTAGCTGGGCAGCTTCTGAGCATCACACCAGAGGGTCCCGGATAACAAGCTCCTATGAAAGCTCCAGTTATATTAAATATTAAAATATAGTTAAATATTAAAACAAAACTTCTAAAGGATAAACGTGAAGCAAAAGTCACAACCCAGGCTATTATTTTACTTAATTCTGTCTCAAAGCGTTTTGTAGCAGGAACAGCCCAGGCACTTAGGGAAACCAAAGGAAAATAAGAGGCACTTAATTACAGTTTAACCACAGTTTCCTCTGGACTGAGGAGAGGACAGGCCCCAATAATTCCATGTGCCTGACAAATCCATCTGCCCCCTCTCTGTTCCCCTGACTGTAACACACTCTGGACAAAGGGCAGGAAGGGGAACAACTCCTCTGATCCCCTGCCCCCAGCCTGCTCCCACCCAGGGACAGGATTTTTACTCTTTCAGAGGCACAGGCATCCTTTTATTTCTGTATGTTTAATAAGCTGACCAAACCCATGTCTACCAAACAAGGTCCCTGACAAAGAAGGCTTCACCTTCAGAGACTGGGGGGTATCCATCTCTTTATCCCACTGGTAAAGAAAGGAGAAAGAACAAGGGAGAGAGACTCACAGGAAACTCACTGGTAATTTCAGCAGCTACTTAGAAAGGACTTGGATGGGAGCAAAATTACAAGACAGAAAATTAGCTCTATCCTGGCCCAAAGCAGGACAGGCTCCATGTGGAAGAGGTGGACACAAAAAGGGAGATCTAAAAGTACACCAGAACCAACACTGGGCACCTCCAGGCCTCAGAGAACTTTGAGAAAGCATCGAGGCACAAATACTGCCAGCATCACTGCAGCAATTCAGAGTTTAATCCTCACTCCTTTATTTGTGTGGCTGTGCTAAGCTGTGCTGCCTCTCAGCAAGGCACATCCTCAGCCAAACCCCCCAAGGGCCCCTCCACCCCTCACCTTACATTTTGGGGACCCCCAGGTGCAGCTCAGGAGCTGAGTCCCCCCCAGCCTGGGAAAGCAGAGGGATGGAGCCAGGGAGCTTTCCCAGCAGCCTGAGGAAGGCTTTCCCAGGAGCCCCTTTTTAGATGCAAACACAATGCACCAAAATGAGAGAAATTCCCTTAACTGGGGTTTTGTTTGGCTGTGCAAAGACTGAGGGAAAAGCACATCTGAAGGACAGGAAGAATAAAAAATAAACATGCTCTCCAGAAGCTCTCCCAGTCACTGCACCTCCCCTCCCAGGGTAACCAGGGACAGACCTGCCAGTGCTCAGCCCACCAATTCACTCCCACCAGTCATTCCTCAGCCTGAATTACCTCTTCACAAGCAATCAGTTTGACAGCAATTAAACTATCATTAAAAATGGAAATTTTTTTTCACCTCACAAAGTGCTGGGACACGGGACATTTATGACTTTCTTCGAATGTCTGCAGGAATCCTTTCTTTGCTTGTGCAAAGACCACCAGCAGTCACCAGCACTCACACAAAATGGGGTTTTATTAAAATTACACCCACTAAGAGAAATAAAAAGCAGTGCCAGATAGCAGAGGAGCTGGGCTTGTCAGCAAGGGAGGGGGGACCCAGCAGCTGCAGGTCAGGTCTGTGTGAGAATCATAAAATCAGAGTAATTTGGGTTGGAAGGGACCTCTGAAGGTCATAGAGTCCAACCCCCCAAGATGCCAAACCCTCCTCCCCAAAACTACATCCAAAAGGGAACTCTGCCAGAGACAGAATTGTCCTTTACTGCCCAGAAAAGGATCTGGTGAAATCACCCTGAGAAACTTCAACACAGAGGCTCTGAGCCCTGCTCTTAACAGTGTTTTCTGTTATTAAGCAAACAAACAAACAAAATAGTTAGAAAATCCTCACCCCCGGGTATTATTTTTTAAATGCTTCCAATAAAAGCTGCTGGGAGCTCAGGGATGTGGGGCCAGGGGAGCAGAGCCCTCCCTTGCCTTCCAGGCAGCAGATTTAGCTTTCAACAGGGTTTTAAATATATATATATATATATATATATATATATAAACTGGTATTTTTATTGCTGCTGCATGGATGCAGGGAGACTGTTTCTAGATCCAGAGCAACAAATCTCAAAGCCTGTCCTTGTGCAGAGCCCCCATCCCTGTCAGGACACAGCAGTGATGATGTTCAGGAGATGTTTTCTGTGTTTCTGTGCAGGCAAAGCCTCGACTGCTGAGGAAGCCACAGATCCAACCAACTTCTCCCACTTTGCTGTTGCTGGGTTTCACTGTTCCAGCCCTTTCCTTCACCATTTGTACAATATGGGAGAAAACTCACCCAAAACACTCAGCTCCCCCAAACCCAGGGGTTTCTCAGAGCTCAGAGCTCTTTGGCTCCAGGGCAGTCCCCAGATGATTCCTGTAGAGCTTGGAGCACAGAAATGATCTCTGCCTGCACCCAACCCATCCATCCACATTCCTGCTGGGGGGAAACCAAACACCCCTGGGAGCCACCAGTATGGGTTTGCTAGAGTAGAAATTGTTGGTAAGGTACACACATACTGAGCTATTGTTACCTTCAGAGAAAAGAAAAAAAGAAAAAGAAGCTGAACTACAGAAGGGTCACAAACACAAAGCCAATGTATTTTATAATAAATATGCTTGAATCCTGTTACAGTGCATGGAGAGGTGCTGGAGAACTGAAAGTAGAAAGAAATATGTAGGCAATTTACAAAAAAATTATTGTTAAATGGAAAAGCATGTAAGATACTTTACCTTCCAAAATGCTTTTTATCTATGAAATATCAAGCTATTAATATCTCTCCTTGTAACACTCCTCTGCTCTTGGAGAACCATGCCTACTGGATAGTGGAGATGAGGAGAAGCAGTGGTGATTTATTGAGGACATTCAGTGCAGGTGGAGCCATAACCCGTGGCTGGGTTGGCTTCATGGCTCTTCCCTTTCTGCTGCTTTTCTTCCTAATTTCAATTTTTTTTTACTGCAGTGTCAACAGCAAAAACCCAAAGCAGCACAGCCTGAGGTCGTGCAGTCCTTATTCCATGGCAGGGAGAAAGGCCACTTGGGGTCAGAAGTCACAATATCCACCAGAAAAGCCCAACAAACCAACAAACCCAAAAGAGGCTAAAGGCACTGGTGTTCCATCGTTTTCTTAAATGTGAGGCTCTCAGAGGAGCTGTGCTTTGCCCTGAAGGGCTGCCCAGGCTGAGCAACCCTTTGTAAATCAGCACAGCAAAGGACCCACCTGTGCCACACACACAGCTCAGGACAGGGCTGCTTGTTCACAAAAAAACCCCAAAACAAAACAAAATAAAAAGAGCCTTGTGAGAGCTGGCTGGACACAGGGCAGGGCTGTGTCTGTGCTGCTCTGGGCAATCCCTGCTCCATTGCTCCCGGCATCCTGGAGCATCCATCCCAGCACAGCCCCACTGCCTGCCTGGCATCAGAGCACAGGAAGAATCCTCTTAGAAGCTCAATGCACCAGTCAGTTCCAGCCTGGTACCACAAGGCTGGTTCCACGTGGTATTTTCCTCTCATACTTTTGAGATAAAGAAAAAACCAAAACCGAGGAGATCCCCCGAGCTGAGGCGAAGCATCAAATCCCCAAATTTGTCAGTGTTAGATTAGAACCTGTCCCAGCTTGATCAAAGCAGAGCATTGCTGCTTTACCAACCAGAAATCCATGTTCCCTGAAAACACAGCCCAAGGCAGGCACCTTCCTCTTTCCAGTTTTCCTGCAAACCTTGACACGAGCACTGGGAACCTCCATGCACAGGTCCAGTGGCCACGGGTACCTTGCTCCCACTCCTTATTCAGATTTATCATCTTAAAATAGATGGAGCTGTAAACACCTTCATGTGGGATGCATTTACCTCCTAACATCAAGGCAATTAAGGTGATGCACAAATTGGCAGCAAGCAGAGGGAGCTCTGGCTCTGCTGAGAGGATGCTCAGAGCCTCAGGACAGAGCCCACGCAGAGGAGATTCCTGAGCTGCCTCTGGAGACAGAACCTGCAGGAGCAACCATCCCAAAGGAAGGATTTTAAAAGGATGGGAATGTTCCAGCCAGGCTGTCCAACCCCTTTGTTAAACACATCACCTGCAAAAGGGGACCTGATCAGCGTGTGCTGCCCCAGGGAAAATGCAGGAGATTTGGTTGCAAAGGACGAGCAGGGCTGCAGCAATCAGATGTTCTGAAAATTCACAGATCCCCCACATAAACCCTTCCTATCTGCCCTGTCACCCAAACACCAAAATCCTCACAGAGTTCCTGCAGCCCAGGTGATGGTTCTGCTGCTGGAGCTCTCTGATGGGCAAACAAGTTGTTTGCTTTGATCCCCTGCACTTCACTGTTCTGGAAAAAAACCCAACCCCACACCACCAAACAGAATCACAGGGACAAACTGCCAGGAAGCCCCTGGATAAAACTGAATTAGCTTTTGGATCAAATAGGGCAGAAAAACTGACATCTGCAATTAGTTTGATGCAATGTTTTCACTGAAGGCACAAATTAGGCAGCGTTTGAGTGTACATGAAATTGTGTAATCAGAATTATGAACCACTTTGAGCAGGGAAAAATACCCTTCCTCTGAAGGGAGAGATTCAGGGAATGAATCACAAGTTGCGTTAGGATGGCTGACTAATAGAAAGCCAAATTTTAAAATTATACCCCAAATTAAATACACGTGCTTCAATTTATCTGGGAATGCCTTTAACAATTAGTATGCCTGTAAATAATTGCTGTTTAACCTCTCCAGGCACTGGTGCTGTGCATGAACTTCCCCAAAGACAGATGCAGTGGCATTGCTCATTCTTTAGTATATATTTAAGCACTTCTTGTTTTGAACTCTGGACAACCTGAACTCAAATTAGAGTTTTCTTTGGTGTTTCAACTAAGCAGAGAAAGAAATACTTGTCATTTGCTATAGGTTATATATATATATATATAGGTTATAGGTTTTGCCAGAGCAAAAAGGCTACCAGTAGTGCTCACAGCACAGCAAATAATCACTTTGGATTAGAGAGATGAGTTCCATTAGAGCTATTACAGGACAGCTAAAGCCTCCTGAAAGTAAGACACATGCTAAAGCAACAGCTGGAGAACATCTGGCTGCTGGAAACAAGGAGTATCAAAGCAGAGTAATAAATCATGAAACCTGCATGTCTGACACACTGACTTGATCAGGAAAAATGAATTGCTGAGTACCACGTGGAATAAAGAGAGGTGCCAGGAAACAGGCATACCTGCCAGTACTGATCATACACCAGCTATAGGATAAACAATGGGAGAGGTTTCCAGACACAAAGGTAAATAACAAATCTACCTGGGAGTAGAGCTGGGGGCAGAGCCTGCACTGACTGAACTCCAACTAACGAGCTCCAGCAGCAAGCAGACTGGAAAGGGAAGATATTTTGGGTAAGCAAAATCCACAGCTCTAGTAAAACAAAACTGTAAAGCAATTCTGGTGCGTGTTCCAGAAAAATCTCTTTTATCTACAAGTACAGAAACCTGGAGGGGCTGGGGCAGGTGCTGTGCAGGGACCCAGAGAGGCAAAGCCACCCGTGTCACACTGCCAGGCAGCAGCTGCTGGGCAGTCCCCAGACACCTGCAGAGGAGGGTGCAGCAGTTTGCTGCAATGCACATTTTTGGGGTGTTTTTTTGTTTTTTTAAACTAACCAGAAAGCCAAAAGGCAGGATCCTTCTTGGGTAGCAACTGTTTGCACATGAATGCTAAACAGGGGGTGTTTGTCAGAAGTTTGAAAACGAGGAGCATCACTTACTAGTAATTTATTATTACCATGCTGTTGCTAAAAGATGTAACTTTCACATCACCACACGAGCATTTATACTTCATTATATTGAAGGGACTTATTATATTTAACAGATTATCTCCACTGCCTTGCACTGTTCAAAGCAATAAATGACTGCCAAGTTTGATTAATGGCCAGGAGAAACCCGAGGCATTTAATCAATCTCAGAGCTTTTTTTATTTATTTTTTTTTGTTGTTGCAAATATTCTACAAAGAGCTTATTCCTATTATAAAACAAACTACGGATCAAAAATAAAAGCCAAAAGCACTATTCTTCCCCCCCTATGGGAAACTGCAATTATCTTCTAACACAGTGTTGAATTTCCAAGGGATGTAATTTTTTGCTCGTGTCAAGGCATACATAAACCTGGATGTGAGAGAAAAATGCATTATAAATAAATAATTGAGTGGCACGTGTGGAAAAAAATTAACATTTAACACCTGAGGCTGAGCTTCCAGAATTACCCATGCAGAAATGTGCAGGGCAGGGCAAGGCCCCAGCTAATTACCTGATTTTAATGAAACCCCAGGCCAGCTCTGGGAGGGGCTGTAAGGGGTGGGAAGGGGCTGCCCAGCCCTGGGGACAGGAATCATTTTTAGTTTTGTGCATTTCTCAACGTTTGGGATTAGTTGTTTGTGTGTTTGTGCTGAGCTCTCAGGGAAACCAAGCCCTCTCCTCCGGGAGCTGGGGTTTGGCTTTATGTGAGATTTTTGTTTTACTTTGTCTCACTAAACAGCTGCGTTTGAGAAGCACAAACAGAAGCTGTATTTCAAAAGGACTTTTTTCCCCCTCCCCCCCGTTATAATTAATTCATTGTGTGGCACATAAAAGATAACTGGCAGTGAGGAGAAGTTATTGACCAGAAGCAATCTGAGAGTTATGCCATTAAAAATATATAAGGTGAACCTAGACAGGAGGCTCCTGTGTGAGAAGTGCCTTCCAGCAGAGGTGCCTTGTGTGGGGGCATTTTTTTGGTGAAAAAAATGAAAACCTGGAGGTGTGACTGTGTCCCAGGAGCGTGTGAGGAGCCCAGGGCTGTCCCTGCAGCAAGGCTCTGCCGGGATGCAGGATGCCAGCAGGAGGATTTCCTGTGGAAACACCAGGAAATGCAGGCCCAGGCAAGAGCTGGGCTTTAATCAATACAGACCAAGATGTCAATACATTTATTTTCTGTAAGCGAGAGCAGTCCTGCCCCTGCCAGGAGGGCTGAGATAACAGAGCTCTGTGGATCTGAGGCTCAGGGTAAATGATGGATGTGGTAGGTAAGCAGCCTCCAAACCCAGCTGCAGTCATCGATGCATTTATTGATTCTAAAAAAAATATTACTCAACTTAAATTTCCCCGTGCTGTCCTACAATCCTGCATTTTATACTTGCAAAGTACCACAGGACTCCTACAAAACTAAATCTTTATAACCAATACTCAGGCAATTACAGTGTTACCCAGTGACACTGAGGTAATAATTAGAATTAGAAGAAGGGGGAAAAAAAAAGTGAATGAGACAACAAAAAAGACAGAGCCTCATTAAAGAAGGATGAATCAACATAAAAACTCTGCATCAGCTACCTCTGAATGTGGTGGGAGAGCCAGCTTGTCACAGGGATGAAGCCATCCTTGTGAGGGATGCAGACCCATCTTCTTGAAGCATCTCTGCATTAAGAGGCAAAGAACACCTGAGCCCAATACCAGGAGTCAGCTCCAGCAGACGATCCCATGCAAGTGTTTATTTCTGCTGTGCCCAGGCTCTGCTGCAGAACACCAGGAATGGGCTGGCAGGGGAGGGAGAGGAGATGCCTGGGTTTGTGTTTGCAGCAGCAGAGCTGCCCCTCAGGTTCCTGCAGAGCCCTGAGCTCCAGAAGATCTGAAATTACTTGTGAGGGGAGGTCTGAGGGGGGGAGGTGATGAACACCTCCCTTCTCACCCCAGAGGTCACTCTGTGGCTCTGCTCTGGGTTTTTCTGACACAGAAGGAAACGTGCTCAGGAAATGCCATTTTCTAGGGTGCCTTGGTTATCAGGATTTAGATAACAGTGAGAGATGTGCTGGGGGATGTTTCCATCACTACTGAGCTGAGCCAGAGCCCAGGAGCTGAGGACACAGCAGGGATAACACCCCCTGATGCAGCTGGTAGCATTCTGCAGGGTGTCTGTGCAGCATCAGCCCTGGGCACACACAGACAAAAAAAAAAAAAAAAAAAAAAAAAAAAAAAAAAAGAAACTGGTGAAGATGAAACGTTTGAGAATGTCTTAGAACCACCATAAATATGGATTTCTGTGGATAAATTTCCCTTTCAGACTTGGATAAACCTGCCTTGCATAAAGAAAACCAACCCCACCATTGGCCTGTGGGGGTGGCTGAAGTTCCTGGTGTCAAAGAGAGGAGCAGGCACCTGGAACTGCAGAAACCTCAGACAGAACCAGCTGGGTGCATCCAAAAGCCACTTACACACACTTATAACCCAGCTGTATGCTCAGCCTGGTTCCACCTTTATGTCCCTCACCCCCCTGGAGCCCTCCTGCATCAGCTGCTCCAGACCAGCAGCACCCGGGCTGCCCAGCAGAGCATCCTCTGCAGCTCCAGGAGCATCTGAAGCCCCTGCCAGGGTCTCAGCTCAAAGGAAACCACTCAGCTAAAGCAGCAATAATACAGGGGAGTAAAGGATAATGCTGAGAACAATGTGTGGAACAGGAACATCCTCAAAATGCCAGCCTGCCCTGCCTGACCAGCACAGTTTGCTCTGCTTAATGTCAATCCTAAGTACACATCCCTGGGTTTTTATGATAAAAGTTGTCATTTTCAACCACTAGCACTTAGAGGGACGCATTTGTCACATAATTTAGCTGTGAAGTGCAATAACTGAGTGCTAACAGCTGCAGTTTTATTTCTTACCCCCCAGTCCCCAGGTACCACTCTGCCAGGGAAGGTATTTCTATGTCCAGGTGGCATCTGAAATGCTTTGGTTTGAGTCCTCGGAGCCTGTCAGCTGGATCTGCTTGTTCTCTGCACATATCAATGCTCTGATTCCTTCAATAATTTGCCTAGTTGTAATTCACATTTCACAGGCATTAGAAGTCCAGAGCTGAGTGTCTGAGATTTTCAGAATTTCCTCTGTCATTCATTTATTGTCCTTTTAATATTAATTTCCATCATCAGAGAGCCTGACACCTGTCAGGAAGAACAAGCCTTTCAACCTGGAGAGATACCATGAATTTGTAACTGACACACTTTGACTTGGGAAGAAAAAGCCATTTATTATTTTTTTTCAAGGAATGCATAATGCAAAAAAGAATCCTGGCTGAGCTTTCTCCGTTAATGGTGGTGGTTTAAGTGATTGGAATAGAAAATCTTTGCACTAACCACGTCTAAAAGTAATTGCAGAGAAAGGGAAGTGGATTAAAAGGACAGAATTTTCTGAGCCTGTATGAGGCAAATGTTAGGTCTTATTTGAGTGAGCCGCTTGATCATGGCAAATTTCACAGCCCAGAATTTCTTTTTCTGATGTTAAATATAATACTTCAAAGCACATGCATTGTGTTCGAGTCTTGCATGAGAAATCCAGTGAACTTTTGGAAAGTACCTAAGTATTGAGCAGTTCTAAATTCACTTTTGGCAGAGCAGAACAGCACAGAGCTCTGGCCAGGAGTACAAGCTGGCTCTGACACGAGGTGGTTCCACCCAGCCCCATCCTGCCAGGTGCCTGAAGCCTCAGAGGTCTGGCTCAGGGTGCTGACACCAGAACCAGCACCAAGATTCCCCTGCCCCAGGAACAGAAAAACAGGTACTCGGAAAATCAGAGCATGGAAACACCCTGCAGAGTGGTCTGCATGAGGCAGGATCAGATGGACTATCAACAAAGTTATTGCTGCTTTAAAAATCTTTCTCACCTTCTAGATTAACAGAATAAATAACTGGATTTTAGTTACTATAAACTGGAACAGGGCCAAGCCCTGCCCATCAGTAACTCCATTAAAATAGGCACGAGCCATGCAGGAAGGAGAGAGCAATTTGAACCAGCAAGGATCCTTTCCCCGTTTTGGGACGATAATAAATCCCATTCCCAAGGGAGGGCTGTCCCTCCCCACCCCTCCCCAGCAGCTCCATCTCTCCCACAGAGGTCCAACACAGATGGGGAAGGTTCTCTGTATTTCCAGACTCAAGCACAGTGTCACCACTGCAGCCAGGCCAGAGCAGCCTCTGTTCCTCTGACAGAATGCTCTCTGCTGAGACCAATCCAGACACTGAATGCACTTTGAAGAGGATTTGGTGCAAGCCTGGGCTGGAAATCTCAGCTTGGAGCCATCCAGGTTTAGCACCACGTTGTGTCTCCACTTTCAGACGGACAGTATCTTAATGCCATCATCAGTGCTTGGCAGATTTAGTCCTTGCATCTGATAATCTGTTTCTCACTCCAGACACACTTCTGTGTCAAAGAGGACGTCTTAATTTCCTTTAATATCTGCCTAATAACTCTGACTCCTCACTGTCAGACTCCTCTTTTTCCTCTCAGAGATCCTCGAGGTATGATGCTCTCAAGGGCTGAGTTTCTGTCTACCTTCTTTATTTCTGTGGAATTTCTAACAGCTTAATTCCAAAAGATAGCAAGCCATGGGGTTGTGAAGGATGGATGGAGGATAGGCAGCAGCAAGCTTTTGCTCTCAATGCCACATACTAGAGAAATCCTGATAAGTATATATATATATATATATATATATATATAAAGTGTTCACCCCAGAAAATCCAGCTTTATGATTTAACTGAGCAAATGGCATCTTGAATACTAAGAGCAGCTCATTGTAAATTCTCATATTTAAATGGTGATGGGAGATTAATAATACCTTCCAATAAAGGACAATAATTTATTGCGTGTGTCCAAACCACCATTTATTTTAAGGACATTATTTCAAGAGGAACTAAGTCAGTAATTAGTGGCTCAGTCAATAACCCAACGACAGTCAGATTTTATTTTTAATTATTAACCCTCAGCAAACAAGCTAGCTCCTAAAACTTGTGTTTCCTATGGGGGGAGCTGGGCAGGCTGCCAGCCAGGCTGTATGGCTCCTTCAGGATCACATCCTCACCCCCATCCCCAGCCAGGGGGGACCAGGACCCCCCAGGAGATGCTGATGGCAAACAGACAAAGTGTTTGCAAAAAACCCTGAAAATCTTTGTCAGCAAACCAGATTTAATTTTAATTTTTGCTATGTGTGGAAAACCAAGTATGGTGCTGCTTGCCACCCACTTCTTGTGGCCACTTCCCCAGCCCAGCACAAGAAGGGAGCAGAACCTGGAGCTGGGCTGACACAGGGGCTCTGGCCAAAGCCAAGGCCCCCATTTCAGCTGTAATTTACAAACCCCCTCTGTAAAAACAGCTCAGATGGGTTCCAGCCCTGAAGCAGAGCACCTTGGTCAACAGAGCTGCCAGGGAATACTGAACACTCTTCAGAGGGAGAAAGAGAATTTAGATTAAGCTTAAAAATTACATTTTGCCAGCAATGTAAGCCCAGTTCCTCTTTGCAGCATTTTAACAAATATTTGCCCTTTTAATATATTTAGTTAGATTGCTTTAATAAGACTGGCTTGCTCCTTACAGCAGAACCAATCCATACTTATTACTTTTCCAATAAAATACAAAGTTTTTTCCACCACTGTGCAATCACAGTCAATTCCTTGCACCTTATTTTTCAAACTAATATTTGGCTTGCACCATTGTTATATGTTTTTTAATGGAGCAGGAATAAAATAACTGGCTCTCCTCAAAGCAAGCTGCAAAAATTACCATGAAAAAGCAACAGAAAAAGGAATGAGGTTTCACCCTGATGAAGAAAAATCTCTCTGGCTACCTCTGGCTATGGCAGAGCTGTTTCAGGGTACAACCCTGGGCTGTCGGGAGGGAAAGCAAAGTCAGAGGACACTCAGGGCAGTGTTTATCTGTATTGCAATATCTGTATTCCAACACAAGCTGCTCCAAGACCCCCAGACACAGGTGCCCCCTCCCCAGGCTGGGGGATGCTCGGTGGGATGGGGTGTGAAGCCCTCAGGTTCCATTCCTGTCTGCAGCTCCTGCCACGGGTGCTGATGCAGGAACAACATTATTGCTGGAGGAACAGGGTATTTGGTGGGAACTTCTCTCACCAGGGTACCATACCAAAAAATACTCTTACATTTCCTAAAGTGTTCAGCTGGGAAAGGAAGTTAAACACCACCACCACCAAAAATTAAATTGGATTTTGAGACAGGAGAGAAGGAAATGTTTTTATTGCTGGCCCTCAGTGCACTATGGTTTCCCAAAGCTGTGATTTACCTGGGGTGCAGGGAAGGGGAGGGTTTGTGTGTCCCTGGGCTGGATGGCAGCACCATGGCTGCTCCTCTGGGGGGGTTGGGAGGCAGACACCTGGTTCCCAAGAGCAGGAATCAAGTGTGACAAGAGAACCCTGTGGGAATGCTCAGGGACACCTTTGGTTTTTAGCCATCTGGGTTTTACTCATCAGGTACCTGGGGCAGCCTCCTCTGGGGTGTGCATCCCAGGGAAAGGCACCACCCCAGCATCTCCCCCAAAGCAGCTCCCTGGGCTCCTGTCCCCCTCTGGGGCTGGAGGGGGTTGTGTGGCTGATTGTCACTTGTGGTTCCACACCAACACTCAGGTGCTACCAAATTCTGGCTCACAAAGCAGGATGGAGTCACAACCACCACAAGGGAGCTTCTCCTCCCATGTCCTGCTCACCCCTCGTGCCCATCCTTCCCCCTTTCATCCTGTCTCTTTCCCTGCACACCTTCTGGAACACAGATTCTCTCTCAGCACCCATTTGATTTTCTCTAGCATGAGCAGCCTGAATCTCAGGTTTGTTCTGCTCACTCCTAAGGCACCTCCAGCCCGTGGCCATTCCAGCAGCCCCAGTTCCACTGCTGGTTGGATGCTCCCCAGAGCAGTGACCTGTGCAGAAAGCATCACCAGCTCCACCAGAAATGCCTAAAACTGCAGAGAGCTGCTAAGAGCAAAAAATACCTTGTGTGAAGCAAAGATGCCCATTTACAAATTTATCATATTTTTCTATAATACTTCAAAGCTAAAGAGAGCTCACACTGAGGGGAGGGAGATAACACCAGACGTTTCTGTTGTCATCTCTAAACAATGATTAGGCAAGAAGTGAAAACCTGGATCAAAGTAGGAGCTATGAGAAAAGTCAGCCTGACAATCAGCAGAGGAAAACTGATCCAAATGATGTTAATACCCTGGGGGGCTCTGGGCAGCCTCCTAATTGTGCTTGAGAGGAGAGAGGAAAAGCTGCAACCCAGCGAGAAGAGGACTGTGCCAGCCTAAAACCTCCTCTCAGCTTCCCCACCAGGGCTGCCCCTGCCTACCCCCCCACCAGCCCCGAAAGGACCAGCAGGGTGAAAGTCTGAAAACACAGAAACTATCCCCAAAACCCAGCCCTGCAGAGCAGTGGTTGTGGAGCAGCTCCTGCCTCATTCTTCTGGGAGAGACAAAGGCTGGGGCTGCTGCTTCACCCTCTGAATCCACAGCACTGACAGCATTCTGGGATGGAGGGAGAATGGAGGGATGGAGGGAGAAGGGAGGGAGGGATGGGTGGATAGAGGAGAAGGAGCATTTCCCACAACTGGAGAAGCCTTGTCCCATGCTCCAAGGCTGGCAGCCCCTGTCCTGTCCCAGGATGCTTGCCTGACACTGGGGTTTCCTACTTGGAGATCCAATACAAATGGGCACAAAGCTGCCTGGGTCTCTGCCCAGGAGAGGGATGGATGCCCCTGGTGCAATATGGAATGTTTGCCTGTGTGCTTTCTGTAAATAAAATCCATCTGGAGAAGCAACATTCTGCCTCTGCTGAAGCTTCACCAACCTCAATGCCATGGAAGACAGAGTCTCACATATTTTATCTTTGCAGCTCTGTGTCTGTAAGCAACAAATGGAAAATGAGAAAAATACCTGGACTGAAACTCAGTACAGGGTTGGCTTTAGAGGTTCAGTGCAGCCCAGACTGGCTGAGGTTGGAAAAGACCTCTGGAGGCCATCTGGCCAAGCAGAGCCATCCAGGCTGCTGGGGAGCATCTCCAGAGATGGAGACTCCATCACCTCACCCTCACTGTGATCAAGTGTTGGGGTTTTTGGTTGGTTGGTTGGTTGGTTGGGGTTTTTAAAGTGTTGTGTTTGGTTTGGTTTGTTTTTTTCCCCTCTTAAGTCACAGACTGTCTGAGCCTTCCCTGGGGAGTCCTGGGGAGGGACAGGACCCCCATGGTGGCACCTCAGCTTTGGAGGTGTCCCAGCAAAGCCACAGCCCTGGCATTTCTCAGAGTCACAGAACCAAACCTGTTCTCTCCCTGACAGTGCTGCTGTCACCTGCTCCCCTGCCTTTACTCATCCATCAGTATTCCTGCCCGAGTGAGGAAAAATAAACAAGAAAAATGCAAGATCTCACCAAATACTTATGGGAAGCCTTCACTGCAGAAAATCCAGTGCTCAATCATTTCTTGAGGGGTTTGTTTCCCCAGTGTGCTCATGAACCATGAACAGTGTGTTCAGGTGACAGCACATCTTTCTGCCTCCCCCCTGGGCCAAGCTGATGGCAGATGCTGAGGGGTGAGCTGAGCATCCCTCTGCTCTGCACCCCAAATCCCTGCACTCCTGGGGCACCTTCTCCTCTCATCCCCTCACAGAACCCCAAGGACCTGAGAACTCCAGCTGGGGGTTGCTGAGGGGCTGGCACCCTTAAAGTGCCCCCCAGCTGGGAGTCCCACTCAGCTGCAGTCACAGAGGGGATGCTGATGTGCATCTCAAAAGCTGCTCCCTGCAGGAAAAATGCCCAGAGCTTCAGACTTCCAAGGACTGCCTGACAAATTACTCCAAGAAAACCAATCCTGCTGCAGTGGTTGCCCAGCACAGGAGGAGTTTGCTGGGGGGCTCAGACTTCCAGGAGCTCTTCAATCTGTTCTCTTTAACTCTGACACGAGTCAGAACTTTCCTGTACATTACCAGTGTTTGCCATCATAATTTCTATGGAACTTAGTACTGGGATAATAATTATTAAACAATTAATGGGAGATCCAGGGTGCAAGGAGAACAGGCACAGGTTTCAGTGGATTTGAAGGCAGGGCAGAGCTCGTGTCAGTGCTGAAGATTTATGTTGTGTAGAATTTGTTAGTGCCAAGATCAAAACTGACACCTGGAGTGCCTAAAGACAAACAGGGAATTTAAGGAGCAGCTACTCAGCAGTATTGACTCAGCTGTCGTTGGAATAAGACACAAAAGTTGCTCAGGCATCTGTCTTCATCCTTAGGCACTCCAGCACCTGACACCCCAGCCACTGCTCTGTATGCAGCACCACAGCAAGGAAAGTCCACAAGAACCAGGGCTTTAACAGCCCTCAGACGAGGCTATAAAAATCAATTTATCACAAGCCACTCACAGAACAGGGTGCTCACCATGTGGTGTTTTCATAATTATGCACAGAATGAGTGAAAACTCACCAGAAATACTGCAAGAGGTAACCAGGGATGTGTTTTCCTATCCAAAATCAAATCCAACTGCAACCCATCAGTGCCAGCCCTCTGAGAGCCTTTTCTGACTGAACCTCCCTCCCAGTCCCTCAATAATTCATTGTGCTGCTCTGAAGGTGGGTACAAAAAACAACCAACCAACCAAAAAAAACCAAGAGCAACCAAAAACCGAACGACTTTTTCCTCCTGTTCCTGACTTGCTTGGTGTTTGTAGTGCCAGCAGCTCTGAGGAGCATTATTCCAGCTCTCCCACTCCTCCAGTGAGGCAGAGCCCTCAACATCTTCTGGATATTTCTTGGAAAACCCACTGTGAATGTTAACACTTCAAAAGGTACCAGCTGCATATGATCTGATAAAACCTGATGCAGATGTTGTGATGCCCCTGAGCAGGCTTGGGCACCAGAGCAGAGTACACATTCAGGCTGCTAACACCTTGCTGAGCACCTAATGCCTGAAAATGAAATTAAATAATATGCTGGAGTTTGCTGGGATGGAAAGACACAGGGGTTAGGACAAGGGGGTTGGGAAGGGAGCTCTGAGGGACATCACATCCAGCTTCCCTTTACTAGGGACTAAACAGGAGGCTTATTGCAGGATGGAAGGGAAGGAGAGAAGGGAGCCCTGAGACCATCCCTCAGCTAGAGCACTTGGGGGAGCCTAAAAAGCCAAAGCCTGATCTGATCCATCTCCTGGCCATGGGACACAGAGGGTGACAGGAGATGCTCAGCCCCGTGCTCTGCACACACCCTGGGGGCTCCAGGGTCAGGCAGCCAGCAAACACTCACACTCTGTAGAGTTTCAGCATTGAAACTCTATCATTTTATCTTGGATGTTTTTTTTATCTTGAAGAAGGCAGGACAAAGTTTGGCATTTTTTTTTCTGCAGAGATATTGCAGTGCTCTGGTGCAGCCAGGGGAAGGATGACAAGGGGGAGAGAAAAACTGTGCCTTTTTCTTTAAAGACTGAAAGTCCAGGGGTTTTGAATCAAAGCAACAGAGACATCCACTACTCAAAAAAATCAGAAGCCAGAGTCCTGTCCCTTGTCATTTCTAGGGCAGCAACTTTCACCATCTTAAACCAGAAAGGGAGAAGACTTTGATTATGCAATACTTATTTTATAGCACTGACAGAAGCCCATGACAGAAACAAATTGACTCATGAACACAAACACATTTAAGTGTATTTAGTTTACAACATGAGAACCACTTGAGAATCAGTAAAGTAAGTGTGTATCAGTGACATTTCTTTTTGTGAAATGAGAAAAAAAAAAGTTTTACATACAAATATTGCAGGAGTGAAATCATCCCAGTGACTTTCCGTCTTCTGGAAGTCAAAACACTCCAGATTTTCAAACTGACAGTTTGATTAAAAATACATTACAGCTTTATAACTAACGAGCAAACATCCTTGGAGCTCTGGTAGGAGCTGCACAGCTCCTTGTCCTGGGCTGCACGCAGCTTGTTCAGCTGCAGTTGCTTTTTCTTTGACTGGAAATAGGGATTTCTGCAGCCCTGCATCTGCCCCCCACACAACAGGGCTGCAGAATCCTGGGGAGAGATGAAAACAACTTCTGCCAGCAGTGGAATTCCAAGGCATCATCTCTTGGACCCCTAGAATACCATCACCTACATCTGGGGAGGAGGGGAATCTTTAAATGACAAAAGTGCTTCAGTAAAGTGGGTCCCCCGTGTTGTAAAGAAGCCCACGCAGCTCAGAACTAAGGTTAGGAATTGATTTTTCCCATTCAGCAAACAGTAAAACATTTCAGCTGCTCAGAGCCCTAAGAAGAGCAACCTCAAAAAAGCAAGAAGGGTTCCCAAATGAGGCAAAAAAAGACAAATTACACAGGGCTATTTTAGAGATGTATTATGTCCTGTGTGTCTTTAATTACTAACACAAATCATCCCTTTTAGTAAAAGGTCAGCTGCTTTATTTGTCAGGAATGCAGACCTAAATAATATTCACTGTAAGATGCAATAATTGCACTTTTCTGCTGTGGATTCCTTCTGCAAATTACTCGTCATTAGTTCTAATGAGAAAGCTTTAAATACAAATATTTGTAGAGAAGTTGCAAAAAAATAAACAAGATGCTGCAGCAAGAGGATTTCTGTCAGGCCCTGGCTCTCCTGGCACTGTCCTCCCCCTCCAGAACACGTTTTGGGGTACACAGCCAGGCTTTGGGCCAGGCAGAGCCTGGGACCCCCAAACCTGAAGCCAGGATGGGTCCTGCTGGTGATGCTCCAAGAGCCACCCAAACCTTTCCAGCCCCCTTGATTTGTAGAGCAAAGATTTTTAGGTTCAAGGCGTTCTGTTTTGCTGGTTGGTTTGTTTCTTTTTTCTGTATTTACAACTGGGGATTGTAGGAAAGGTTTCATTCCACCCTTGGTATCCTAATGCCCTCAGGAGCTGCTCCAGCTCAGTGTGCAGAGGGTGTTCTAGGGGCTCCTTCCGTCCCTGGAGCCCCACAGGGTGCACATTGGGGCTGGATCTCACTCCACTCCATTTCCTAAAACTACCAAGGCACAGCAAAATGTCCCCTCCGTGCCCCAGAACACAGCACATGAACAGCACACTGAGTAATTGGCAGGTGCCATCTAAAGCTTGGTCACTGAACAAATAGAAAATCTTAATCTGCATTTCCAGCCCTCACCTGGAGGAACACACACACAGACTGCTGACTTCCACACTTTGTGCAGAGCTCGACTGTTGCCCAACCACTGGAAATTAAAATGCCACAGATAACAGAAACCTTTGTAAACAGATTTAGAAGTTTAGAGCAAAAACAATTGATTAATGTTTAAAAACAAACCATAAAAACCTAAAGAGTTAGGCTTCAAGAAGTCCCGGGAACAGACTGCTGAGTGCAGATTTACATTTCAGACACATCCATTCTTTTAGAAAGTCCTGAGCACAACATTTATATTCATTTTGTGGCACTGGCAGTGCTGATTGATGTGAGTCTATTCATATTTAGATAACCTATGAATCAACAAAATAAAAGTTCTCCTATCAAGAACAGGGAAGGAGAAGGAGAAGTCTTCATCTTTCCCAAGCCACTGCCAGCACTCCCACATGGGGAGCTCTCTCTTGGCGTTCCTTTTGCCTGGACCCTGAGCTCCAGGGTGAAGCAGCCACTGATGGCCATGGCCAACATCTTCCTAACCCCATTCCCACCTTGGGAGGAAGGAAAATTGCCCCCTAGAAACACAGGGCCATAACAGCAATGTTGGCAAGGGTCTAGCTGGAGATGGGAGGCAAGATAAAAGTCATTTAGACAGGAGTGATAAAAATGAGAGTGTGATACAAAATATTCACTGGAGACTGAATTCTGTTGGGGAACTGGAGCAGGCACATGGTTTGCAGAGAAGCCTGGATTTAGGAATCACTTAAGGTTTGGTAATTAGTTTAGCAAGGTGCTCTGTAGCAAAAAAGCCCCTGCTTACATCTCCAAGTGTTTAACTTGTTGTCCAAGTGCTTGATGGAGAGAAAGAAAAGGAAGAAGGAATTTTGTTGGTTCGCATCTACTCTGTGCCCTGCAGCCCTGGGGAAGGCAGCAGCAGCCTCGCAGACACTCATTGCAGATGAAGAACAAGATATTTCTGCCCAGGGTACCTGGGGCAGAGATCCCTCCCCTTCCTCCTGCGAGAGCAGCACATCAGGAACCAAACCAGTCCATGCCAAGAGGAATGAGGATGAGAGCAGTCCTTAAAAGGCTCCCACGGGTGGCAATTTAGTGCCACCAGCTGACAAAACCAGCAGTCCTGCTTCTTTCAGAGGGCAGGGGCAGGCTCAGAGCTCCCTGCTCATCAGAATGCTGCCTCCCTGCCATCCCAATGCACTGCTGGGAAGGGAAGGTATCTGCTCTCCCTTCCCATCCTCCGCTCCAGCTATTGACTTGATTACTTTTTAATATACTGCTGGGAAGGCAAAGCAGACACTTAGAGATTGCTGAGGTCAAAGGAGGCTGAAAGCCTTGGGGAGATGGGGCTGGAGGCCCTGGGCAGAAGCTGATGTGCTGAGACAAGCTGCTCCAGCCCAGAGTCACTGCTCAAACCCATCCCTAAATCTGGCCCTGAGCAGGGAAGCATGGAGAGGGGTTTACTTTGTTTTTTTGTGGTCTTAAGCCTTCTCCAGAGATGTCCTTGGCTCAAATGTGAGCATTATCTTCTAATCACAGGTTTATGAAGAGCACCACAAATGCAGCTGTCAATGCCATCCAGCTGTGACTGGCAGAAATCAGTGTCTCATGACTGCCATGAGTATTTCTCTCTAGGATTAATTTGTATTACCAGTCTGAACCTTTTATACAGTTTCTGTTGATCTGCAGGAGCTGCTTGCATTTGGCATCACAGCTGCATTGCTGGTCACTGGTGATTCAATGCCCTTTGCCCTGTCACTGCTCTCCTGTGGTCACCAGGAGAAAGCTCAGTGCCCTGAGCCTGTTCTGCCAGGGGACAGCATGACTTCACCTGGGATGTTAATAACTGGCTTTTAAAAGCCATGTGCAGGGTGGAAAGCAGGCTGCACCACACAGAACTGGAGGGTGCTTGAAGGGCTTTGCTGTTTAACAACCTAATTCCTGCAGCTCAAGTGGAACTGGACATTAACAGGGGTTCAGCAGCTGAGGCATCCCTTAAACGGAGAGTAGGGCTGGGGAGTGAAGGGACAAGTAGTTTAAACATCTTCTAAATATTGCTTTTGGAAAATAAGTGAGCTAGAGGAATTAAAACCAGGCTAGAAATTGAGTTCCATCCCTCATTCACTAGGACTTCAACCTCTTCATTAACAAGAAGAAATGAATAGTTATGCTGCCTGCTAGGAGGAATCATTCACCACTGTCCTCAACACCCCTGTGTTTTGGGCTCATCAAGTATGACCTGCTGAAGATCTCCTGTGTCTTCCAACCCAAAGCCTTTGTCTCCCAGGACCAAGATCTTGTCTCCCTGGCCATGGCCAGGACCCCGAGGGGCTCTGCAGGAACAGGGGTAGGTAGAGATCCAAGCTTCCAAGCAGCTCTGATCTCAGCCTAGGAGAGCATCAAACCTCCCTATGCTCCTAACCCTCTCCTGTCCCTCCCCTCCCTGGGCATGAAGCACTTTACATACAAAGATTCTCCCTAACATCCTCACTGCTGGAGCTCACAGCCACCTGGCACCCTCTTCACCTTCAAAGGAAGAATGAAGTGAAAGAAAACACTTCAGCATCTTCTGGGAGATCCGAGGAAGCTACAGACCCCTGAACACACTGCTCTCAGTTCCAGGCTTTCAGCATTTCCACATCTCTGCCATTTCCACACCTTTCAGCCTCTGCAGGGAGGGAATTCAGACACTGAGCCAAAAGGGAGCTGCAAGAAGTTTCCTTCTCTCCCCCCCAGGTCCCGGCTGTGCAGAAGAGCTGGATCTGCTGCCAGAGCTCTGGGCTCTGCCTTCAGCCTGCACACACCCCAGCAGCTCCCTTGCCTTTTGGTACCACCTCATGGTTACAGCTGCACTTGATAAAAGTTTCTTAGAGGCAGAAAAAGACCCCCTAGAAGTGTCTGTGCTCTGGCTCTCGGGTTCTGTGTTGGGATGGGTTCTCAGGGGGCTGCAGAGGGTCCCAGCAGAGCCTGCTCTGGCCTCACAGCACCCAGGCCAGCAAACCCCCTGACTGACTCCTGGTTTCCCCTTTAGACACCACACACACACACACACACACTTTCCCCATGTTCATAGCTCTGCTATGCTGATTTTCCTATTAAACTTTTGCTTTAGTAAGACAAACTGCTTTAACACACTTGGTTTTGTCAGAGTAGCTCTGTCTTGTATACTGAAAAACAAGCATTAAAAGTGTTTCTCTCCTCCTCCAGGTCCCCATGCAGATCTCCAGATACAGCATTCCTAACAGAAAACACATTTAAACGTGTAGCAACATCAGGTACTTCTGTGTACTGAACCAGCCAGACAACAGAACAGACACAATTTCCCCTGCTCCTCAGCAAAACACTAATTTGAGAAATCCTACATTTCATGTTGTAGAAGAAACAAACAAACAAAATTAATTTCTGCTATCCCTAACTGTACCTACATGTTCTCATTCCATAGTTCACTGCTTGCTTCCACGTGAGAACAGACAGCCCTGGGTAACAGGGTTTTGTTAAGCAGATATGGGTCACATTTTAACAATGCATTTATCTGTAATTGTGTTTGCTGATAAACAAGGAAAAACAAGGAAAAAAGCTAAAGAAGGCATATCCAGTGCTTTTTCACATCAATTTGTTGAACGATCCCTCAGGATCCCAGCAGGTTCCTGCTGCTCCCAGGACAGCATCCTCCAGCCTCCTGCTCACATCCCAACTCCTTTCTGATTCTCTGGTGTAAGGGGTGTAAACTCCTCAGCATTCCCTTACCCTCCTGTGAAAACCAACAATAAAACTTTACGTGCCTGAAATTACCTCTGCATTGTTGGAGGACTTGTCTAGCATCTCGTTAGCAGCTTCCCTTCATCTCCCAGCTTTAATTAGCAGCTCCAGCCTGGGATTTACCTATGACTGTCATGGGTGAAGAGCACGAGCTAATGAATTATTCAAAGTAAATTAAGAGACTGAGGGAGTTCTCTACCCGGCTAAGACGAATACACACTTCATTAGCAAATATTTTCACCTGTGACAGCCCCAGGTACCTCTCAGACTGAATTTCTACGCTCACCTGAAATGGATTCTGCCTGCGTCCCTGTTAATGTCAAACCCAGAGTTTTACTTCTGTAGAGATTACATTAACAGTGACAGTCAGTAAATTGGCTCCTCCAGATTAGAGGATATCTTCATTAAACCTGGGCACGGTGGGAATGGTTAAGCAGGCAGCCTTGTTCCACCCTCAGAACACCCCAGAGTCTCTTGTCAGGATCCCACGACATGATTTATCACTGCCACCACAGCCCTGCTGCTGGATCACCTGGAACTTCCTGAAAACTTTTAGCTGGGTTTTTAACTCTGAAAAACAAGCTCCAAGCCTGACCCCTGGGCCACCTTCACCACAGCCCCTTGCCAGCCCCATTGTCACCACTGCAGTCCCCTCAGACCCAGCAGCACCCCTGCCCATGTTCATCACCCAGGCAGGTGAGAGAGGAAAGCCTGGTGAAAAGAGAGCCCAAAAAAGAACACAAAAACCAGAGCAGTGGCTGCTGCACCAGACATATTAATTTTTTTTTTAATTGCAATACTTTAGATATGCTTATGGGATTGGAAATATTCCTACAAACACCCTTGAGGATGCTGAGCAGCAGGGAACCATCCCCACTGCCAGGTTTTCCTGATGCTGTTGCTCAGGAATAGAAAAGCATCACGTGGGTTTTGCTGATGGAAAACACTGGTTCTAAGCAGTACTGCCCTTCCACAAGCTCAAGATAAAATTGACTATTAAACCCAAATTGAACTATTTACTTATAGAAAAGACTTATCAGCCAGAGGACATATGAAAAAAATTATTTGCCAAATAACTGTGGGGGGGAAAAAAGGCAGAGAAATGCTTTTAGTTTACCAGGGTGACTCCTGAGGCAGCTCAAATCAGTTGCACTTAGCAACCCTGTGCTCCAGGTGTGATGAAGACAAGGCAAAGGTCAAGCATCTCTTCAGCATGCACTTTTTACAGTGCTAGCAATCTACATTAAAATATTCACAATCACACTCCTGCACTCAATGGATTTTATTTAGGTCTTTAACAAAATTAGGTTTTTAACATTAAAATTAAATATTAATTTAACGTCTCTGAAGGAGCTGAATGAATTGCACTGGAACTGAAGGAAAGGTTCAGCTACAGGAGATTTTCAAATGAGCAAATGATAGCTCTGTGCTTGGGCTGGACCCAAGGTGCTGGGGAGGTTCAGAGAATGGTTCCCCCCTTCTGCCTGGGTAAAAGGGAATCTCTCCCATAATTATGCTGAAGGAAAGAACCTTCCTGACATTATTCAGCTCAACAAAGGGCCTGAGTGTATCTGCTGGAGAGGCAACCAGCCACAGTACAAGTCCTCTATTTCTTTACAGCCAATTCCAGTAGTTAATTGCCTATAAAACACTTGCTTTGCATTTATGTTGAAATTGTTCATTTTCAGCTTTAAGTCATTAGTTTTCATTATGGTTTGGGTTTGGGTTTTTTTATTTTTTTTTGCCAAGACTGAATTTTCTGAGTCTTTTGACACAAAACCATTTTTTACACAACGAGGTTGCCTGCTTCCATTCTGCTGAACTAATTAGCCCGAGTCCTTTAATCCAGCCCATAGAAATATTTTTGCTTTCCTGTATAACATTTTTTTCTCTCTTCTGCCATCTTTGTTACTCCAGCATCTCTGAGGAAACATGCCCAGAGCCATACATCACACTTTCCTGCCTGTCTCAGCACTTGTATCCCAAACACTGCACACACCTCTGCATCCTTAGTGTGGATTTGGCTGCAGGGTCACATTAGGACCCAATGTAAACTCAATCTTTAGACTGGATCCAGCTTATTGAGGAGTTCCTTTCAGCAGCTTTCCTCTTCATTATATCCTACTCCACTCATCACTGTTATTTTCAAATTTTACCAATAATTCTAGATCAAACTTCACACTATTCCCACACACCCCACGCAGATCTGCACCCACTGCTCCGTGCTGCAGTCCCACAGAAACACCCTTCCCACCCACACCTGGTTTGGCATCCACACCAATGACTTTTCTCTGTTAACTATCCAGACCTTACTCCACTTACCACACCTCACTGATATTTCAGCTTGTATTTTGGGGTTTGTTTCTCAAGAAGGGCTCTGCAGAGCTGAGCCCAGCAGCAGCACTGGGCAGTGCTGACTGCACCCAGCCTTCCAGCAACTCTCAAGAGCTTGTAATAGATCTGAAATAGTTCCTTCCTCACGAAAGAACTCACCAGGAATTATTCTGAATTGGCTTTTTTTAACCACTTCAGTCTATTGTATTTCTCAGCACAGCACTTCAGGTTGTTTCTCATATGGAACACCACTTGTGGACTGGTGACCTTCTCCCCCAGTCCTGGAGCACCCCATGGGCAGAGCATCCAGATCTGCTGGCTCACAGCTGGTCACCTTCACAGCCCAGGGTGCAACATCTGCCTCCAGAACCATCTCATGATTCCATTAGATCTGACCCACTGCTACAGCTCCACAGATGTGAACACCACCAGGGTTAAGTGACATCTTCTGCTTTCAGACACATAACACAGCACTTGCCTCATCAAGTGTAAGAAAAATATTTCCATACTTATTTATTTACACAATAATAGAATGTTAAAATGCTCTGGTAATCATTACATAAAGATCAAATGTGAAACCTTATTATAGACATCAGGAAAAATAGCTTTCTGATGAAATGTGGTGTGACTTCCAACAGCAGAGCCTATTTTCAGCCATTCATGCATATATTCATAAATTTGGAAATTGTAAATTACATCACAAGATGGATTCAGCCCCAGTTAATGCAGAATTCCATCTTCCCCTTACCCACATCTATCACCACAACTTTTTGCCAGCACACCCATAGTATTTCCCTATGAGGTGTGGGTGGGTTTTCACATGTGACTACGATTCAGATTCAAAAGTGGAAGTGATTTAGGACATAAATTATCTTTTAGTAGTTTGTTTAGTGCCACATCCTGGTCCTCTCATTCAGATGTAAAGCATTCTCCTCTCTGCCTCATTTTCCAGTCCATAATGGCAAAGGCCACAGTTAAAGCTGGGGATGAAGAGCTCTGGAGTGCTCCTCTCCCCAGCCTGGGCACTGAGCTGGCTTTGTCACTGTCACACCCAGGGCAGGGGACAAATTAAAGACATTCATTTCCATGGCTGGTTATTATACCTGGTAACCCAAATGTTCACACACATACATTATCCCTGGTGAGATGGAGAAGCTGCAACCAGAAGGAACTAAAGCAGGATACCAAGGGAATGTCTGGAGAAAAAAAATAACGTGACTGAAAAACCAGGTCTGATTTTCAGGGGCCTGAAAAATGTCCCAGTGGAGGATGGCACATGAGAAACATGATGTGCTCTGGTGAAACCCCTGCATGTTCACCCTCAGTGCTGCCATCAAATGCTCTGAGTGACTTGTCCAGATAATATTCAGTGCAGCTGAGATTTTTGTGTCTGCCATACATCAGCCCAGAGGATATAATTTTCTCCAAAGTGGTTTTATGGGTCTAGGATTAGTTCGTGTTGTTTAGACCAACAATCACAGAGGCCATAAATTAATAAATACTTTCTTGGGCTACAAGTTATTTCAGTGCAGTGACCCAGACCATCCCACCCATCACAAGACACTGATAACCAGATTTCAGGGGCTGAATCACCCTCTGCTTTCCCTGCTCTTTTTTTCCTTCTCAGAGAAGCTAAAGCAGCAGGTCAGGGTCCTCAGCTAGGAAATGTAATTAATCTCCAGCAGTGAAGCAAGGTGAACCCACCCTGATCAAATATTTCATATAACACATTACCACGAATATCAATCACATTTCACAGCACATCTGGTGTCTATATTTTGTTATTACTTTTACTGCTTCTGAGGGAAAATTACCATGCACAGAGAAAAACCAAAGCCAGACACCAGAACTCGACATACCCAGGGTGCTTTCCCCAGCTAAAACTCATTCCTGCCTTCAAGAAATCCAAAGTTTTCAAATTTTTTTTATATTTTATTTTATACAAGCCTTGCCCTGGCAAGATAAGCTAATTAAATTAATGTAGAAATAAATTCTAGAAGCTGTTGGCAGAACCCTGTTCTGCAGGACTGGGTACAAACCCAACCACCCCTCCCCACCTGCAGTGCCAGGACCACCAGGACCCTCCCAGCAGTGGGTGAGAGATGCCATCCCGGGGACACTGACACCAGGCTGTGTCCTCACTGCCTCTCTTCCTCTTTTTCTTCTTTTTGAGCACCAGCAGGACCCCAGCTGGTGTCAGTGCCATTACCTGTTCAACACAACCCTTCCTGGCACCCTCCCAGGCAATCCCAGCCCAGCCCCACAGCCAAACAGCATTTTTCTCTTGCAAACGGAGCCCACTTGAGGCTCTGTAAAATGTGCAGTTCAAGCTTGCCTTTTCGGGTTCATTTCTCCCAGAAACCACATCGTCAGGAATATATGTGGTTATCTGAAATACCTAGTGTGACATGGAGCCAGATTTGCAGCCCAGCTTCTGCTGAAGTTGGAGACCATGAATAGACCTAATGCTTCATTTCATCCTGCATCCCACTAACAGCTCCAGCAAGGCTTTAAGCTGCTGCAAAGTTCTGTTATTTATAACCACTTCAGATGATTTTATGGTATGGATGTGAACTTACACAAGCGAAGATAATAGCATTTATTTATTTTTTTTTTTACTAAATAATCTAATCAAGCTAGTCAACTAATTTAAAATTAATGGGATGGAATGAAAACGTTGGACAGTTTCAAAATAAATTAAGTGTGGAACCAGGTTACGTTTAATCAAGCTGTCATGCAAATTAGCAGCTTCACTCAGTAAGTACTATTAAAAGAACTTCTTTGGTAGTGACAATGTTTTTGGAACCATTACAGGAACTATCTACTTTCTGTTAGAGAGATGAATGCTAAGAAGTACAGCTCCCCCAGTACCCAGTTTGTAATTACATTATCATAAAGCTTTGCTTGGCAGGAAAGCTGCAGATCAGTCTGCTGGGGCCAGGGGGTCAGTGACAGTAAATATTTTCAGAAAATCACTCTTAATCTGCAACGTTATACACTGCTGCCAAAAAAACCCCAAAACAAAACACCACAAACCAACAAAAAAACCCAAATCAAAATACAAAATAAACTCCCCCCAAAAACAGCCAAATGAGATTATACAGATGTATGGCTGCAGAGGGAAGAGGCATGCAGGGAACATCCCAAACATCCCTTTCTGCAGGGAATAAAGGTGTAAGAAGGGAAAATCCCCCCAAATCCCAGGTGCAGACAGCAGTGACCCCAGGCTGCCTCACTCCCCGGGCTGCCTTTAAGGCCTGGAACAGCCCTATGGAGGCAGCACCTATTCCTATGGCCTCTGTTAATTAGGAGATGCTCCTGATTACTGCCTAATGAGGCAACCTCAGGCCAGGGCTGGCAATGCCAGGAGCCCCTCCAGGTAAGGAGCCAGAGCCCTGATCCTGCCATCCCCAGGGATGGATGCAGCAGGAACAGCAGCACCTGGAGCCAAGGATTCCTCCCCAGGAGAAGGGAGCCTTTGCTCTCCCCTCTGAATATATTTCTATTGATCTCCTGCATCCACACTCTGCCAGCAGATGTGCTTTGGATGCTGTAATGGAGCTGCTGCTAACTGAGGAATTGTGTGCCAAGTCCTCTCCAAAGGCAGCAAACCTTTGCAGAGCAGCTGCATTCCAGGTCACAGACACTTTGATCAACAGGAAATAATACTGCACATCATTTGCTGCCATAAAAATAATATCACTTTGTACTACTACAGTGTTCTACCTTCCATCTGAGAGCATGGAAGCCTTGCAGAGAGTGTTGACACCCTCAGCTTATTCCACACACACACAGCTGCAAGGACTGCACTCCAGAATTCCAGTTATCACACACCTTTACCTTAGGGAGGGACTGGGTTCCCTTTCCTTTCTGTAACATGAGGAGAGGTCTGCTGCCCATGGGCTGGCAGCCAAACACCACTGGCACCCCACAAACAACTTTCCCCCACTCAGTCAGAACCTGGGGCTGGGCTCTTCTGGGAGCTCCAAAGCCCCAGCTGGCAGGGATACAAGTGCTGGCCCAGCCCCAGTGCCACCTCACACAACCAGGGTTCTGTGAACACCTCAAAATTCCCTCTGATCCTTCACCTGGGTGACCCTGGGGAAAGAAAATGCGTTTGGATGGGGCTAAAATAATCAAAAACTCTGCTTTTCAGGGCACTCGTTCCAGAAGTGGTGTATCTGAATAAAAAATAAATGTTGTTGTATACAATCTCTGTAATTCCTCACTTTACCTAGCTAATATATATATATATAAAAAAAAAAAAGCAGGGATCAGCATGGTTTGTTGGAACTGTGATGTTTCAAGAACTGAGTGGCAAATAGCTATGCGATGCTCAGAGTTATTACTGTCCTCATGAACAGAATAATGTGTTCCCTGGGCATGGATCTCTTCATTGCAGCAAACTCTGGCTCTAGGAAAGGCAGAGAGGGAAAAGTGAGGAATTGAAATGCTGCTGGGGACAGAAAGAATGACCAAGGAGGGGTAGAAGTGCCCTGGTAGAGGCAGCAGCCCAGCCCCAGCCTGGGCATCCCAGCACAGCAACCACACAGCCACACTTGAGCCTTATTGGTATTTATCAACGAATGAATGTTAATTTGAAATGTTTACACAAAACTCCTGCACTCAAGAAGATGAGTAGCACCAAAAGTGCTCTTTACGCCTCCAAAACCAGGATTCATTTTAAATCCATTCCCCATTGACAAAATCAATACAGGGATGAATCACAAGTGTGTTAGGGACAGGAAGAAAAAAAAAAAAACCAAACGAATTCCTGACCAGGTATTTGGGTATAATGCATGAAAAATGGAGAGAAAAAAACCCAACCCAAATGCTGTGATGGGCAGGAACCAGCCTGGCCCTGCGTGGGGCTGGTTTGATAATCCTCTGGCAAGGGCAAGCAGCAGCTGGATATAAAAAACATTTGCAAGATGTATTTTATCCTTAGCACATACACCTGCATACTACCAGAAATGTAACAGAAAGAGGGTAAAAAAAAATAAATTCATAAATCAAATACAATTAACTAAATTAATTTTAAACTAATTTCCAGCCTCATGCAAGCTGCTGTTAAAAAAAAAAAAAAAAAAAAAAGTAGCTGTGACAAAAGATATATTTTGTTCTTTTTCCTCTGCTACTTAATAGTCTCAGAATGAAAAGTCAAGTACAATTTTCTGGTCCAATTGTTCCAGCCAAGGGGAAAACTGCTTGTCATAATTAGGCCACTTTCATAAGATATTTACTCATCAGCCAGCCTCCTGCCCTGTCCTGTCCTGGGCTTGTCCTGAGCTGCTGACTGCTCCTGCCCCACCATCCACCCCCTGACTCTCATCTGTATCTCTCTCATCTGGGGTGATGCCCTGGGCTGGGACAAGGCTCTGATCTGCTCATTTCCAGGGAATTCCCAACTCCAGGGCTCTCTCTTTCTCCAGAAACAGCCCCAAGGGGCAGCCAGAGGATGGGGCAGGATGGAATTCCACACCCCAACATCTCCTGAGGAGTTTTCCAGGATTACCTGGACAGGGACACTGTGGTCCTCGTCCCACTGGGCACATTGACACCCTGAATGTCTTGAAAAAAAAGAAATTCAGAAGAATTCAAGTACCCTGAATGGTGTGGGCTGGGGGCTGCCTTGTGGGGAGGACTGCAATCCCCATTCCTACAGCACAGAAATGCAAGCTGCCTTTCAGGAGGGGTTTTGCCACACTTAAAAGATTCTGGAGGTCACAGTGGCTTCCCACAGCCACTGCCCACAGCTCCTAAAAATCTATTTACACATCAAAAAACCAAGAACTGCCATGTGAGAGACCCTGAGTACATGAAAGAAGAACTTCAACTCAGTCTTTTTTTTTTTTCTCACTGTTTATATTAACATTTCAATGACATTTTAATAATTAATTTTAGATTTACTTAATAACTGACTTGAACAAGAAATATAAGAGAATTACACTGATGAAGTGGGAGCATGATTAGAGGTGGCCTGGGGAGCCCAATCACACCAGGCATGCCTGGAGTGCTGCAGTACCATTTAACTTGCATCCAGGAGACCCGAGGCAGCAGCTAGGCAGGGAAACACACTTAAAAGTAAAGGATTTTGATGATTTTGCCATTTTACTGATTTAATTCCCGTGATAAGTTGAGGATAATTGTGACATAACACCGAGATAAAAGCACACGTACTTTGAATAAATTAACCTATAATTTTGTAAATATTATACCACCATAGATTTATAAACAAAATATTTAGCATGAGTGTTACACAAGGATGGTTTCATTAGTGGGTATCATGCATTATTTCATTCTATAAGCAACACTGCCTGCAAAACTGCTGCACTTGGAACTCCCACTGATGGGAGACTTTTCATCCCTCCTAGGAAAGGACACAACTGAGCTAACTCACTGCTTCATCAGCACCAGTCCTTGAGTAACTCACTTTAATAATACAAGTCTTTTCTGAGACCTTCATAAACAGTTATACTCATTTTTAAACTAGTCTAGTTCATCTGGTCCAACCCCCTCATTAAAACCTGCTGTACTATGATGGGTATGAACAAGATAACTGAAATAATTGCTGTTAGATGAGATGGAGACACCTACTCAGAACCACACACAAAAAAGCTGGGTTCATTTCTCTTGCAGAAAAGCCCTGAGCCTTTCTGATCCTCTGACACAGCAGACAGACACAGCAGAAACCACTTTTGTTTATCTATTTATTTTTGCCAGGACATCCATTCTTCTTGCTGCCTTTGGAAACTCATTATTGCCTCAGCTCAGGATACCAAATTATTTGGGGATTTCACTGAGACCTGCAGTCAGTCTCCCAAAGACTAAGAATTCAAAACAGGGACAATCTCAGCTGCAATTTATTTCACAGGGTGCTGACACTGTCCAGCCTCTCTCAGGACCATTTCCCCATTGCTGTTATTTTTAAGCTACCAGCATTTTGTCTCTCTAAACATCTGGTAAAGCCTTAAGGCACCTGCTCCTTAAGTTTACCTTCACTTAATAGGCATTTCACTGGAAATGCTGACACAAGCAGCATCTGAGCAATGACACAAAGATGAGTCAATACAGCTTTTAGAATATTAAAAACCAAACCAAACCACCCGGAGCTCTTGGAGAGCTGTGTTACTCAAACCTTTATTTTGGTTAAACTCCAGCTCTGTTGGCTCAGCTCAGCACCCACCCCCTGCCCACCCTGCAACACGTGGCACTCAGCATCTCAGCTGAGCCCCAGTTACACCAGTAATAACAACATACCCTTTATGTTGAACTGTGTCACAAACATGAGATGTGTCTGTGCCCAGACTGCCACTCACCCAAAGCCCTGCCTGTGGTGCTGAACGTTTCCCTCTTCCCCTCACACATTCCCAGCTCTGGTTTCAAATGAAGGGACACCCCAGTTTGCTGCAAGCCGAGGTGACTCCTGGAGCCCCCGTGTCAAGTGGAACATCTCCATGGGGAGCATCAGGCACAAAACCCAGGCCAGCACCATGTGGTCAGTTACACCCCCACCCTTTAAACTCCCTTCTGATAACCATTACAAGGAAATTCCCTGAATTAAAACACCAAAACCTGCAGAGATGGTTCCTGTGCTCCAGACCCTGAATGTAGGAAGAGCTCTAATGTGTCCGCAGACTTCCCTCAGTGTTATTAAACCCCAGAGCCAGCAAACTGGTAGCAAAACCTCTCCATAGACATCTCAGCATTTGTGCTGGTAGCTTATTAAAAGCTGCTGAACGAAATTACTGGAGCTTTCAGACAAGTGATGTGCTGGACTGCTGGATCTTAACTGCACTCAAACCCAACAAACTTCTTTCCTCCACACACAGTGTCCGGGGACATGGACCATCATGCTGCAACAGGGAGAAAAAACAAGTGGGAGAGAAAGTTTGGGGCAGCCAGCACAGCCAAGCAGAATAAAAAATATGGGAAAAATGGCCTAGAAAACTACAGCTTCATTTACTCCAGTGAATTCTTTGTTCCACAGCAGCACAGAACAATTCTTCTGCACCACTTCCCTGCTCTCACCCAGCATCCCCCAGGCAGCTGGGCTACCACAGCAAGACCCAGGTAGCCCCTTCCAGAGGGGGCCAAGGGGCTGAAGGAAGGAGCCTGTGCTAATTCCATGTTTTTCTACAGCTTCTACACAAAATGAACAGCTTTAATATATATACAAACCCAGCATAGTCTATGAAAAGTACATATATGTGCCTGTACTAGTAAAAAAATCAACTACTGTGCTGCAGAAAATGCAATGGTTCTCCTCTAAGCTGATAGCTGCCAGGGATGGAGACCCATTTTTCACCACATACTTAGAAACGTAGCAAAATCAATGCAGAGAGCCCCCAGATTGCCACTGCCCTGTGCAGCCTCCTGGACACCAGCCAGGGCTCCTTGGGCTGGGCCAGGGCAGGACCTGCTGCAGGAGCCCAGCTCTGCCTTACTGGGACAAGCTGGAGTGGAACTGATAGTTACTGTTACATAATCACACACACCTTAACCACAATAAATCACCTAGAACTCCATCTGAAACTTCCTCTCCCCTTCTCCCATCACGTTTCCTCCCTGTCACTCCTGCTGCATTAGGGGCTCTCAGGCTGTGATGGCAGCAAAGCTCCAGCACACCTCCAGCCCTCTGCTTTAGGGATGTTCCCCTCTCCAACCAGTAACAAATGGGAGGGGAATTTCAAAGCATTCTTTTCTTCCTAGGCTGGCCCAAAATGCATTTCAGAGAAACAAACACCTGCCCCAGGTGAAAATCAGGTGGTTGGAAAGGGAGAACTTCATCCTCCAGTGCTGCTCTGTGCTGGTGAATTACAGTCTGCTTAAAAACATTTTTAACATGAAGCCAGTGAGATATCAAAGGCATACAACTGTACAGTAAATTATGTATGCCCATGTTTTGTAGAGGGAATAAGGTTCCTGCCTACTTTTGACAGAACTGCAGTGTGTAAATTTAGCAGGCTTAGCACAGACACAACTCCAGACTGGACACTTACTGTCATCCTGGGCATTTACATAACTACAGACAAAAATGCAGCATCTATAGATAAACATATGGAATTTCCTTCATTGACACTGACATCTGCATGAGTAAAATTACTGGAATTTCTGCAGGAAGGATTGTATGCTAATGAGATTTTTTCAAAGACAAAACTGTTAGTGCTAACAGTTGGATTCTCCCTTTGTTTTAATTATGCATGACTAATGATAGCTGTTTGGCTGTCTGACCACCAGATTGTGTGCTGTTGCCAAGGGAAAGATCTTTTAAAATAGACTGACTGTTCTGCTGCTATAAACCAGAGCATGTGCTACTTCATCTTATACTTTTTAGCAGGTTTGCAGGTATGAAAATCAAAACCTGGGCTGAACTCACCAGTGTGTTCATTCTCCTGTGCAGGTCACCCTGTGTCTGCTGGCAACAACCAGTGAGACACTGCACAAAACCAGAGCTGCTGCAGACATCCACTGCCACAGCTTCTGGGGGCAACCTGGGCACCCAGGGGCTCAGCACCCTCACAGCACAGAATTTCTCCCTCCCATCTCCTCTCCATCTCCCCTCTTGCAGCTCCAAACCCTTCCCCCTCATCCCATCCCTCCAGGCCCTTGTCCCAAGTCCCTCCCCAGCTTTCCTGGAGCCCCTTCAGGCACTGGAAGGTGTTCCCCAGATATAGATAGAAACATTTAATAGATATAAAGTAGGTGGATTTTGTACTGATCACCCCTGCTCAGGGAGAGCCATGGCTGGAGAGGACTCTGCACACCTGCCAGCACCCAGCACTGCCCCACCTGGGGGGTATTTCACCAACATTTCTCCCCGTGTTGCTGGTGAGGAGGAACAGCACCCACAGAGCAAGGTAAAGTTTCTGTTTCAGCCTTCTCTTTGCAGGTGGCTCTGGGTGGAAGCTGAAGCAAGGCAGAGGAGCTGGCAGCCCTGGTACCCGAGTCCTGCAGAGGGACACAAGCCATTAACCTGCTGCATCCCTGCAGTGCTGCCTGCACAATCACACTGAATACACCCAGGGATGGGGCCAGCTGGACTGACCACCCCTGGCTTTCACCCAGCTGCTGCCTTGGATTCCTCTACTTCTGACAAAAAGTCATTTCTTGCCAGGTCCCTGCCCCAGCCGGGCGTGCAGAGGGGTGGCAGGGAGGCTGCCAGGCATCCCTTGGACTTTCTCCTGCCCTCACCAGGAAGAGAGGGTCCTGGGAAAGGATGCTCCTTGATGTTAAAACACTGCAGGATGGGCAGGTGGCACTGCTCAAAGCCATGCCAGGGAGAAGGAGCAAGGGCTGAGTGCTGCTGAGCCTGCCCAGCCCACCAGGCTCTCCACAGCATCCCTCATCCCTCCTGCAGGTCCCACAGAGAGCTGGCACATCCCTGGGTCAACTCCCTGCTCCTCTGCAGCACAGATTTTCCTTTCCCAGCCCAGCCTTGGGTCAGATTTCTGCCAGGAGAAGAGGTGGCAGCCAGTGCCACCACTCAGCTCAGCCTGGGCTCTTTTCTGGGATCTTGGCTGCATTCAGCTCTGATGCAAGATGACAACAAGAAAAGTAATTTAAGTCGCTGTTGGGCTTTTTTTGGTTTTTTTTCTCCTAAACAGAACAGCCCTTTGGAACAAATCCTGTTTTTCATTCCTTACTGATCACTGGTTTTGTTAGTTCCTCTGCATAACATCTGAAACACTCACGATCGTTTAAAATGATAAATTATTTTAATTTACTCTGGATTTATTTATTATTATTAGCACACAGACAACAGGCAAGATCCATAATGTGCACGTTAAATAATTGGCAGGGGTTTGGGGCGTGAAAGCCTTACCCAAACAACTTAATTTCATGTGGGAGTGTGCACGGAGGTCTGCAGGTACCACAGCCTCATCCCAGGGAGTCAGGAACAAAGCTTCACACAGAAACAATAATTTAGGATCCTGAACTGCACAAGAATACCAAGAGTATGGAAGTCAAGAAAGATACCTTTTAAAATCACAAAGGAAATCTGTACATTTGTGGTGATAAAGGGCATCTTTTCTAGGAGGAGAATGCAAACCCAGCAAGTCCCAGTCCACAAGAGTCACTGCCCCTCCTCAGCAATTTAAATATTAATTGGGCATCCAGAAGCCCCTGAGGACCTGAACAGCTTTGGAGTGGGAACCTTCTTGACCTTCCCCATCACACAGAAACTGAAGAGACACAGGCCCAGAGCAGCAGGATGCTCCTCAGGGCCATTGATCAGAGAACACATGGTTCAAGAAGTGCTGGCAAGGAGCCCCCTCTAAATGAAACCCAGGATGACCATAATATTGCAGTATCATTGAGTGCCTGGAGTCTGAGGAAGCAGGGACTGGAAACAGTCCCAGCAAGGTCTCATTTGGCCAGCACTCCCCTGTGCTCACAGAGAGGCACTTGAGTGCTTTACTGGGAAAGGTGAAGTCTGTCTGAAAATCAGCATGTTTGGAAAGCCAGAGAGGCAGGAGACACGGGTTAAGATGCTGCTGCCATACTTCTCCTGCCAAAACAGAGTTCATGCCCATGTCAGGCTGATTGCAGAGCCCCTGCATTTGGACATCTTTGCTCTGAACCTTTAGCACTGAGCAGAGGGGAGAGGTGGAGGAGAAGAGGAAGATCCCATTCCCAAGATGTGGAAAGAAGACACAGCTGGGAAAATAGTTTCCAATAGATGGAGAGAACTGCCATCCCTGGGAAGCTGGAGGGAGCCAGGGGAAGCACTGGGTCACCAGCAGCATTTCTCCAGCACACTGCCTGGAGAGCTCCTATGTCCCCAGAGTGTCACAGCCCAAAGGCTCTGTACCTCCCCGGAGAGGGAAAGTCACCTTGGACAAGTCTGGGGCAGTGGCTCTGGCAGAGAAGGAAACCAGGAGACAGGCAGGAGGCCAGGAGCTGCTCCTCCTGCTCCCCAGGTGGAAAATCCTCCCAGCATACAGGAAAGATGCTGAGTAACTCTAAATGCAACACCAAAAGAGGCACTTCATCCCAGATCAGCTGTCTGCTACATGTCCAAACCTTCTAATACCAGCAGAAACATCCCAGTGAGACAACCCCTGGGCAGTGTTCACCACTCACACAGCCCAGCCCAGCCCATCCTGCTTGCTGGGTCACACAAAGTGTTTGGTGGCCACCTCCAGTCTGAGGCAGGGACGAGCCCTGGAGCTCAGCTCAGATTCTAAGGGATGGCCAAAAGAGATCCTGTGGTGACAAACAAACACGTGGATGAGGTTCAATCCACCTGTTAAACAAGGCTGGCCCAGCACTGACCCTGGTTTTCCCAGGCTGGACAAGATCCAACATCCTCCCTGTACTCACAACCCACACCATTATCTGCTTTACAGCTTCCACTGCCTCTGCCCTTTCCTGGCAGCCTTTGGGAACCTCCAGTGGATCCCCACTCAATGTGTAAGTATTTGTAGTGAAAAAATCATATTATTTTATTCCTTGCAGAGCATATACTTCATACATTATTATCACAGAGTGGTAAACAAATTTTTACTTTTTTTTTTTAAAAAAAAAGCATTAACCTCTAAAACTTAAGTTACTGTGATTGTATGAATGCAAAAGTACTACCACATAAATTCATTCATTATCCAAAGGTTTTAAGAGAAATAAAAGACGAGATAAAGTCTGGTTGCTAGAGAAAGCCATTTGGCTCCCCTACACATGGGTACATTCAGATATCTAAGGGGTTTGATTTCCAAACTGTGGATGAGGTTTGTAGGAAGTGCTAAGACACATCCCTGCTCGCTTGCCTATATAAAGCCACAGGGGCCACAGGCACAGCTCAGCCATAACCTAGATAAGCATCAGCACAGAAAGTCAGAGAGAAATTCTCTTTTCCTGCTCAGGGCAGCAGAAAGGCCTGGGAGCTGCAGCCCTGGTGGGGAGCTCTCTGAGTACCCTCCCCAGGGCAGGTCACCCCCAGGATGGGACAGAGCATCCCCTGCCCAAGCAGAGGTGCCCTGGAGCACAGGCAGGGCTCAGGGGGCAGCCACGGGTCACCCTGCCCGCCCCCAGCAAATTGCTCTGCATTTGTCACAGCTCTTAAAATGCTCCTACTCCCCAAATTGCCACTTCTGCTGTCAGCATTACAGACGTGCTGCAAGCCCAGGGTGATCTCTCTCCTTGCAGGAGGTCTGCAGAAGGGTCACTGGAGAAATCCAGTTCTGAACATACAGACTCTTCTCCGTATTTCTAGCAGCTCACAACACAGCAATTTATTCTTTTAATAAAATAAGGCTTTTAGAACTTCCTCCTTCCTCGTGTGTTCTCATTAAACCTTAGCTCGTTGCCGGGGACGAGCGCAGAAAAGACGCAGGGACAGGATTTATACTTCTGAAAATAAGGGGCTGCCCAACATTATTCTGCCATACAAAGCAGCTGCATTATTGATCTGGTTTCATACCACTTCAATTACCAGTGGCACGGTGTTGGGAGCATGGCCACCCCGTGCCAGGCTGGGGGGCTGGAGCACTGCACACCCCGGGTGCTGGGTGATTGATCACCCTGCCAGGGGAATTAACTGCTGTAAAACGAGGGAGCTGTACTGCTTATTGCACTTGGTGTTAACACCAAGAGGCTTTTACTGGAAAGCCTCAGCAGCTAAAGGAGCCTCTGTTCCTCATCTTCAGTGCAGGCAATGAGAACTTAACGTGAGAGCCAAGCCTGGCACTTGGCTGGCTCTGTCTGCCACCCCCTTCGTGGAACCAGGGGATGCACTTTTTCCCCCTAACATTTCAGCTCAAAACCAGGCTGGCCAGTGAAAGTTTCTCCTCAGTCCAGCCCCAGTGACCCCGTTTCTTCACACTGCTTGCAGCCCCCAAAAGGTGGGTCAGTGGGGAACAGAACCCTGGGGACCCCTGAGGAGCAGCAGCCCAGGGCAGTCCCGCAGCACCCCGGTGTTAGGGGACACCTCCACCCCAGCCTGAGCACACAAATCACCCCAGTCTTCCTGCAGTCAGAAAACTGCTGACTCAAAGCCACGGGAATCACTCCCATATTCTAGCATGAATTATTAAAAAATGGAATGCAGATGCTGTAGGCTGCTGGATCCCTCCTTGACAGAGTGCAGCAAGAAGGGGAGAAGCCTGGAGCTGGGAGGGAACCAGCAAGAAGGGGAGAAGCCTGGAGCTGGGAGGGAATCAACATGTGCCAGGAGCAGGGAGCTGATGGCCATCTTGCCATGGGAACAGCAGCCAACTTCAGAGCCTGACAGGGACAGCACTGGGAAGGGCTACAGCCAGGCAGCCACGGAGCTGGGGGGAAAAAACTCCTTTTTCTGACACCCAGATGGCTTTATCCAGCTCACAGGATTTTGTATTTAAAGAGATCACCAGCTTCCAATCCTAAGGGTTCCAGTAGCAACGATGTGCACTGAAATCCACTGATGTTAGGACATGCCAGGGAGGGAGAAGTCGGGAGGAGCAGTGACAGCGTGGAGCCAGAGACTCCAGATAAACAGCTCTGCCCCTCCTCTCCCTGCTCCTTTCAAAGTGTTTTCCTACTGCCAGCCCACGTCTCCCCTCTCAAGCTGCAATACCAGCTGAAAACAAAATAAACTCTGATCTGAAAGCAAGCCTACAAAAGGCATATGAAATGAAAGAAGCTGATCCCAGAGCGGGAGGGATGGAGGGACAGATGTCACACACCTCCTGTCACCATCTACTCAGCATCCTTCCCTCTGGCAGCATCCTCAGAACAGATACCTCCCTCCTCACACAGAAGTAAGCTTTTAATCTTAGAGCTCTTAATTTTATTTATGTAACCTGTCCAGCTGCACAGGTACCAGGTCCCCCACACGATCTCAGGCCTAGAAAGCTGGATGTATTCCAGTTTCACATGTCACAGTGTTGTATAAGGTAATTCTAAACATATTTGCTTATGCCCTAATAATATTTAGTACTGGCCAGGTATCTGTCTTGGCTGCCCAAGAACTCATCATCAGGTTATCTTCTTTACAACAGCAATATCCCCAGCAGCTCTAACAAAATAACCTCTTTTAAACATTTCCTTTCATTCCCCAGTTCCACAGACAGCAAGCCCGAGCACTTGAGTACAATTCAAAATACAGAGTGTAATTGAGGTACACATGAAAAATACTTGTCAGCTGCCCTACATAGACATCTACTGTATTTTCAGTAGCTACTACACCAGAAGCAGGCTGACTCGCTATAAAACGAGTCCAAATTCTCACAGAATATCCAGCACACTATTTTACATCCGGTTGTGGGATCCTTATTAAAAAACATCAAACAGCTAAAATACTTTGTAATCTGGAGACCTGACACCCCAACAACAACAACAACAAAATACAGCACTTCACAGCTTAAAAACACTGCCAAGTAAATCAGATTTTATCACAAGCAAGGAGGTTCAAGCCACTGCAATCGTGTTCCAGAGGATGAGAAATTGTATTTTTTTCTGAACTGTAGCAAGATCAAAATGAAAGTGCAATGCACAAATGAAAAGTTAGCATCGGGGGACTTGGGAAATATCAAATCAAACCCAGGAATGAATGAACACGAATCAGAAAGGAGGAGTGAAGCAGATTAAGCATCATGTACAAGTACTGGTAAACAGATTTTTCTCCAGTCAGCCGGACAGAAGGTATGGGGAGCACAAAGGTTCCTTAGGGGAAGCAACAGCACAAGCATGTAATCCCCTGATGCACAAAGCTAGCTTGCCACGTACATCTCTGGGAAATATAGGAAACAAGAATATATTCAGCCAACACAGATACTTCTGACGGGGCATAATCCCCAAGCGCTGCATTCCAGCCCAGACGTGCTCACACCAGAGCCCCAAACTGGTGTCAGGAGCCCCAGACTGGTGTCAGGGTCCCCTAAACTGCATCATTTCCCCAGCAGCCTATTCCCAGCCCATTCCCAAACTTCTCCCAACAGATCCAGGTTTACCAAACCAGGAAAACCGCTTCCAATACACTCAGCCAGAGCACTGCAGCATCCCCAAGAGCGGGCAGGGGTTTGTTGGGGGCTTCTCCCCGTGCCCCCCAAGCCCCCCCTCCAGGTCCCCCCGCCCCACGGCACCCCCTTTGGCATCCTACCTAAGCACCGCCGTGTCCCCCTTCCTCACCACCAGATTGTCCACGGTCGCCCCGGGGAATTCTCCCCCGGGAGCTGCGAGTCTCCCGGTTGGAAGGAACCAGCAAAGGCCGAGGCAGAAAACAATCGGCAGCCACTGGTGGGAGCCCCCGGCGCTCCGCACCAGCGGTACCATCTCCGCTCCGCTTTCCCCCGGGCTATGCAGAGCTGCCCCCGCCGGTCCGGGCGGCCGGATGGTGATGAGGAGGAGGAGGAGAAGGAGAAGAAGAAGAAAGGGTGAGAGAGAGCGGAGCGTGGGTTGCTCCCGGGCGGCCTCCGCAGCATCTAGCGCGGAAAGGGCAAGGCGCCCGCTCGGCTCTGCGCGGCCGCGGATCGGCGGAGCGGCTGCGGCGGGCGGGACCCCGCTGCCAGCCCGGTTGCCACGCAGCCGTCGCCCTGGCAACCGTCCCGGCGGCAGAGGGATGCGCTTCCCACCCCCCTTTCCTCCTTCATCCCACCCCCCCTTCCCTTCCTTCATTCCACCTTCCCCCCTCCCTCCCTTCCTTCGCTCCCCCTCCCTCCTCCTCCCTCCCAGCTCCGCCCCTCCGTATCCCGGCTGGATGGACAGAAGGATGGACGGAAGGATGGATGGATGGAGGGATGGATGATGCCGGGGAGCGCAGGGACAGCCCTCCCCCGGCCGCTCGCCACCACTCGCTTTCCTCACTCCGACAGAAATGTTTATACCCCCCCTTCGGCCAAAGGAGAATCCGGAGCGGTTGGAAGGCAGTAAAAAGGGCTGGAAAATCGGCCCCGAAAAGCTCTGCAGGGAGGATGCCTGCATCCCCAGGGAGATGCTGAGGCTGCCAAAGCAGCACACGGCTGCCTCAGTGCCACAGCAGCCAGCCAGGCACTTCCACAATATTTGCTCAGCCACTCCAGTACTGGGGCTCCACTTCCTGACGTTCACAGAGTGGTTTGGAAAGGACCTCAAAGATCATCCAGTTCCAAACCCCCTAAATAAAAGATTCTGAGAAATAAGAGACCCTGAGTTATCTGAAAAACAAGCTTGCTCTTTGAAAAAAGCTTCTGATGTACCTGTGATATCAGCACCAAGCAGGCTCACACTAGTCTGGCACATACCAGGCTGCTCCAAGCCCCATCCAACCTTCAACACTGCCAGGGATGGGGCAGCCACAGCTTCTGGGGGCAACCTGGGCACCCAAGGGCTCAGCACCCTCACAGCACAGAATTTCTCCCTCCCATCTCCTCTCCATCTCCCCTCTTGCAGCTCCAAACCCTTCCCCCTCATCCCATCCCTCCAGGCCCTTGTCCAAAGTCCCTCCCCAGCTTTCCTGGAGCCCCTTCAGGTCTGGGAACATTCTACCAGGATATCTACAGGCACTCACCACTAGCAGGGGAAAAAAAAAGAAAAAAAAAGAGGAAAAAAAAGCAAAAAAACCAACAACAATAACCAAACCACTGTCAGCTTATTTCCCTACAGACACTCAGAACCAGCAGTCTTTTCTTCCTCCTGCATGTTAAACACATGCTCAAAACATCACTAGTCTCTGCCAAAGGCCTCTGGGTGAGGAGCTGTGTTTGCTGCCTCAGTTTCCCTCACCACCCACTCCCCAGGCTCCCCACTCCCCATGGATGGGGCCAGCTCCCTGGCAGGAACATCTCCTCTCCCCATGGTTCAGCTCCAGAGAGTTGCATCACCCCACAGGGTTGTGTAACAGGCATTGCGTGGCTGCTGGGGCCTCGGGGACAGTTTTGGGGAGTTCTCACGTGAAGTTCAGGCACATCTGGCCCCTGCCCCTGTTCCCCTGCACTCTGCCAGCCCATGGCATGGCACACCCTGATTTTGTCCCCGTCCCTCCCATCAGCTGCCACACAGCACAGATTGCTCCAATGCACCATTTTTTTTTCCTGCTTGTGAGTGGCCTCAGAAGAATTTAACAGTAAAATGATCCAAGTAAAAAAAAGAAAAAAACCCAACAGAAATAACACCACAATCTTTAATAATTCCCATACTTGCAATGGTCACACACTTTTGATAACCTATAATGCTGTGAGCTTTACCCTTCCCTCCTGCAGCCCAGACCTTTGCATCTGCCTAAAGAAACACAAGTGCACCCAGAAGGGAGCTCTTCCTCCACACAGCACTGCAGAGTTTCCTTGGCAAGAGAAGAGAAGAGAGGGGGAGAGACTGGCTCAGAACCCCTGGCCCTGGCTCTGACCATCAGTGCTGCTGCTGACACAGCCACAACTTGGGAATGTCCCCAGCCAGACCAGGCATCCCCTGCCAGCACACAGGTGTCCCCAGGGGGAACACCACAGCAGGAGCTTCCTGCAAGCAGAACTTGGACATCCAGGGTCAGAAACATTGTCAGGAGTATTCCCAGGCAGCCTCAGCCTCTTGGGTTGGGCTGCCAAGAGGAAAGGCTCCAGCTCCAAGCCTTGGATGCTCTCCTAGCAGGGACTTGTTACTGGCAGGTGGAGCTGTCCCACGTCTCACACTGTCACTACCCCACACTCAGAGATCTACAGTAACCTCCTGCAGGACCTTTCCAGACATGGAACCACAAAACATCACACACCAACAGCTCTAAGTGTCCCACCTGTGAAGCTCTCAGGCATCATTTTTACCATCACTCACCAAGTTCTGCTGTCAGCAGTGTCAGAAGGCTTCTCTGCGTTGCTATTTCTTAGGCTTTGGGGGAAATCCCTTCCCAAGGCAGGACACAACTTTTGCAAACATGTAGTGTTGGTATCCAGAGGAAGAGGACATGTAACCCCATGGAATCAGTTTTGTGTGGGGAAAACTGCACACATCTCTCCCATGTGAGAAGGCCTTGGAATGCTCTGGAGCATGAAGTACTCAGATCATCCAGGAGAGATGTGATGGTTAGGATCTAATTTGAGGGAGAGCTCTGTAACCTTTAACGAGTCACATGCTGCTGCTTCTACCTGACCACAACAATCAAATAATTTGCTCCTCTTCCAACAACAAGGACAAAACACATCTCCTCAACAACATTCTATTAATTCCACACCAGATCGTATAAATTTCAACAACAATAGCCAAGATGAAGCTTTTTATTCTGTTTTGTTCATTTTTAGATTCGTATCCCTGGCTTTCCTGCTATTTGCAGATCAATGGGAAGAAGAGCAGGTCAGGAGTCAATAGCAGTTATGCCAATCAGTGTTGCTCTAGAGACTGGAGTCTTTCATCTGAATCTTCCCCACCTCCTCCCAAGTCGGGGGAGCTTGGAGGGGAAAAAAAAGGTAAAGAAAAAAAAAATCTCATACCAGATGTGCACAAACGTAGAAAAATCATTTCTATGGAGGGAGAGCAGAAATCTCCCACATTTGGCACTTGGCTCTGAATTGCACTTGGTTATTTTTCAGCATGTGTCACCTGCCAGAGCAGCTCAGACAGGGCCCTGGTGAGCACACGTGGCATCCACATGGGATTCAGCTTAGGGCTGTTTAGAAAACCTGAATTTATTTGTTGTTTGCAAGTATTTGTTTAACAGCTTGCACAAGTATTCCGGACTAATGGACAAACTTCATACCTGGCTTTTTGCTTCCTCTGCCTCTGTGTCCAACCCTCCCCTCCTGCCAGCACACTTCTCCCTGGGCTTTGCACAGTGCTCCTGGGTCAGCCCAAGGAGCAGCTCCAGCTCTCCAAGCTGTTACACCTGAGCAGCCTGGTCTGCTGGGAGCTGTTCCTGCCCAGGCAGGGGGCTGCAGCTGGATCAGCTTTAGCATCCCCCTTCCCACCTAAACCAGGGGCAGGGGTGGGGAGGACATTTGGGACATAAATGGGACATGACCAAGAGAACAAAAAAAAAAAAAGCAAAGCTCTTGCACTTTTTCAGCATCATGTTTTGCCCAGGTTCACAGAAACACTGGAGTTTTGAAACAATTTTACGATGGGCAGAGAGTGATAGAAATAGAGAGGTCACGAATGAAGCATTCCCAGAGGTAAAACTAGTTTGAAAAATTTCAAGAAGAAAAAAAGAGTTAAAGTTTTCATTAGCTTTGGAATGGCCAAGTAGCTGATACTCCCAGGTAACATTCTCCAGGTATCTATCTCTGCCTTTCTCTCCTGAAGCAAGAACATCCCACGAAGGAGGACAATGCTTCATTATCATGCTGTGGTGCAAACCCTTCCAAGAAACATCCAGCCACTGCTCAACATTCTTTAAAAAGTGTCTCAAGTGGCCCAGAAGGTGAGCAAACAACCCAAGGCATCCCCATAATTTATCAGTTTGAGCTTCCAGAGAGCAACTTCTGATGTTCCTGCAGAGCTGCTGTGTAAAGGAGCTCATCCAGACCAACCCCCCCGGATCACCAGCTGCACTGCAAAGAGGCTTCACAAAATGCATTCCCAAAAATTCCCTTTGAAAAGGGGTGAAGATAAGTGGAGGAAGGGATGAATCTCTGAAAACACAGACACAGCACTTTCACATTTCCAAATGAAAAGTCTTTTGTACGTCTCCTTGCCAGCATCTACTTTTTTTTTTTTTTTTCTTTTAAATCTCTTCTACATAAAAATGGAAATAGTGTTTTTGTAAAGTATTGATATCATCAGAAATGTCCTTTTAAATAATTCTCTCTTTCACAGGTAACTTCAGAATCCAGGGCACTGTGGTGGGGGTTTTCACTAATAGGATTGAAAGCAAATGCTGAAATCACCATCAAGTGCACTTCCCATTTTCTGCAGGGGCCTTTACCTGGAAATGTGCAGAGGTGCTCAGGGAATACTTTGGGAAGTTATTTCCCATGCTTCCAACCCTGGGAGAGCCCCAGTGTGCTGTTATCTCAGCTGGCACCTACCAGCAGCTCAGGGAGCTCCAGAATTAATGGAATCCATGTCCATAGGTTGGAGTCCTCCTCTTACTGGAGTTTTTCACTTGTCAGAACAAGGCTGCAGACCAAGCTCAGCCCCCACGGGACACCAGAAAGTGCCCAGAATACAGAATTCTGGCAGGACGAGCCCTGGGTGCCTATTTATAAAGCTCTAGTGACACCTTTCCCAGACATCAGGTGCTCAGGATGTCACTTCAGCAGCCAGCCAGCCCACCCCAGCACCATCCACACCCAGAGCATGTGCCACAAATTGTCCCATCTTAGAGCCATCACTCCCCCAGGCACAAAAAAAGAAAAAAACATGGAAGAATCTCAGAATGACTGAGGTAGGAAGGGAGCTCAGAGCTCACCTCCTCCAAGCTCATGCCATGGGCAGGGACACCTCTCATCCAGCCCAGGTTGCTCCAAGCCTCATCCAACCTGGGCTTGGACACCTCCAGGGAGGGGGCAGCCACTGGGACAAGTTGCCCAGAGTCTCACCACTCTGGTACTGCCAGGAGGAATCCCTTCCTCAGATCCTGTCTGAACCTCTTCTCCTGCAGTTCCAATCCATTTCCCCTTGTCCTGTCTCTGGACACTCTGATGAAAAATCCCTCTCCATCCTTCCTGGAGGTTCCCTTCAGGGACTGGGGGGCAGCCCTAAGGTCCCCCTGGAGTCTGAACAATTCCAGCTCCTCAGCCAACCCCTGGATCATCTCTGTGGCCTCCTCTGGACACATTCCAACAGATCCACGTCCTCCTATGGTGGGGACACCAGAGCTGGCTGCAGTGCCTGGATGAGGTGGGGGTCTCACAATTTCTTCTTTAGGATCTGCAGGAGGAGCAGGGGTGACCCGTCAGCCCCTCATCCATCAGGGACACCCATCCAGGGGGACAGGAGCTGCTCCCCTGCAGAAACCATCCCTCCTGAGATGGGCTCTGGGTTCTGGGTTGGCTTCCCCAGCCCTTTGTGGGACAGGATGTGGGATTGCTATCAATAAAGCTGCAGTCCTATGTGGGTGACTGAAAACATTTTCCCCACCATATGGTGTAGGATGGGAATAATTGCCAAGTGCCAGCAGCTCCTTCAGAGTGGTGCCAAACACACGGGCAGTGCTGGCAGCCCCTGCCCTGCACACCCCCTCCTGGGGCAAGGCAGGGGGGTGAGGATGGTTGGAAATCATCCCTGAGCACCTTCAGACTGAGGACTCAGCCAGGACCCCGAAGCAGCAGCCGTGGCCAGGGCTGGGGCTGTCACACTGCTGGGGTGCCCTGATCTGGGGGCTGCTGTGCAAAGAGGGAGCTTGGAATGCATTTCAATAAAAACAGGGTAAAAGTGACAAGGCACGAGCACCCTGCCTCCCCAGAAATCACATCTTGTGGGTTCTGCTCTGTGCTGAGCAAACATCCTCCCCGTCGGGTCTGGAAGAGGAGCAGAGGGAGGAAATCTGGAGTTTGTGGTGTGGCAATTCACAGCTCTCCATGCTCCAGACAAATCAAGACACTTACTTCAATAGTGTGGGTAATGCTTGCAAACAAAATGCTTTTTTAGTTTTAGGCAAGCACACAAACAGTTTTTCAATGCCTTTGCTGCTAATAGAAGACCATTTTGAGCCTAAGGATCACATATGCAGCGTATTTCAAGCTCAGAAAAAACCCAAAACAACAACACAGTCATTCCTCTGCTGTTTTTCAGACAGGAAATCTGCAGCATAATCACTCCCAAACTATCAGATTTTGAATCACATCTCCTACACAAGATATCTGTGTTTTACCATGGCTTTTTTCCCCATACTTACATGGTGTGGGGGTCCCTCACTGGCAGTCAGAGTTCCTAGCCTGGACCATTCAGGGAGAGGAGCAGAACCAGGACACCTTTCCTGGCATCACCACTGCTGGGTACTGGTGGCAGGGCAGGAAGCACCCACCCTGGATTAACCAACCCCACCCTGGGTAGGGCAGTAAGGGGACACCACCTATTTACTGAAAAAAAAACCCCAAACAAAAGAATATAAACCAAAACTGCAACAAAAACCAAACCAAAAAACAGACCAAAAAACCCCACACAACATAAAGGATTTTTTTTTTTTGTATGCAGCACACTGGATGGAAGCTATGAAGACACAGCCCATCAAACAAACCAACCCAATAAACTGATGAATGTGCTGACTTCATGTTATCCTACCCTCTTCTCTATTTGATTTATATGTATAATTTAGCCTCCTCATTTAATCTCATTAATAGAGCATCAGATTGGAAGCCTGTGTGGATCTCCTGTGTTCTCCCCAGGTACTAAGATAAAAACACGAGGAATCTCCAGGCAGTGACTGTGGAAATCTCCAGGTGATGATGCCCAGAAATGCCTTGCAGCACTCCCACCACTGGCTGGGACCACAGCCCAAAGGGCTCTGCAGGAAAATATTTGCACATCTGTAATTTCTTTTGCCCAGCCCCAGGAGCTGCAGGATCTGTGAGGAGTGGCTGCAGGGGGAGGCAGCAGAAAGGCTGAACAGGGCCCTGAAAAATCCCCCTCACCTCCTCAGGGGGTGCTCAGATGAAAACAGAACTGTGCCCGTGGGGGTCAGTAACAAACAGAGGGCTGTGGCATCCCTAGCAAAAACAGAGGAATAAAACAGATAAAACAAAGTAAAATTTGGCTGTGCTTAAGGGGGAGACTGGAAATGGGATTTCATGGTCACATTAACAGAGACCAATTGTCCTTTAATGTTAAAGAATTCTTATGAGAGGAGAGGTAGCAGTGGACCAGAGCCCCCGACTCCTCACCAGGAACCCTGGTTCCTCTCTCCCATCTCAAGCGAGCAGCATGGCTCATTTTTCAGTGTTCACACTGCCTCCCTTTAAAAAGATTCTGTATCTGTCAAGTAAATGGAAGTAACCACAAGAAATGAGCCACAATCTGCTAGGATATGGTAGGCTTACAAAATAAGCTTAATTTGTCAAAGAAGTGTTGGGTGGCAGTGCCCACACTGCTGCTTTCCCCTGCGTCACACAAATAAATACCTGCTGCATGCAGACAGCCTCGAAAGCCCCAGTCTGAATAAACTGGGTGCCAGTGCTACAGGGACACCACTGGGGAAGGTGATGTAGGTCAGGAAACCTGTTGGAGAGGCTAAAGGCTGAAGAGCAGCCACCCAACAACAAGAGAGTGATGATTCTTAGGTGTTCCAAAACCCCCTCTGTACACCTGCCAGGGAAAGGCTCCTCTGCACCTTTGTAAATGGGGAATTCAAATTAAAAATAAGAGTAACTTTAAAAGGCTGAGTCAGGAGTAACTGTCCTAAAAGTGAGTGCCCTTGCCTTACACAGAATGTTTTAATTACTATTTTTTAAACTGAAATATCAATAAAATGCCTGACCATAGCACCACAAAACATTTTACAAAAGGCACAAACCTGTTTAAGCTTTAGCATATTTTTTTTTTCCTGTTGGTTTTTGGGTTTATTGCTGTGGGATTTGGGGTGGGGGTTGGTTTGTGTTTGGCTTGGGTTTTTTTGTATTGTTTTGGTTTCTTTGGGGGGTTTTGTGTGTTTGGGTTTTGGTTTGTTTTTTTAATGAGGCTTTAGTCACCAGAGGTGTTTGTGTTTGTGTACCTGAGTCTTGTCTGATTTCATCACATGAGACACAAAGACAGAGGTCTAAGTGACAGAGGGTTCCTATGAATATTCTGGAGTTAAGTGACCAGAGGCTCCATTAGTGCCCCTCTCGAGAGGAAAGCTGCAACATGAGCCCCTCTCCTTCAGACACCAAGAATTCCATCTTGAAATGCAAAGTCACTGCTTGGCTAAAATGAAATTAAAACTTGATTTCAAATAAATGAACCAGATCTGTACATCTGAGGAGCTCAGATACCCCTAGATGGGTCACTCCAACATTTCCAGGGATTTTCTGGCCACTGTTCCTGCTCTGCCTTTCATTAAAGGCTCCTGGTACCCTCAGCAATCCTGCCCATGGCAGCTGGTAGGCAGTGAGCAGCTTTTCACCTTTACCTCTAAGCCTGTAGCTATAAAATCTGTTTTTCAGAGTCATTCTGTGCCACAATTTTTCTTAAATATTTCCAGGTTTTTGGTGTTTAACTATAAAACCCCCTGACCTGGGGCAGCCTCAGTGCTGCTGCCTCCCAGCCCACCCATGCACCCAAGGATGGGTGTCCCGTGCCAGCACCACCTTGCTTTCCTCACACATTTATCCACCTCTGTCAGAAAGGATCCTCAAATCCAACATCAGCCTCTTTGTCTCTAGGAAATAATTATTATTATTATTATCATTATCCCTGCCTTCCACAGCTCCTGGGTTAGGGAGGCATCACCACAGGAGGCTGAACTTGGAGCAGAAATAGTAAACTCTAACACACAGGTGAGCTCAGCCCAGTCAGGGATAAACCCCAAGCCCTGATGCCAGGGGTAAATTTTAGCAGCAACAACTTTCTGCCCAGGCAGAGACATTTTGCTTGTGCACAGGACTGAAGTATTTGAGTCTGACAGATCAACAAGAAAACAGCCCCTTTAAACAACGTAAAATCATTTTAAATTACTTGAACATCATTTCAATGGGTAACTGAAGTCCTAGAGCTGCTTGTGGCTCCTCTGGGTACATGGAAAGGCAGAAGAATGAGCAATGAGCCCAGCAGCATTTGTCCCCCTCCAGGAACCAAACCATATTTATGGTTTACAAAAAGTGGGCTTGCCCAGAGCAGACACTGGGAAATGATGCTCAAATTCCCATCATTTGTTAGTAATTAGTCACAGTGGTCTGAAATAACATCTCTGGCACAAAAGCAATGATGTCTCATCCACACCCCATTCCCAGAGGAGATGATGGACCCCAAGTACAGGAATCCCCTGGCACTGGATGAGGTCTGGAAGTGTTTACTGGTGAAATCCAAACAGAAAGTGACAGCCCTGAGAAACCCACAGACTGGGTGGAGATGAAATCATTCCTGTGGCAAGGGAGAGGATGGAAGGCAGGGGATGGGGTGCCCAGAGCTGGACCCAAACCCATCTCTGCATTCCCCAGGGATGTTCCACAAGGATTCTCTGTGCTGACTCCACAGAAACCATCTCCACATGTGGAGCAAAGGGAGTCCTTGCACAAAGCCAGCACCAGCAAACTTGCAGATTTTAAGAGTGTGACTCTATAAAGAACTGACTCGGATGCTACACAATTGCTGCTCTTATGTAGATGAAATGTTCTCTGCTAATGCATCTCCTGCAGGTCATGTACTGGGTGGTACACAAAGAAAAGATGGTGACCAAATGGGGTACAAAACCTTGGGGGACAGTGAAGAGCACTGAAATAAGAATGAGACACTGTAATAAATATATCATGCTACTAAATAATGCAACTGCAATAATTTAACTCACCAAACCAGAAAAATGTCAAGTTTCAGCAATGGAAACACATAAGGTTAACTGGAAGCCTTGATACAGCACAGAGGTTGCCAAAGCCCTGCCCCAACACACAGCAATCTAAAGGAGGAGATATAAAATGCCACAAAACGTTTCCCTTCCTCAGAGAGGAGCAATAATGCACAGACTGTTGTTTGCAGTGAGTGTACCAGGCTGGGCTTTCCTGCCACACCTGCACTTCAGTTCAAACATACAAACTCCTTTTACAGCTCAAAACAACAACAGCAATCCATAAACCCCTCATTCACTCATGCTGTGAAAGTGTACACCTTGTCTGCATGTTTGTTCCCTTTGTTATTAATCAAGTTGTTCTCTCTCCTTTTCTTAAAAAAAAAGAGGTGATTGTCTGAAAGGAGAAATTTCATTTTTCTCCAGGGAAGTCCCAAAGTCCCACCACATCCCTGCACCATCCGAGTTCTGCTCCAGCAGAGCCCAGAGAGCTTCCAGGACCTCACCAGGGGTTACCCCACCACACAGACCTAATTTTCACCCCAAGCATCACAGGGGTAGAGAAGCATTCCCTGGGGGCACTGCCCTGAGCAGGGATTACACATCACTGAAATGTTTCATTTCTAAGCAGGTAAACCAAGGCTGCTTACCCCCTCAGCAGCTGGAGCAGGCAGGGTCTCTTCCAGGCTGGTCAGAAGCGAAGCAGAGGAGCAGCCCCTCCGGAGCCAGGAACACTTCTGGCCACTGCATGGCCCCTTTGGTAGCCTTTCTGAGGTCACTTTGGTCATCCTGACAGACACTGCTCCTCTGGCAGCAGGTCTGGCACAGAGCATCACCACCCCACATGGCCAAGTCCTTCCTCCTCTTCCTCTTCAGTACCTGTGCAATGAGCACCCATGAAGAAGGGTCCATGCCCATGGAAGAAGGAAGGGTCCATGCCCAGCCCCCTCCATTTGGTGATGGGCACCTGATGTTCCCTTTCTCAGGCTGTTCCTCCAGGAGGTGTTTGCTGTCTGAGCACTGCCAAGGAGCCAAACCCCCATTCCAGCTGGGAGCTGAGGGATGCTGGAGCACTCAGTGCACTCTGCAGCTGGAGCTTCAGGCTGCTGACAGCCCAGGATGGAAAATGTCCTTCCCTGGGCTCCTTCCTGCTGCAGACACACACAGAGCACCAGGGCCTTGCTTGTCCTCAGAGGTGTTGGCCAAGCTTCTCCAAGGAGGGTTGGTGGGGAGCATCCCTCTGTGGGGCTGAGCACTGAGAGCCATCCCATGGACAGTTCTGCCTCTGCCCAGGGGCACTTCTTACATCCCCCACTTCACATTATCCTCCAGGTGAAGCAGATGACTGAACCAGGAAAGGAGCACTGAAGCATTTCCCAGTTTAGGAGACACTGGGACACCTGGGAAAGAAAGCAAAGGTTATCAGGCTATGTATGGCACATGTATCCTAACAAACCACACCTTCAGTGCCCATTGAAATAACGAGGGAAAAAACCATCTTCATTTGAGTAAAAACCAGCCTGAGAAGGTCATTTCAACAGGCACACTGTTGCAACAACACATTTTCACAAGTTTTCCTTCAACACCTCAGTTTCCATCATCCCTACAGATTTGGGGTTTCAGAGGTCCCTGTGATCCCATCACCCTGGCACACGTTTACCTCTGCTTCTGCATGCTTACCCCTCCAGTTCTCCATGTAAGTGACCCTGGAGAGTGAGCAGAGGGAGGGGAGCACAGAGACTGAGCAGCACCCATAAAAATAACTCTGCTTTTGGCAACCAGCTGGAGGAGAGCAGTCAATATTCCAGCATCCCCCAAACAGCCAGAGCCTACCCAGTCACCTGCTGAAGGAGAACTGATCAAACAAATTTCTGTTCCCTTAATCCTAGAACAAATGAACCTTTAATAAAAAGCAGTCTCACTTCTACCAGGACATGGCAAAGGGAAACTCCTTCCTGCTGAGGGCAAGAGCACCCAGCACCCCAGGAGGGGCAGGGTGCAGATGCCCTTCACCTCCCTCACTTTATTGATCAGAAGGAGCAATGCCCAAACTCTCAGTGTTGCTGCTGTGTCCCCAGGGGAAGCCCAAGCTGTGCCACAACCATTGTCCCACCGTTTGTGCCCAAGATCACTGGGATGGCAGCAGCCATCCCCTCCTGTTTCCATCCCCAGCTCCATGGGACAATTCACTTGCATCCTGACAGTGCCCAGGGGGGCTCTGGCCAAGGCTCTCCTGGGGGAACAACTCCCCCCAGCTCCAGAGCTGTGGCTGCAGGAGCTGCTCAGGTCCCTGGGATCAGGCACCTTCCTGGAACCTTCCTTCCCTGCCTCCAAAGCCCAGATGCAAAAGGAACAGCACTTGGAGTTTACATTCTGGTGATGACTCACTCAGGAGAAGAATATCAATCACACATAATTAACTTGTCAACCCTTAATTTAGGGTGCTGTACTAAAAAAAAAAAAAAAAAAAGCAAATATAAATACCAAAGCAAAGTGACAGGAAAAAGAAGAGAAGATGTCTAGCTACAATTTTTTATGGTCAGGGAAAAACTAGACCTCTTCATTCAGGCTACACTAGTCCTTATTCCAGTTAAAACTGAAATTCAGCTGTTTAATATTTCAGCTGAATAAATCTCAAGCCTGTGTGAAGGCAGAGATGGAAATCTCCCACTTGTCAGCAGGTAGCTGACCCTTAGCAGGAGGTGCCCACCACCCTGTGCCCCTGGAGCACAGCCCAGCCAGGGCTGCCTGCAGAGGAGCAGGAATAAAACCTCTGAGCAGGGAGCAGGGAGGGGAAATCAATGGCAATGATTAGAGGAGGGGAAGGCAGGGCCAGCACGGAGCAGAGGTGCCTGGCACTGCTATGGAAAAGGACTTTTAACAACAACAACAGCAACAAAACGCTTTGATGAAGACTGTTTCAGATTTTTGTGGCACTGGTGGGAAAAATGTGATAATTCTAAGTACAAAAACGTGTTTGGGAGGTTGTGACATTGGTGTAAATGCTGACCACGCAGCCCCTTGGTCCTCCCCCCTGCTTGCAGACCCCCAGGGACACCCCACTGGCCACAGCCTCTTTCCCTGTCCTCAACACATTACAGTTTGTGTTGGCCAATTTAATTTGCTGTAGGTTATCAGCTCCCAGCATACACAGTGTTTTATTTATTTACTTCCATTCAGAGCCTGAGTGATATTTTTCTGGCTGGGATCTGATGAAGTAAGCTGCATTGTGCACCCATGAATAGGATTTTCTTCCATACAGTCAACATGATCTTTTTGCTGGCTTTACGCCCCATCAGTCTTATTGCTCTTCTTGCAAGAGATCCCTTGCCTGAGGTTTCTAAACAGAAAAAAAAAAGAAGAAAAAAGAAGAAAAAAAAGAAAACCCAGCATGCTTTTTGTTGAAAATCTTGAATTAATGAAAGTGAGAAGACAATCGCAGCAAGACTGACACAAAGAAAATGTTTTTCTGTTCCAGAATAGGGCATTCATGCTTTCTGCCCAAAGCACAATGATCATATCCCTTTGGAAATCAGAATTACTACACAGGATACATGGATAAACCCACAGCTCTTGAAACGTGGGAAGAGAGATGCCCCAGTGCCTCTGGGAGCAAGGGGATTGCTCCTACCACTCCCAGGTGCCATTTATGTTAATATCAAATTAAAATTTCATAAGTCTTCAGGATCCCACAAGGTAAGAATGCTTGACAGATGAATTTCAAAATGGATTTTTTTTACCCCCTCAAATTTCAGAAAGATTTTGATCTTTGGCATCAATATATATTTCAAATATGAATAAGTGGCAAGATCCATTCCAAAAATCTATCATTTAATAAGCTAAGTGACAGGTTATTTCCTTCCCGTGTAAGTTTTCCATCAAAAGAAAAAGTGTTTTACAAAAAAGTAGCAATAAATACGCTGCTACAGTAACTTTGATCAGGGAAGAATCAGAGTGCATTTTCCTTAATATTAAGCACCACCTTACTTGGGAAGTATCCCAATGAGGCCAAGCTAAAAATAGAGCAATTAAGCCCAACATTCAGTTCAGTAATTTGATTGGTGATCTTTTCATTGCAGGAACATCCAATACATAAACTTAAGGCAATCGATATGGAATTGAATTTTTTTATTTTTTTTTTAAATTTTTGTTTTGAAAGAATGACTTTTGAAAAGAGAAGCACAGCTTTGCTCATGGCCCCATCTCTGAGGAGCACACAACCAACCTGGCAGAAACTGGGGAGAGCAGGGAGGGTCCTGCAGCTGCCCAGGGGAACACAGCACAGCAAAGGGGCAGGAGCACAGCAAAGGGGACAGGAGCACAGCAAAGGGGACAGGAACACAGCAAAGGGGACAGGAGCACAGCAAAGGGGACAGGAGCACAGCAAAGGGGACAGGAGCACAGCAAAGGGGACAGGAGCACAGCAAAGGGGACAGGAGCACAGCAAAGGGGACAGGAACACAGCAAAGGGGACAGGAGCACAGCAAAGGGGACAGGAGCACAGCAAAGGGGACAGGAGCACAGCAAAGGGGACAGGAGCACAGCAAAGGGGACAGGAACACGGCAAAGGGGGCAGGAACACGGCAAAGGGGGCAGGAACACGGCAAAGGGGGCAGGAACACGGCAAAGGGGACAGGAACATTTCTTTCAGAACCCAAATGAGAGGGGATGTCACTGCAGACACTGCCATGGGTTACCCCCCACCAAAGCAGCCAAGCTGGGACCTGCTCTCTGGTGTATCAGATATCAGAAATTACTGCTGAAAAAGACTGGGATGGGATTTCTCCTGATCAACAAGCAGCTGTCAGGTGGGGGGTTGCACAACTGACTTCTCACCAGTAACTCTCTTGCAGAAGGCAGCAGACATCTTATCTACACCAGAGGCACTGGGGGAAAACAAGATACTCATCTCTTGGCAGGGCAGCTGCTCCCAGCAGCCAGGTTTGTCCTGGCAGCTGTGTCCTCACATCATCATCCTCATCATCAACAGGAGCTGAGCTTGCTGTGACAAGAGGAAGGGTTTCTCATCAAAGGCTGACAGGGACACACGTGGGGCATCACAGCTACAGCTCAGCCTCTGCTCCACCTTGTAACCAGGGACCTTGCCCAGGCAGAGCATCTCCTGGGCACATCTCCAGGTGTGGTGGCCATGAGGACACACACACACACCCCTTCTGTCCCTTGGCTGGCTCCAAGTGTCCCTCAGCCCAATCCCACCCATTTTCTGCTCCTCTGTGACCATGCCAACCTTCCCAACGTGCTGAGTGTGTCCCTGTGTTCCTGCTGTTCTCCCTTTCTAACTTCCAAGGCACCAATGACCCTGTCATCCCAGCTGCCCACCCAGCAGCAGGGTCAGGCACAGGGCTCAGGAGGCCTCCAGCAGGGTGGTTGTGCTGCTCTGCAGCAGTGGCAAACCAAACACCTCCTCAGAACCTTGATGCACTTCTCTGTATGATAAATCACCTTCTCTCCTGGAAGCCAAGCTCATTACCTGCTCTGATGCTATCAGGACTCAGCAGAGTGCTAACAGATCAGCTTTAGCAACCAGACTGCCTTCATGTTAGGTGTCTGCATGGATAAAAGCAAAAAACCTTACATATTTACCCGAAGTATTAATAACTCTGCATGCCTTTAGTGTTGACCCATTCCAATACTGAAGCTGCATCAATTCTATTTAAGAACAATCTGGGTGGCTTCTGCACTGCTGCAGGTTAGAAGCATGTCTCCTCCCAGGATTTTAATATATCTTTATTAAAATGAACAGAAACGTACACATTTTTCAACTGCCTCCATGCAGCTGGATACCAGATGGTAACAATAATGCCTTGTTCTCCAGCCCCAGGTACTTGAAGTGCTCCTGGCTGTGACTACAGCTCCTACATTGCCAAGTTGTGCTCTGTTTCTGTGCCTCAGCACCCCCAGAAAGTGCTCCCAGGAGCCAGAGCTGCCCCCCAATGCAGCTGGGAGGGGACATGGGGCTGAGCACAAGGGGAACAGCAGTTTCTCTTCCAGCAAAATCACCTTGAAGATGTGTCTGCAGCTCAGTTCCCCTGGGACCTCCACTTTAGATCTGGAATAGGTGAAAAGCCAAATGAGACAAAGCAGGGTTTCAAGAGCTGGAGGGAAGGAAGAGGAGCAGAGCTGTTTTCTATCAGTGGTTCTGGATGGGTTCGTTCATTCTGGATTTTAAGCCCCTGCTGAATCTAAGCAATAGTGAACGATAACACTGCCAGCTCTCTGCTGCCCAGCAGCTCAGCCTGGACATCCAAATGCACCCAGTGTACAGAGAGGCAGGGCCAGGCTGGATGAGACCTTCTGGGCTGTGGGAGGGGTCCCTGCCCAGACAGGGGATGGGAGCTTGATGGTCTTTAAGGTCCCTTCCAACCCAAACCATTCTGTCCTTATCCCAAACAACCATTACAGCAGTAGTCATAACAACCAACCCCAACATCAGGTGCTGGAAACCAGAAATAAGGCTTTGCATGGTACACCCAAACTTCTTGCAGAGAGAGCTGGTGAAGGAAAATTGTTTGGACACCAAGGCACAGCCTGGTGCAGCAAACCCTGACACATCTGCTGCCTTCCTGTCCCCCCCAGCCCAGCAGCCTTACACACACAGCCTGCAGGAGCTGTATGAATGCAAACAGCCCTTGCAGAGCTCAGATCTTCTCAGTGCACTAAATAACTATGAAAACCTCTTTAGATGGCCCCTCAGTGACAGGGACACAGCTGAGCTGCAGAGCTCTCTCCAGACAGCACAAAGCTCTTTGTCACCCCCCTGCTCTGCTGTCCCCAAGTTTATTGGGGTTCCTCTCCCCCTTCCAGCCAGCTCAGCCCCACACACCTCAGGGGCTGCAGCAGATTCCAAAGAAGGTCCTTGGGAAGCAGAAAGGAAACCATGACTTCAGGCTTGGCTCTCCAGCAGAGGTGTTTGCTGGTACTCACATAACATCAAACACTCTTGGCAGAAGAGGAGGAGTTGCCCCAACCCCACTCTGCAGAATGTGACAAAGTTCTCACTTGGCCAAAGCAGCTGCAGAGCCTGGGTCAGCTGGAACTACAACTCCTCACAAAACACAGCTCTTAGTCATCAAATCCACAACTTTATTCAAAATATACTCAACCAATTTTTCTTTTTTCTTTTTTTTTTTTTTTGCAAGCAGGTGCATGGGCTAGAGATCTTTTTAACAAGCTAGATTTGAATTTTTTATTCCAAAACACACTGTAAACCTCTTATTTTTGCCACAGACATCGCTTCTTTATCTGTGTGCTTGTTAGTGACTGGTAAGTGACTTTTCCTTTAAAATCATTTTGCTTGAAGTATGCTGTGAATACTTGATTAGTTGTAGGCAGATTGACTTGCAGACTTGTTCTGTGCTACCTGCTTAAAATATTATGTACCCCAGAAACACATTTGCTAGCCAGAGGCAATTCAATATGTGCACATTTCATTTTGCCTGCAGTAACACTACAGCTAGACAGTTAAAATACATATTTTAAAGGAAAAAAACCCTCCTAATAAGCAGCTGTGTTTCTGCCTCCTAGATTGGGATGATTTTGTTCATCTCTCCAAAAACCATCAATATTTTGTTTTTACTTGAGGACTGACACAAAGAGCTGTGACACAAAACGTGACAACAGACTTTTCAGGAGGGGGCTTTGATCACTCAGAGCCCTGAGCGTACTCACGCTCTCTCTACAACATTTATCTCCCAGCTCCTTCCCTCTCTATGAGCCCTAACCAGAGCCAGACTTCCAAGGCTCAGAACTCAGCCTTTTTCTAGGGCTATTCACTTTCCATTTGCAGTAAGTAGGGTTTTAAACTTTGATTCACTCGTTTCATGGGTCTGGACGTGCACTTGTGCTCCTGTATTTTTATTTTATCTCTTATTTAATGACACCAGGGCTGGCAGCTGGGTGCTAAGGCACTGACAGGCTCTGTTTTGGGGCAGGAGGGGTGGGGGGAAATCAAACCCTGGCTCTGTTTTTCAGCTGAGCACAGACACAGAGGAGCAAACCAAAGAAAAAGCCACCTGAGCTCAGCCAGCACTCTGCAAATCCATCTCAGGAAAGCAGAGGGGCAGTGAGCATGCAAACAGCAAGCCAAGAGCTGGAACCTGGGGAGCAAACAAGCCACACCAGCAGATTTTTCAGGAGGAGCAGCCAAGCAGCCAGTGAGATGAAAGCCTCAAGCTGGCCATCCCCAGGCTGCCTGCAAAGAACCTGGACAAACTGCCCAGAAAATTGTCTCCATCTCTGACCTGGCCTCCATCACTCATCTGAATCCCAGACAGATTGCTTCAAGTCCTCAGTTCCTTCTGAGCCTCCACCAGGCACTTCAGCTTTATCTTCTCAAAACACCCAAGTACTCAAAAAAACCCCAAACAAACAGCTTCTTAAATGATTCCTGTGCTTACACACACAGTGCTTCCCCTTTATCTCTGGTTTCCACCTGAAGAGAAGCAGCACTGGAAAGCAGATGCTGAGCAGGAGCATCTCAGCTCTCAGAGGGTGAGCTGATTCTCAGCAGTGTCCACGGCACAGGAGAAAACCAAAGGGGAAGCCCAGTGAGGAGAGAGACTGATGGCTGCTGACCTGAAATGGCCAAAATTAGCCCAAGTCAGGATGCACACCCATGGAAGTTCTATCCTTTCCCACACAGAAAAAAAAAAAAAGCATGCTAGGTATGAAAAAAGAAAAGGACTTAAAATATATTTATGTTTTCAGGAGTGCTTTCAGCTGGAGAGAGTTCTTGCTCTTCTCCATCCCAGGAGCAGAGGGGGCAGAACACAACTGTGCTGCTGCTCCTGCTCAGGGTTCCAACACCACCCCACGAACCCATCACAGGGATCCCATGAGAGGCCACAGAAATAGGATTTTATTCAAAGTGTTCAAAAGAAGAAAACCGGGAGTGACTCATATAAAGATGTGCAGGAGGAAACAGAGCTGGCTTGCTGCTGGTTTGCTCTTGGTGTTCAAAATAAAGCCCAGGAAATGCACAGGGAGCAGAGGAACTTCTGTTCCTCAGAATATCCCTTCAGCTGGTGGAGGTTATGATTTGGGTTGATTGTTGGCAGCAGCAGGGATTTCTTAAACACAAAATATAAACCTGTGAATGCCTTTCTCTCCTCCCCACCTCCAGATTTGGAGCAGCAGATACCATACACTGCTAGCA